>NC_143516.1:54101393-54701393 GCF_031878675.1 Megascapheus bottae
CCAATGCGGGCACTGTCTATCAACTTTTTTCCACTCAAGGCTAATGTTCTATCACTTGAGCCACCACTCTACTATCATCTTTTTGGTGGTTAATTGGAGAGCCTCACAGACTCTCTTGACCCAGCTGGCTTCACATGGTGATCCTTAAGTGTCAGCCTCCTAAGCAGCAAGAATTACGGGCATGAGCCACTACAGTCCAGGTGGTGTTATTAAAAGTGAGGAATGACGGGAGATCACCAGTAATCACACAGGAGCATCCCAGGATCTCTTCCTGTGGATCAGGTGACACTTCTGCTCTGGCTTCCAAACAAAAGCCAGACAGATGGATGAGCTTGTAGATAACACTCTAACCCTTGAGGTTTCTGTAAGGAAGCTTGGATGATCAAGTTACAAGGAATTAAAGTTTTCTGGACCCTACAGGCAAAGATATTACACAGGCTACAGGTATCAGTTTTTCTAAAACTGGACACTTGATCAGGTGAAAGGAAGGGAAGTTCCTGTAAGAGAAGCAGGAATTCAGATCACTAAATATCACTGCTCTTCACGAAATTATCTTATGAAAGAACAATGAGAGCTTTTTAACCTCAAAGACTAATAACAGTTCATAAAGGACGCTGTTATTCTTGTTATCTCAGACCACATTAAAGGCAAAAACTGTATTATTGGAGTGCTATGGTTTTATACCAAACTGATAGGCAGACTTGCATTTTCAGTATTCAATGTGCATTATCACGTTTTTGTTTATAAGTGAATGTGAAGGGGATGGAGCGCAGCGATGAAGCGCTCACCCAGAGTGCACAGGTCCTGAGTTCCAACCCCAGCTGAAAACAACCTAATGGAAAACTGTCTTCCAGAGATAGAACCCTAGTCAAGGGTCTTATCAGTGAAAAAGATTGATCAAGCAGGTATACAAATGAGTTCAGAGGAAAATGGGAACCAAGACATGAGAAAGGGTATCAATGTTTGTGAAGTAATGCACCTTCTATCTGGTGAATATAACGTAACCCTTCTATTAATTACAATAAAAAAATAAATGAAAAAAATGAGTTCAATGTTTGGTCCAAATAAGATTATTATCTGAACTAAATTAGCTGTCAGATTTCCAGTGTGATGAAATGCTGTGTTAAGATAGCATTATCTGAAGCCAGGCACTGGTGGCTTGGGCCTGTCATCCTAGCTATTCATGAGGTTAACGTTTTCAGCCACGGCAAAGAGCGATACTCCCATCTTCACACAGCAATCTAGTATATGCATGTCATCCCAGCTAATCAGAAACAGAAATAGGATCTCACTCCAAGCAAGCCTGAACACCAAACAAGTCCCTGTTAAAAAAAAGTAATGAGGCCAGGCCTGGACGTTGGGTGCTGGTCTCTCAGGTGTGTAATCCTAGCTACTCAGGATGTTGAGCTCTGAGGATCAAGGTTCAAAGTCGGTCATGACAGAAAAGTCCATGAGTCTCAGCTCTAGAAACAAACAAACAAACAAAAACAGAAGAAAGTCTCATGAACTTTCCTGCCTGGGCTGGCTTCGAATTGCAGTCCTCAGATCTTTACCTTCTGGATAGCTAGGATTACAGAAGCCACCAGTGCCTGGCAGGATTAGGATTTTGAATTCAAAGCTTTGAGGCTTCGTAAGCAGGCACTGTATCACTTGAATCATACCCTCAGTCAGTTCAAAACAATAATAATAGATCCCAGAATAAGAGCAAGTTTACCTTCACACTACAATACCATATAAAGCAAGACAGTCGAAAGTTACTTTTGGAGGCAGGGGACTTAGCACTGCTAGGGAACTTTAGGAAAGCTTTTCGAGAGACTAGCAAAGCCCCCCCTTATGAACGGGATGGTGAAACCAGGAGCATTTGGCTTATGATAATTTGTTACACAAATTTGTGAGAGCAAAGGGGGAGTCCATGAAGGCCAGTCTGAAACAGTAGAGCAGTGGTCACTTTTCCAAGACACAAGAAAAGCCCAGCCCTAGAAGTCGGACAGGTACTTGGCACAGGGCACAAAGGCTGCCCTCAGACATGAAATGAGAACCCAGGCCCCGCTGGCAGCCAGACCTGCTCTCCTCTCTCTCGAGTCTGCCAGCCTTTCATGAAACAGACTGGCTCTGAAGGGCATTTTCATTGTCTACCTCCAGGCAAGGGCATTTGGCCAGGTTTGAAAGGTGGAGGACAGGGGTTTTCAGACACATGACTTAATGCTAACCACAAAGGAAAAAAATTAACATAAATAAGCAGGACAAAAGCAAGTTCAGTCTCAAGAACAACATTTTAAACTATTTTTCAGGTGGCTTGAGAGATCAGGCCTTACAGAGAATAGCAACACAGCTTCTCTTCCTGGTGCTAATGCAACCATTTTCAATCTTGACAATAACATGCCCACTGTTGAGCTCAGGAACCTGTGCTGTATGGACATAGGATATGCAAGAGGCTTACACTGAATGCCTGGTATTTCCTTCTAAATTTAGAATGCTATATAGCAGTTATCCCCATACCTGAATACCTAATAGCCTCTGATTTTGCTCTGTTTGTGTCTGTCTGTATAGGAACTGGGGCTTGAGCCCAAGACCCTGCACTGTTGGTTGGCTTTTGTTCAAAGATGATGGCGTCTTTCTTCTCATATCTATGAGATAAAGGTCTTATAGATATGTCTGCACCACTGGCTTCAAACCAAGATCATCAGATCTCAGCCTCCTGAATAACATGAACAACTGGTGGTTGGCCTGATTTTTCTTCTTTAATACAAAATCCGCCGATTATGACAAGGCTTCAATGTGCTCCTATTTGGGGGTAGTTTTCACTCTGATCTTAACTTTCATTAACATTAATAATAAACACACCTCACATAACTGAGACACTGACTTCCAACACTGCAGTTGGCTAGTACATTCAGAACGTACACTGAGTGCCTCTAAAGATTTATTCTTAGGCTCTTAAAGTAAATGTCCCTAAGATTAAGGAAACTTTAAAAGCTTGGGGTAGGAGGAGGAGGTAAGAAACTACACTGAAGTTCTGGGGCAAAATCAGATGCAGTATTTTATGTTCTCTTTTTAGACACATGAAAACACCATTACATTTAATACCATAAGTAAATTGTAAATACAGTGTTAGGGTTTCTGATTCTTTATAAAAGGGACAATTTAGAAAATTATCAGCTTAGGGTTTTAAAAGCTATATAGCGAAAACAAAGACATTGAAAAGTGTGAGGTCCTTTGATTCGTCAGGTTTTTATGCTTTAGTTTTTTGTTTTGGGGGGTAGTTTCTTTGGCTCCATTTTTTTCATAGTGTATAAAAACCCAACCAGCATGATTATTTATCACTGGTTTTGCAGTGGTTCCAAAACAAAAGCTTCAGTGACAAGGATTCCTGGGGTATTGTGTGACCCAGTAAGCCATGGAGGGGGCGGGGAGCAGATGTGGAACTCAAGTGGTAGCATACAAGCTGTGATCACAGAAGCTGAGGGTCAGCACCCAAGCCCAGAGTTCAAGCCCCAATACAAGTACACAGAAAACAATTTAAAAAAAAATTTAAACCTATACTGAAAACCAGGCAGGCATGGTGGCTCACGCCTGTAATCCTAGCTACTCAGGAGGCTAAGATCTGAGGATCAAGGTTCAGAGCCAGCCCAGGTACAAAAGGACCAGAGACTCTTATCTCTAGTTAACCTCTAGAAAATGTGAAATGGGGCTTTGCTCAAGGGTAGAGCGGTAGCCTAGAGCTGAAGAGCTCAGGGACAGCGTCCTGGTCGAGTATAAGCTTCAGGACCCACAAAAAAAAAAAAAAAAAAAAAAAAAAAAGTAGACTGAGCCCCAGATAAACCAAGCACATTTGCTAAAACCCCGGCGGCAACTTTCTTCTAGTTAACTACAATTGGAAGCAAAGAAGCAGAAGTTTCTCCAGGTGAGCCCAGGCCTTAAACGATTTGATTTACGGGCTAAATCCACTGGGCTTCCCATTGGTTGCAAAGTCCCCTGCTAGGCAGGCAGGTGGTAATGCTGGTTGAGACAGGAAGACTATTGAGAGCTGCCAGACAAACTATTTTTAGGGCAGAAAAACAAGGTGCCACAGAGTCTGAGTAATATAATTGTGGACTACAGGGCCACTGGCCTGAAACACTGGCCTGGTGTTTAGAGTGTGCGCCTCCCAGATCCATGGAATTGCAATCCAGGGGGTGAGGCTGGAGGTCCTTGAATTTTAATAAACTCCCAGCATGCTGCTTAATGTATTGGCAAGTTTGAAAAGCAACAATCTAATGAATATATATATATATATGTCAGTCTTTATATATATATATATATATGCAGTAAGTTTTTACTAAGTATGTCTTTTAAAAAACAAAACAAATACTTGCAGATTTTATGTGCCATATAGCCTGCATTTTAACTGTGTTACTGTAGTCTTTTGTGTGAATTTTTTTGTGTGCAGGTACAGGGGCTTGAACTCAGTGCCTGGGTACTGTCCCTTAGCTTTTCTCTCAATGCTAATACTCAACACTTGAGTCACTGCTCCTGGCTTTTGTTTGTTAATTGGAAAAAAGAATCTCACTTTCCTGCCTTGGCTGGCTTGGAATCAGGATACTCTACTCTCAGCCTCCTGTGCAGCTAGGATTGAAGGAGTAAGCAGCTGTGCATGGCTCCTTGTTGTCTTAATGCATTTTAGGGCTGGTTCAGAATGTGGCTGGTAACCAGGTGTTTTCCAAGTACATGGCACAGATCCTTGGTTCAAACCTGAATACTACAAAATAAAAATATATAGACAATATAGAAAGAAATATGGATAATATAGAGGATTGAACATGGCTATGTTCTAATAAAACTTTATTGACAAAAACAGGCAATGAACTGGATTTGGTCTGTGGCTATAAATTGCTGACCTTTGATCTTCTACATCTCCCTACCTCCAATCAGGCAAGTGCTCTATCATGAAACTACATCTTCAGCCTACTGATCTAGACAACAGATGCCAACAAAGTGTAATAGATTCTGTCATCCCAAAATATGCCACTTTGGCATAAAGATTATTTGGATCTGAAGGCAACTGGAAAGAAGTAGAAGCAAGAAAAGGTCTCAGCCTCCCTGTAATCCTCCCTCACTTCCTAAAAGCAGGATGCAAATTTATACACAATGAGTTGACCTGTCTCTCTTGCCCTTTCTACTAGGAATGACTTCAATTTAGTCTTTATCTACCATTATTTTCTATATATTTGCCTTCTAATAACTTATAGCCCCTAAAGATCCAGTCCTAGGGGATGTGGATGTGGCTTAGTGGTACAATACTTGCCTAGCATGCATGAAGCCCTGGGTCTGATTCCTAAGTACCACATACACAGTAAAGGCTGGGAAGTGGTGCTGTGGCTCAAGTGGTAGAGTGCTAGCTTTCAGCAAAAAAGTTCAGGGACAGTGCCCAGGCCTTGAGTTCAAGCCCCAGCAATGGCAAAAAAATTTAAAAAAAGAAAAGATCCAGTCCTAGCCAGGCGCCAGAGGCTCAGGCCTGTAATCCTAGCTACTCAGGAGGCAGAAATCTGAGGATTATGGCTCAAAGCCAGACCCAGCAAGAAAATCCCTGAGACTCTTATCTCCAACTGAATACCCCAAAGCAGAAGTGGAGCTGTGGTTCAAAGTGGCAGGATGCTAGCCTTGAGCCCAGGCCCCCAGTTCAAGCCCCCCCACTCCCCCCCCCCCTGCCTAACACACACAAATGATCTGGTCCTTTCTCTTGATCACTTTGCTCTTTGTTAAAGATGGTGAAAAAACCAGAGTCCTTTATGAGTAACTCCTTAAATTTTCTTCCAGGTAATCTATCTATCTATCTACCTATTGATTGGTATAATTTTCTCTTGTTAATCTGTCTCTTTTTAGGGAATGGGAAGGTGGTACTAGGGTTCGAACTCAGGGCCTTGCATTTGCTAGGCACATTTTCTGTCACTTGACTAATACTCATTCCTTAGCCATTTTTGCTTTAGAAAAGACAGCATCTGGTCGTGGTGTTACTACCTCTGCTCCTGATTAGCTGGGATTCTAAATGCTATCTTTTGTCACAGTGTTCCTCAATGAGACCTTGGAGTAAAGGGAGGTTTCTTATATCTATCTGTCTATCTATCTAGTTATTTTTGGTGCCAGTCTCTTGAACTCAGGGCCTGGGTGCTGTCCTTGAGCTTTTGTGCTCAAGACTAGCACTCTACTACTTGAGTCACAGCCCCAGTACTAGCTTTTTGGTGAATGATAAACTGGAAATAAGATCTCATGGACTTTCGAGTCTGAGCTGGCTTTGAAATTGGATCCTCAGATCTAGGCTTCCTGAACAGCTAGAACTATAAGATGAACCACTGGTACCTGGACAGCAAATGAGTCACTCTATTAAAAAAAATCTGATTTTTTTTTTGTCAGTCCTGGGGCTTGAACTCAGGGCCTGGATGCTGCCTCTGAGCTTTTGTGCTCAAGTCTATTGCTCTACCACTGTGAGCCCCAGCCATTCCAGTTTGGGAGTGGTTAACTGGCAATAAGAGCTTCACAGACTTTCCTGCCCAGACTAGCTTTGAACCGTGATTTTCAGGTCTCAGGTTCCTGAGTAGCTAGGATTACAGGCAAGAGATACCAGTGCCTGGCAAAAACAACAGGATTTAAAAGATGGCAAATTAACCAGGAACAATGACACATGCTTATAATCGCAGCTACTTGAGAGGCTGAGGCTTGAGTCCAGGTGTTTCAGGCTAACCTGAGCTGCATAGTAAGCTCCCATTTCAAACAAACAAAAAAGTCACATGTTCATTATTTGAGCCCTTTCCTTTGGTAGAACAACCCAATCCCCACTATTAGTGGATAAAGTAAGCAGTGAACATGGCAAAATTTCTTCTGTTAGGACCTTCTATATGATCTTTTTTTTTTTTTTCTCATCAGTACTGGGGGCTTGAACTCAGAGCCTAGGCACTGCCCCTTAGCTTTTTCGCTCAAGGCTGGCACTCTACCACTTGAGCTACAGCTCTACTCTTGGCTTTTTGCTGATTAAATGGTGATAAGAGCCTCATAAACTTCCCTGCCTACACTAGCTTTAAAACACCATCCTCAGATCTCAGCCTCCTGAGCTAGGATTACAGGCATAAGCTGTCAGAGCCCAACCACATGATCTTTTCTTTCCCTGTCTTCTTCCCTCTGTCTGTCCAGTTAGTTATTAGATACTGGATATAGCCAAATAGCATAAATGTAGTTCAAGAAAATGGGATAAATAGTGCCAAAATTTTCAACATTAGTTTGCCATAAGAGAAAATACGTAAAAATGATTTGTATATTCTGTGACTATGGAATGTATTCCACAAAAGAATTTTCATTTTGAAGGAGAAAAATGTCTCACACTACTTGGTTGCCAGTAGCTTAAAGTTGTTTTAAACTCTTTTGATAACATTCATGAAGCCTTTGGGACATGCATATTCTTGTCCTCCGCTAATCTTCTTTGGCTAGAGTCTCCTTCCATCTTTTTCAGCTGTACAATTCTCTACCTAGTTGCATGACTGAATAAGTTAAATATGCTTCCTTTCCTAACAAACGTTGGAAGCTATATAGAGTTTTATTTGCACATTTAGGATTAAGAAACAATTATTTCTTATATAATGGTCTCATCCACACCTTACTCCATGCAGAAACATAATGTGTGTGTTTGGTAAATAAGTGAGAAATAAATTCTATGAAGGCTATTACACTTAATTGAAGAGTTAAAAGACTAGCTTAAGCTAGGTGCCAGTGGCTCATGTCCATAATCCTAGCTACTCAAGAGGCAAAAACGTAAGGATTGCACTTTAAAGGCAGCCCTGCCAGGAAAGTTCATGAGACTCTAATCTGTGTGTGTGTGTGTGTGTGTGTGTGTGTGTGTGTGTGTGTGTGTGTGTTGTTAACCTATTTGGGGTTTTGCTCTGTTTTGCTTTGGGGTTTTTTTGACACAGTTTTGTAGGGTTTTTTTTGGTTTTATTTTGTTTTGGTGACAGGCCTGGGTGCTGTCCCTGAATTTTTGTGCTCTGTGCTCAACCCTAGCACTCTAGCACTTGAGCCACTGATCTACTTCTGGCTTCTTATGGTAATTATTCAGAGTTAAGAGTCTCCATCTTTCCCATCGGGGCTGGCATCAAACTGCAGTCCTCAGATCTCAACCTCCTGAGCAGCTACAGGTATGAGCTACCAGCTAGTTTTGCATTTGAGATAGGTTATCTCTCCATAACAATTCAGGCTTCTACTGAATACATAGTTCAAGCTAGCCTCCAACTTCCCCCAGTCCTCCTATTTCAGCCTCTCAATCATTTGTAACACTCGCTTATTTGTATAAAATGTGGCTATTTATCCACAAAGGAGCTGGGCTCTGCTTCCAGCATAGCTCAGAACAGCGGCCTGGTAGGTATCATATTGACTGGTCCCCTTGTAACTAGGCTGGTGCCAAAGGAACAGTGGAAGTGTTTGGTAGAGTCAATGTGGAATGTCACTGCCATACTTCCTTCCCCTGTAATGACACTGAAGGCCACATGCTGGAGATGGTGGCATCTCAAAGGGTAAGGAATCTTGATCTCTGAGTGACATAAAGAACTACCCAGGAGAGCCTGCCCAACTTGGGACAGCTGATTTGGTTTTAAATAATAAACCTCCACTGGATTAAGCCACTGAGATTTGCAACCTTCCTCAACAGAATGTATGAATGTTCATGAAAGAGTTCAATTAGGGCTGTGCGCCAGTGGCTTACATCTATAATTCTAGCCACTCAGGAGGCTGAGATCTGAGGATCATAGTTCAAAGCTGGCCCAGACACGAAAGTCCCTGAGACTCTTATCTCCAGTGAACAACCAGAAAACCAGAAGTGGCGCTTTGGCTTAAGGTGGTAGAGTGAAAGCCTTGCGCTGAAAAGCTCAAACTGCAGTCCTCTGATTTCAGCCTCCCAAGTAGTTAGGGTTACAGGTGTCAGGTGTCAATTACCAGTGCCCAGCTGTTTGATAATTTTGGTGAAAACTGTACTGGCCAGGTTCAAGGGCTGAACCCACGGAAGGGACTGTCAGGCTCAACATGAGATCCTGTCCCCTCCTGTCCTATGGATAATGCTGGAGTTTCAGCTCTTGCTGGTGACAAACTGCAAGTCCTGTGGAAAAATTCATTTGAACAGGAAATGAGAGTGACTGTGTCCAGACTGCTCCTGAGCTGAGGAGCAGAACAGACACATACACATCCTGTTAGCGATTGTACAGATTTGGAACTACCCTAAAATACCTTTCTCTCATGTGCATTATTTTTCTCAAATGGCATGTAAATACTAGTTGTTTGTACCTACCTACTACTGACTAATCTGTGGGCACTGAGGAAAAAATTACTCAGACACTGAGGGTTCTTGAAGTCACAAACTGTTGCAAGATTCAAAGTAGAGAGTTATAAGATCACGCAGAAATAACTTGAAAGACCCACCATCACACTAACACAACCAGGGGAAGAAGAATTTGGGTCAAAACTCCTTTGTAAAGGTCAGTCTCAGTCTAATCTTTCAAACCCCATACAATGCCCTTTGGATGATTTGTACGAAAAAAATTACAAAGCATTTGTGCACCAATTATTGTTTTCCAACTCTTTGTTTGTTTGTGTGTGCACCTGTTCTAGGGCTGGAACTCACTGCCTCTGTGCCGTCCCTGAGCTTTCATGTTCAAGGCTGACGTTCTACCACTTGAGTCACAGCCCCACTTCTAGCTTGTTGGTGGTTAGTTGGAGATAAGTGTCAGAGACTTTGTTGCCAAAGCTGGTTTAGAATCATGATCCTAAGATCTCAGCCTCCAGAGTAGCTAGAACTACAAGACACAAACCACCTGGGACCAGCTTTGTTTCTGCCAGTTCTATGCTGGAAGAGAAGGGGCCTCTCCCACAGACACAGAACATGCCCCAGGAGTTAATGCCACAGGGAAGTTTGAAAGAGGAGCCTAGGAGAGAGCAGGCTGAGTATCCCAGCACCTGCCAGATGTACAAGCTTTTCGTTTGTTTGCTTTTAATGTTATTCTTAAAATCCTGCTTTTAACTTCAGAATGCTCCAGGATATTGTGGAAATGGCTTGTTTGGAAACTTCCCTTTCACCAAGTTCTATATAGTAGAAAAGCAAGGAGAAATCAACATGAACTCTACCATACTGGTTCCTAGGGGGGTGAGGCTACTCTAGATAGGTAGGTTAACAAACACCACAACCCCCCCCCACACACACTCACGTGAGCACTCACTCTCACTATTGCACTTCAGGGAAAATATTCTTGACTCGCTTTACGAAATTCAAATCCCTCTTGGATCACAAATAATTCTTCCTTTCCCCTCCGGGCCCCACAAATCTACCGGAAGCGCCGCACTCAAATCCCCAAGACAAGTGTCAGTCAAGCTCCTGTCTGACCCCAAACAGACTACCGGCTCGCGTCCCCGGCCCCAGGACATGCCACCCACCAACGCTTGGCCCCCCGGCTCCGGCGCGCCAGCCTCCCATTTCGTTGTCCTCCAGGCGTGGGGAGCGGGGACAGGCTGCTGGGACTCCCCAGCACGGTCACCCGCGCCGGTCACCGGCCCGCAGACCCTGCGGGCGCCGGCGGGGACCTCCTTTCCGCCCCGCAGACCGCCAGCCACGGCGGGCCCGGAGAGATCGTCTAACTCCACCGGCTCCGGGAGAAAGGGGAGGGGGACCAACCAGAGGAGAGGAAGTTCTCGATCCACCCACCCCGGCCTGAAGTTCCCTATACTAGAAGGGCGACCGAGGCCGGGCGATAAGGGAAGCGTCCGGGGGAGACACCCTCCTCCGCCCCGGCTTTCGGGGAGGCCGCAGGACCCGGACATCGCCTTCCACCGGGGGCTCCCCTCCCTAGCAGTCCGCGATCTGGGTGCGCTAGGGAGCCGCGCCCTCTCCCCGGACGTCGTCTCCCCCCTCCCCTGCATCAGAGGCACTGCGGGAGTGGGGGGCGCCCGGCCTCGGATTATGGGGACCGAAGGGATCCAGTACCTTTCTCGTCCGCGCCACAGAGACTGATGGCCAGCCACGGGATGAGGGGGGCGAGGGGAGACGAGGAGAGACTAGGGGACCGCTCTCGCTGGCTCAGAGGCCCCCGGGCCTCGGCGCCGCCTCCCGCCGCGCCGCCCGGCCGCGCTCCGGGTGGTACCTGTGGCGGAGCCCGGCGCGCCCCGCAGCGCGCACAGCCCTGGGACCCGCCCCGCTCTCCCTCCCCAAGCCTAACCACGGGCCGCAGCGCCCCGCCGCGGTGGGCCGCGGAGAGAGGGAGGCCCGGAGTCCTGGGGGGCTCGCCCGAGCCCTGCGAGGCCTTCTGGATTGTGGGAGAAGCCAGGCAGAAGTTGGTGAGGCTATGCGCGCAGGGGTCGTCAAGTGACATCTCAATACAGCGCACCCCGGTTCACCGAGGCCAGAGCTCCGCGGCTGCAACCACGACGAATGATCCAGACTCACTGAGGTACCTGGAGAGGGGAAATGAAGCCTTTATTCCAAATCGACTGTAGCTTGTCAGAACCAAACCACCCTAGGAGACAGCATTGTCTTAATCGGCTTTATTTATTTTTTTTTAATGAAAACATCGAGAAACAAGAGATCCACTAGTAAGATTTCCAGTTTGCCCGGTTGGCCTTGCCTCTTGGGGCTTATCCGTTTACTTCTCGCTTCATACTCGACCAGTCCCTAGATTCTGGTCCCTAAGGTGATGGTTGGAGCTGGCTGAGGTCTCTCCATCTGTGCCCCGCCCGAGGGGACAGCGAGGGGAGGACAGCAAGTGCCTGGCAACAGAACTCGTTGAAGCTGATTCAGTGGAAGAAGAATTTCCCACTATGTGGGTGAGAACTAAGACAAATGGCAACACCTGGCCACAGATTTTAGCCAAGGAATCGTAGTACACCTTGAATGTCGTTGTCATGAGAGATGTGGAGAGCATATTCTGTTGACAACCAGCGATCTGCCACGTGGTGGTGATGGTGACGGTGGAGTGAAGTTGGTGGGAGTGACAGGAGAAGCAGAGGTGGAGCTTGTGTATAATGGGCAAAAGGACAGTTTTGGAGAAGCTTTGGCATGCAAGTACTCTACCATTAGGGCATCTTAGGACTTCTTTTGGACTTTGGTCCCATTTCTGCCTTTCTTACTTTGCTTTTTTCCTTTTTTTACCTTTATTTTTTTATTTTCCTTCACAGCCATTTCAGTACCCCAAACATAAAGCAGGGCAATGAATTTTAAGAGTTCTAAGGAGAGTGAAAGGTAAATTTCCTAAGGGAAACTGAGGGTTATTTCCAACAGTCTGTTCATTCAGAGCCATTGCAGCCTCAGTCCTTTGGTAATCAAAGGTATTTTCCAGCCTGGTTATGCAAATGATATTCATCCCAAGAAAGTCACTGGGACTCACTGTGTGTAGAGAGTTGGAGTGGGCCCCTTCTAAGGTTATGCTTCTTTGAGTGGTTTTACCATGAAATAATCGATGTACCAATTTGTATGTTTCAATGGCATGTCTTAGATTCCAGAAGTATTCAGTAAAGAAGAATTGACTGTATACAGGTCCTCAGTCATTCCCTTGAAGGAGCATGAACAGCTATCTGCTCTCCAAGTCCGGACAAGTGGAGCAAATGACAAATAAGAACCTTAAGAATGGTGCTTTGATCTTATCTGAGATAGAGGACAAGTCTTAAACAAGCTCTTGAACTGATCTTGTTACAAGGCAAGATATGAACTAGCAAGATATTATTTAATATCTTGCATACATGATGCCCTGGATTTGATTCCTTGGTACCACATACACAGAATAGGCTGGAAATGGTGCTGTGGCTCAAGTGGTAGAACAGTAGCCTTGAGAAAGCTCAAGGATAATGCCCAGGCCCTGAGTAAAGGCCCCAGGACTGGCAAAAGAAAGAAAGAGAGAAAGAAAGGAAGGAAGGAAGAAAGAAAGAGAAAATAGTATTTCTCAAATGAACTTCAGGAAATTGAAAGAAGAGATTTGTTTTGTTTTGTTTTTTCTTGCTTGCTGTTTTTGTTTCCCTTGCTTGTGTCTTGTTTATCTGTCTTTGGAAAGGTAAGGGGGGTACAGAAATGGAGGAACAAAGTGTAAAAACATGTAGCAGTAGTATTCACTAGATACTATGTTGAACATGAACTATACAACTTGTGGGATAGTAAGGAAAAATTGACAGAGAAGGAGGGAAGGGGTGACATTGTCCAAAAGAAATGTACTCTTGGGCTGGGAGTTTAGCCTAGTGGCACTAAAACCTGAGTTTGATTCCTGGGTACCACATACATAGAAAAAAAAAGTCAGAAGTGGTGCTGAGGCTCAAGTGGTAGAGTTCTAGCCTTGAGAAAGCCCAAGGACCGTGCTCAGGCCCTGAGCTCAAGCCCAGGACTGGCCAAAAAAAAAAAAAAAAGAAATGTACTCTTTACCTGACTTATATAACAGTACATCACCTTTATAAGAATAAATAAAATGGGTGAATGGACTGGAAATATGGTTTAGTGGTAGAGTGCTTGCCTTAGCATATAAGAAGCCATGAGTTTGATTCCTCTGTACCATATAAACAGAAAAAGATAAAAGTAGCACTGTGGCTCAAGAAGTAGAGTGCTAGACTCAAGCAAATAAGCTCTGAGACAGTGCCTAGGCCCTGAGTTCAAGCCTTGGGACTGGCAAGACACACACACAGGGAGAGAGGCAAAAGAAAGGAAAATGATGGGGGAGAACCCCAAAAATGGCTTTGGTCTTATCTGAGATTAGGCACAAGTCCATGGTGAATCTGAATTTTCTTGTCCCTCTCAAATAGGCCTGGTGTAATGCCTAGATTTGAGGTCTCCAAAGACCACCAAGGAGCCGAATCCAATGACAGCTTGCGCTTGGACTCACAACCCTCGTCCATGCAATGGGTCAGAGTTGAGAGCCCCAATTCCTTTGTTCCCAGGGTTTTTATAACCCACTGACCATATGGCGCTAGTTGAGCACATACAGGGGCCAATAAGATTGTAACATTCATACAGAACTACACAATTTTGTTACATCGCAGTGAGTGACCACTCAAATCATAACCTGTTCTGGGGAGTCATTGGAATTACCCTATCTTTTTCTATCTGACTTTGGTACGCAATCTTGGTGGGCAAGAGGAGGGTCAGGCACTGTGGCAGGAAGGATGGGGGGAGCTGCCCATCTGCCTCATCCACCTAGTTCCTTGCCTTTTGTTCCTGAGTTAGCAGTTCTCAGCTTGTTTGGGAACTTCCTGAGTTGAGTTTCTATATAGTCTGGGTTAGTTTTAGGTAAGATTCATGTTTCACAAGTTACGTACTCAATTGTCTTCATCGTGGGAACGGGAGATGTCAATAGAGGATGAGAGAGGGGTCTTACAGGAGGTTTTAGGGGAGGGGGTCATCGACACATTTCCAGTCATTGTGTCTTTAGCAGGATGAGATCTAAGCCTGAAATGGCAATATTTTGTTCAGGCTTCACACTGGTTCCAGGGGAAAAGAAACATGAGACCAAACACCAGTGGTTCATGCTCCTAATCCTAGCTACTCAGGAGGCTGAGATGTGAGGATAGCGGTTTAAAGCCAGCCTGGGCAGTAAAATCCACGAGGATTTTTTTGGTGTTGTTGTTGTGTTGTGGGGTTTGAACTCTGGGCCTGAGTGCTGTCACTAAGCCTTCAGCTCAAGGCTAGTGCTTTACCACTTGAGCCACAGACCATTTCCAAGAGTTTTTTATTTCCAATTAATGGCCCCCAAACCAGAAGTGGAGCTCTTTCTCCAGTGATAGAGTATTGCTACCCTTCAGTGAAAAAGCAGGAACAGTACCCAGGTTTTGAGTTCAGGACCCATGACTGACAAAAGAAGAAAAAGAAAGAAACATGAGGGTCTTCTACTTACCCTTAAAGTATTTATTTCCCTTTTATCAGATAAGAAAAACCCCAAGATCCCTTGCCCACACTAAAAGAGGGTATGTACTTGATTTTCCCCTCCTTCTCCACAGCTGTATCCACAAATGCAGTGTTATTTGGCAGGTATGAAGGCTCCCTACTGAATGTCCTGATTTATCCTCTAGTCCTTTTCTCTCCCTACCTGGAGCTGCAAGAACACATTACCTTTCCCCACCCATTTATAACTCCAGATTTTTCTCCAGGCAAGTCCTGGCAAAGCTCCAGAAGGAACCCAAAGGCAAGATATATGCACATCACTCCAACGTGATTATTTGTCTCTCATACTTTTCCAGATAAAGGCATTTTCCCAACTAGTCCATTGGATAAACTTTCAAAGATATTGAATGCTTCATTTCCTTGAGAGGCTTTCAAAACTTTAAGACATAGATGGGTTTGTAAGTAATGTTTGTGGATAGTTAGAGCAACCATGAAGAAAAAGCAGGAGAGCCCCATTCAGCCTGCAAGGCTTGTGAGAACTTCTGGGAACTGACTGGTTTGCATTTGTTCCCAGACTTTGATTAATGGGAATTGTTGGCAGGGGGCCTCAGAAGCCCTAGGCAGGCAGTGGCTTGGAGATCTGGCTTGTTCATCCAAGTACACAGGGAGAGCAATGAAAAAAAAAGACTGAATCTCCCTCTGTATGTGGAAGGCTCTCAGCCAACTGCTCAATTCTTGCTCCTCTGTTTAGCTTAACCACAGCCAGCCAGCCTCAGATGCCCACCCCACCACCCCCTCTGCCTCATGAGACAGATGTCTGCTCTGTGTATGATACGGGCTCAGAGCTTTGTGATAATATAATCTGCTGCTATTTCCAGCAACATTTACTTAATGAGTTGACTGTATAAGCTCTCTCTGCTGTTGTTAGCTTTAGTTCAACTTTCAGCATAGCATTTTGGCTTCTGTCCCAGTCACATCACAGAAATTGTGTGGCTAAAGCTTTTTTATTTTATTTATTTATTTTTTAGTGCTGGTACTGGGGCTTGAACTCAAGGATTGGGTCCTATTCCTTAGCTTTTTTTTTCAAGGATGGCGCTCTACCACTTGAACTATAGTTCTGTTTCTGGCTTTTTGGTGGTTAAGTGGAAATAAGAATCTTACATACTTTCCTATCCAGGCTAGTTTCAAGCTGTTATCCTCAGATCTCAGCCTCCTGAGTAGGAGGGATTACAGGCACGAGTCAAGGACATCCAGGCTTTTGTGCCTTTTTTGAAACTTTTTGTAAATAGGACAATTGTGCTTAATTCCTAATTGACATACTTTTTTGCTTGTTTTGTTGTCTTTTCTTTCTTTCTTTCTTCCTTCCTTCCTTCCTTCCTTCCTTCCTTCCTTCCTTCCTTTCTTTCTTCTTTCTTTTTTTGTGTCTGTCCTGGGGCTTGAATTCAGGGCCTAGGTGCTATCCCTGAGCTTTTTTGCTGAAAACTAATGTTCTACAACTTGAGCCACACCTCCACTTCCATCCTTTGCTGGTTATTTGGGGATAAGAGTCTCACAAACTTCCCTGCCCAGACTGGCTTTGAACTACAATCCTCACATCCTTACAGAGGGGAGGCTCCTGCCTGTAATCCTAGCTACTCAGGAGGCTGAGATCTGAGGATCAAGGTTCAAAGCCAGCCCGGGCACAAAAGACCTTGAAACTCTTATCTCCAATTAATCACTAGAAAACAAGTGGGGTTGTGGCTCCAGGGATAGGGTGGTAGTCTTGAGCTGAAGAGTTCAGGGACAGTGCCCAGACCCAGAGTTCAAGCCCCATGACCCCCCCCCCAAAAAAAAACAAACTACAGGCATGAGGCATGGCACCCAGCTTGACTAGTCCTTTTTCACCCACATCATGTTACTGATTCAGCTATTCAACTTTGTTATAGAACATTTCCTTTGTGCTCACACTGGGGCTTGAACTCAGGGCTTCAACTTTTCCTTTAGCAGTTTTGCTCAAGGTCCACGTTCTCTATCACTTTAGTAACAACCCCGCTTCAGATTTTTAATTGCATATGTATTCTTTTTTGTTTTAATTAATTTATATTCGCCAGATAGAAAGTACATTATTTCTCACACATCGATACCCCTTCTCATGTTTTTGTCCCCATTTCCCTCCCCACCTCACTTCAAATTTTTGCTGATTTGAGATAAGAATCTCACAGATTTTGGTCACAGTGTTAGCTCCCGAGTCTGCCCTGTATCCCTGGCTGGCCAGCTTCTGCAACACCTTAATAAACTTCTTCAATCGACCCCCCCACCCCGCAAAAAAAAAAAAAAAAAGAATCTTATTTGTGTAAGGTTCATCAAAGTAAACCAGCACGTGTTTCAGGCAGAAAAGAGTGTATTGCAGGGGAGAGCAAAGTGCCAGTCCACATGGGATGGAGACCATGGAGAGAAAAGGCTTGGAAAAAGAGTGAGAGAAGATTGGTGTTGAGACAGATTAAATAAGGAAGGGCAGGAGGCAGGACTGTTCCATAGAGGCTGTTTGAGGCGCATGCGTGCCTGCGTGTGAGTGTGCGTGTGAGTGTGTGTGTGTGTGTGTGTGTGTGTGTGTGTGTGTTTCTTGTTGTTGTTTTCCAGTCCCACTACTGGGGCTTGAACTCAGAGCCTACAGCTCTCCCTTGGCTTTTTTTTTTTTTTTTTGCATAAAACTGGTACTCTATCACTCTATTTCTACTTTTGGCTTTTCCATTGTTAATTGGAGATGAGTCTCATGGACTTTTCTTCTCTGATTGGCTTTAAACTATGATTCTCAGATCTCAGCCTCCTGAGTAGCTAGGATTACAAGTATGACCCACCAGCAGTTGGCTTGTTTCATGTGTTTGGAGTTTCTCCAGACCCCATATCCTCCCATATTTTTTCCAATATTCTTCCATTCTTTAATTTTTTTTTTTTGCCAGTCCTGGGTCTTGAACTCAGAGCCTGAGCATTGTCCTTGGACACTTTTTTGCTCAAGGCTTGTGCTCTACCACTTGAGTCACAGCCACTTCCAACTTCTATGTATATGGTACCAAGGACTCGAACCAAGAGCCTTGTGCATGCTAGGCAGGCACTCTACCACTAGGCCAAACTCCTGCCCCCCGCCCCCCATTCTTTAAAATTTTGGCCTTTCTCTATGTGCCTGTGGCTCATGCCTATAATCCCCTAGCTACTCAGGAGGCTGAAATCTGAGAACTGAGGTTCAAAATCAGCCCAGGCATAAAAGTCTTTGAGACTCTTATCTCCAATTAACCATCAGAAAACCAGAAGTGGGACTGTGGCTGAAAGGGTAGAGTGCTAGCCTTGAGCTGAAGAGCTCAGAGACAGAGCCTAGACCTAGAGTTCAAGTCCCATGACATACAAAAGAAAAAAAAAAAACTTGACCTTTCATTTTTTTATTAAAGAATTTATTAACGTTGATTTTTACATTATATTTTAAATGATAAGTTTAACAAACAAGTGTTCAAGAAGGGAATCTCTATTTACAATCACTGGGACTTAGAATTTAGAACTTAATCAAAATTAGGCTAAGGGTTTATATGTCATAGAAACATATTAATTTATGAAATAAAACATTATGACCTTTCATTTTTAAGTTCACACTTCATTTATGTTGTGAGCGTTATCTTCTAATGGGTTTCCATATGTTTAATGTTCTACTTTCAGAATTTTATTTTGTTCTACTTGTCCGTCTCTCAGATGGTACAATTCTGCTTGAAGATCTGTGGTTTTATTTCAACGTTTCATGTCTTTTTTGTTTTATTGTCCAGTGTGGGGCTTGAACTCTGGGCCTTGGTACTGTCCCTGTGTTCTTCAGCTCAAGGTTAGTGCTCTACCACTTGAGCCACAGTGCCACTTCTGGTTTCCTGGTAGTTGATTGGAGATAAGAGTGTTGTGTACTTTTGTGCCCAGGCTGGCTTTGAACTTTGATCCTTGGATCTCAGCCTCCTAAGTAGCTAAAATTACAGGGGTGAGCCACTGGTGCCCAGCTCAAAGTTTCATTTCTGATCGTGGAAATTCTACTCTGATTTACTTCTTTCTTCCTTAATGAGGATCTCCAAAACTCTTAGACTTTTGTTCCTCCTCAGACATTTTAGAATTGGATTGTTAGACTCTTTGGAAAACTAGGGATTTATATTTGCAATCACAGTGAATCTATACAGTAAATTGCACAATTGTGAATTCTATTTTATTATTCTGTTCAATTATTTGTTCCATGGCCAGGCATTGATGGCTCACGCCTCTAATCCTAGCTACTCTCAGGGCTGAGGTCTGCCAATCAAGGTTTGAAATCAAATCAAGGTTTGAGCAGAAAACTTGATGAGAGGGGTCAGGAGTGTGGCCTTGTGCTATGAAGCCATGGGTTCGATTCCTCAATACCACATACATAGAAAAAGCTGGAGGCTCGCTAGCCTCAAGAAAGCCCAAGGACAGTGCCCAGGCTGTGAGTTCAATCCCCAGGACTGGCCAAAAAAAAAGATAAAAAGACAGAAAAAAAGAGAAAAATCCATGAATTGGAAGTAGAGCTGTGGCACAAGTTGTAGAGCATCAATTTTGAGTGAAAAAGCTAAGGGATAGCACTCAGGTCCTCAGTTCAAGTCCCAGTACTGGCACACAAAACAAAAAGAAAACATAAGCCCACAATTATTTGTTTCAGCCTGCCTTTACCATCCTTCTCTACATGTGGTGTAAATGCTACTTCAGTTTTTCTGAGCTTGTGTTGACTTGGCTTGGTCAGTGCCATATTAGAAGATAAAATTGGAATATGCATGAACTTTAGTATTTCCTTCCCACCCTTGAGTTTCTGTCCACTGCCATAAGAATCACATACCCAGTAGTGGCTCCTTCTTCAGCTGGGACACCTCAATGAGAAGCTAAATGAGGTCATAGGGAATCCACAGGAAACCTGTGACCCTCCCAACATAACACATACAGCTGTACCTCCCAGCTACAGTGGATTGCTTCATTCATTCATCACCAACATGCTATCACACAATGAACATGTGCTCCTTACCCTTCTACCACTTTATACCACTTGACCACTGTGCTAGGCAGGGAGGGTAAAACAGTGAGCACAGACAGCTGACCTGGACTCCAATGCTGAATACGACTCTCAATCAATTATCCGATTACAATTGAGATTAATGCTCTGAAGGAGTGTTGCATGGTGATATACATAAAGCATGGTGGAGGTGGAGGCCAGAAATGGGCCACTGGCCCAAACTCAGTTGAATTGTCTTATCTGGGAATCAAAAGTAACAAAAGTACCAGAGACTGAACTCAGGGTCTCATGTTCACTACGTTTGCTCATGGCAAGCAAGTCTTCAGGCTGTTGAAAGTGTGTTTGTAGCAAGTACTTACACTGTTTAAGCTGTGGCTCATGTCTGTAATTAATAGCTACTCAGAAGGCTGAGATCTGAGGCTCATGGCTCAAAGCCAACTGAGGCAGTAAAGGCCATGACACTCTTATTACCAATGAAGCACCGAAACAGCTGAAAATGGAGGTGTGACTGAAGAGACAGGGTGCTAGCCTTGAGCACAAACCCTCAGGAACAGTGCCCAGGTCTTAAGTTTAAGCCCCAGAACCTGCACAAAATATAAATAAATATATAAATGAAATTAAATGAACAAGGCTAGCATATCTATTTCTATTTCCTATTTGTCTTTGTCCTCAGTTGTTTTTTTCTACAGTCACTTTGCAATCGGAAAGATAGGACTGATCCAGACATTTTTATGGCAAGGATTAAAACTAAGGAACCAAGGATGATTGCAGGACAGATCACCTTGAAGTGAGGACAATTCTCCATAATGATGAGGCTGCCTCATGGAAGCGGAGACGTCAACTCACGAGAACCAAATTGTTCCTCTCATGTAGTGACAGAAATAACCATTTCTCCAGAAGCTAGGAGAACCGGAACTGAGATATGGCCAGTTCCACCACACCTGTAGCTGGAACTCTCACACTAATGCATGACTTGTCTCCAACCCTTAGTTCTTCTACTTACCTTCGATCCTCAGGGGAATCTTTTTAGCTACCTAAAGATGGATTGTGAAGGATTGACGACCACTTTAGTCCTCCAGATCAAGCAGAACACCAGGCAGGCACTCCTGTATGTGCTTGAGCATAAGGCAGGCCACTCCAACCTTGGCTTAGCTGAAAGCTCCCTATGTCCAGGTGGAGCATTCCATTCTGTGCCCAGCCAAGGACATGGCCCTTGGCCCCCAAGAAACCATAGCCTGTATTTTATCTTCTGCTTCCTTCTTAAGACCCGTATAAGCCCAGCCCCAAATCCACCCTGATCAACCTTTGATCCCAGGGAAAGTTGCTGCCCCTTGCTGTTCTTCAGTAAAGTCTTTGCCTGTGGGAGGATCCCATACAGCCTCTTTCCTTCCTTTATCCTCCATCTTCCTAACCTGCACCCTGAAGATGGCTGATGATGAGCTAAAGTACCCTCTTCCTGCGTCATTTCTCTGTCATTTTTCTTTCCTAATAAAATTTCCAGTCACTTGCCCTGTGTTCCCATCTTGCCTGAATTCTCATGTTGGATGCAGGATCACAATTGGTTAGCTGCACTTAATTTCTGGCAACAATTCAATCGGAATCATTCCAAATTTCCAGGCAGTCCTGAGAGAAGGAAGCATATGAAGGGTGATTATCTCTTTTCTTTCCCTATTTATTTATTTATTACTATGATTAGGTGGGACTGGTGTTCAAACCTGGGGTCTTAATATATCTTAGGAAAGTGTTTCACCACTGAACCTAGTTTATCCTTGCTCCCGTAATAGTTCTTGTAAACTCTCACCATCTTAGAGTTTACTCTTAGCTTCTATAACTCCATTGTGTTTTTGTGACTCCATCTTAGAGAGCTGCACCCCCGCCCGTGTGACTAGTTCCTCATAGTTTGATGGTTAATGATATATATGTAGCCTTTGTGTCTTTCTCTTTCTACATAGCAAGCATAGTAATGGATTGTGAGAATAATCATAGTAATGAGTGATGGAAATGATTATAGTAGTAGCTATAGAAATGTCGTGGTAACTGCCAGATTGCCCCACTTACGATTGCTTACTGGATTGTTTTAGCCCGCTTATGCTTGCTCACAGTATTGTTTTAGCTTCTGTAACTTCATGCTTGGCTTACACTTGTAGGAAGGAACCATTAGTTAACTTTCTTCCCCTGAGTTAATAAGCAGGGGCGGGGGGGGGGGTTCTGCCTTAAAAGGGGCTATGAGACTGGGCAGTACAGTTTTTGGTCACCCCCACTGTGCAGTGTAGGCCTAGCTAGTAATAAAGACTTTCTTTCGGCTGTATTCTGTGTCTGGTGGTCTTCCCTTCAACGTTTTGGAGGTCCCAGACCCCAAGTTGTCTCAGTAGGTGGTTGGGCACCAGGGAGATAAATTCAGTCAATTCCTAGGGGAGGTACCCCTGAAACATTCCAGGGCCCCAGGAACTGTACTTCTCTCCCTGCTGCTCCAGAGGCCCGAGACTTCCACTCCACATTATTTTTGGACGTCATAGAAAGTCGCTTGTTCTTGAAGATCTCTGAAGGTAAGTTTGTATGGGGCATTTTCTGTTTAAGACATCCTGGAGATTCTGCACAGCTATCAATCCAGTGTTCTAGGACTCTGAGAAATGGCACCGGCACTTTGCAATTTGCTTAATTCTTGGTTGGGATCCTCTGGCTTGAGTTCCGGGGTGTGTGTGTGTGTGTGTGTGTGTGTGTGTGTGTGTGTGTGTGTGTGTGTAAGCGGTGGCCACCAAGTTTTTGCTCTGTTACTATTTCTGTCAGTGTCCTGATTGTGTCAGCTGTTTTAAAACTCCATTCAAGTGTCTGCTTTCATTCTATGGGAAAAGAGAAATCAAAGTACCACCAGTGTGGAACCCCCCCACCCTCTGTGGTGGAGGGTGCCCCATTCAGGTAGGCAAGAGGGCCCTGGAGGAGGTTCAGTGAGAGTTCAGTGAGTGTGCTCAGTGAGAGTGGCCCAACTCAGCAGGCTTTGGGTTTTGCAGTTATCTTGGTCTTTTCTTCTTGTTGTAAAAATCAGTACTAGTTTAAAATGTGGATCTGTGTTTTGTGTTTTTGTTGTTTATTGGACATCTCTGGGGGAATAAAACGTTCAGCCTCCAGCTTGGCTGGGTTGTGAGCCTGCTTTGTCTCCTCCTGTGAGGCTGTTGTTGTGGGGAGGTGGGCAGAGATAAAGTGGTTGTTTTTTTTTTTTTTTTAGCAAACTGGCTGAAGTTGCAGCCTGTTCAGTAAGAAGAGATTAGCTTCAGGTAACCCCATCCCTTCCTCCAACAGGAGGTATTCAGAAGGTATATTGGTATGCCATTAATGTGCCCTACTAAGGAAGCAAGTCTTTGAAAAATGGGGCTTAGGGAATGCTAAGGTGATTTAACCCCCTCTCTTTTTTTTTGCCAGTCTTGGAGCTTGAACTCAGGGCCTGGGCATGTCCTTGGACACTTTTTGCTCAAGGCTAGTAGCGTTCTGCCACTTGGTCCTCAGTGCCACTTCCAGCTTTTTCTGTGTTTGCGGTACTGAGGAATTGAATTCAGGGCTTTGTGAATGCCAGGCAAGACTAGGTCATACTTCCGGCCCCTGATTTATTAATTTGTTAGCAAAGTCTTGTCTTAAATCATGGTCATGTGCAAGAGTAAAATGGGCAAAAAAAAATCACTTGCCACTAAACGAACCAGAAGATATGTGGCCACTATTCATATTGGTGCACTTTAAGATCTTTGTATATATATATATGTATGTTTAAACATGTTCAAGATAAAAACTGTCAACATAGCTGGGGGCTGATGGCCCATGCCTGTAACCCTAGGTACTCAGGAGGCTGAAATATGAGGAGCCCAGTTCAAAGCCAGCCTGGGCATGAAATCCATGAGACGATTATCTCCAATTAACCACCAGAAAATCAGAAATGGGACCATGGCTCAAGTGGTAGAACTGTAACCTTGAGCTGAAGAGCTCAAGCCCCACGTCCAACAACAACAAAAACAACTGTCAGCATACTGTTTAAAAAAAAAAAATGTGGGGGGTGCCCCCTGGGAGTGTGGCCTAGTAGAGAGCTCACCTAGCATGCATGCTCACCTGGGTTTGATTCCTTGGTACCACATACACAGAAAAAGCAGAAGTGGTGCTGTGGTCAAGTGGTAGAGTGCTAGCCTTGAGAAAGCTCAAGGACAGTGTCCAGGACCCGAGTTCAAACTACAGGAGTGTCAAAATAAGAAGTTATTTATCACTGTACAAGCCATTGCCCACTTGGCCTATTTGTTTGAAACTGATGAGAAACTGAAAAAGAGGAATCTTTGTGCTCTGTTTCATCTCCCAATACATCTTCTTCATTTGCCTCTTCTTCAGCATGTTCCTCAAGATAAGCCTGGAGCCTGTTGACGAGATCTTGTTTTGTTCCTTTAGTCTCCAAACCACGAGCAAGACATTCTTGTTTTAGTTCAGCAAACTTCAGCTTATAGAGCTCCACCGTCTCCCCCGCCATCTTGTTCCTTAACTTGCTTTTTGACTACAACTACAGCTAGTGTAAACCTTGTGTTTAGGAGTAGATGATAAAGTGTGCTGTTTGTTTAAAAAAATGATTAGTAAATGTAGTACCAGTAATAAAACCCAGCCCCACACCTAATCAAATGTGATAAAGAAAAGGAAGAAAGAAAGAAGAAAGAGAAAGCAAGCAAGCAAGCAAGCAAGCAAAATCAAGCAAGCAAACAGTAAGGAAAGTTAGAAACTCCAGAAGAGCCAGGCGAGGTGGCTCACGCCTGTAATCCTAGCTACTCAGGAGGCTGAGATCTGAGGATTAAGGTTCTAAGCCAGCCTGGGCACAAAAGGACCTGAGACTCTTATTTCCAATTAACCTCTAGAAAATAGGAAGTGAGACTTGGCTCTAGGGTAGGGCAGTAGCCTTGAACTGAAGAGCTCAGGGACAATTCCCAGGCCCAGGGGTAGGGCGGTAGTATTGAGCCGATGAGCTCAGGGACAGCATCCAGGCTGAGTTCAAGCCTCATGACCCACCCCCCCCCCCCAAAAAAAAGAAAACAAAAAGAAACAAAATGGTATGAGTATATTTAACAATAGTAATAAAATTTATCAGTAAAAGTAGTATGTATATTAAGTTGGCTATGATTTAAATAAAGTCGACTAATACATTGATATAAAACTAGCATGTCATTCCTAGCATTGATATATACATTGATATAAAACTAGTATCCATGTCCATCTATAAAAGCAATGTTTGTCAAGTCTAGATTCTTGGCATGATGCTGGTGCTTGTAATTCTTGCATTAAAAAAACTGTCATTGGAAGGGCCAGGAATCTAGCCTAGTGGTAGAGTGCTCCCCTAGCATGCACCAACACCCAGGTTCAATTCCTAGTTACTACATACATAGGAAAAAGCTGGAAGTGCTGCTGTGGCTCAAGTGGTACAGCATTAGCCTTAAGAAAAGCCCAAGGACAGTGATCAGGCCCTGAGTTCAAGCCACAGGACTGGCAAAAAAAAAAAAATGTCATTTGAGTTCAAAGGGTTTCTAAGAGTTAACTCAGAGGAAAACAAAAAAAACAACAAAAAAACAAAAAACACCAGTGGATGTTTCAACCATACTGCTGAGTGGTAACAGGGGTACAGGCTCTAGTGCTTCAAGCTTTTTAATGGTTAATTTAAAGCAATAGAAATATTAAAGTGTCAGTAAAAGATTTAAATCAGAAGTAGGTTCCTGAATATAAAGTTTGGAAGTAAAATTATCCTAAATATTTGTTTCAAAGTGAAAAAGAAAAATTAGGACTATCAAAATAATTGTTTTATACTATCTCATTTTGTCCTTATAAGACCTTGTGTAACAATTTCCAGCAGATCCACAAAAGGATAGATGATTCTTACAAGTTTGTCAAATGTTACCTGAACCCTTAATAATTTCCATGTATGGCATGCTTCAATACTACTTTTATTAACCTCCATGTTGCTTTACTTGGAGTAAAGTGGCTTTCTGTAAAGACTCATTGATCTAAAAACTGCAGTTCAAAACCAGCCTTGGGGACCAGGAGTTTGGCCTCCTGGTAGAATGCTTGCCAAGCATGTGGGTTCGATTCCTCGGTACCACATATATAGATAGAAAAAAGCTGGAAGTGGTGCTGAGGCTCAAGTGGTAGAGTTCTAGCCTTGAGAAAAATCCAAGGACAGTGTTCAGGCCCTGAGCTTAAGCCCAGGACTGGCAAAAACCAAAACAAGCAAAAACAACAACAAAAACCAGCCTGGACAGAAAAGTTTGTAAGACTGCCACCTATAATAGGCCAGCAGAGTACTGGAAGTAGTACGTGCTAAGAGTCAAAGGGTCAGAGTGCTAGCCTTAAATTGGAAAGCTGAAGGGCAGTGCTCAAGCCCTCATTTAGGAGGTACTGGGACTCAAAATGACAGAGTGCTAGCCTTGAGCTGGAGAGCTGAGTGACAGCGCTTGAGCCCTGAGTTCAAATCCAGAAACTGACCAAGGGAAATGCCAAAGGGATATTTATCCCAGCATGGAAAAGGTACTTCTAGAATGAAAGGAATGATGCCAGGTCCTGGAGTCACTTGTGTTTGGCTCTTCAAAAATAATTGAAGCCAGGACGTCATAGAGGAAGTTTGTAAATATGCCTTTCTAAAGCCCAGGTCTGTCTACTTTATAACTGGGCAGGAACTTACACCCTTACCAGTCAGTCATCTGCAGTAGTTAAAAAAAAATGCTTTTTGCAAACCAAAGTGCTGACAGGCTAAACGGTAGCCCAAAAGGTCTACACAGTTGTTAAAGTTAAATGTTGCATAGTACTTTCCAGTCTTGCTTCTAATGACATTTAATCTTGACAACCCTTGGTAACCTAAGCTAATGTTTCAGGTCCCTACCTAGGCAATGTCAGTGTCCCTGAGTCAGCTTGAAGAAGTTATAGAAGATGGACCTTCACCCATCGACTCCCATTAAGACTGAGAGACACCAAAAGGAAAAATCACCTAAAGCCCAGGGTAATAGGTAGCAGATCTAGCAGCTGGGGAGGTGGCCCTAGAACCAGTGGGGCCCCTCCAGATTCTGGTGAACTAGAACCATATTTGCCTCCCAAGCCCCCTTATAAGAGAGAGAATGGACAAAACAGTTGGGGCTCTGAGCAGAGAGAAACAGGTGGATTGGTGGTACCAGATGGAAGACCCATTCTCCCAGCAGAACTGGGAGAACAATTGGTGACTCAACTCCATCAGACCCCCAAACTGTGTCTCTGGAGCAGAGATTACTAATCATTCCCTTCTCAAGTCATTACAGACCCTCCAGTCCACTCAGAAGGCTATTCACCAGGTGGTCGGAGAAGCCCCCCAGCCTGTGCTTGAGCCAATCCACAAGTTCCAACTAGGGAACTTGGTGTGGGTAAAAAGAGTTCCTGAGGGGCACGTCCATAGCATGACCTAGTGGTAGCTTGCCTAGCATGCACAAAGCCCTAGGTTTGATTCCTTAGTACCACAAACACAGAAAAAGCCTGAAGTGGTGCTGTGGTTCAAGTGGTAGAATGCTAGCCATGACCAAAAGAAGCTCTAGGACTGTGGGGCAGGTCACATCAAGGGTAAAAGGCCTACCTCGTGGCCCAGTGCTCACTTCCTGGTTTTGGAGATCCAACCTGACTGTCTCCTGGTTGGGAGATTTGGCTATGGTTTGTGATGTAAAATAAGGCTACCTTGAACCCATGGATTGGCCCCCCCACCCTCTCTGACCACACCTACCTCCCCCTGTCCTGCCTACTTTTATGTTAATAGACAATCCTGCTTCTTACTTTAGCCCCTGGTATCTGCTGTGACATTCTCCCTGGTGCGTCTGTCTTCCCTCTGGAGAAGGGAGGGCTGGGTGAAGGCGGCCAGCCGGCCTTATCCTTTCTCGGTCTCCTCTTAGTTGGGGCGTGTTCTCTTTGCCCTTCCTGCTGGTCAGGAGGCAAAGAGTGCTAAAAACCCCGACATAGGACAATGCCTAAGCCCTGAGTTCAAGCCCCAGGACAGGCAAAAGAAAGCATTCCTGAAGTCAAATGCTGATAGCTCACACCTGTAATCCTACTCAGGAAGCTGAGATCTGAGGACCGTGGTTCAAAGACAGCCTGGGCACGAAAGTCCATGAGTCTTTTATCTCCAATTAGCCATCAGAAAACTGGAAGTGGTACTGTGGCTCAACTTGGTAGAGCACTAACCTCGAAGTAAAGAGCTCAGGGACAAGATCCAGGACCAGAGTTCAAGCCCCATGGCTAACCAAAACAACAACAACAACAACAACAACAACAACAGCAACAAAAAACAGAGTTCCTGCTCTTTGGAACCAACCTGGAAAGAACCTTATCCTGTAATCCTGACCACACCAACAGCAGTTGAAGGTACCTGGTGTTTCCTCCTGGATACATCACACAGCTAAACAGAAAAAAACAGATAACAGAAAAAAAATAGACACCCAAACTTCCAATCCACTAAAGACTGCAAAAAGCCCCTTAACTGTTATGTTTGTTTTATGGTTTCCTTTCCTCCCTGGAGGAGAGGCAGTACAATCACTGTCTCCAACAGGGGATGGAAAACTTGCAAATGTAACTACCGCTTGTCAAGCCATCTTTAAAATGGATCTTTGATCACTAATAAACTCATTTATTTACATCCCAGCAGGGAGAGGCCGGGGAGCAGAAGGCTATAAATGTAAAATTGCAAACAGACAATAGTTATCAGTCTATTCAATTCTATGTGTGTCCTGCCACCGCATGATCCTCTTGCCAGGGGAATGAATGGTCACTTCTACTGTGCCGGTTGGGCTGTGAGACAGAGGTATCATGGAAACATGCAGATCATTATATCTGTATGTTCTGGGAAAAGAAACCTCTGATCTGTTCTTCAAGCAGTTGTAATATCACGATTATCAAAGTTTTGGCCTGAAATGCTGTTAGTAATCAAGGCTGGGAGACCAGAAGGTCTGTGGACTCAGGCTCTACATGACAGGTTGGGACTCAAGAAATAAATTTACCATACAAAGGAGGCTCTCACTTCCAGACTCTAAGCTCATAGTTTAAATTCTGGTTTATTTCTAGTAATAGAGACCGACAGATCTCCTGCATTCTGAGGCCCCAGTAATTATAGCTCACAATCCAAGCCTTAACAATAGCCCAAGATCCTGAGGCTCATCTCTCAGTATTAAGCATATCACACAAGGTCCATGAAGTACTAAATCACTGTGGCTCACTCCTAAGTCAAGACTGTTAGTTGTGTTTGGACCTGTGACCTCCCTACTCCACAGGAGCCAGGACTAAGCAGACCCTTACTCCTGTTAAAACTCAATCATGTTGTAATTGTGATCATCCCCAGATCACCTTGGGGGACCTACAAGGTCGGAGAACTTGTTGCCTCATCCAACTGCGACCTAAAGAAATCTCCCTACACACATGCCTGCTATGCTACTCTGCATACATCAGGAGTAACAAACTAAAGAGATTATCATAGAGCTCCAGAGACTGCCTGGTTGGCATTCACGAATGGGTTAACGATGTAGCCTTTGATTTATAAGAAATCCAAGCAGGGGGTCTGGGAGTTTGGCCTAGTGGTAGAGTGTTTGCCTAGCATGCACAAAGACCTGGGTTCGATTCCTCGGTACCACATACATAGAAAAAAGCTGGAAGTGGTGCTGAAGCTCAGTAGTAGAGCTCTAGCCTTGAGAAAGTCCAAGGACAGTGCTCAGGCCCTGAGCTCAAACCCAGGACTGGCAAAAAAAAAAAAAACAAAACTGAAATCCAAGCAGGGGGAGCTCTCTGTGTATTGGTCCAAATCATTGGTCCAAGTATACATCTCGATCTACAGTGAGGAAGAAAGATGAACCCATTTTGATCTGGATGGAGGACTCATCAGAACTTGAAGGGCTATCAGGGATTGCTGGATATCAGTCCCTGTTTGACTGGTCTTCCTGGCTTATGACCTTAATCACGGCCCTACCAGGCCCTTTGGCCCTCTTACTCCTAGCCTTAACAGTAAGACCATGTTTACTTAACTGCCTTACCAATTATGTTTTAGAAAAAAGTAAGTACAGTAAAGCTAATGGCCATAAAAAGTAACTATAACCCCTTACCCTGGGGCAGGAGGCGGGGGACACTCACTCACAAAGAACCAGTGGGGAATGTAATAGAGCTTGTAAAATTTCACCATCTTAGAGTTTACTCTTAGCTTCGGTAACTCCATTTTGTTTTTATGATTCCATCTTAGAGGGTTACACCCCCGCCCATGTGACTAGTCCCTCATAGTTTGACATATAAAGATATATACAGCTTTTGTGGCATTTTGTTTCTAAATAGCAACCGTAGTAATGGGTTGCGAGAATAATCATAGTAATGAGTGATAGAAATGGTCATAGTAGTAGCTATAGAAATGCCATGGTAACTGTCAGACTGCCCCACTTATGATTGCTTACTGGATTGTTTTAGCCCGCTTATGCTTGCTTACAATATTGTTTTAGCTTCTGTAACTTCATGTTTGTCTTACACCTGTAGAAAAGAACCATTAGTTACTTTCTTCCCCTGAGTGGATGAGGGGCAGTGTGTGTGTATGTGGGGGGGTGTTCTTCCTGAAAAGGGGCCATGAGACCAGACTGGGCAGTGCACTTTTGGGGCACCCTGACTGTTCAGTGTAGTCCTGGCCAGTGATAAAGATTTTCTTTTGGTTGTTTTCTGTGCTTACATGGTCTTCCCTTCAACACCCTTTGCCTTTTTTCCCCCCTTTCTTTTTAGTCTTTTCTTGTAGGGCTGGAGTTTGAACTCAGAGCCTTCTGCTTTCTATATTACTTGAGCCATGTCTCCAGGTCTTATTTTTACTAGTGATTTTGGATATGCAATTTTTCTGCCTAAGCTAACTTCTAGCAAGATCCTCTAGATTTCAGCCTTCTTGATATCTAGGATTACAGAAGTGAGACATAGGTGCCTAGCTGTCAGGTTCTCCCTGTGTAGACTAGGATGATTCCAACTTGAATATTCCTTCTTCCTGTCTCTACCTCCAGAGTGCTGGGATTATAGGCAAACCATGACACTCTAGTTATCATTTCTTGCATGTCAATTCATTCCAAGCTGTTCTCTTATAGCTCATAGTATTGAAAAGTAAAAACAAGAGAAGCTACATTTTGAGAGGATAAACCTTGGAGTCTTTATTCAAAGGCCAGCAACTGCATGGTGGATTCCTATCCCAAAGACCAGCAGCCAGCAAATATACTTAACACTGTTAGCAAACAGAGCCTTGAAGGCCAGAGAGGACAGAAAGAACAAAAATAATATCAACAAACCAATTCAGCTCCAATGGCGAGCTGAGTTGGGATACCATGGTGACCAGAAAAGACACATGGTACTTGAGAGGTGGTCTGGGACTAAGTAGGGTCAGGTTAGGGGGGAGAGTCACAGGCAACTCAGTCTGAGGCACTGGACTGACAGGATTAGTAACCTATCAGCTAAGTACCCGCCCCTGTCTCCAGGGATTCAGATATGGCAACTACCTGGAGGGGTAGGGGGGGGGGAGCTTCATTTTCCCCCACTATGAAGAGAAAATGCCAGACCTTAAGTGGACACACTCAAGTACAAGCTGAGGTACCAGAACTTTTCCATCTAGGGAAAATAGAGAAATCTTATGAAATAAGATGATCAGGTATGGACACATGGTGGCTACATGGTGAGTGGTAAGGTCTGGCATATTATTATGCCATGCCTTGTGTGTCCTGTCTCCTGGTTCTCTTCCAGTCATCATGGTGTCACTCTTTAGCTCTCCACTGGAGTGTTGGGATAGTTTTCTTGCTCTTTCCTACACTCCTGGCTCAGTTTTCTAAACAGTGGAAAGAAAGAGTTAAAGAGTACTGGAGGGTGCTGTAAATCTTTGAGACAGCAGTCTACCTGCTGAAGCTGCTGGCTTTCTAATAAAAACTCTCAATTTAACCTCTCAAAATGTGTCTTCTCTGTTTTTGTTTTTTGTTTTGTTGTTGTTGTTGTTTTTGCCACTGAATTCCCATACAACACTTTGAACTCTGTCCCATAAATTGTCACTGAAAAGCTAAAATCTTTGCAAAGGTGCCATCAGTCTCCCCTTGTGGAGAACCCTAAGTTATATTGCCTCTGAAATATGGATTCTGGGTCTAAGTAATGCTATCTTGTTCTTGAAGCCATTTTGGCATCTTAACAGATGAAGGGGACTCTCTTAGACAAAACTCTAGAGGTGAGGTAGGTGATTCTTTGAATTGCAGATGTATCGTGTTGTTTAGTTCAGGGAAAGTTTTGCTCCAGAGAATACTTGATTTTGGTTGTCATTGATTGTTCATGCTAGATAACTGGCCCTTGTTTGCCCTTGATTGTTCCTTTAGTTTGATTTGCTTCTGTATAGCATGCTTTTGTTAGGTTTAGCTCCCCACAGTCATCATGTGGTTTGTTTATTTTCTTCTTTTTTTTCCCTTTGGAAGCTTTGTGGTAGCTACCTTCAGGGCTGCAAGATTTGGGGGACCTGAGTCTGCTTGCAGTCCTCAGCTTTCTAATAAAGACTGAATTTGACATCTCAAAATGTTGTTTCCCTTTATCTCACTGATTGAATTCCCATATAACACCTCTACCTGGGAAATCTGGAATCTTTTCTATTGTAACCAACCACCTAAAAGATGTGTGCAGTACAATCAACGTTCAGAGCTAGGAGTCATGATTGAACAGATTGAGAGCTCTTCTTTCCTGTCCTAAACAGCCCTGGACCCCAATCTGGCATATTAATAAACCACAAGCTCAGTAAATGTTTCCTAGAAACATAGCAACCTGGGGCCCCAAGTCTCCGGCCCTAAGTGCCCCTCCTCCTCCTCTCTGCCACACACCTGCTGAGCAGCAGTACCTGTAGTAACTGGATCAGCTAGCCCAAGCCTGTGTTTTGTTATTGTGTTCACAGAAGGAAGTTCCGCCACGTGATTGTTTTATTTTTTGCAAGACTCAGAAGGGCTAGGCACAGTATGTTCTGGGGTGAAAAGCTTGGGAAGGAGGGATGTGCATTTTAGTCTCACCCCCATATTGCTGCCTTTCCAAATTAAGACTTGCGTGTGTGTGTGCGCGCGCGCGCGCGCACACACACACACACACACACACACACAGTAGCCCTGGGACATTTTATTTCTGTGTGATTAAATTTCAGCCCAAGAGATTCAAGGGGTTGGTCATGAGTAGCTCCCTGTGCCATTATACACCGGAGACACTTTGCTAATGATGCAAAAAATATGATGATTTATTCTAGGCAGCTAAGAAGCCTGAAATTCTTTTCAGAAACATTTACATCCGGGCGGGTCTGGTGTTTGAATGGTGGGAAGCACTTTGAACCGTAAAGGCATATTAAGCCGCAATTGCTATGGAGACAGCAAAGCTGTGCATTTCCGAATTTCTTTTGCGGGGCGCGTTAGTGTCACCCCCCCCCCCCTTGCAGGAGTTCTCCGCACAAGAGTTAGGGGACACCCACTTGGGGTGGGAACCCTGTCCGGAGATGGAAGGCCCTGCACGCGTGTGTACTGGGAGCGTGAAAGGGTGATCTGAACCCAGTTCTCAGGATAAGCAGTCCCCCCCCTTCCCCTCTCCGCACCCCCAAATTGGCCTCCAGTGCCAAGACCACGTGCAGGATCTGAGCGTGGGCTCTTGGCGCGCAGCCGCGGCGGATGGCACCCGCGTGCGCTGAGGGGGTCTGCGGGTGTAAATCGAGGCGGCGGACGCCCTCCCCCCCTCCGCCGTCCGGCCCTCCCCCCACCGGCGTGAACGTGTGTGGCCTCGGCTGGGCTGGGCGCCCCGCCAAGCGGCTGCCGCGGCCGGGAGAGCGCGCGCTCCCGTGCGGGGTGTGTGTGTGTGTGTGTGAGTGTGTGACAGCGTGTCAGGTGACTCGGGTCACGCAGGCTCTCCCTCTCCTCCTCCGGGAGGAACTGCCGCGCTCCGGTGGCTCCTCCGCCAGCGGCCGGCCGGGCGCGCCGCGGGACCCGGACCTGGGCGCCGCCCGCCGCGGGCCACGCGCGGCCCCCGCCTCCACCCGCGCACGCCGGGCTGCACACAAAACCCCGGGTCACAGCTCCGGGCTGCGGGCGGCGGGCGCGGAGGCTCGGCCCCCACCCGGGACCCCCGCCACCCCGCGCGATGAGCCAGGTACTAGGGAAGCCGCAGCCGCAGGACGACGGCGACGCGGACGACGACGAGGAGGACGAGCTGGTGGGCTTGGCGGACTACCGGGACGGGCCCGACTCCTCGGACGCCGAGCTCGACAGCGGGGCGGAGGAGGGAGGTAAGCGCCGGCCCCTCTCGCCGCCTCGGGCCGGGTTCTGGAGCCGATCCCGGGGAGCGGGCTGGAGCCGTGGGGGTGGGGAGGGCCACGGCGGGAGCGACTCGGAGCCGCGCGGCGGGGGATTGGGGTGCTGGAGGCCGCCTGGAGGGGGTGGAGGTGGAGGGAGCTGGTGGGGCCGGGGGAGGGGGAAACACCCCGGCTTCGGGGCCGATACCTCCTCGTGCGCTCCGCCAGCTCCAGGGGCTCGGGGAGGGGACGGGGCCACCGGCGCGCCCCGGGCCTCCCGGGACGCGGCTGCTTCCGAGGGGATCAGATGTCGTGGCTAAAAAAAGGCATCTGCCGCGGCGTGATTGGCAGGGCTGCGGGCAGCTGCGGGTGTCAGTCCGGCCCCGCGCGGCCACGTGAGGGGGTCCCGGGGCGCGCGGGGCGGCGGCCGGGGGCGGGCCGCGCGGCAGGCCCCGGGGGTCTGGAAGTCGCCCTGCGACCTCGGGTTTCTCGGGACCGGGGCAAAGACGGTGGTCGGGACATCTTATGTGCGCTCCGGGTCACCAGCTGGGCTGGGCTGTGCCTGCGGACTGAGTGAACTCTGCCATCGAAACAAACTCTGCTTCTTGTTCCAGGAGCCCATTAAAAACAAACAAAACAACAACAAAATACACCCAATTCTACAGCGGAGGCTTCCTGCATTTTATTCTTACCGCCTAAGGCACTTGGGAGACTTTTGAGATCCCAGAGTGATCAAAAGATCTTGTAAGGTCACTTGAAAAGGTCAGGAGAAAGTGGCTGTTAGCATAAGAATAACTACTTTAATAATGCTTCAAACGGAAGAAAAGGTGGATGGAATACAAGGACCTTTGTGGACTGGTGTTTGCCAACTTTTATTGAGAGTGCAGTCAACTTATTTTAAGTCCTTCGTGCAAAGCTTTTCTCCTAGGACACTTTTGATCCTTCTACACTTGGGCGTACTACTTTCAATGAATCAGGAAGCAGATAAGGCAGCTTCTGTGACTGCTTTTTATTCCTAGCGTCTGCTCTCCAGGGAGGGTTTGTGCTAATTCCCCATTTGCTTAAACTGGCACCTGCGCCTGTGGCCCCACAGTTGACACCACCGCCACATTTTCTGTAGATAAAGGCTTTTGACCCTTTTGTTGGAGTCCCCAGGGCTACTTTTCATAATTAAATCGCTCTGTTGCTTCATTATTATTTAAATTGCTTGTGTTGGCTCCTCCCAGATTCTTTCCAAACTGAGGATCGAGGCTAAATGGGGATCTATTTAAAATGGTGGGTTACTGAGGGGTGCAAGTAAAAAGCCAGTGGTTTGATATTGCTTTGGGGCTGGAGGTTCCTGGAATACCCTGGACCAGGTTGTTGCTTCTGCAGTTTTTTAAGGCAGCACTGTTTCGTTGGGGGAACTGGAAATTGAAATGGAAGTACCGCCCTAGGAGAGGGCAGGATTTCCCAGACAAAGGCTTCCCCGGGGAACCAGATGTGGGGGCACCCTTCTGTGCTAACTCAGAAGCTTACCTGCCTGGAACTGATGTTTTGATGACTTCAGTAATGAAATCCTCCCAGTGATTTCCTGCAATCAGCCCGAATCTTGCTATAAAAGATCAAATATGTTTATGTGGTGAGAAGAGCAACACAGTATTTGCCCTGGGCAACATCACTGAAGCTTGGCCTCAGGAACTGGCCTGTGTGGATAAGGGGGAGGGGCTCTTTCCCAAAGACTTCCTCTCTTGGTTTTTTGGCTTGTGTTTTCTTTTTAGGTTTCCCTAGCTTTGGGTTTGGGCTTTGCTGTAGAATCTGTATCCAAAAGTTTGCCTTTCCCAGTGGCATGCCTTTCCCAGTTGCAAGTGGGTTCTTAGGCTAGCAGTTCCGGGGGGACTGCCTGTGTCCACGAATTTAATGGTTTCAGGTGTGATTGGGAAGGAGGGAGCCAAGGGTTTTGACTTCTCCTGGGGGAGGAGGGGAATAACCTTTTTTCTTTCTTTTTTTTTAAAGACTTTTTCTTCTGAGAAAAGATATACTTGGTGTACTTCAAAACATGAATGATTTCTCTAGCAGAACCTCTCTTCTCCTTACTTAACTGATTTGGTTTGGTTAGTTGGTAGAGACCTGAACCAGGAGCTTAGGAATCAACCTTGCGTGGTGCAGGAGTTTGGCCTAGTGGTAGAGGCTTGCCTAGCATACATGAAGACCTAGGTTTGATTCTTTGGTAACGAGAGCCAGAGTGGTGCTGTGACTAAAGTGGCAGAGTGTTAGTTTTGAGCAAAAAGAAGCTCAGGGACAGTGCCAAGGCCCTGAGTTCAAGACCCAGGTCTGGCAAAGAGAAAAGAAAAGAAATCAACCTTGGTGACCAAGGGGTGGGGTGGGGTAGAGTGGAGGATAAGGAGACCCTGGGTGTGACACACAGTACCGAGAAGCCAGTCAAGGACCCTTGTGGTCTGTCTAGAGCTGTGCCAGAGGGTGTGGACTGCCAGTGGTCTGTAAGACTTCTGAAGGCACCTCTGGTCTTGCATTTAAATTGAGTGCCTTGTACGTTTTATCATGCTGGGCTAAGTTTGCAAGTGTAGTGCAGCTAAGTTGAGACTGAAATTGCACAGCTCTGGCTCCCACTCCATATTTTATTCATGAATAGCACGAATGTTCTCAGGTACTTTAGAACTGTTAAGGAGTGATGGGGACACTTCTCGGCTCTCTTCCTTGTAGTCACAGATAAGCTGAGTTTCACTTTAATTAAGCCATTAGAACCCATTACAGTAGAGCTGGGAGGTATAGCCCATAGTAGGTACTGCCTAGACACTTTTAAGTTGCAAAGCACTGTCAGGAAATTGGAGAGGAAACAGAAAGGAATAGGCTAAATGCGATTTTCAACAGGCTAGGACTATTTATTGCCAGTGAGGGGCACAGACTTTCCCTTGGGTATGGAGGTTGTGCAAGGATCTGAGTTTGGGGGTGAGTTTAGGAGTCTTAACAAGGAAGCAAAAGATTAAAAAAAATAGGCAGTGCGGAATTTGGCCTAGTGGTAAAGTGCTTGCCTAGATTTGATTCTTCAGTACCACGTACATAGAAAAAAGCTGGAAATGGTGCTGAGACTTAAGTGGTAGAGCTCTAGCCTTAAGAAAGCCCAAGATCAGTGCTCAGACCCTGAGCTCAAGCCCAGGATTGACAAAAAAAAAAAGGCAGTGGTGTCCTGGGGGACAATGGAGTCTCTCTGGCCAGGCCCAAAGTGGTGTGCTCCATCGATGTGAGGGGCTTTTAGCTAAGCCAAGATCAGAATGACCTGCCTGCTGACAAGTGCACCTGGTGCTTTGCTTGACCTGGGGGAAAGGAGTGGAAGTCAAACCTTCACTGTCCACCCCACCTCAGAACACTTCACAACTTCACCAGAAATGATGATTAATTTGGGCAACAAAGAGTTGTGTTTAAAAACCTGTAATATGCTGCTGGGTGGCTCACACCTGTAATCCTAGCTACTCCGGAGGCTGAAATCTGAGGATCAAGGTTCAAAGCCTGCCAGGGCACAAAAGGACCTGAGACTCTTATCTCCAATTAATCTCCAGAAAAAAATGGGAAGTGGGACTTGGCTCAAGGGTAGGGCGGTAGCCTGAAGCTGAAGAGCTCAGGGACAGTGCCCAGGCCAAATTCAAGCCCTATAACCACCACCAACAAAAAAGCCAAACCTGTAATACAATTAATTCCAGGAAATAAGAACAAGAGTTTTTTTTTTTTTTCTTTCTATTTTTCTCTCCTCCATCTCCCTCCCACCCCTCACTTTTCCTCTCCTGGGGCTTAACCTCAGGGCCTGAGCATTGTCCTTGGGCTTTTTCCTTAAGGCTAGCGCTATGCCACTTGAGCCATAGCACCACTCCCCCAGTTTTTCTATATATGTGGTACTGAGGAATGGAACCCAGATCTTTGTGCATGCTAGGCAACCACTCTACCACTAGGCCAAACTCCCAGCCTCTTTTCTTTCCTTTTTCTTCTGTATATATGTTCATGTGTCTGTCTTTGGGTGTGCGAGAGGAGACACAAAAATGGAGTGAGCAGTGGTTCTCACCAGACACTATGTTGAACATGATCTGCACAACTTGTGGGTGGGGAGGGGAGGGGAAACTGAAGAGAGTGAGGGAAGAAAAAAATGTTCTTGTTACCTGATAACTGTAACCCCTCTGTACATCACCTGTATCATAACAATAAAAAAATTAAAACAATAACTTGTAATACAGACTTGAAGCTGGTGGCTCGGGTAAGGTTTTGCCAAAAGAACAACCACATAGTGCAGGCAGGAAAGAGTTTATTACCAGAACTGCCAGCCCCAAAGCAGTGGAAGGTGCTTGGAGGACTGAAGGGGCCACCTCTGGCAGGACTGGTGTTAATGTAGGGAAAGGGCAGAGAGGAGACTGAAATTTGAGAATCACAATCTGAAGACAGACCCAGCGGTAAAGCCTGTGAGACTTACCTCCAATAAACTCATGAAAAGCTGGAAGTGACACTGTGGCTCAAGTGGTAGAGCACTAGTCATGAGCAAAAGGCACTCAGGGACAGTGCCTAGGCCCCGAGTTTAAGCCCCAGGGACTAGCAAAAACAAAAATAAGAAACCACCCTGTAGCCACACACAGTGGCTCACACCTGTAATCCTAGCTACTCAGGAGGCTGAGATGTGAGGATCGTAGTTCAAAGCCATCATGGCCACTAAAGTCTGTGAGACTCTTTATTTTATTTATTTTTTTTTTTGTGGCCCCCTTCTCTTTCTGGCCCCGCTCGCTCCGGTCAGGCTCGCTCCGGCCCCGCTCGCTCCGGCCTCGCTCGCTCTGGCTCGGCTCGCTCCCGCACGCTCCGGCCACCACTCGGTTGGGCTCCGATTGCTTGCTTTCGCTCTCTGTCGCTTGTTGCAGTCTCGTCTCTGCCACTTCCGGCTTGGTTGTGTCTCATCTCTGCCACTTCCGGCTTGGTTGTGTATGTGGGATACCGAGGAATCGAACCCGGGTCTTTGTGCATGCTAGGCAAGCACTTTAACCGCTAGGCCAAACTCCTGGGCCCTGTGAGACTCTTTAATCTCCAGTTAACCACCAGAAAACCAGAAGTAGCGCTATGGCTCTAGGGGTAGGGTGGTAGCCTTGAGCTGAAGACTCAGGGACAATGCCCAGGCCCAGAGTTCAAGTCCTACAATCGACAAAACAACCAACCGAACAAACCCACTCTGTAATATTAGATACCAACAAGGATGTTTGAAAGATTGACATTGAAAGGATAATTTAAAAAATGTAATTAGAAAGTGGAATTGTTTTCTCCCAAAGCCCTTGTGAAAGCTTTGGGGAAACTTAGCTAAGACAGGTCACCATAGCCCCACCGGATCTGGTGTTTGCTCTGCACACTGCTAGCTGGGCTGTATAAAGTTGGAGATGGCAGAACATACCTGTACACTTCCTATTGGCTGCTTGATAATTTTGTGTGGTCCTCTAATGATGTCCTTAACCTTCAAATGGTCTTTAAAAACGAAAAAAGGTGTCCCCTACCCCTACTGGAGACTGAGGAAATGACAGCTAAGATGGTAGATAGAGGCATCCAAGTTGCAGGACCAATATGGGACAGTTCCCTGAAGGATGTACTTGCGAATCTAACATTTTCATTTACTAATGATCAGCGCCAGTGTTTGAGTGTGTATATGTGCCCATGTGCTGGGACTAGGACTTGAACTCAGGGCCTCACGTTCTTGCTTGACTCTTTCATCTTGACCATGGCTGCCTCTTGGATTCCCCTCTTGGCTCTAGATACACAGAGATACTATGGAGAGCTAGAGTGGATAGAGAAGCACAGAAGTACAGAAGCACAGAGCTGGCTTCTGCAGCGCATAGACTAAAATTGAAAGGGACGATCTAGAGATTAGTGTGGCCCCTGTGCAAGGATGACACAGGAATTTGTGAAGTATTCCATATTTTGGCAAATAAAAATTTTAAGGTAACATCACAAATTTTAAGGTAACATGGACATGATCACTAGAGATTATTTTTAATTATTATTATTATTATTTTGCCAGTTCTAGGGCTTGAACTCGGGACCTGAGTTCAGGCTTTCTCAAGACTAGTGCTCTACCACTTGAGTTACAACACCACTTCCTGTTTTCTGGTGGTTAATTGGAGATAAGAGTCTCACACACTTGTGCTCGGGCTGGCTTTGAACCGTGATCCTCAGATCTCAGCCTCCTGAGTAGCTAGGATTATAGGCATGAGCCACCTGTGCCCAGCAAAATAAATGTTTTATAAACGGTTTTAGTGATTTGAGATTCAGAGAAACTTAATTCCCTACTTCTTTTTTGGTGGTTGTTGACGATAGGGCTTGGATTCAGGGCCTGGGCTGTGCTGAGCTATTTCGGTCAAGACGAGCCACTGGCTTTCATAGATGACTTTGAGATGACTTGATGGGAGGACTTAGGTTCAATTGCCAGTACCACAAAGCAAACCACACAAGCAACATAAGGCCCTCTACTTGATTCCATTCTTCCCTAGCCCATGTGGAGCAACTGGTACCATTATAACCTTTAGCCTCCCTACTTGACCATGTCTGTGAATGGGGTCCTCAGATCAGAACCTAGGACTTCCTTGTCTCTTGTCCCCACATCCAGTGGTCCATAGACAAGCATCTCACAGATCTGTTCCTTCTGTTTCCATGGCCTGTGCCTTGGTTTCACCATCTAGAACTAATTCCTCCACCCTGACCCCCTCTTGAGAGCCTGGTTTTTGTTGGTGGTTGTGGGGCCTGAATTTAGTCCTTGAGTTTCTGTGCTTAAGGCTTAGCGCTCTACTTGAACCACAGCTCCACTTCCACTTTTTAAGTGGTTCCTTGGAGATACAAGTCTCAAGGACTTTCCTGCCTTGGCTTTCTTTTCTTTTTGGGGAGGGGGTGGGGAGAGGTTGATCATGGGGCTTGAACTCTGGGCCTGGGCCCTGTCCCTGAGCTCTTCAGCTCAAGGCTATTGACCTACCCCTGGGCTTGCAAGTTGTTCCTGAGCTTTTCAGCTCAAAGCTACCACCTTACCCCCTTGAGCCTCAGTCCCAGTTCCCATTTTCTAAGTGGTTAATTGGAGAGTCTCATGTTCTTTAATGCCTGGGCTAGCTTTGAACCACCATCCTCAGATTTCAGCCTCCTGAATACCTAGGATTACAGGCATGAGCCACAGCACTTGGCCCTGGCTGGCTTGATTATCAGATCTCAGCCTCCTGAGTAATTAGGATTTACAGTCATGAGCCACCAAAACCCAGTTGAGAGCCTCTTTCCTCTTTCTTTCTTTTTCTTTCTTTCTTTCTCTTTCTTCTTTCTTTTTTTTTTTTTTTTTTGCCAGTCCTGGGCTTGAGCTCAGGGCCTGAGCACTGTCCTTGGACTTTCTCAAGGCTAGAGCTCTACCACTTGAGCCTCAGCACCACTTCTGGCTTTTTTCTATGTATGTGGTACCGAGGAATCGAACCCGAGTCTGCATGCATGCTAGGCAAGCACTTTAACCACTAGGCCAAACTCCCGGCCCCTCTTTCTTCTCTTTCTTTTTTTCATCACTATTACCCAGCCCCCTTCCAAACTGAACCCCCCTCCCAGTGTGATTTTCTCACCCCTAGTTGCCAAATGAAGACATACTTCTGGCCCTGGCCAGTGGCCTGATTAGTCGCAGCCTCTACCACTTGAACCACAGCACACTTTTCTGTGTATGTGATACCTAGGAATTGAACCAGGACTTCATGCATGCTAGACAAGTATTCTACCACCAGGCCACCCTCCCAGCCCCAATAGCTGGTTTCTTAACGGTACTTCCTGGATGGTAAATGAGATCCTATTTGTCTTCCTTTAAAATTCTTAATGATTTCCTCATGGCTCTGGGTTAAAAACTCAGGCTTGTCAACATCACTGACCTGTTAGTAACCTGTCAGCCAGTTTAATGAGAGGTGTTTTGCCATGTGCTCCTTTGTACTCTGCCTGCAAATGTATGGGCTAAAGGGAAATTGTGTTAATTTTCAAAAGACAGGGAGTGCCCTTCTGTGATGCAGTTTTCATGTGCGCTAGTGAGGGTTAAGGAGGGCTGGGAGTAGTCTGGGGACAGTAGTGTTGTGTTTCCTGTTTCTCCTGGCCCCTGGGTTTGGCCTTATTTTCCATGTCCATCTGTGGGCTTCCAAAAGTTCTGTCTGCACCAGAGTTCCATCATTTATAGCCCTGGACTGCAGGTGTTCCCTGCAGTCTCAATTCTTCTGTGTTTGATTTTTCTTTCTCTCCTTTTTTGTGTCAGTACCAAGGACTTGAACTCAGTCAGGACTTCCCTTGCTTGGCATTTTTGATCAAGACTGGTGGTTCTGCCACTTGAGCCACACCTCCACTTCCAACATTTTGTTGGCTAATTAAAAATAAGGGCTTTAGCTGGGAGCAGTGGCTCACACCTGTAATCCTAGCTACTCACTCAGGAGGCTGAGGTCTGAGAATCACAATCGCGGTTCAAAGCCAGCCCAAGCACTGAAGTCTGTGAGACTCCTATCTCCAATTAAATACTAGAAAACCGAAGTGGCACTGTGGCTCAAGGGTAAGGTGGTAGCCTTGAGCTGAAGAGCTCAGGGACAATACCCAGGCCCAAAGTTCAAGTCCCATGACTGAAAAAAAAAGGGGGGGGGTTGGCTGGGTGTCAGTGGCTCACATCTGTAATTAATTACTCAAGAGGCTGAGATCTGAGGATCTCATTTCAGTCAGCTTGGCAGGAAAGTCAACTAGACTCTTTTATCTCCAGTTAACTGCCAGAAAACTGGAAGTGACACTGTGGCTCAAGTGATAGTCTTGTGTGAAAAAGCTCTAGGACAGCTCCAGACCCTAAGTTCAAACCCTATGACCGACCAAAAAAAAAAAAAGTTTTAGATTTGTCTGTCTCGACTGTCTTCAAACTGTGATCCTTAGATCTCTGCCTTCTGTGTAGCTGGGATTACAGGTGTAAGCTTCCTCTCCTAGCTGTCACTTAGTAGAGTTCTCTTTGTGTTCCAAGCTCGGCCTCCTCATTTATAACATGCCTTCTCTGTTCATTTGAGAAGGGACGACTGTAACCTGTTGTCTATTTGATATTTTTGGACTTGAAGTCCTGATTCCTTTTTCAGTTCATGATTTGCTTTTGCTGAGATGGGCGTATGAAGGAGGGAGGAGCTATTGCTGTGTGAAGTGTCCTCAGGTTGTTGATATGAAGTAAGCTGAACTAGAAGTGTGTGAGAAATGGGGAGTGAGATACAGCTAATATGGACATCTCTGGACCTACCATGTGCTCTTTGTTTATGTCTGCTCATTTATGTATACCTACTATAAATTCAAACATCAAAACATAAATAGCCAGCTCGGGCAAGAAAGTCCGGAGACTCTTTTTTTATGTTTGTGTGGGTTATGAGGCTTGAACTCAGCGTGGGCGCTGGAAGCCCCACTTCCCGTTTTCTGGAGGTTAATTGGAGATAAGGGTCTCAGGTCCTTTTGTGCCCAGGCTGGCTTTGAACCTTGATCCTCAGATCTCAGCCTCCTGAATAGCTAGGATTACAGGCGTGAGCCACCAGCCCTAGCTTGTCCTCGGCTTTCTCAAAGCTAAAGCTCTACCAGTTGAGCCACAGCACCACTTCCAGCTTTTTTTTTTTTTTAGTCCTGGAGACTGAACTTAGGGCCTGAACACTGTCTTTGGATTTTCTCTAGGCTAGAGCTCTAACATTTGAGCCACAGCACCATTCAGCTTTTTTCTATGTATGTGGTACCAAGGAATCAAACCTGGGTCTTTGTGCATGCTTGGCAAGTGCTCTACCACTAGGCCAAACTCCTGGCCCGATTCTCAGCTTTTTCTGTGTATGTGGTACTGAGGAATTGAACCCGGGTCTTCATGCATGCTAGGCAAGCATTCTACCAAATTCCCAGCCCTCTGAGCTCTTTTACTCAAGACTAGTACCATATCACTTTGAGCCACAGCATCTCTTCCGCTCCTTGAGTGACTAATTGGAGATAAGAATCTCATGGGGACTTTTCTGCCCAAGCTGGCTTTGAATGGTGATCCTCAGATCTCAGCTTCTTGCTAGGATTACTGTTGTGAGCCACTGGCAGCCAGCCTGCGAACCCACTTTTGAGTGTAGTTTTATGGCATGACTTATATCCATGTTGTTAGGCACCTGTGACCATTTCCCATCTATGGACATTGTCTTTTTTCTTTTTCTTTTTTTTTTTCCTTTTGGAGGTTTGGTTGAACTTAGGACCATGAGATTGTTAGGCAGGCACTCTACTACCTGTGCCACAATCCCAACCCCAGAACTTGTTCATATCCCCCAAACTCATTTACCTGCCAAATAATAATGACTCATTTCTCTTTCTTCTAGGCCTGAAACAAACACAAAGACACTATTCTTTGTGTGTGTGTGGGAGGAGGGGGGGTCATGCGGCTTGAACTATGGGCCTGGGTACTGTCCCTGAACCCTTCAGTTGAAGGCTAGCATTCTACCTCTTTGAGTCACAGCACCACTTACAGTTTTCTGGGGTTCAACTGGAGGTAAAAGTCTCATGGACTTTTTTGTCCTGGCTGGCTTTGAACCACGATCCTCAGATCTCAGCCTTCTGAATAGCTAGGATTACAGGCTTGAGCCACCGGAACTCAGATCTCTCTCTCTCTCTCTCTCTCTCTCTCTCTCTCTCTCTCTCTCTCTCTCTCTCTCTCTCTCTCTCTCTCTCTCTTTCTCTCTCTCTCTCTCTCTTTGTGTATAAAATTTGACTACTCCAGGAACTTAATAGAATGAAAATCCAAATTTCGATTTCAATCCATTTTAATTAATATTATTATTTGTATGTGTGTATTGCATTCAGGACTGCAACCTTGGTAGGCCCAATCAAGCCCCTTTTGCCTTTGATTTTGGGATAGGACCTAGATTTCAGTCTTTTAATTAACACCTCCTAAGTAACTAGGATTACAGGTGCAAGTTACAACGCCCAGTTGTTGATTGAGATGGAGTCTTGCCAATTTTTTTTTGTCCTGGCTGGCTTCCCGACATCTGTCTTCCTAATTGGAATGACAAGCTTTAACTACTGTGCTTGGACAGTTAGTCTAAATTTAAGAAGTTGTGCCAGGTGCTGATGGTTCACACCTGCAATCCTAGATACTCAGGAGGCTGAAATCTGAGGATTGCAGTTCAAAGCTAGCAAAGGCAGGAATGCCTCTGAGACTCTCATCTCTAGTTAATCACCAAAAACCCAGAAGTGGAGCCATAAGGCTTAAGCAGTAGAGCACTAGCCCTGAGCAAAAAGCACTCAGGGATAGCACCTAGTCCATGAGTTCAAAGCCCTGGAACTGGAAAAGCAAAACAAAACAACCCATATTTGGCTATTAGCTGCCTTACTGAATAGTGTAGGCCTAGAGGCTGGGAAAAGTTTGCCTGGCACAAAATAGCATCTGGTCTGTCATATTGTGAATCTAAGCTACTTACCAGGCTGCATTTACCAGGGCTGGTGAGAACAATGATCAGGAGAGAAGGTAAGTGAGAGACACATGACTGACCTCTCAAATGCCCTTTCAGTGCCTGTGTAGGCTCCAGTGATCAGGCAGAGAAAGACACAGGGATTCTTTTCAAGAGTCTATTGGGGGAAATCTCTGCTCTTCATATTCCGCAGTCCTTTTGTAGGGGGTGGGGTGGGGATGGTGAATTATCCATCATCTCTCTGCAGTGTGTGGAACGGGGAGACAGCATTTCCCAAGGCTTTGCCCTCTGGGAGTGGGTTGGCAGGGCTCTGACGTCTGAGGGGGACATCACCGTGGGGTGGACATGGGATGTTTCAATGACCCACTGTGAAGACCACCCGCGCTCACTCTCACCCTGTGGTTTCTCCAGTGCTGGACTTCAGCGACCCCTTCAGCAGTGAGGTGAAGCCCAGAATTCTGCTCATGGGCCTTCGGAGGAGCGGCAAGTCATCCATCCAGAAGGTGGTCTTTCACAAGATGTCCCCCAATGAGACACTGTTCCTGGAGAGCACGAATAAGATCTGCCGGGAGGACGTTTCCAACAGCTCCTTTGTCAACTTCCAGATCTGGGATTTCCCGGGACAGATTGACTTTTTTGACCCTACGTTCGATTACGAGATGATCTTCAGGGGCACAGGGGCCCTGATCTTCGTCATTGACTCTCAGGTACAGCCGTGGCTCCCGGTGGCAGCCCGGGGGAAGGCCTTCCGGCTTAAATAAGATTTGGTCACTTCCGTTTTTGTTTTTGGTGTGTAGAACTGTTCATACTAAGAAACTTGGCTCACATAGAGAATTAAGTGAGTGCAAGGTGAGTTTTTAGTACCTCTCCAAGTTACATTTCCTATATTATTCAATTTTCTGTCATGGACAATTATTTTTTAGCCAGGTGCTGGTGGCTCATGTATATAATCCGTAGCTAACCGGAAGCCTTAAATCAGAGGGTCAAGGTTCAAAGCCAACCAGAGAAAAAAAAGTCCTGACAGTCTTATCTCTGACTGTCTAGCAAAAGTCCAGAAATATAGGTGTGGCTCAAGAGCGCTAGCCTTAAGCAAAAAGCCAAGTGAAAAAAAAAAAAAAGCCAAGTGAGAGCGCAAGGCTCTGAATTGAAGCCTCAGAACTAGCACTCCTCCCCCCCACCCCAAAAAAAAAAAGAAAAGAAAAATTCCCCCCCCCCTTTTTTTTTTACCAGTCTTGGGGCTTGAACTCAGGGCCAGAACACTGTCCCTGGGCTTTCTCAAGACTAATGCTCTAACACTTGAGCTACAGCACCACCTCTAGCTTTTTCTGTATATGTGGTACCAGGGAATCGAAACCAGGATTTCATGCATGCTAGGCAAGCACTCTACCACTAGGCCACACTCCAGGTACAGCCTGGATAATGATCTTTAGTAGTTCATCAACAGACCTGATTACAGATTATGGTAACAAGTCCTCTAGCTGAGTGTTCAACACTTGGAATTCAGGTGTTGGTATGCCTTGAACTTGTCAATGTGATGCTGATGAGCATTTCAGGGGCCCCAGAAGGGCTGGGGAGAAGGGGTGGGGTGTACTGTGCCCTGTTAGTAACCATGGTTCTGAGCCCACATTGGGGAAACTTTTTTTTTTTAAAGTACTGAGCATTGAACCTAGGACATTGCAACTTGCTAGGCAGGAGTTTTGCCACTGAGCTACATCCCAGTCCTGGAAACCATTCTTTTATTTTATTTTATTGTCAGGGTAATCAGAGGGGTTGCAATTACATTCGTGAGGGAGTGGGCACGTTACTTCTCGAACATTGATACCCCTTCTTATATTTTTGTCCCCCTTTTCCCTCCAATCATCTGGTTTTCCCCCCTCACTTCTCTATTTCAAATAAACAGATAAACATATATACAAAATACCAGGTAACAAAGTCAGATATATGAGATAAACCATAAGAGAAAAAGAGCAAAGAAATAACTTCACATAGTACATTAAGAACAACAATCACAAAGGTAAAGCCATTGTGGAAACCATTCTTTTAAGGATGACTCTGTGTGTGTGTGTGTGTGTGTGTGTGCCCATGCTAGTACTGGGGCTTGAACTCAGGTGCTCTTGCTCTTGGCTGGCTTTTTTGAGCCATACCTCCACTTCTGGCTTTTTGTTGGTTTATTGACAATAAAAGTCTCAGAGACTTTTCTGCATGGGCTGGCTTTAAATTACCATTCTTGAACCGGAGTCTCCTAAGTAGCTAGGATTACAGGCAGGTACCACTGGTGCCCAACTGAAAGATGACTGTTGTCTAAGAGGATCAGGAACAAGGTGTCTCTTTACACGTCGATACTGTCAGTAGTAATAAAACTGTCACCTGAGCCATCCATTTCCAGGAGGCAGCTTTATATGCTTGTGCAACTGCAGGAGCAGAGCTGGATGGTTTAGGGGTCCTTTCTGCCCTTTGTGATGTAGGCAGGAGTGAAAGACTTGAAATGCACTGTTATCTAGACTCCTGTATCATCTTATGTCCACTGCCTGTGTCTGTAGCCACTTCCTTCTGTCCCACTTGCATTGACCTGCTTTCTGGCCATCTGTGGCCTTGGCAGTGTCTCTTGGCCTGTCTGACAGGGAGTGGGCCGTGTGTGCTCTCTGCTGGAAGCTCTAGGACATCCTGTTCTCTGAGCCCCCAAAGTTGCCCCATGCTGTTTCTCTAGTTGTTTAAGAATCAAGATAAAGGCCTGCCCAGAAGTAGATTCCAAACACTATTTAGTCATTCACAATGGCTCAGGAAATACTTAATGTAAGTATTTAGTATTTAACGTGCTTACCTAGCAATTTGAACTTAAGGGGTACAAATTCTAAAGCAAATCTGGTCTTCAGTGTTTATAATATGGCTGTCATTTAGCCAAATTAAGTGTGCCAGCTTTTTTTTTTTTTTTTTTTTTTTTTTTTGCCAATCCTGGGGCTTGAACTCAGGGCCTGTGCACTGTCATCAAGCTTTCTCAAGGCTAGCACTCTACCACTTGAGCCACAGTACCACTTCCAGCTTTTTGGGTTAACTGGAGATAAGAGTTCATGGACTTTCCTCTCAGGCTGGCTTCAAACCACAATACTGAGTACAAGCATAAGCCACGGGTGCCAGTGGAGAGCCACCTCCCTCCCTCCCTCCCTCCCTCCCTCCCTCCCTCCCTCCCTCCCTCCCTCCCTCCCTTCCTCCCTCCCTTTCTTCCCCCCTTCCCTCTCTTCTTTCCTTCCCCTCTCCCTCCCTCCCTTCCTCCCTCCCTCTTTCCCTCTCTCCCTCCTTCCCTCTCTCCCTTCCTTCCTTCCTTCCTTCCTTCCTTCCTTCCTTCCTTCCTTCCTTCTCTCCCTCCCTCTTTCCTTCCTTCCTTCCTGTCCTTGGGCTTGAACTCAGGGCTTAGAAAGTGTCCCTAAGCTTCTTTTGCTCAAGGCTAGCACTCTACCACTTAAGCCACAGTGCCACTTCCAGCTTTTTCTGTGTATGTGGTACTAAGGAACCAAACCTAGGGCTTCATTCATGCTGGGCCAGCACTCTTATCACTGAACCACATTCCCAGCCCAAACCACCATCATTTCAAGTTGTATTCTAAAACTAACAAGGGAGGCCTCTGTGTGTGTGTGTGTGTGTGTGTGTGTGTGTGTGTGTGTGTGTGTACGTGTACGCTTGCTTGTGGCCTGGGTTCCATCCCTAGCACTACAAAATAAAGCAGCAGGACAATTGTTGTTGAATAATGTCATTTCCTAAAAATAAAGAATAATCAAAGAAAAGTTTCAGAGCCTATCTAATACTATCTGCTACACTATTATAGGCAGTATTGAAGTTTGAACTAAGGGTCCTCACGCTGATTTAAATGGCACTTTACCACTTGAGTCATACCTCCTCCAGTCCAGCTTTAAAAAAACAAAACAAGGGCTGGGAGCATGGCCTAATGGTAGCCTGCTTGCTTAGCATGTACAAAGACCCGGGGTTCAATTCCTCGGTACCACATACACAGAAAAAGCTGGAAGTAGTGCTGTGGCTCAAGTAGTAGAGTGCTAGCCTTTAGGAAAGCTCAAGCACAGTGCCCAGGCCCTGAGTTCAAGCCCCAGGACTGCCCCCCTTCCTCCCCAAAAAACTGTCCTGTACTTCTCTTCCTTGACTGGGTTTGTGATCCTTGGATCCTTCTGAGTAGCTAGGATTGCAGGCATGGGTCACGGCCCCCAGCATAACTGCTGCTTTTCTGCTGGAGGCTGACTGGCTGTAAATCCAGTTGGGCAGGAGAATCTCCCATGATGTTTGCAGTACTGAATGCAAAGGTGGAAGTCAAGGGAAGTGTGCAGGCTGCAGGTCCGTCATTGTGTGCAGGCACTGCCCCTTTGCTCCAATACCTCACATTTTTATCTCTCATTAGTGATTTCCTTGTCACCCCAGCATTGCCATATGAACAGATCCCCAAGGAGAATATGTGTCCTCACAGGATATTGTGAAATTAAAATGAAAAGCCAGAGGGATTTCCTGTGAACTAAACATATGACATCCACTATTAACTCCGCAGAGATGGCAAACGGCACACAGCCAGGACAGTTCTCACTCAAGCCCTGCAGTCTGTGACCTGCCTCTGATGTCGCTGCCCTGCCTGGCTTCTCCTTTATTTATTTATTTATTTATTTATTTATTTATTTATTTATTTATTTATTTATTGAGCCTGTCCTGGGCCTGAGCACTATCCTTGGGCTTTCTCAAGGCCAGAACTCTACCACTTGAACCACAGCACCATTTCTGGCTTTTTTTCTGTGTATGTGGTACTGAGGAATCAAATCCAGGTCTTTGTACATGCTAGACAAGCACTCTGCCACTAGACCAAACTCCCTGCCCCAGTCTTTTTTATTTTTTATAGGAGGCAGTGACAAACATAATGGGGGAAATCACCTGTAAGCCCTCGGTCCTAATAAATACAATATATATATATATATATATATTTTTTTTAAATAAAAACAGTAGTGGGATTTGAATCTAGAGCCTGGAATTTCCTGTTGGCTTTCTTGCCTGACTGGAGCTTTACCATGTAAGCCAGGCCAGCAGTTCTGCTTTGTATTTTGAAGAGTCTTGAAGACTGTATTTCCCAAGATAACCTAGAACTGCAATGCTCCAGACCTCAGCCTCCTGAGTAGGTAGGATTATAGGTGTGAGCTACCACACTGGACCTAACTTTTGATTTTAGTGTTTAACCTGTTGACTCCATTGTCAAATATGTCCCTGTCATTTAAAAGTGGTTAGCAGGTGAAAGATGAAAAAGATGACATTTGTTATTTCTCTCTTCATAGTTTACTACTAATATATTTAATTATTTTACCTATTTTTGTAGTGGTACTGGGGCTTGAACCCAGGTCCTCACATATTCACTTAGCTTTTTCTATAAGACTGGTGTTCTTCCACTTGACCACTTCTCTATATCTGGCTTTCCTGGTGGTTAATTGGAGGTAAGAGTCTTACCTACTTTTCAGGCTGTCCAGGCTGGCTTTGAAAAATGATCCTCAAAGGGGTAACAACATTCAAGAAGTAATGTACCCACTACTTGATGAATGTAACCATAATCCCTCTGTACATCACCCCAACAATAGAATAGAAACAAGAATGATCTTCAGATCTTAGCCACCTCACAGGTATGAAATGCCACTGGCTATCTTAACACTAGATTTTTATAGATTTAGTCTGGAGAATATTAAGAATGTCTCCCCCCCACCAAAAAAAAAAAAAAAAAAAAAAAAAGAAAGAAAAAGTTCTCTCAGGGTCTGGGTGCTGCCCCTGAAATTGTTTTTTGCTCAAGGATAGTGCTCTGCCACTTGAGCCACAGTACCACTTCCAGCTTTTTCTGTGTGGTTAATTGGAGATAAGGGTCTCACCAACTTTATTACCCGGGCTGGCTTCAAACCATGACTCTTAGATCTCAGCCTTGTCAGTAGCTAGGATTATAGGCGTGAGCCACCAGCATCTGGCTTTCCGTTTTTAATAAAAATAAAACCTGTTTATACCTTCCAGATAGTAATAATTCAGAGATGTGATGCCAGATGTGGGGCAGGAACTCATGGACATGGTCTTATGAGACAGCCTTCAGGGTAAGCTGTTCATACCCGGATTGCCTTGTTGTCATGGTAGTAACAGCTCCTTGGAGATGTTGGGAAGCCACCATACAAGCCTGTGATAAACTATAGGCTATTCCTAAAATAAAATTTCAGAGTCATTAAAAAGGAATAATGTAGTCGGGCACTAGTGGCTCATGTCTGTAACCCTAGCTACTCATCAGGCTGAGATGTAAAGATTGCGGTTTGAAGCCAGCCCAGTCAGAAAAGTTTGTGAGAGACTTATCTTGAATTAACCACCCAAAACTCAGAAGTGAAACGATGGCTCAAGTGTAGAGGAAAAAAAAGAAAAGAAAGCTCACAGTGCACAGGCCCTGAGGTCAAGCCCCAGGACTGGCACAACACCTAAAACAAAAAGGAATTATGTGCTTGAGATATAGTCTCCAACCTAAGTGCATCTTCTTGGCATAATTTTGACTGAAGAAAGGATCCATACAACATGATAGTCCTGTAAATTTGTAAACAGCCTGAGGTTTGTTTAAGTTTGGGGCTTCTTGCGTGTGCAGTGTGGAGGAAGGGGGGATGAGCAGTGAGCTTAGTGTGGTCTCCACTGCAGGATGGGGTAGGGAGCAGAGGTGCTAGGAGGATGAAGAGACACAGGCTCTGGCATTGATAGTCCATTTACATGTTTTCTACTCTGCTGATACATGGGGTTTTGAATTCCGTGCTATGCACATGCTCTTCTGGAACTGTAGCACTGAGCTAGACCTCTAGCCCTTGGGATTGCAGGCATGATCTAGGAAGCTGCACCCAGCTTCTTCCTCTGGGAAGATGGGAGTCCTGTGGATTGTCTTTGCCTGGGCAGCCTTGGCACCTCGATCTTCCAGTCTCAGCCTCCCACAAAAGTGCACCAGCTGTGGATTAAGAAGGGTCTCAGGAGCTTTTCCTCCTCAGGCTGGCTTCAAAATGCTTCCCTTCTATTCTCAACCTCCCAAGTAGCTAGAAATACAGCCATGAGCCACCTGTACCTGGATAATGATATTTTATTTCTTAAGAGTGATGGATACATGGCTGTTATTGCATTATTATTCAGATGTAGGGATTGCTTAAAGCAATTACTCTAGACTAGACTTTCTGCAAAGGCTTAATGGCTCATAGGCTACTGTTTGCTGACTTGCTCTGAACGTGTGTGTGTGTGTGTGTGTGTGTGTGTGTGTGTGTGTGTGTGTGTGTGTGTGTGTTACTGGGGATTGAACACAAGGTGTCTTATTCTAGGCTGGCACTTTACCTCTTTTTTTTTTTTTTTTGGTGGTTCATGGGGCTTGAACTCAGCCTGGGCGCTATCCCTGAGCACTTCAGTTCAAGGCTACCACCCTACCCTTGTGTTAGAAGCCAAGTGTGGGGTCAGACTGGCCCATGAATCTGCATCACTGAGTAAGATAACCACACAAAGAAATGAGCTGTTATGTATGACGCCATGCCTATGAACTTTGAGCTCTATCATCGGTATTGTGAATCACTTTCTGCTGAGGTTTGATTACCATGAGGTATGAATATGTTATTGCTTTATCATTTTCTTCTGAGACTTGATTATCAATGTAACACCTGACAGGTTCTTGTTCTGTAGAGACTATATAAGATCGGAATGGGATATAAATGGATGCTGTGGTCTTAAGCTTAAGACCTTAGGCTGTAGCCCTCCCGACCCATCTATTGTCTTTTCTTTTCTCATCCTCACCCTCTAATCAGGTATCCCGCCTTGTTGCCGGCTGGCTCCGGCACCCTTGAGCCAAGCCCCACTTCCCGTTTTCTAGAGGTTAATTGGAGATAAGAGTCTCAGGTCCTTTTGTGTCCGGGCTGGCTTTGAATCTTGATCCTTAGATCTCAGCCTCCTCAGTAGCTAGGATTGCAGGCATGAGCCACTGCACCTGGCTGTTCTACCTCTTGAGTCGTGCTGTTAGCCCTTTTGTGTTTGTCTTTTCTTTCTCATCAACTTTGCTTTAAGCATGGCCTCTAATTCATGATCTTCCTGCCTCCAACTTCTGAATAGCTGGGGTTATAGTTGTGCACCACCACACCTGGGGTGGACTGTGCTCTTAATTGTTGCCAGGCTCCTTTTCCATCCTCCTAGGGACTGTTGCCAAGTTTCCATCTCTACTTGTGCCTCACTGCACACCAGGAGACTTCCCCAGAAGAAAGGTCTTCTATGAGGAGCTGTGGTGGGGTGTGAGGCCACTTTCTTCTCCTGACAGTGCATCTGCGGGCTTTTCCACGGTCCGCAGCCTCGGTTACACCTGCCTAAATCCACTGTATGATACTACATTTTCCTCACTTTGGGAACAAAAATGGGTCTTCACGCATCAATTCTGTGAAGTTCTCCATTTGGGATGGAGAACTCAATGGAGCTCTCCATTTTAGAGGGCTGTGGCCGGGTGGTTAGCGGGGAGGAAGCCCACGGGCCTCTTACATGTGTCACCTTTGTTCCAGGATGACTACATGGAAGCGCTGGCCCGGCTCCACCTCACAGTGACCAGGGCCTACAAGGTCAACGCCGACATCAACTTTGAGGTGTTCATTCATAAAGTGGATGGGCTGTCCGATGACCACAAAATTGAAACCCAAAGAGATATTCACCAGAGGGCAAATGATGACCTTGCAGATGCTGGATTAGAAAAAATCCACCTCAGGTGAGAAGGGAAACCTTGGAGATGCTGGTGAAGGAGGGAGAAAGGCCAGGACAGCATCTTGCTCAGCGCAGATGGCTAAACACAGACAGCAACTTGTACATCATTTGTGCTGAGAGGATTTGGGAAACATGAGTCTTACACATGCTAATTCTGGTCATTGCTGAAAATAGTGTTGTTTGGGTTTAACAAGTGATTAAAGCAAATGTCCTCTTATACAAAAAACCCATAGCCAACCATGTACAGGTAGCTTATACCTGTATATTTAGGAGGCTGAGATCTGAAGATCACAGTTTGAAACCTGACCAGGCAGAAAAGTCTGTGAGACCCTTAGCTGCAATAAACTACTCCAAAAAAGCTAGAGGTGGGGTCTGTGGTTTAAGTGGTAGAGCACTAACCTTGAGCATAAGAAGCTTAAGTTTAGTGTTCAAGCCCCAGGCCCAGCAAAAACTATAAATAAATAAAAATACATAGCCAGTAATCCTAGCTATTTGAGAGGTTGAGATTTGAGGATTGTGATTCAAGCCAGCCTGGGCAGACAGATTCAAGAGACTCCTATCTCTAGTTAACCAGCAAAAAGCAGGAAGTATGGGGGTAAGGCTCAAGTGATAGAGTGCCAGTTATGAACAGAAAAAGTCAAACAAACGAGAGGACCTAAGTTCAACCCCAAGTACCAGCATAAAAAAATAATGAAAACAAACAAATAAATAATGGACCAATTGCCAGGTCCTGGTGGCTTATGCCTGTAATCCTAGCTACCCAGGAAACTGAGATTTGAATACCGCAGTTTGTATCTAGCCCTTGCAGGAAAGTCCATGAGACTCTTATCTCTAATTAACCCCCACTTTCTCCCCAAAATCCAGAAGTAGAACTGTGGTTCAAGTAGTGAAGAGGTAGCCCTTTGAACAAAAAGCCCAGTGACCATGCTCAGGCCCCAAGATTGGCACAAAAACAAAAACCTGATCCATCTAATCCAGGAAATCAATTAATATTGAAGTTTATTTATGACTCTGTTGTCATAAATAAAAGAGTCATCTGAAAACACACAGATAAAAATACACATAGAGGTAAGTTTGTCTATTACTTGTGGATTAACATATGCATCATTCATTTTGTAAACTGGAAAATGAAAAACAATTTAGTTCATCCATTTTAATAATTTAGCTACTGTGAACTGGCCTGGAGGCTGCCATAAAGTGTGGGTTGTTTGCAGACTGAGGAAGCTGGCTTGTGCAGCTGGTCAGTTGAAGGCAAGAATGAGTCTAGCTCTAGCATTTGAGGAGTGAGGAGGAATGAGGAGTTAAGACACACTGGGTTTTTCCCAAGGTCACGTTAGTTCTGGAGCAGGCTGGATTGCATGTGTAAGGACTGAAGGGAGACAATACAACCCAAGAAACCTCAGCTGTAGGCCAATGGGATAAAATATTATCTTCTCTTCCAGCTTTTATCTGACAAGCATATATGATCACTCAATATTTGAAGCATTTAGCAAAGTGGTTCAAAAACTGATTCCACAACTCCCAACACTGGAGAATTTGCTCAACATCTTTATCTCAGTAAGTAAATAATTTCCTGTTGACAGTCACTTGCAAAAGTGAAAAGTCTAGTTTCTGCTTGCTCTTATAGAATTTCAGTGTCATTTAAGTACTACTTTTGAAGATTACACTTATTTTAGATCCTTTAAAAATTAACTTCATTGCAGGGCACCAGTGGCTCATGCCTGTAATCCTAGCTACTTAGGAGGATGAGAGCTGAGGATTGCAATTCAAAGCCAGCCTGGGCACAAAAGACCATGAGATTCTTATCTGTAATTAACCACCAGAAACCCAGAAGTGGTGCTGTGGCTCAGGTGGTAGAGCACTAGCCTTGAGCTGAAGAGCTCAGGAACAGAGCCTGGGCCTAGGGTTTAAGCCCCATCACTGACCCCCCCCAAAAAAAAATTAACTCTGTAAACATGGTCTAAACAAAGTGTTTATTCTTATTGTAGGCAATCATTAGTATTAATAAAATTTACCAGAAGAAAATGTCCTTGGTTTATGTCTGTGATCTTAGCTACTCAGATGTCTGAGACGGAAGATCATAGGTCAAAGCCAGCCTGAGCAGAAAAGTCAATGAAACTCTTTTCTCCAGTTGACTTGCAAAAAGCTAGGAGTAAAAAGTAAATATAGAAGTTTCCTATGACCCAGCCATACCACTGTTGGGTATCTACCCAGATCAGTACAAGTCAAGATACAGTAAAGACATTTGTATACCCATGTTCATTGCTGCACTATTCACAATACCCAAGTTATAGAAATAGGCTAGATGCCCTACAATAGATGGGCAGATGAAAAAAAATGTGGCACCTATACATGACGGAATTTTACTCATTCATAAGAAAGAATATGTCACTTGTAGGGAAATGGCTGGACCTACAACAAATCACCTTAAGTGAGGTAAAGCTAAGCTCAGAAAGACAAGCAGCCCATTTTTTTTTTCTCACAAGTGGAAGCAGCTCTAATTGGACATGATAACTTACATAGGACTCAAGAGGCATTCACACACAAACCATGAGACTAAAGAAGGTACTCAAAGGCTCAACTCCACTGAACTTAAAATACTATTTAATCAAAGCACATTCCAGGAAATGGAGTCATGGGTTTTGTTGATGGTGATTGTAGAGGTGTTATTTGATTTTGCTTCTGTGTTTTGTTTGTTTGATGCTTTTTATCTTTTGGGGGGATAAACAGGGCACAGAAGTGGAGGCAGGAAAGTGAACAAATGCAGTCATGGTACTCAGTAGACACTGTGTGAAAAATGAACTGTGGACTTGTGGGCAAGGATGGGAGGGGGAGAATGGGGGAAAAGCAAAGAAACAGATGACATCGTCCAAAAAGAATTGTACTCATTTCCTGACTTATGAGATGTTAACGTCTCTGTATAATATTAATAATATCAATCAAATTATATATGAGATCTGAAGATTGAGGTTTAAGAGACTGTAGCTGAAGTGGTAGAGTACCAGCCTTAAGCAAGAAAGAAAAACCTAAGTGCCTTGAGTTCAAGCCCTAATACTAGCACATGCACAAAAGCTCATGACAATGTAGTTTAAATTGCAATAAAATGGTACAACTCCAAGTTCTTAATAGTTTAATTTCTGCTTATTCACATTTGACAGTAGGAAAAGCATTGTCATTTTGTGATTTAATTCTTTTCATCATAAAAACTAGCTCCTATTGATTGTACAGATTAATGGCTTTTACTGTGGCCTTTTATTATTGCTGTTGTAAGCCCTGTCCCTCCTCCCGACTTTGATCACCCCTTCCATCCTCCCAAGACTACCTGCTCCGGTTGTTGGATGGCATGCTATTTGATGTAACCAAAATATGGTCTGAAGTCAGCTACGGCAGTGTTCCTCTTTTTGTTTCAGAATTCTGGAATTGAAAAGGCCTTTCTGTTTGATGTGGTCAGTAAAATATACATCGCCACGGATAGCACTCCTGTAGACATGCAGACCTACGAGCTGTGCTGTGACATGATTGACGTGGTCATTGACATCTCCTGTATCTACGGGTGAGCAAAAATAACTTTTAAGGCATTTTTGTGTTTATTGATTTGATGGTAATACTTTTGCACGGACGTGTATATTCATCTATTTAATTTGGCAGTGCTGAGGTTTGAACACAGGTCCTGTCGTTTGCTAGTCAGGCACTTTGATGGCCATGCCTTTCTTTGTGGCCTTGCCTTCCCTTCCCTCCCCTCCCCTCCCCTCCCCTTCCCTCTCCTTCTCTTCCCTTCTCTTCCCTTCCCTTCCCTTTCCTTGTTTCCTTCTGTTTTTTGTCAGTAATAGAGCTTGAACTCAGGGCTTACATGCTGTTTCTAAGCTTCTCTGCTCATGGCTAGCACTCTTATCACTTTGAGCCACAGCTCCATTTCTGGTTTTCTGATGATTAATTGAATATAAAAGTGTCAAGTGATTTCCTGCCTAGGCTGGCTTTGAACCTTGATCTTCTGATCTCAGCCTCCTTGAATAGCTAGGATTATAGATGTGAGCCACCATTGCTGGGCTGTGTTGGTTACTTTTGAATTTGAGGCTTTCCTCTCTAAACTGACACTCTGGGTGGTGATCTACCTATTTTCAGATTTCCATTGTAGCTGGAATAAACAGGAGTTTTCCAGCACACCCAGCCTCTTCCAGTGGTATATAGAGTCTTGTAGACTTTTCTGACCAGATTGGTCTTGAGTCTTTATCCTCCCAATGTCAACATCCTAAGTACTAGAATTACAGGTGTGAGCCCACAGCACCTGGCTAATACTATTTTTTTTTTGCCAATCCTGGGCTTGAGCTCAGGGCCTGAGCACTGTCTTTTGGACTTTCTCAAGACTAGAGCTCTACCACTTGAGCCTCAGCACCACTTTCAGCTTTTTTTTCTATGTATGTGGTACCGAGGAATTGAACCTGGGTCTTCGTGCATGCTAGACAAGCACTCTACCACTAGGCCAAACTCCCAGCCCCCAGTACTATTTTTTTTTAAAAAAGGACAGAAATTTATTAGTATAACATAAAATATGCAGTAATAGGAACAAATAGTGAGCCTGGGAGCATGGTACTAACTTCACTGCATACATTATATAATTTAATTCTCTATTATTCTGGGAGGTAGAAGCTACTATACTATGTTAACTGATGAGGATAAGTTTCTAACTGCTACTTAACATTTTCAGTAAGGGGCAGAATTAGAATTTGAACTTGGGCCTAAATCCTGAGTCTCTGCTGAAAAAACCTATCATCATATTGTATATCTTTTTGAGATATGAATAGATAGAGATTTGAACCCTCAAGAAACATCTCACTAACATTTCTACTATCTTGTTTGTTATAAAAATAATTGTTGATGGGCTGGGAGTTTGGCCGAGTGGTTAAAGTGCTTGCCTAGCATGCATACAGACCCAGGTTCGATTCCTCAGTACCACATATATAGAAAAAAGCCAGAAGTGGTGCTGAGGCTCAAGTGGTAGAGCTCTAGCCTTGAGAAAGTCCAAGGACAGTGCTCAGGCCCTGAGCTCAAGCCCAGGACTGGCAAAAAAAAAAAAAAAAAAAAACTGCTGAGCTTTACAATTTTTTTAATTGTGCCAGTCTAGGTATGGGCTTGAACTCAGGGCCTGGGTGCTATATCTCTAACTTTTTTTTGTTCAAGGCTGGTGGTCTACCACTCGAGCCACAGCATAACATTCACCTTTTGGGATGCTTAATTGGAGATAAGAGTCTCATGGATTCTCCTGCCTGGGTTGGCTTTGAATTTCAGTCCTCAGATCTCAGCCTCCTGTATAGCTAAGATTATATTCTCCAGTACTATCAAAAACAGCAACAAAAATTACAAATGAAGGAGAAAAACTTGACTGTGTTACTGCAACCTGAAACAATCTCATACAATTAGGAATATGCTGAACAAGTATCATGCAGAGTATGAACTAGTTATCTACTGAACACAGGGCATTCATTGCTGTCTGCTTACACTGGACTTTGCATTGTCTTCCTGTCCTACAGGTCAAGTTCATCTTCCTCTTATTCACTGCCTGACTCTACAACAAAGTTTGAGAAATGCTGCACTCAGCTTTACACTCTGTCTCCTGTGTTGACGTGAAACTCTCAAACTTACCACTTTCCCCCACTGATAAATCTTTTGCTGTCTTAGTTATGTTTTCTGTTAACTCTGTGTCACATACACACACACACATGCACACACACACACACACATTTTCACTATAGTTAAATTGTACTTTCTTTATTGAGATTTGTATTTATGTATTTATTTTTGTGCCAGTACTGGGATTTGAACCCAGGTACTGTCTCTTAGCTTTCTTACTCAGGGCTATCACTCTACCACTTGAATCACATCTCTACTTCCAGTTGTTGTTGTTGTTGTTGTTGTTGTTTTAGTGGTCAATTAGAAACAAGAGTCTCTTGGCTTTCCTGCCTGGGTTGGTTTCTAACCTCAATCCTCAGATCTTAGCCTTCTGAGTAGCTATGATTATAGGCATGAGCCAGTGGTGCTTGGCTTTATTGGTATTTTTAAGTGCTTCACAAACACTTGATTTTTTCCTGCAGCAGTCTATTATTTTTAAGCCCCAAGGGCATGACCTTGGAATAGCTGAATGGAAGCTGAATGCCTGATTACAATCTAGACTGCTGTGGTAATCAGGCTCAGAGTATAGCACGATTAATCTGGCACATATTTCATGATACACAGGAATATTATTGTGCCATATGGTAATTAGAAATAAGTGGCGAGTTGTTCACGTGAATGATGTTAATCAGAGTTACTTTGCCCAGCTTAAACAAACATGGGGAGAGAAGAGCAGGCTCGGGGAGGCTGGGCTCTGCAGCAGATTGTTTTTCTGGGCCTGGGGGAGTCCCAGAGAGCCCACAGCATCCATGGGCAACAGTGGTTCTGGACTGGTATAGCTAGTTAACCACAGGCTGGCCCCTCCCAGCAGCCAGGAAATGGTCATCCTGCCACTGAAGTTCATGCTCCCTTGTCCTACTGCTTGGGAGAACCCACAGGGCTTACGGGGTCACTATCTGCTACCCCAGGAGTCTGTTAGCTGAGGTTCTGGGTAGAAGGCAGTTCTCAGCACTACACAACAGTCGCTGTGAGTACATTACTTCTTGACCCATTGTTACCTCTTCCCATGTTTTTCTCCCACTTCCCCCCCCCCCTGCATTGTGTTTTTTTTTTTAAGACTGGCTTTGAACTTTGATCCTCAGATCTCAGCTTCTTGAGTAGCGAGGATTAAAGGTGGGAGCCACTGCACTCAGCATTTATGTGTTTTTATAACTTAAAAGTGACTTTTGAAATAAAACAGTTGTACAACCAAGCCAATTTCTACTTTTTTTTTCTTTCTTGGGTAATTTTTCTCATTTGTTTGATGTTTTGCTTTCAGAACTTTTTATTTTTTGATTGTTAGAGTAATATATAGTTATTATACAAAACACATAAGAGTATTAAAAAGAAGCCAAATGTTAATGGCTCATACATGCCTGGAATTTAAGCTACTAAGAAGGTTGGAACCTATAGGATTGAGGTTTGAAGTTAACCTGGGCAGAAAAGTCTGAAAGACTTTATCTTTAGTTAACCAGCAAAAAACTAGACTAGAGATGTGGCTTGAACAGTAGAGTACCAGCAGAGCAAGAAAACTGAGTAAGCATAACACCATGAGTTCAAGCCTCAATATTGCCCAAAATAAACGCAGTTTGTCCAGATGGGGTGGGGGAATACAAGGCATCAGTGGTCTGATGTTTGTCTAGCATACTGAGGACCTGGTATTTGATTCTGAGCACCATCCTTCACCCCCACCCCCATACCCTCCCACACCCCCAATCTCTCCACCCACTGTTTACATTTGAATATATTTTTCCTTCCTTCCTTCCTTCCTTCCTTCCTTCCTTCCTTCCTTCCTTCCTTCCTTCCTTCCTTCCTTCCTCCCTTCCTCCCTCCCTCCTTCCCTCCCTTTTTTCTTCCATCCATCCCTCCCTCCCTCTCTCCTTCCCTCCCTCCCCCCTCTATTCTTTCCTTCCTTCCTCCCCTCCCTCCCTTTTATCTTCCATCCCTCCTTCCCTCCCTCTTCCTCCATTCTTTCCTTCCTTCCTTCCCTCTTCTCTCTCCCTCTCCCTCCCTCCTTTCTTCCCTCCCTCCCTCCCTCCCTCCCTCTCTCTCTCTCTCTCTCTCTCCCCCTTCTCTCTCCGTCCCTCCCTCCCTCCCTTCCTTCCTTCCTTTCCTCCCTCCCTCCCTCCCTCCCTCCTTCCCTTCCTCCCTCTCTCCCTTTTTTCTTCCCTCCCTCCCTCCCTCCTTCCCTCCCTCCCCCCCTCCATTCTTTCCTTCCTTCCTTCCTTCCCTCCTCTCCCTCTTCCTCCCTCTTTTCTTCCCTCTCCCTCCCTCTCTTCCTCCCTCCTTTCCTTCCTTTTTCTTGTTGGTCCTGGGACTTGTACTCAGAGCCTGGGTACTGTCCCTGAGCTTTTGTGTTCAAGGCTAGCATTCTACCATTTGAACTACAGCTCCATTTCCAGCTTTTTTTTTTCCTTTGGCCAGTCCTAGGCCAAAGCCTGAGCACTGTCCTTGGAGTTTCTCAAGGCTAGAGCTCTACCACGTGAGCCTCAGCACCACTTCCGGCTTTTTTCTATGTATGTGGTACCGAGGAATCGAACCTGGGTCTTCGTGCATGCTAGGCAAGCACTTTAACCTCTAGGCCAAACTCCCGGCCCCATTCCAGCTTTTTAAGAGTTAATTGGAAAGACGAGTTTCATGGACTTTCCTGCCTGGGCTGGCTTTGAACTGTGCAAGCCTCCTGAGTAATTAGAATTATAGGCATGAGCCACAGGTCCCTGACTTTTTTTTTCTAATTTTTAATGTAGATTTTAGGATGAGATCACTTATAATTTTTAATCCTTTTTTTGTTCTAACAATTTTCCTGTTATCAGATGATGTTTATTAATAGATCTAATGTTTGATATATATTGCATTGACTTAAAATTTTTCAATATAACTTATATGATTGGGTAAAATATTCTGAATGTATTAGCTATTTGTTCTCAGAGCATTACTTACAAGCAAGAGAAATTCAGCCCTAAAAATTAGTGGCTAAAGCTGGGCACTGATGACTCACACCTGTAGTCCTAGTTACTCAGGAGACTAAGATCTGTGAATTTCAGTTCAAAGCCAGCCCAGGCAGGAAATGCCAGACTCTTACCTTCAATTAACCAGCAAAAAGCAGGAAATGGAGCTGTGACTCAGAGAGTGGCAGAGCACCAGTCAGGGACGGTGCTCAGGCCCTGAGTGGAAGCCCCAGAACCAACACCGTGCTCCTACCCAACAACAGCTAAAATATTTCCTTTAAACTACATTTCAGTGGATGGACCTGGAACAAATCATGTTAAGTGAAGTAAGCCATGCGTACAGAGACAGAATGCATGTGCTTCTGCTCATGTGCAGAAGCTAGATCTAAAATACACCGGGCCATAAATGATACAGGACTCTAGGCATTCATACACAGTGAGACCAAAGGAGGACATTCTTAGGAGAGGAATGTAAAGGGGCAATGCCTATATGCATAGGATCATGTAAAACAGGAAATGGAAACAAGTTTTTTTTCTGGATTGTCTTTGTTTCGTTTGTTCATTTTTTCTGTCTTTGGAAGGGGAAGGGGGGCACAGAAATGAAGGCACAAAGGGTGAACAAATATGGCACTGGTATTCATCAGACACTACATTAAAGTCAGCTATAGAACTTGTGGGTGGGGATGGAAGGGAAAATTAGAGAGTGCAAGGGAAAGGGGAAACATCCAGAAAGAAATGTATTCATTACCTGCCTTATGTAACCATCACAATAATAATAACTAAATTAGAAAAATCTCAGGCTTTTCATTAAGTCAGGCTTGTCACTCTATTCTTCATCCATTTAAAAAACTGAAGCATTGCCAGGTACCAGTGGCTCATGCTTGTAATCCTAGCTACTCTGGAGGCTGAGATCTAAGGATTGGAGCCAGCCTGGGCAGACAAATCCAAGAAACACTTCTCTCTAATTAGCTAGTAAAATACTGAAAGCTGAGGTGTGCCTCAAATGGTACAGCACCAGCCAGCTGCCTTGGGCAACAAAGCTAAGTAAGAGTGTAAGGCCCTGAGTTCAAGCTCCAGTACCTACACACACACACACACACACACACACACACACACACACAGGACTAAAGCATTAAGTTAGATACTACTGAGGTCTAGGGTCTAGATTTGAGATCCTGGTTCTACTTCTGTCATCAGCTTTGCTTACAACTCAGCTTAAGGTGACCCAAAATTTTACCTAGACTCAATATCCTCAGTATCCAGCTTGGTGAATATTTCCACTAGAGAGAGGATAACCATGGTCAGAATGGAGAATGGTGGCTGTCACCTAATGTTCAATAAATACTCACTGTCAAGTAAAATTACTAAGGTTTAGCACAATTCTAGTTAGGTCATTATTGATAATTATTCATAAATTTGGAAAGTAAATGTACATTAGGAAATTCTTGTAGTTTCAGATAAGGAGAGAAGGATAGTCACAGATCCTTTGTAAGGAAAGGATTCCTAACTGGCTGTACCAGTGACTTTGGTACCAGTTTGTACCAGTTTAGGCTATAATATTAGCTAATAAAGCCAGGTGCTGATGGCTCATGCCTGTAATCCTAACTACTCAGGAGGCTGAGATCTGAGGATTATTGTTTGAAGTCCCTGTGAGACTCTTACTTCCAATTAACTACTCAAAAACCAGAAGTGGAGCTGTGGCTCAAGATGGTAGAGTGCTAGCCTCGAGCAAAACAACTCAGGGACAGCACCCAGGCCCTGAGTTCAAGCCTAGTGACTGACACCCTCCCCCCCAAAAAAATTAGCTATCAGTTACTGCACATTTCATAGACTCAGTTTTTTGCTCAGTGCTGTGTTATGTTACTTAATTTGTGTGTGTGTGTGTGTGTGTGTGTGTGTGTGTGTGTGTGTGTGTGTGTATGATTATGTGTATGTGTGTGTTCATGAGCTTCGACTTAAAGTCAGCACCTGGGCATTATCCTTTAGCTGTTTTGCTCTACCACTTAAGCCACACCTCTACTTCTGGCTGTCTGCTGGTTAATTGGAGATAAGTTTCCTAGTTTTGTCTGCCTGAGCTGGCTTCATTCCTTGATCCTTATATCTCAGTCTCCTGAAACGCTAAGATTATAGGCATGAACCATTGGTGCCCTATCATTTTTGTGTTTTTGCTGAGATATTTGTAAGTTGCTCCCTTCTTGACTCTTTGCCTCTGGGTCCTTGAACATCTGTTAGCAACAAGCACATTCCTTATAGAATCATAGTCTTATCTATCAGAGCTAGCATATTTAGCATGGCTATATTATTGTAGATTATATATAGGCAAATTATATTCAAATTTTATTGATAAGCCTAATTATATTTTAAATTTTATTATGTATTTCTTATCTATTTTTATTTTTTACAATGCTGGACTCAGAGTCTTGTGTATACTGGGCAAACACTCAACCATTGAACGAGACCCCTAGCCTTCCAATTCAGTATACAACTAACTCTTTTTTCCCTGGATCAGGGTCCTGTCTCCAGACTCCAGTGTGGAAGCTTTTGAGTTCTTTTTTTTTTTTTTTGCCAGTCTTGGGCTTGAGCTCAGGGCCTGAGCACTGTCCTTGGACTTTCTTAAGGCTAGAGCTCTACCACTTGAGCCTCAGCACCACTTCCAGCTTTTTTCTATGTATGTGGTACCAAGGAATCGAACCCTGGTCTTCATGCATGCTAGGCAAGCACTTTAACCATTAGGCCAAACTCCCGGCCCGAGTTCTTCCTTTTTAAAAAATATTTTTGTTTTATTTTATTTTATTTTTGTATCTGACTGTGCTCTTGGCACCCTGACTGTTCTACCAGGGGAAAAAAAAGCCTTGTTGCGGAACAGGAGGATAGTTCACCCCCATTCCTGACCTGTGTTTCTCAGGGGCCTCCACAGTGGCCTAGCTCCTACTCTCTAAAAAAATGGACCATGGAGAGTGTGAGTGTGTGTGTGTGTCTCTGCCTGTGTCTGCCTGCCTGCCTGCCTGCCTGCCTGTCTGTCTGTCTGTATATCTGTCTGTCTGTCTGTATATCTGTGTATCCTAAGGCTTGAACTCGGAGCCTGGTTCAAGGCTGGTGCTCTATCAGCTGAGCTGGTGGTTCATTAAAGATGAGTCTCATGGACTTTGCTGCTCAGGCTGGCTTCAAAGCACAATCCTCAGATCTCTGAGCTTCGTGTGTAGTTAGGATTATAGGTGTGAGCCACGGGCACCAGATAATTGTACATTATTGTGGCTGTTACTGAGATCTTTAGCTGAAAACAATGCAGATATAAATAACGTATGATTAAAATGATCATTCTTCATGTTAAAGCTGGTATCTATCACTAGGGTACAATTTCTAGTTCTTTCTCCATGATTAAATACATTTTGGTTTCTGTCCCTATTTAGTCTCAAAGAAGATGGAGCAGGAACCCCCTATGACAAGGAGTCAACAGCCATTATAAAGCTAAATAATACAACAGTTCTTTATTTAAAAGAGGTCACAAAGTTCCTGGCTCTTGTTTGCTTTGTCAGAGAGGAAAGCTTTGAAAGAAAAGGTAAATGTTTTTTGTTTTTTTTTCCAGGGGGTGTAATTTTAGAGAATCATTTTAATGCATTCTGCCTTTGTTGTGGTTGTTTAATGACATGCCCTAAAAGTTTCCAGACTCTAGTCACAGGCTTCTGTCTTGATTGGTAGGCCTGCAGCAGGCCTGACATGCAGGGTTTCTGTGCCAGTGAACCTGCTGGCTCCCACTGGCGCCCTCTGGTGATGACCAAATGGAACCAACCCCTACCAGATCATCTGACAAGGTGAATCCAGTTGTGCCAATTGCTAGGCTGTCTTTGAGCAGGGAGAGAGAGGTCTCCTCTGCCTACATTGAGGGTGAAGGCTCATCTCCTGTTCCATACTTCTAGAAGGTCAAAGACTCCTTACATTAGAGGTAGATGGTATTTGACTTCTCACACTTAAAGGCTTCCAAACCATAGAGATTATGTCATGATTCCAAAAAAGGGAAGACATATATTTAGTAACAATCACTGAATGTCCTTTTAGGAGCAAATTCATTTTTATTTTTGAATCAAAGCAATGAGCCTGAATTCTACACTGAGAAATGTAAGCTTACCAATGTTTTTGTTGGTCATGGGGCTTGAAATCAGGGCCTGGGCTTTTGTCCCTGAGTTTACTTTGAGCTATGCCATTTCCAGTTTTTTGGAGATTAATTGGAGGTAAGAGTCTTATGGACTTTCCTGCCTAGGCTGGCTTTGAACTGCGATCCTCAGATCTCAGTGTCCTGAGTAGCTAGGATTATGGACATGAGCCACCATTGCCTAGCCTGGAATGTTCTCAGCATGCAGCAGGAGTTGAACCTGGGTGCTGTCCTTGAGCTTGTTCGCTTTACCTCTTGAGCCAGAGCTCTACTTATGGCTTTTTTTTTTTTTGGGTAGTTTAATGGGGACTTTACTGCCTGCTCTGGCTTTGAACTACAGTTCTCAGCTCTCAACCTCCCGGGTAGCTACAATCATAATCATGAGCCTCCTGTGCTTGACTACTTCATTGCCAGAAAGTTCCACAGTGTTTCTGATACCTTGTATTCAGATTCCTACTAAATAAGATTATTTAGTTTTTTTGTGTGTGTCAGTCCTAGGGCTTGAACTCAGTGCCTGGATACTGTTCTGAGCACTCTGCCACTTGAGTCACAGCATCACTTCTGGCTTTTTCTGTGGATGTGGTACTGAGGAGTCAAACCCAGGGCTTCGTGCATTCTAGGCAAGCACTCTACCACTGGGCCACACTACTGGCCTTCATTGCTCTTTTTTTGCCACTTTCCCACCCATTGCTTTGTTGACCTTTTCCTGAAGAAATGGTTTTACTGCCCTGTGGGTCACCAACTTGGCTGAAGCAGCAGAGGGCGCCACAGAGATGTCTTCCTATAGCAGAGGGTGGAGGGGAGGCAATTGTGCTTTCTCTAGGGCCCTTGCCTTGCCTTGTATCAGAATTTTGGAGACTTTTATCTTAGGCTTAAATCCCAATTCTTTCTCTGGACCGGGCTTGAAAGCATTACTGGGCCAGTTAATTTAAAGATGGAAAATAGAAGCAACTGCCTTATCCTAGTTGATGTAAGGAAAATTTGCCCTTAGCTCTTTTAAAAGGGAATAATGAATCAAGATTCTGGATTACCTTATTTATTTTTATTTATTTCTGTGGTACTCATATGCCTCTGAAAACACAAGAAGATAGTCACTCACAATTTCTCCACTTAAAATTTACTTAGGGGCTGGGAGTTTGGTCTAACCTGAAGGCCCAGGTTAGATACACAGAAAAAGCCAGAAGTGGTGCTCTGGCTCAAGTGGTAGAGCTCGAGCCTTGAAAAGCCCAAAGACAATGCTTGGACCCTGAGTTCAAGACTCAAGACTGGAAAAAAAATTTTTTAACTTAATATTGCAAAACTGATTGATGAGGTTTGACCACTGGTGGTTGGATTCTTGAGTTTGGAGTTGACATAAAGTGTTTAAGAATCAGAGACTTTAGATTCCAGGGTTTATGAGGGTAGTTTAAATGTATAAGAGATATTTAGAACTTTGCCATACTCCCAAGTCAGGATCTGCTTCCCCTCAAGAGTGATGCCTTCTGCCAGGGACATTTTTCATTAAAGATTTACTTACTTTTTGCATGAGTGTATATGTGAATGCAAACCAATACCAGAGCTTAAATTCAGGGCCTCATGCTATTGCTTAGCTTTTTCGCTCAAGGCTAGGGCTATACCATTTAAGCCCAGTGCTACTTCTAGCTTTTGCCTTGTAAATCGGAGATAAGACTTTCAGGGATTTTTTTCTGCCCTGGCTCGTTTCGAACCACAGTTCTCAGATCCCAGCTTATTGAAATGCTAGGATTATAGGCATGATCCACCAGCACCTAGTTTATCCTTAACTTTTGATGCAGTATCTTGCTATGCAGCCCAGGCTGGCCTGGAACTTGAATTCTCTCTGGCTCCTAAGTGCTGGGATTACAAGTGTGCATCACCATGGTCAGCTGACTTTATCTTCAGTGTAAATTAATCTTTAAAGGTAGGGGCTGGGAATGTGGCTTAGTGGTAGAGTGCTTGCCTAGCATGCATGAAGCCCTGGGTTCAATTCCTCAGTACTACAGAAACACAAAAGGTCAGAAGTGGTGCTGTGGCTCAAGTGGTAGAGTGCTACCCTTGAGCAAAAAAAAAGCTCAAGGTAGTACCCAGAACTTCCAAAAAAAAAAAAAATTCTGAAAGGTAAAAGTGCTGTACAGGTCAGTGGTCATTCTAATACTTGGGTCACAGAAACTTTTCAGAATGTGATGTGCATTCTAAAAACTTTCTTCAGGAACCACCTACCTTTGTGAGCTTCCAGTAGTTCCATCAGTCTCTGGAGTCCCTCCACAGACTTCTTAAACCCTCTAGGTGGAAGGCTTTTCTTCTACTGCCCCCTACGACTGACATGAAAAGACAAGCTTATTTCCATGTAATATTGACAAAGATTTTTGTTCTCCAGGGCTTATTGACTATAATTTTCATTGCTTCCGGAAGGCCATCCATGAAGTTTTTGAGGTGAGGATGAAAGTAGTAAAATCTCGGAAAGTTCAGAATCGGCTACAGAAAAAGAAAGGAGTCACCCCTAACGGGACCCCACGTGTGCTACTGTAGAGATTTTGGAAGTGTCTTTTGAAATCAGACGTTTTACCCAAGGCTGCTATACAGTATGTCACACAAAAGAAGAGGAAGGAGAGAATGGGACATTTGACATGAATTTGTTGTTAAAAAATAATTACTGCAACTCTCTTAATCTTTTTTTTAAAATAAAGCACTTTGAAGCAAAAACTTGTATAGTAACCATAAAATGAATCCCACCATACCTTCCTGCTACAAATGTAAAGTTTTATGAAGAGTGTGCACACTGCCAGGAACTGTACATATTTTTCACTATTTCATGTTTTTTCCTCATTGAACTGAACTTTGATGACTTTTCTAAGCTCTTTTCTGTACTTGGTGTAAAAGACACAGATACTGTAGTCTGTCCTTATAGTAGTCAAAATCAATCAAAAACCAATGTATTGCTGATGGCTGTTTTTGTCAATTGGAATCTTTGCTAGTAGTTACTAAGCAAATAATTCTCCCCCCTCCCAGTGGAGCTGGAACAGATGGGAGCTAGATAGATGTTCCCAAAGCAATAAGAGCTATGCCCCATTCTAATAGGTATACAGGACTTTATAGACAGATAACAGCACTAAACTCACCTAAAGTTTTCTATCCCTGTGGCTGTGCTTTCCTATGGAATAGCACATACCATACTTTTTACCTTGATACACATCCCTCCACTTACTTTGTACAAGAGGTGATTTCTTTTTGCTAAATTGTTATTCTTTAGAACCCATGGAGCCAGATTTCCAAAATTGTGCCTATCAAAGGTGAGAGATCCAGATGTTGTTGAGACAGGGTTTCTGAGGCTCTTCTGTAACCACTACTTAGGGCTAAAATAACAGCAGAGGCCAAATGGTTTCTCAGATATAGGTGTTGGCCATTGCAGACTCCAGTTCTGTAACTTTTCGCTCCTTCCAATGGCCTGCTGTTATGCTACACTGAAAATCTTTAATCTTTCAGTTTCATGACCATAGTGACTGGGTCATACCACCTATGTCGTACCCTCGCCCCCATGGAGTGACTCTTACTGGCTCCATTTTCCACACGAGTCACCTTTTCATCTGTGCTACTGTGCCTCAAGTCCTCTGCTTATACGTTCCTTAGGACTGACTTCAGTCTGCCACTAGCATGCTGGACAAGACTAAGGAGTCATCTGAAAGTTCACTAACCACAAGTGGGTGGCCAGAAGAGGTAGTGTCATTTGGCATGTATTTATTTCTAGAAGGTTCTTTCACTGTTTTTACCTTAAACTAGCAAGAAAATGGAGAGTCTTAACTCCAGCCCTAAGCCAAACTATTCTCATATATATATATATATATATATATATATATATATATATATATTCATCCCAAAGGGCAGCATTCTGATATGTTTGTGGAACATTAGGGGAAAAAATACATATTTTAAAGTCAGGAGCCTCTTAGGACTATCAAAACTAATTCATGTATAAAGTCCCCATCCACTTTTCTCCTCCCCTTCCCCAAGTCCTTTTCCTTTGGAGATGATAATTGAAATTGAGTTAGCGACTGATTGGGACTTCAGCTTTGAGCCTCTGAGGGATCTGTGCATTTTTTTTTTTTTTTTTTTTTTTTTTTGCCAGTCCTGGGCTTGAGCTCAGGGCGTGAGCACTGTCCTTGGACTTTCTCAAGGCTAGAGCTCTACCACTTGAGCCTCAGCACCATTTCCGGCTTTTTTTTTTTTTCTATGTATGTGGTACCGAGGAATCGAACCCAGGTCTTCATGCATGCTAGGCAAGCACTTTAACCACTAGGCCAAACTCCCGGCCCCATGGATCTGTGCATTTTTAAAGGAAATTTCTAGAAGTCATTAAGGTATCTTAACTCCTTCCCTCATGATTCTCACTCAGAACCCTAGAAGATGGGGGGGGGGGGGAAGCGGCTGTGGGGAAGCAGGGTTCCAGAGTCTTTCCTTCAGTTTACAGAGCTATCTATCACCTGTTGGACTTTTGCCAACAGGCTTGATACATGTGTTATTCATATATATATATATATATATATATATATATACTTTTTTTTTTTTTGCCAGTCCTGGGCTTCAGCTCAGGGCATGAACTTTGTCCATGGGCTTTCTCAAAATCAGAGCTCTACCACTTGAGCCACAGCACCACTTCTGGCATTTTTCTATGTATGTGAGACTGAGGAATTGAACCTGGGTCTTCGTGAATGCTAGGCAAGCACTCTACCACTAGGCTAAACTCCTGGCCCTCTTATATATTTTTTTCTCTTTTTTCATATATTTTTATTGTAATTAATAGAAGGCTTACATGGTATTTGCCAGATAGAAGGTGCATTAATTCACATACATTGATACCCTCTTATATTTTTTTAACAGACATTTCTCTTTGAATAAGAAAATAATGAGTCAAGTTTTGAATAAGATTATTCCTCAAGTTAGAGACACTTGTCTGATAAATTACATATTACCTAATTTTATGTATGTCTACATATATGTATACATATGTGCCTGTACATATGTGTATATATATGTGTGTGTGTGTGTGTGCGTGTGTGTATATATATACACATACACATTATAACCAGGTGGAGCTTCCATTTTTATGCTGGTTATATGATGGGTTTTTGTTAAAATGTGCCTTACAAAGCCTGTTACTTCAAAAGCACATGATTCTTTAGGGGAAAGGCAAAAAAGAATCTTATGACATAGGACAATGCAAGCTGATGGTAGTAAATACACTGCACTCTTTGGCAGCCATGTGCTTACAGAGATTACTGCCTTAGACCCTGTAAGTGTGACTATACCTTAACTAAAGATGTAGGAGGTGGGTCTACGTGTTCAAGTCTAAATTGTGCTACTGGAATGATAAGGTCTTTTGTGTTTTATCTTTGATAGGAGATTAGCTCCCACATGATCAAAATGTATATAAGTCCACATTTCATGTTCAAAATATGGCTGTAAACGGGGAGGCCAAACCCATAGTGACAGCGATCACATTAGAACATGATGACTCAGTTTTAAGAGTTGAGATCTTGACATACAAGTTTCTAGAGCAAAACCATCTTTTGCTTTGAGTCAAGTATGATATGTATATAGAATATGAATCATCATCTTTTATTATTTTCAGTGATGTAGATGAACGTGAATGACCAGTATGGAGTGTTTGTTTATTGAAGGGATAGAAAATTTTAAGGAAAAAAAACTGGTTAACATTCACAAAATGTTATTTTGTGATCATCATGTATTTTGACCTTCAATATAAAATAACTAATATAAAAAAAATCACAGCAAAACTGTTAATATATGGGTTATCTGCCAACTCTTGCTTGAAACATACTTGAGAAAAGTAGCTGAACTGTTATGATTATTAAAGATCACATGCATTCAGTGAGCACATAATTTGTATGATTTGACTGATCCTCAGATCTCAACCTCCTGAGTAGTGAAGATTGTAGATGTTAGGTATAAGTACCTGGGTTTCAAGCCCTTTTTCTTCAGAGTTGGGGTCAGACCACAGACCTCATGCATGCTAGCCAAGTATTCTACCATTGAGCCCATTCTTGCTTTTTTAAACTCTCCCATTTAATTTCTTTTTTTTGAGGCATGCCTATTAGAATCATATAACTGTTATTTCAATAGACTTCAGTATTCATGCGGTGCTATACCTCATCCTTCAGCCAGCTGGCAATCCTTGGTAACACCACATCACCTCCCAGATTCCATTCTGCTGTCCTCACAGGAAATCCGTGAAGATGCTGAATTTAAGAACAACAAAATGTCTATAATAGAATGATTTAGTAATCACAGATACTGGTTGAATACATACAATACACCGAGTACATACATATACCAGGCATCCTCTGAAGAGCATTGACTTTTGTTTTGCCTGTGCTGGGATTTGAACTCTGATCCTTGCACTTTCCCTTAGCTTGTTCAAGGATGATGCTTTACTGCTTGAGCCACATATCTATCTGGCTTTTTGCTTGTTATCTGGAGATAAGAATCTCAAACTGCTGGTGACTCACACCTACAATCCTAGCTACTCAAAGAATAAAAATCTGAGGAGAATGAGATCTGAGGATCATGATTCAAAGCCAGCCTGGACATGAAAATCAGTGAGACATGTTTTTGAGTGGGGGAGGTAAGTTGTGGGGCTTGAACTCTGGGCTTGGACGCTGTCCCTGAGCTCTTCAGCTCAAGGCTAATGCTCTACCACTTAAGCCACAGTGCCACTTCCAGTTTTCTGGTGCTTAATTGAAGAGTCTCACAGATTGTTGTGCCCAGGCTGGCTTTGAACGGCAATCCTCAGAGTTTAGCCTCCTAAGTAGGTAGGATTACAGGTGTGAGCCACTGTGCCCGGCCATGAGACTCTTGGCTCTAATTAACCACCAGAAAACCAGAAGTGGTGCTGTGGCTCAAGTGGTAGAACATTAGCCTTGAGCTGAAGAGCTCAGGGCAGTTCAAGCCCCATGACCAACAAAAAAGAATATTGGACTTTCCTGCCTGTGCTGACTTTGAACTATGATCTTCAGATCTCAGCTCTTGAATATCTAGGCATGAAACACCTGCACCTTGGCTCTGAAGTTTTCTTTCTCTCTCTCTTTCTTTTCTTTCTTTCCAAGCCCTGGGCTTGAACTCAGGGTCTAGGCACTGATCCTGAGTTTCTTTTGCTCAAGGCTAGCACTCTGCCTCTTGAGCTACAGCACCACTTCTAGCTTTTTCTGTTTAGGTGGCACTGAGGAATCGATCCAGGGCTTCATGTATCCTAGGCAAGCATTCTTCCACTAAACCACATTCTCGGCCCTCTGAAGAGCTTTTATATAACTCATTCTAGCTCTGAGAGGTAAACAGAAGAGACAGTTTCCACTAGCTCCTCTCTCAGGGCTTCCTTCTTGCCCAATCTCCTGCTCTGATGCTATGAGTTTGCCCCCTAGGGATCCAGCCAGTCATTCTCAATTCCTGCAAATCTGCCTTCTTACCTCCATCTCTACCATCATCTGTGTTGACCACCATCTCCTGTTAGCTGGATCTCAAAGGCTTCTTCATTCACATCTATATGCGATCAGCCAATCATGTTTCGCACACATGATACAGAAGGCTGTTCTGAATCCACCTTTCTACTCCCTTAATACCCTGCTAGCTCCTACATAATAATCCAAGCCCCAAGAGTATTGACAATTTTGTCTCCCTAGTCCTACCAGCCTCAGCTTCTCTTGTCCCAATCCAGTAGGAAAAACTACTCTGAGGTGTATTGCTTTATCATTATTTTCTGAGGTTAATTATAATTTTCTTTGACATGTATTCATAGGATGCTTATGATAGTCCAAGCACTATATAAGTAAAATGACTAGAAGGCAGATACTGGAGAAGAGGATTTTATTATTCCGAAGCAATATAAAAAGACACATTTAGCTAGATTGTTAGCGATGACAGGTTTTCAAACTACAGATGCATAGGACAACCCCTCTAGTAGCTGGAAAGTTGTTGAAACAATCATAATTGATAGCTACATTTAATATTAGAGTTAGACTAAAGATACTATAACAGGCTGAGAAAGAGGAAATGCTTGTTGAAGTAGTGCCTTATAATTAAGGGAATTAGGTTAATAGGAAGTTTTAAGTATTTATTATTTTAATATGCATACTTTCCTATCTTAAGACATATGTGAAGTCAGTTGCTTTTCCAGAATTAGATTTAAAAAAAAGCTTTCTGGTTCTTCAGCCTGCTTCTATCAAAGAGCCAAAGTGTTGCCACAGAAGAAGGGGAGGATGAAGAAGGGAGGAAGAAGAGGAGGATATAGCGCCCTGTAAGTTGTCTGCTGATAGGAACCTGCTAAAGTAATATTCTTAGTGCACTTCTGTATTTCAAATATGTTCAGCTCATATCTCTCCTTAATATTCTCTGGAATACAGATTTATGAAATTGTTAGAATGAGTAGGTAAGATGTGTCTTGAACAGAGTAGAAAATAAAAACAAAAAGCAGAGAGAACAACCAGCTGGTCATCAGAGGAAGAACAAATTAGCAAATAAACCCGCAGTGCAGCAGGTGAGGCATGCAAAAACTAAAGAACCCTTCCCTGTCCTTCCTGATATTTCTGTAAGCAAACAAACTGAAAACTTGTGTCCCTTCCAATGACATAACCAATATTTGCATTAAATGTTCATGATAATGTCCACGTATGGCTTTCCAAGGTGTTATATTTCCTGATTTTACTCTGGGAATATACTGATAGTAAATCAACCAATTCATACAATTATCTAAATGATAACAGCACTGCTGCTTCAAAACAAGTAATCCAATTCGTATAGAAGGTATTTCTAGCATAGAGAATTTTAAACTCCTAAAGTACCCATGCTGTATAATTAAGGTTCAAAATAAACACAGCAAAAATATCAATCCGTTTCTGTGCAGTAAGGTTATATCTGCATTTTATTCATATTCCAAATATTGAACAACAATCGTATCTTTTATGATCAAGAAAAAGTAAATTAAAAATTTTAATGGAAATGAGGGTTTTTCTTGGTTGCTGTTTTTCTTTTCTGTTTTATCTGTCTTTGGGAAGGTAAAGGGAGGCACAGAACTAGATGGATGAAGGATGAACAAATGCAACAGTGATATTCACTAGACACTATGTAGACAATGAACTACACAGCTTGTGGGTGGGAATAGGAGGGGAAAAACTGGGAGAGAGCGAGTGAAGGGGTGACACTGTCCCAAAAGAAATGTACTCATTACCTGACTTATGTAACCATGACCTCTCAGTATATTACCTTTATAATAACAATATTTTATTAAGTTTTAAAAAAGTATTTGTACAAAGGGATTTTAGTTCAAGTCAGATTGAATATAGTGCACCTTGTTGAACGTCACCCATCTTCCCTCTTTCCCACCCCCAATCCTTTAAGTTATGCAATTCAGCTTTTACATAATATACATTTAATATAATGACTGTATTTGGCCACCATTCATCTCTTCATTCTTAAAAAAAAAAAAAGAAAAAAGGCTGGAGAATAAATATCCCTCATTTCAAATGGTGGAGAAAGGCCTTATATAATACAAAAGGGTCCAAGCCCTTTTGGGGGGCAGGGAACAGTCTAGGATTCAGAGTCTGAGGCCCTGGACTTAAATTAGTATTCTTATTTTCTAGACACTTCAAGAACATCTATAAAATGAGTTTGGAAGTATTCAAACCAAATAAACTTATAAAAACTTAAGCTGAACCAGGGGCTGGTTGCTCACACCTATAATCCTAACTACTCAGGCGGCTGAGATCTGAGCATCATGGTTCAAAAGTCAGTGCAAGCAGGAAAATCTGTGAGACTGTTATCTCCAATTAAACACTAGAAAGGTGGAAGTGGAGCTGTGATTCAAGTGGTAGAGTGCTAGCCTTGAGTAACAGCAGCTCCGAATAGCACCCAGGCCCCAAGTTTAAGCCATGATACTGGCACTCTCCACCCCCAAAGGCCAAAATAAAAAAAAAAAAAATCTGTTCTCTTTACCATTACCAAGAATAAGATAGATTATCACAAATTTGATTGAAGATAGAATCCTTTTGCCTCTGGGGCTGGGAGTTTGGCCTTGTGGTAGAGTGCTTGCCTAGCATGCACGAAGACTCAGGTTCGATTCTTCACTACCACATACACAGAAAAGCTAGAAGTGGTACGGTGGCTCAAATGGCAGGGCACTAACCTTGAGAAAAAGCCCAAGCGCAGTGCTCAGGCCCTGAGGAGGACTGGCCAAAAAAAAAAAAAAAATCCTTTTGCCTCTTACAGACTGTGTCTTATATATTGATGACATAAGCCATTTTCTGTCTTGACAGATTGGTTCATCAGGCTTGCCTGCAACTTTCAGTCCTGTTTTAGCCTGTTTATGCAGGGATTACAAGTATGTCCTACCATGCTTGGCAAATAGAATAAATTTTATGATAATACTTTCTGTGGAAACTAGCTCCTTTCCCATCCAGCTGTCAGGCAAGAATCTAGTGACCTTTAAATATAACCACTCTTTTTTTGTGTTTCTAATTTTTTTTCTTCTGTAAATGTCTCTGCCTAGAGAAAATTTAGAATTTGTTGCTCATGCAAATTTAGTTACAGACATGTACCTGTAACTAAATGTCAGAATAGATTTGTTCCTGTGTTTAACTGAGGAAGCAAAAGATGTAATTCCTACTGAGTCCGTTTTAGGAAAAAGTCTCAGGAGAAGAGTTTGCAGGGCAGGCTAGCTACCATGAGGCAGCTTCCTAAGGGAAAGAAAAGGAAAATATCTTGCTGGGAGGAGGGAAAGGAGAAGGTCAGAGGAAAACTACCCAGAGATGGAAGGGAAGGATGCTACATCACAGGCCTGGCTACGTCATGACTTTCTGCACAGAAGGGACTTTTGAAGAGCCTGGCAAGACAGGATGTCAAGAATTAGACTATCTGAAGACTGGACATAAAAGAATGAATGAGTGAAAGAAGCCCCACAAGGGAAGCACCTAGGTCCCTCTGATGATCTTCACTATTCCGGGACCACACCCTTGGGTGGTTTAGAAGAGACCACCTAATTTTATTCTTCAGGTTTGTTTTTTTTTCCCTTTCTTTTGTGCTGGCCCCTGGGCTTGAATTCAGGGCCTTCCCCTCTCACTGGGCTTATTTGCTCACCGCTGGTGCTCTACATTTGAGCCACACTTCCACTCCGGCTGGTCAACTGGAGATGGGGAGCTGGCTTCTAACTGCCATCCTCCATATGTCGGCCTCCCAGGTTCTTCCTCCCCCCCTTTACAAAGGGCTGCTGGGTACAAATCAGACACTTACAGATACAGCGATATAAAGCAAATCAAGAGTTCCCTACATTCATATAACAAAAACCTGCCCAACTCCTCACCCCCCTAGAATTCAGTGTCTATTCAGCCTCATTTTGGGGGGGGGGGAGAGGGGGATCCTCCACCCGTCCTTCCTGCGCTGAGATCCCCACCCTCCTTTCAGCCTTCTGAATTCTTCAGCCCCGCTCATTGCACAAACAAGGACGACCGTCAGCATGGCCTTTCAGGCTGAACCGTACGCCTCTGCTTCCGTTTAGATTCAAGTGTTACTTCTGATCGCTCAAGAAGAATTCCCACCATGCCGACAACGGTGGTCTCGTCCCCGATCACATTACCGAAGGAGAAAAACCAGACTGAGAAGGAACTTCGAATTCGTTTCCTGACCCCCGCCCCCCGGGGATCCCGCAGTCCCATCCTAAAGCAGCCGCTGGATCTAGGCCTCTTCGCTCGTCCACGTCCCGGCGTGCACGGCCTGGCCCGGGCCGCGCTGCAGCGCCGAGAGCCCAGTCGCTTCCCGCGGCGCCGTTCCTCGGAGAAACCCGCGAGCGCGGCCCCCCCCCCCCCCCGCCAGGAGGAGCCGGCGGACCGACGGCCGCGGGCGGGGCGGGGAGGGGGACGGAGAGGGGGTGCGGGGGAAACGACGGGGCGCCGCCTAGCCCTGCAGATCTCTGGGCGGGCTTTGCCGGGCCCGCGGCGACCGCGGAGCGACTGCCAGCCCGCCACGAAGCGACTGCCACGTCAGGGCAACTTCACAAAACCCGGCCGAGGGCGCGTGACGGGAGCCGGGCGGCTGCGGTGGGTTGGGCGTGAGGCCAGACGAGCAGGGTGACCTGCAGCCCGGGCGCCCAGTCGTGCGACGCCCCGGCCGGCGCCGGCGCGCGCCCGGCCCTCAGGGAGGCGGGGACCGCGGAGAGGCGGCGCCGCCGCGAAGCCCGCGCCCGGCCGCTTCTCACCTCCCCCGCTCCGCAGTCGGGTGGCCCGGAGGGCGTCAGCTAGGCCCAGTCGGCCCGAGCCGCGTCAGCGGGCCCGGACCCTCCCCTCTCCCGCCATGGAGACCCGCTACAACCTGAAGAGCCCGGGTGAGCGGGGCCGGGGGCGGGCGGACGGAGTGACCCTCGGACTCCGGAGCGTGGCGTCACGGCCCCCCTCGAGGCTGCCGCCTTCGCCCGCTGCGTTCCGGGCCGGGCGCTCTACGCGAGACCGCCGCCTGCCGGGGCGGTGCAGGCCGCAGGGCGGGGCGCCGGCGCGGGCCGGACGACCTGCGGGCCGATGCGTCCGGGCGGCGGGCGGGGGTAGAGCGGACGTCTCCGGGCCGGCCGCAGCCACCGGGCCCCGGCTGTACCGGCAGCCTCAGCACTGCCGCCCTCCCCTCCGCCCTGCCACCCTCCACTTCTCTTAGTTGTTGGGCTCGCCTTGGAGGATTTGTGTCTTTTAAAATGTTTGGGTGAATAAAATTACCAGCACACAGGAGATGACCTGGAACTAGTTTACCAAAGAGTTAAAAAGAAAAAGAAACCCCAAACCAGAAACAAAAACCCATTTGATGCGTGTCCTCGAGCGGTAAGTGTGATTTGTGTCAACCTGGCGACCGATCGAGTCCTTGAGACTATCCTCGGAAGCTGTTCCCCACACGCAGAAGTAGCCAGCTCTCCAGGAAGCGTTCTGTAAACGGCGGTTACTTTATGTATGCCTGGATAACTGTATCAGGAGTTTAGTAAATCTCAAGGATACAGAGTTTTGAGTTGACTCTTGCAGCTTTTTGAATCAGCAACGCCACTTCCGGCTTTTTTTTCTGCTTATGTGGTTCTGAGGAATCGAACCCAGGGCTCCATGCATGCTAGGCAAGCAGGCTACTGCTAGGTCACATTCCAAGCCCCGAGTATCTTTATGGAAACAATCGACCTTATGAGTGAGGCATTTTTAACTAGAGCTTGAGGATGTAGCTCAGCGGAAGAGCATTTGACGAGCAAGCACAGGTGGTGGGTTTGAACTTGAGCAATGGACAGCATGTGTGTGTATATGTACACGTTTCAGAATGTCCACTGACTCCGGAAGAGCCTGGGGATATTAGTGGATAGGAGTTTTGTTGGCCTGATGCTGTCTGGTAAGACGTGTCCTTGGGTGACCAACTGGTATTTTGAGAACTATTGATGTCCTTGATGTGGTGAAGGCTACGTGGCCTTTGTATAAAATTTTGTTTTTCTAGGAGGAAAAAAGAGCGAAGAGGAAGGAAAGGCTTAAATGTTCAGGTTTGGAGGTGGGATGCTTGCATCATGGGGTCGATGCTGGTAGATTTAAAAGCCTTGTGTACAATGGTGTGGTGATTCTTTCATCACATGGTTCCTTAGAACAGCTGAGGTATCCAGTGGAATGTGTAGAGAGTAATGTGACATCATGTGTGATATGAGTTGGGGTGAAGTTTGGTCATTATCAGACTGAGATTTGGATGATTAAAATTCTAATCCCACAGAATTTTGTACATTTCTAAAGTGTGTGACTTAATGTCCACTAGCTGAGCTTTGGTTAACATCCTGCAGCTGTATCCTAAGTTGTATTCTCCTTTCGTTTTCATTTCTTCAAGATGGTGTTTCTATTCTTAACACAATATGTATTTAAAAAAAACTATTTTTGTTATTGTGTGGATGATTTGCAGTTTATAGAGAAGGTGAATTAGATGAGAGATGGAAAATAGAGACAAGCATAGTAAAAATGCTTCCTTTGATTTATTCTTGGACCTTTGGTATTTTTAGAGCAATGACTATCTATGTGAAAGGAAGTTATTTTTAAAAAAATCACACATCTTCTGCTATCTGTTACGATATTTGTAGATGTATGGAAGGGAGAAGTTACTGAAATAAATACAGATAACTGGTTAAAGCCAGTGTACTAGAGTGTAGACTGTAAATTTGTTCCTTTTGTAAGTGGGGAAACTTTTGTCTTTATGTTTTGGTTTTTTTTTATTCCCTCCCTAGAATGGCCTTTTGTAGGCCCTCATCATAATTCTCTGACACAACCTATCTTTGGTTGTCTATGGATCAGGATCCCTGATCCCTGCTTGGGTTTGGCCAAGATAATAGGCTCTTAGAGTACGAAGTAGGGATCTTATGTACAAAGAGCCTCCTTGGGCTGGGCTCTGGTGGCTCACACCTCCAATCCTAGCTACTCAGGAAACTGAGATCTGAGGATCAAGCTTGAGGCCAGCTGGGGCAGTAAAGTCCCTGAGACTCTCATCTCCATTTAACCACCCAAAAAGCTGGAAGTGGATCTGTGTGGTTCAATTAGTAGAGTGCTAGCCTTGAGCACAAAAGCTCAAGGATAGTGCCTGGGACCTTTTAAGTCCCAGGATGGCACCTAAATGCCACTCCACCCCATGCATGGGTGATTGCACACACATGTACACAAAGAACGCTGGAGGTGTGGATCAAGCTGTAGAGTACCAACCTGACAAGTGGATGCCCTGTGTTCAAAACTAGTACTGCAGGGGGGAAAAAAATCCTGAAACAAAAATATTCTGGCAGCTTTGTTCTTTCCTTCCTTCTTCCTTCCTTCCTTCCTTCCTTCCGTTGGTTGTTGGGCTTGAACTCTGGCCTAGGTGCTGTCCCCTGAACTCCAGCTCAAGGCTAGTAGTGCTCTACCCACTTTGAGCTACAGTGCCACTTTGGTTTTTCTGGTGGTTAATTGGAGATAAGAGTCTCATGTACTTCTGTGTGCCCGGGCTGGCTTTAAACCTAAGTCCTCAGATCTCAGGCTCCTGAGTAGCTAGGATTACAAGTGAGAGCCACCTGTGCCCAGCTCTGGCAGCATTTCTGAGAAGTGTACTGGGGACACCTGACAGAAACACAAAAAACTGGGGCAAGGTCTTAAGCCTCCACAGAAATGTGGGCATTGTTCTGTTCCTACTATTGCTGTGAACTGCACCCCTCATGATACTCGTTCTCAGGCTTTCCTGACTTACATAGATTTTCCAGAGATTGAAAAGTCTCTCGCTGGTGTATAAAGCAGAATCACTGGAATGGTTTTTTATTTTTATTTTTGTCTTTGCTTTTTGCCAGTCCTGGGCTTGGGCTCAGGGCCTGAGCACTGTCCTTGGTTTTTCTCAAGGCTAGAGCTCTACCACTTGAGCCTCAGCACCACTTCTGGCTTTTTCTCAGTATGTGGAACCAAGAAATTGAACTGGGTCTTTGTGCACGCTAGGCATGCTTTTTTCTATGTGTGTGGTACTGAGGAATTGAACTGGGTCTTTGTGCGTGCTAGGCACTCTTCTACTAGGCCAAACTCCCAGCTCCTGTAATTGTTTTTGGTATCTGCTTTCATCTTATTGAAGACAGAAAGCAGGTCTTTGTCTCTATATTCACCACTCAGACCCTGTACAGACATATGTTGAGTATAGCTCTTTAGAAACCTCAATCCTTTTAAAGCACTTGCTCCTGTGCTTCATTGTGGGAGCAAGAAGGGGCTGTGTGGGGAGTATCCTGCATTGGTTCATAACCTTAGTATTCCTCCCTGCTGAGTTTTACAAATGCTCTGGGAACAAGGTATTTGTTCTTCAAGAGAATTTGATGCTTGGGAGACAGGGGGCTGGCCTTCAAAAGATCCCTTAGTCTAAGACCACCAAGCCTAGAGCTTTGATCCAGCATGACCCTGTGGCCTCCTTAAGATGGAAGAAGAAGAGCAGGCATGCTGGTGCTCCTTTCTCATTCCAAATTTGAAGGCTCTGGGAATAATCTTACCAAGATGAGAGGAACTAGAGCAAAAGAGCTTTCTCTCTTGCCATGTAGAGTAGAGCTGGGGGTAGCAGGAGGGGCAGACTGTGTTGTAGCTCTAGTTGCCAGGCAACACTTTGGCCCCCCCCCCCCCCCCCCCCCCCCCGAACCATGGCATAAAGTTCATAGCAGTGCCTTTCTCCTCCAGACCAAGGGGAGAATGTTGTAAATGCTGCATCTATGCTGAGACCTGATTTGAACCAGGGAAGGCACTAGGAAGAATTTTTTTTTTTTCTTTTTGATAGTGCTGAGGAAGAAACTCAGGTCCTAACAGGCAAATACTCTACCACCAGCCTACAGATCCAGTCCTATCCCAATCCATTTTTACCTTTATAACTCAGGGCACTGGGGAAAGGTAGTTGGTGAAAAGGAATTTTTGACTCCCATTTGACCTGTATAAACATTGAGCTGCAATCAGATTAAATGACTTGTCCATAAACTTGGAGCTACAAAATACGAGAGCCAATTTTTCAGTGCAGGTGCATGTTTATGTGTGTATGCAGGCTCTGGGGTTTGAACTCAGGGCCTGAACTCTGTCTCTAAGCTTATGTGCTCAAAGCTAGTGTTCTACCACTTGAACCGTAGCTCCACTTTTGGCTTTTTTGGTGGCTAATTGGAGATAAGAGTCTCACAGACTCAGAGCCAAAATTTTAATGGAGCTCTAAATCCAGAATCTGTTCTTGCTCTCTTAAGGCATTTATGGTTATTTCTGAAGAAAAAAACCCAAACCCCGAAACAAACAGCATGAAAACAGTAATCTCACCTAGTTGTCTAGGTGGTTGTTGCTCTCTCATGGCATTTGCCTGTGTGGTCTGAACTAATAAGATGAACACATTTAGTTTTTGTAAATCCTTGTTGTAGGTTGTTCCTTAGAGGATTGGTACAGATGCATTTTAGCAGTTTTGATTTCTTCACATATCTTTTGTAATAACTGGGTGTAACTCTTCGGCACTTATTTTCTTTTTTCTAATCTAGCTGAGCTGAGTGGGGAAGAGGCAGAGAAGATGTGGTATGGGTAGAGAACAATATAAAATTTGACTCCCCCAGCTTACTCATTGTTATATTTAGCCAGCCCATGAGGAATGAAGGAAAAACTGCCTCTAGCATTTTTGATTGCTGATGACACCAAACTACTTAGCTTTACAAGATTTTATTTACCTTAGGTAAAACTAATTTAAAAGAATAAGGTTTCTGGGGCCAGGAGTTTGGCCTGGTGGTAGAGTGCTTGTCTAGCATGTGCAGAGACCCAGGGTTCGATTCTTTGGTACATATGCATAGGAAAAGCAGTGGCTCAAGTGATAGAGTGCTACCCTTGAGAAAGCCCAAGGACAATGCTCAGGCCCTGACTTCAAGCCCCAGCTAAATAAATAAATAAATAAAGGAGAAGCCAGGCAGGGCAGGGCACAAAAATGAGTAAGATTTCTATATGGGGAGTTTCAGTCCTTATTTAGTAGCCAGGGATTGTCAGTCCTTGTTCCATGACCCCTTCAGGAATATAATAGGAAGAAAGGAAGATAGTCCTAAAGCCCTTTACACTTGCCTCTTCTCTACCAAAAGTAATCTGTGTTTATTTTGCATATTGTGGACTTTATTAAGCCCTTTTTTTGGGGGGGAGAAAGAATTTTGTGTTACGTTCAGTAAGTGTGAAAGCCATAGTCTTAAATCAGATTCATGGAAGAAGACATGTTGGAAGGAAATTGTTTAGTTTAACTGAGGGGATCACAAAGTCATTTCTTCCTGTTATTTAGCAGGAGAGACAGATGTTAAGCAAGGAACTGCGAGTGCAATGCACTTAATAAGGGATAATAGAGTGTTGTGGTAGCATGCTCCAAGGGGCCCACCTCGCCTTGGACTGTGGTTCCCAGCTCCGACTGGACACTGGAATTTGTTGGAAAGTATTCCTAGTCTCTACCTCTGCCCAAGACCCTTCCAACATTTTATTCTGCCTACCTGAGCGTCTCTAGTCCCACCTCTGAAGCAGGTCCAGGTGTCAAGCAGACCTACCTGAGGAAGTTCCTTAATGGCCTAAGTGTGGAGCCAGAGGTGATGGATGGGGCTAGAGTAGCTTTGTAAGGGAGGGAATATGTGTAGAAAGCCTGGACTAGAGTAAGGTGGAGTGTGTCCAAAGAACTGAGCAAAGCCTAGGATCTTGATAAGGTCTCAATATGTACCATATTTTATTATTATTATTGACTCCCCCTCTCAACTCTAAGTTCCTTGATGACCCAAACTATATTTGGATGTAGCTCTTGTACCTAGCAGGAACTTAATTTTGATGAACACTGTCTCTGCCTACAAGGGGCTTAGATTAGGAGATGGAAAGGAAATAGGGTAGTGGATTCAATGCCTTTTTTCTTTTTTTTTTGAGACGAAAGCTGAGTCTGTAGCCTAGGCTGGCTCTATCCTTGCTTCAGCCTCCTGTATACTAGGAGTATATTAGGTGTGCATCACCACACCTAGCTAAGAGCCTCGGAACCCTTGATTCAAATGCATTTATTTATTTATTTTTTTTTGCCAGTCCTGGGCCTGGACTCAGGGCCTGAGCACTGTCCTTGGGTTCTTCTTCTCAAGTTTAGAGCTCTACCACTTGAGCCTCAGCACCATTTCTGGCTTTTATCTATGTATGTGGTACCGAGGAATCGAACCTGGGTCTTCGTGCATGCTAGGCAAGCACTCTACCACTAGGCTAAACTCCCAGCCCTCAAATGCATTTTGTTTTTAAAAAAGCAATTCCAAACTGTTCTGCTGACTATATGTGGGAATTGATTTTCAACTTCTCTCTTGAAAACATTCTAATCTATCCTTCATGGACTACATTTTTTATTCTATCTGTTCATATCCATCTGGGTAACTATTTGATTTTCCTTCCATTGTTGGTAGCTAATACTGTGTGCTCTGAAGATAGAGTCCCTCTCACTCTCAGTCCCTCTAACATCTGTGTGCCTTTTTTTTTTTTTTTTGCCAGTCCTGGGCTTGAGCTCAGGGCCTGAGCACTGTCCTTGGGCTTTCTCAAGGCTAGAGCTCTACCACTTGAGCCATAACACCACTTCCGGCTTTTTTCTATATATGCATTACCAAGGAATCAAACCTGGGTTTTCATGTATGCTAGGCAAGCACTCTACCACTAGGCCAAACTCCTGGCCCCTCTGCCTTTGTTTTTGTTTTTTTTTTTAAGGTCCTAGAGATTGTATCCACACCTTGTTCTTGCTAAGCAAGCATTCTAATACTTGAGCTATGTCTTCTCTCTCTTTCTCTCTCTCTTTTCTTTTGGCAGTTTTGGGGTTTGAGCTCACAGCCTTGTACTCCCTCCCCCCCACCCCCCCGAACTGAGGACTGAACTCAGGGCCTTGCACTTGACAGACAAGTTCTCTTTCACTGAGCTAAGTCCTCAACCGCTTGCAGCCTTGTACTTTCTAGTCAAGTGTACCACTTGAGCCAGTAGCCCTTTATTTATTTTGTCTATTATTTTAGAAAGGGTCTCACTGTATATCTAGGTGAGCCTGGACTGTGATATTCCTATTTGTGCTTCCTCACTGGGGTGACCAGGATATGTCAACTATGCCTGGCCATGGGTCAAGGCCTGGGTCAAGCCCCTGGCTTGCCTTGGATCCTGAGTAGCAAACATTTAACTTTTTTTTTTTGAGACAAGATCTCATTAACTGTGCTGGGCTGATGCTAAGCTTGACCTGTTTTCAAGTAGCTAGGATCACAAGCATGAACCACTCTACCTGGCATTTATATCTCTTTTAGCACATAGTGCACTAGTGGCTTCAAACTGGTTTTTGTTTGTTTTTTGTTTTGTTTTTGGTACTGGCCCTGTGGTTTGAACTTGGCCATGGATACTATCCCTGAGCTTCTTTGGCTTAAGGTTAACACTCTACTGCTTGTACCACAGCTCCATCTCTGGCTTTTTTGGGGTAGGTTAGTGGAGATAAGAGACTCATAGGTTTTCCTTCCTGAGCTGCTTTGAACTACGATCCTCAGATCTCAGCCCCCTGAGTAGCTCAGATTACTGGCATGAGCCACTGTGCCTGGCTTTCTCCTTGACCTTGTTATCCTGCTCCAGTATCTTTTTTTTTTTTTTTTTTTTTTGTCAGTTGTGAGGCTTAAGCTTTGGCCCTGGGCCCTGTCTCCGAGCTCTTCAGCTCAAGGCTAGCAGTCTACCACATTGAGCCACAGTGCCACTTCCGATTTTCTGGTGGTTAATTGTTGACAAGAGTCTCATGGACTTTCATGCCTGTGTTGGCTTTGAATGGTGATCCTCAGAACTCAGCCTTCTGAATAGTTAGGATTACAAGCTTGAGCCACCGGTGCCCGGCCTGCTCCAGTATCTTTACATTTCCTTAGCACCTAAAGCTTTGAAGTGATTGTTGGATGCTAGTACGGAAGGAGAAAAGGTACAGATCCAGGTAGTATTGTGGATTGTGCTGGGCCTCAAGTGTATTCTTGTAATAGCCACTTTTTCAATCACACTTAACAGAAAAGGTGAAAGAGAGGAGAGATGGGTAAGTACAATGCAGGAACATTAGGTGGCATTGTATCTTTGATTCTACAGTGACATCGGTGTGCCTGTGCGAGCATCTGTCACTTTTTACTCTTCCAGTAATGCTTAACTGATTGGGTGTAGATAGCAAATGAGTGGGTCAGCCTGAGTTGACTTTCATTAGGGCAGCAGGAAGAGGACTTCTGAGAGCAAGGATGTGCATAAAGAAGAAAGTAAATATAAGAATAGGTGGGCGTCTTTGGGTTGAGGGTTTTAATTAAATTGGGGAGAGTAGCTTTGAAAGGAATTTAATAGGGGTGCAGAAACTGAGTGGACTCTGGGAACAGCCCCATTAAATTAATACAAGATAGTGGGTGGCAAGCCCCAATGTGTTAAGGATGTGTAAGGTTTACTTCTGTGAGCATGAGATCTAAAGAGGGGTAACATAGACATTTAGACAAGGTAGAGTGAGATTGCCTGTGTTGGAACCACAGCTCTGTCATTTCCTAGATGTGCGACCTTAAGCAATTTATGTAAACCCTTCACATCTCAGTTTCCTTGTCTGGAAAATGGGGACAGAAGTAATGCCAACTTCTAGAGTTTTGAGGATTAAATGAGTTAATGTTTGTAAAGCATTTTTTTTATATGGTGGCGTTTATCCAAGTGCTTATTAAAGTTACTTTCCTAAATATTATACGTATATATCTTTCAAGTATGCTGTTCTTCAATGTCTGGGTACCATTTTTTAAATTCACCCATTTACTACTATTCCTCTATAATTAAAGCTTAGTTGAAGTACACATTTCTCACTGAAGTAGAAACTTTTCCATTAGACTTGGAAGCCTGTTCTAACCACTGAAAAATTCTATTTTAAATGTCTTTCTTATGAATTTTGTTTTAGCTGTTAAGCGTTTAATGAAAGAAGCGGCAGAATTAAAAGATCCAACAGATCATTACCATGCACAGCCTTTAGAGGTTAGTTTTCATCTTCATTTCCTTCCTCTAAATTTTAATACTTTAATATTTAAAACAAGTTCTTTAAAACTGCCTTTTCCTTACTCTGAATCATTGCAGATATGTTTGGTGTTGTTTTTTGATCTATTTTAATTCCTCTATTTTATGAGTAGTTCATTAGCCTGCAGAGTTATACTATAGAATGCCTGAGTGTGAAGAAAAAAGGGAGGGAAAGGAACGAAGCTCAGGGCTCAGAGTTTGAAGGCTTAGTTTCTAGAGATGACTCTGCAGCTACTTTTCTCTTTAACACAAATATGTCTATCTTTCTTCAGTCTTCTCATCTTTTTTTTTTTTTTTTTGTCAATAATGGGGCTTGAACTCTGGGCCTAGGTGCTGTCCCTGAGCCCTACCCTTTGAGCCACAGAACCACTTCCAGTTTTCTAGTGGTTAATTGGAGATAAGAGTCTCACAGACTAGCCGGGTATGATGATTCACTCCTATAATCCTAGTTACTCAGGATGCTGAGATCTGAGGATTGAGGTTCAAAGCCAGCCATGAGACTCTCATCTCTTATTAACCACCAGGAAACCAGAAGTGGCACTGTAGCTCAAGGGGTAGGGTGATAGTCTTGAGCTGAAGAGCTCAGGGACAATGCCTAGAGTTCAAGTCCCACGACTGAACAAAAAAAAATAGTCTCACAGACTTTAGTATCTAGGCTGGTTGCTTTGAACCAACATCCTCAGATTACAGCCTCCTGAGGTAACTAGGATTACAGTTGTCAACCACCACACCCAGCTAGTCTTCTCATCTTTAAAAGGAGGATATTTGCAAACTGCAGAGGACTTTTAAGTTATAAGGGATATTTCTCCCCCCCCTTCTCTCTCTCTCTCTCTCTCTCTCTCTCTCTCTCTCTCTCTCTCTCTCTCTCTCTCTCCCTCTCTCTCTTCCTCTCTCTCTCCCTCTCTCCCTCTCTCCCTCTCTCCCTCTCTCCCTCTCTCCCTCTCTCCCTCTCCCTCTCCCTCTCCCTCTCCCTCTCTCCCTCCCTCCCTCCCTCTCTCCCTCTCTCCCTCTCTCTCTCCCTCTCTCCCTCTCTCTCTCCCTCTCCCTCTCCCTCTCCCTCTCCCTCTCCCTCTCCCTCTCCCTCTCCCTCTCCCTCTCCCTCTCCCTCTCCCTCTCTCTCTCTCTCTCTCTCTCTCTCTCTCTCTCTCTCTCTCTCTTTCTCTTTCTCTTTCTCTTTCTCTTTGCCAGTCCTGGGCTTGAGCTCAGGGCCTGACCACTGTCCTTGGACCTTCGCAAGGCTAGTGCTCTACCACTTGAGCCTCAGTACCACTTCCGACTTTTTTCTATGTATGTGGTACCAAGGAATTGAACCTGGGCCTTCATGCATGCTAGGCAAGCACTCTGGGGCTTGAACTCAGGGCCTGGGGACTGTGCTTGGGCTTTCTCAAGACTAGCACTGTACTATTTGAGCCACAGCACCACTTCTGGCTTTTCTGTGTATGGGGTACTGAGGAATTGAAGCCAGGACGTTGTGGGTGCTAGGCAAGCACTTTACCACTAGACCACGCCCCTGGCCATAGGGATATTTCTTTAAAAAAATTTCTTTTAGCTGGGTGCAATGGCTCACGCCTGTAATCCTAACTACTCAGGAGGCTGAGATCTGGGGATCGCAGTTCAAAGCCAGCCTGGACACTAATAAGTCTGTGAGACTCTTATCTCCAAGTAATCACCAGAAAACAGGAAGTGGCACTGTGGATTAAGGGTAGGGGTGGTAGCCTTGAGTTGAGCTCAGTGACAATACCCAGACCCAGAGTTCAAGTCCCACACTGACAAAAACTTTTTTTTCGTAATGGCTCTGGGGCTTGAACTCAGGGCCTAGTCACTGTCCCTGAGTGTGTGTGTGTGTGTGTGTGTGTGTGTGTGTGTGATGAACTTGGCCTGGGCGCTGTCCCTGAGCTCTGGAGCCAAGCCCTACTTCCTGTTTTCTAGAGGTTAACTGGGGATAAAAGTCTCAGGTTCTTTTGTGCCCGGGCTGGCTTTGAACCTTGATCCTCAGATCTCAGCCTCCTGAGTAGCTAGGATTACAGGCGTGAGCCACCTAACATTTGGTTTTTCTAACTGATATTTCTGGTATTCATGTTCATAAAAATGACCCAGCTTTTTAATATTGTGCATTCCTATGGTTGTTGTTTCATTTAGGATAACCTTTTTGAATGGCACTTCACAGTGAGAGGGCCCCCAGATTCTGATTTTGATGGAGGAGTTTATCATGGTCGAATAGTGCTGCCACCAGAGTATCCTATGAAGCCACCAAGCATTATTCTCCTAACGGTAAGAATTCTTGACTTTTTCAAATATTTGTGGGTTAACTTTTACCGGAGGCTGTAAAATACAGTGATCTTACTCTTTACATAAGAAATAAAGTACAATATGGTTACAGTTTTACCTTTTAAATTTAAGCCTTGGATCTGCAGTGTTTTTTCTTAAAAATAATTTCTAGGTAGCTAAAGTGTGCAAAAAATACTGATGACATTAATGAATGCATAAATGTCAGTGCATGGTTGTTTGGATTCCATTGAGTTCATGTGTGCCAAGTGCTAGGCATAATGTCCAGTGCATGCTAAGTACTCACTATAGTTAGCATGTGTCGCATGATCTCCAACTTCCCTTTCTCACACTTTTCCTGATTTCCTCATCTTTACAAGGATGACACTGAACTGATAAGCAGTTAAAAGCATAGCTTTTAGTTAATCTTTTTTGTAGCTATTAAAATAGAGCTTGACATCAAATCTCCAATAAATGTTATTTTATTACTCAATTTCTATCTTCACATTTTTATTTTATATAAGCTATTGATCAATTTTTCTCATAAACCTTTATTTTTGGCTCATTTTATTTCATTTATGAGTATGTTTAATTCTCTCCTAATCTTAAAAAACCCAAACACAAAAAACCTTTCTGCATCTATTACTTTTTCTTTTTTTTTTTGCCAGTCTTAAACTCAAGGCTTGGGCACTGTCCTTGGGCTTTCTCAAGGCTAGAGCTCTACCACTTGAGCCACAGCACCATTTCTGGCTTTTTTTCTATGTATGTGGTACCAGGGAATCAAACCGGGGTCTTCGTACATGCTAGGCAAGCACTCTACCACTAGGCCAAACTCTTGGCCCCTCTGTTACAGTTTTAAGCTGTTCCTCTTTTTCCCTTTGATAATCTAGTCATCCTTATTCTAATGTAGACTGTTAAGGTGTAGCTTCCACATGTAGTTCTCTGCTGAACCCAGCTTTCTCTCCTGTTTCAGGCACCATCTGACAAGGGCTATGACTCTTCAGTCTTCATCTTGTCCATCTTGTTATTTGATCCATAGCCATAACAAATGTGCACAAGAGCATATAGACCTAGGTTCTGTTTCTAGCTCTTTACGTTACACCATGTGCAGGATATTTACTGCCTTGGATATACAATTTGCTCATCTGTTGGAAGGAATGTCACTAATATGACCACACTATAAAGTTCCTGGCAATACAGAAGTTCTTAGTAGTAATTGTTAATGCTAGCAGAGACCTGCAGGCACCTACTGTGTCAGGAGTTACTTTATTTAGTTGTTATATCATAGGAGAACCAATTGGTCTGGATAGGCAGGTTGGTGCATGGAGAAATTAATGTGTGGGTCTGGGAAAGGATAGTTGGCCATGGACTTTTACCAGCAAGTTCAGAATTATTTCTGCGTTAATTGATGTTAATGCTCATAGTTACCACGCTGAGAACCACCCTTCTCATGTTCAGTGTTGCACTCTCTCTGGTTTACTTCTTCTCAAGTGTATGGCCCAGAAGATGTGTTAGAGATGAAATTAGATTCTGCCCAAATGGAGCCTGTATTCTAATTTCAAGCTTCTTTCTCGTTTTTCCATACGTGTAAATATTCTACCTGTTCAGATTTTAAGTGTTCCTCTCCCCATTTTTCTCTGTCTTTTTCCTTTCTTTTTTTGTGTGTGCTGGTCCTGCAGCTTGAACTCAGACCTGGGTGATTTTCCCTGAGCTTTTGTGCTCAAGGCTAGTACTGTATCACTTGAGCCACAGCTTCACTTCCTGATTTTTGCTTATTAATTGGAGATAAGAGTCTCATGGACTTAGTTCTCAGCCTCCTGCGTAGCTAGGATTACAGGGGTGAGCTGCCAGCACCTGGCAGCTCTTTTTTTTTTTTTTTTTTGGCCAGTCCTAGTCTTGAACTCAGGGTCTGAGTGCTGTCCTTGTGCTTTCTCAAGGCTAGAGCTCTACTCATGCCACAGCACCACTTCTGGCTTTTTCTATGTATGTGGTACCAGATCTTCATGTGTGCTAGGCAAGCACTAGGCCGCACTCCCAGCCCCATCCTCTTATTTCTACAACATGGCTTCATTGATTGGTACCTCTGTGAACAGAAGTCCTCAAAGCTGATTTATGTACATTTTTCTGACATTAGCACACTTCCATTTCTGCCTGCTGTTAGACAGATTTTTGTCAACAGATCCATGCCCCAAACTGAAAATCATCTCTGATCTTTGTTTTCATTGTTTCTATCTTATTAAATGGCATCATCCTTTAATCAAAAACCACTCTTGTCTCAAAGTCTTTTTCTCCGTCACCTTCCTCATTCACCTATTTGGTGACACCAAGATCTTAGCATCTCATATAGGTCCTGACCTCTTATAGGTGTTCTCATTAGAGTCCTTAACAAAGCCTAGCTCTGTGTACGCACTGGCAGGGCATCAGCAGATCTTTATATATTATTGCTTAGATTTCAATTATATAATTTTTATTTCAAAAAGGTGCTAATATACCTTCTCAAAACAGCGGTTTGCTCATTTAGCATCCAGCTAATATGTTTTGGAATATCACTGTGACAAAAAATGTGCTCCTTGAAAGTTATATTCATTAAAAATTATCTTTAAAGTTTTATTTATATGTAAATACAAAATGTATTTATTTTTGGAAAGGCTGTCACATTAAGCATACCTGTATAACTTTCTAAATGTACTATTTCTAAGGCTAATGGACGGTTTGAAGTGGGCAAGAAAATTTGTCTGAGCATCTCTGGACACCATCCTGAAACATGGCAGCCTTCATGGAGCAGTGAGTGTTGCAAGTGAATCAGTCTTCCATCGGCATTTATTTATAATAACAAATTAATATACTCATGAGGCTAAAGTAATTTTGGATAATTTTATATTATTGAACAAACCATAAAAATGCTTTCCATATCTAGATCTTTGTGGTATTTTAAATAATTCTCCCCACTTGTAACCTCTTAAGTCCTTTTCTTTTTCTTTCTTTTTTTCTTATTACAGTACATCCTGTTCTTATTTATTTAATTATTTATTTACTGCCAGTCCTGAGGCTTGAACTCTGGGCACTGTCCTTGAGCTTTTTTTGCTCAAGGCTAGTGCTCTATCACTTAAGCTACAGTGCCACTTCTGGCCTTTTTTCTTTATGTGGTACTAAGGAATCAAACCCGGGGCTTCATGCATGCCAGATATGCACTCATTAAGCCACATTCCTAGCTTCCCAGTACATTTTAAAGAGTGACTCAGATTAATGTTTACTTTTTTCAATTTTAGTAAGGACAGCATTACTAGCCATCATTGGGTTTATGCCAACAAAAGGAGAAGGTGCCATAGGCTCTCTAGATTACACACCAGAGGAAAGAAGAGCACTTGCCAAAAAGTAAGTGGTTGATTTTATTCTTCATTGATGATTAAGAAACAGGCTGTTTTTTTGTTGTTGATTGTGAAGCTTGAACTTGAGACTTGGGTACTGTACCTGAGCTCCTTTTTGTTCAAGGCTAGCGCCTACCACTTGAGCCAAAGTACCATTTCCAACTTTTTCTGTGGTTAATTGGAGATAAGTTTCATGGACTTTCTTGCTCAGGCTGGCTTTGAAGCATGATCCTCAGATCTCAGCCTCCTGAGATAATAGGCATGAGCTACTGCCCCTGTCTTCCATTTTACTTTTTGAGTAACCCTGGCTACAGGGTCTGGTCTCAGAAGTCTAATTTCTTTGGAGTGATCAGAATCTATAACATAGATTTCATGGTTTTATTTTTGCCAGGGTTCAGTCCCAGGGCCTTGCCCATGCCAAGCCGACATTCTACCACTGAATTACACCTCCAGGCCAGCTAGCTCATTCTTTAAAAGTAGTTGATAATATTCCACTGAGAAATACTTTTGCTTCTGTAGGAGATATATTCTCCTAGAAAACATTATCAGTCATTTGTCTCCACTTGGATTATATTACAGATGGAAAAGAACCAGAACAATTACTTTTTATATAGCTTTCCATAAGACTGAAATCTCCTTGAGGACTGATAGGGAATCTACTTAACTGTCTTAGTATCTGCAATACATAGCTTATACCAAGTACTGACTATAGGATCTGGAATAAAGTAAAGAAGATTTATCAACTTGTGATAGTCCAGTGGTGATGCCTTCTTTTTTTCAGATTTTTGTCTATACATCTAAGAGTAGTCTTTCAATTCAAAGTAGTCTTTCCTTTAAGTAGTGCTGAGATCTAATTCTTGATTTTGGTAATTTTCCTATACTGAAGTCTGCTTTCTACCATACATCAGACAGATTACATTAATTAAATTATAGAAAATATAGCACAGCCCAGATTAAGCCCACTGCAGTTGTTTGTTAAATCACATAGTTAGATTTTAGTGTCTGGAAGATGTAGAAGATACTGTGACTTCAGAAAGAATATCTGTAAATTATATTTTTAGTTAATTTCTTCTCTATATGTTTCTGCTAAAAGGTAATTTATACTAACAAGCTTTAAGTAGGTTTATTCAATGTCAAGGACTGTTTCATAGACAGTTTATGTATTTTGGCATTGAATAGACTTAAGGCTTATTATCATTATTATTTTTAGAATTTATTGATAGAGGCCAGGAGTTTGGCCTAGTGGTAAGAGTGCTTGCCTAGCATGCACGAATACCCAGGTTCGAGTCCTCGGTACCACGTATGTAGAAAAAAGCTGCTAGGGCTCAAGTGGTAGAGCTCTAGCCTTGAGAAAGTCCAAGGACAGGGCTCAGGCCCTCAGCTCAAGCCCAGGACTGGCAAAAAAAAAAAAAAAAAAGAATATTGATAGAATAGAATTTTTTTTTCTGTTTTTGGTTGGTTATGGGCTTGAATTCAGACTGGTGGTTGTCCTGAGCTCTTCAGCTCAAAGCTAGCAGGCTAGCACTCTACCACTTGAGCAATAGCGCCACTTCAGTTTTCTGGCATTTAATTGGACTTTCGTGCCTGGGCTGGAACCATGACCTTCAGAACTCAGCCTCCTGAGTAGCTAGGACTACAGGTGTGAGCCTGTACCTTGTTACAATAAACCCTTAGTCCTGTTGTCTTTTTTTTTTTTTTAAATACCAATCTGTCTCATATTCTTATCTCAGAGCTATAGTGGTTGTCTAACTTTCTAACTTAGAGCATGTGGATGAGTATGATATGTGGATGTTCAGTATTTTGTTATTATTGTGCTGGTCAGGGCTTAGGCACAGTCCTTGAGCCTCTTTGTGCTCAAGGCTACCACTCTACCACTTGAGCCGCAGTACTTCCCGCTTTTTCTGAGTAGTTTATTGGAGATAAGACTCTTATTGACTTTCCTACCCAAGGCTGGCTTCCAACTTTGGTCCTTAAATCTCAGCCTCCCAAGTAGCTAGGATTACAGGTGTGAGCCACCAGTGTCCTCAGTGCAAAGCCTCAGTGCTTTGCATTTAAATTATTTTAACTCATTCAGTATTTGAGAGAATTCAGCCTGTGGTTTATACTCATTGGACAAAATTGTTTTTAACTAGATCACAAGATTTCTGCTGTGAAGGCTGCGGCTCTGCCATGAAGGATGTCCTTTTGCCTTTAAAATCTGGAAGTGACTCAAGCCAGGCTGACCAAGAAGCAAAGGAACTGGCTAGACAAATCAGTTTCAAGGTATATAAATTCCCAAAGAAATGTTAACAATATAGTGTTTTGCTTACTGCTGAATTCAGGACAAAAAGGAAAGTATTAGCTGGGCACTAGTAGCTTATACCTTTAAACCTACCTACTCAGTTGGCTGAGATCTGAGACTGAGGTTCAAAGCCATCCTGAGCAGACAAGATTTGTGATTTCCCATTAACTAGCAAAAAAATGAAAGTGAAGATGTGGTTCAAATGTCAGCCATGAATGAAAAAGCTGAGTAAGAGCACAAGGCCCAAAGTTCAAACCCTGGTAGTTGCATCAAAAAACAAATGAGCAAAAAGAAACAAAGAAAAAGAAAGAAGTTACAGTTCTGTTGCAGTAGGGATGCATATCTGTTTTATCACCAAAAAATCTTCATTTGTATTAATAAAAGCTGCAATGTGACATCTGCCTAAGAAGTGCAAGTCTTTGGTGCAATCCTCAGTACCATAAAATAAAAGACAAAAAGTAGCTAAGAAACAAAATATAAAACAAAACAGGCTGGGAGTTTGACCTAGTGGTAGAGTGCTCACCTAGCATGCATGAAGCTCTAGCATGCATGATTCCTCTGTACCACATACACTGAAAAAGCCAGAAGTGGTGATGTGACTCAAGTGGCCTTGAGCAAAAAGTATCCAAGGACAGTGCCCAGCCCCTGAGTTTAAGCCCCAGGACTAGCAAAAACAAAAACAAATGGCTATAATTATATCATAGCAGCTAGAGTTAGGAGTCTGAAATATGATACGAGGGTTGAATCCCATGCTCTTGTCGATAGTGTAATGTCAGGCATATTAATCACAGGAGCCATTTGTTCCTGTACATGACAGTTATACCCCCCTGCAGGATTGTTGTGAGGAAAAGTAAATACTTGCCCTGCATACATTGTATTCAGAACTGTCTCGATGCTTCATAAATTCTATGATAGAAAAGATCCCCTATCAATAAGAAGAAAGTGATTGTCACCCATAATCTCACCCCCTAAAAAATAGCTGCTGTTCATATTTTATCTTATTTCCCTTTGGTCCTTTTTTTCCATGCATGTTTTACCCAAATTCTAGGATTTATATAGTATCTTAGGACTTTTGAGTAGCCACACTCGTTTCTAGAATTTAATTAGCACTGCAGAAGAAAATGTTGTTATATGACGTAACATTTGCCTTCTCCCTCCCTTTCCTCCTTGTCCTTATGCTCTACCCTTCTAAGTCCAGTTCGCAGGAGAAGCTTTGGCATGTCATTTATTGAAGGGCGTAGGAGAGGAGAAGGGATGTAAATGTTGGCTGTAGGATTCCTGTTACACTTAAAGCTAACTCTTCTCTGAAAATATCTAGGCCAAATGTGTTTACATTAAACATTTTCAGATTTTAGAAGATGCTTTATGTATACATTAGTAACTGTAGTATGATGTTAGCACCTCCAGGAATGGATGGATAGTCAAAGCCATTAAAATTTCTTTCAACCTGAGACTGTTTTCACTAGTGTGAGATAAAATGCTACTAGTTTTACTTCATGTCAGAAGTTCATGCTGAAAGCTAGTCAAGAACTGGGGATGTGGCTTAGTGGTAAAGTGCTTGCTAGCATGCATGAAGCCCTGGGTTCAATTCCTCAGTACCCCAGAAACAGAAAAAGGCAGAAGTGGTGCTGTGGCTCAAGTGGTAGAGTGCTAGTCTTGAGCAAAAGAAGCTCAGGGACAGTACCTGAGTTCAAGCCCCAGGATTGCCCCCCCCCAAAAAAAACAACAAAAAAAAGTTACTCAAAAACACCTGAGTACAGATTACAATTGTAGTGTTAATTTTTGTCCCTCTCCATTTCGCAGCTCCTGAGAACAAGTTTGTTGCCTGTTCTTATAATATGTAGCAGTGTAGCATGCATGGTGTCAGGTACATGAGTGCTCATATGTAACTGACTAGTCGTGGGTATTAAAGGAGCAATTAAAACAAGTCCAGGAGAAGGATTTAGTAGGTGTGTGGTATACTGTACATTTCTCCTTGTAACACTATTCTTGGGTACATTTTCTTTTTAGGCAGAAGTCAATTCATCTGGAAAGACTATTGCTGAGTCAGATTTAAGCAAAAACACTTTTTCACTAAATGATTTACAAGATGATATACCTGCAGCAACATTCCAGGGTGCTACAGCCAGCACATCGGTATGTAGCTTATCTATCTATCTATCTATGTATCTATCTATGTATCTATCTATCTATCTATCTATCTACACACACACATATATATACATGTGTGTATATATATATATACACACATATATATGTGTATGGTTAGCATTATTGGAATATAATAAGATCCCAGATCAAAGATCTGAAAGTTTTGGGGGTTTTTTGTTTGTTTGTTTTGTGAGTCATGGGGCTTGAACTTGGCCTGGACACTGTCTCTGAGCTCTTCCACTCAAGGCTACCACTCTACCCCTGGGCCTGAGTGTTGTCCCTGAGCTCTTTCAGCTCAAGGCTACCACCCTTTTGTGCTGGCTGGCTTTGAATCTTGATCCTCAGGTCTCAGCCTCCTGAGTAGCTAGGATTACAAGCATGAGCCATCACACTCGGCTATGTTTTCTTAATAATTTGATCCTGGGCTGGAAAGCCAGTGAGATTCCTATCTCCAATTAAGAACCAAAACAAAACAAAACAAGTGTAGCTGTAGCTCAAGTGGTAGAATGCCAGTCTGGAGCACAAAAACTCAAGGACAGCACCCAGGCCCTGAGTTCAAGACCCAGGACTGCACGTGTGCTTATGGGTACACACACACGCACACACAAATTACTCTCTGAGCTTTTTTGTTAAGAAGGGCTGGACTAAATATCTTCTTCTTTTTTTTTTTTTTTTAATGTATTGTTCTTTTCTTTTCTTTTTTCTTTTTTGCTAGTCCTGGGGCTTGAACTCGGGGCCTGAGCACTGTCCTTGGGTTTCCTTAAGGGTAGAGCACTACCACTTGAGCCACAGTGCTACTTCTGGCTTTTTTTTTTTTTAACATATGTGGTACTGAGGAATTGAACCTGGGTCTTTGTGCATACTAGGCAAGCACTGTACCATTAGGCCAAACTCCTGATTTTTAAGTCCCATTTTTCTTTTCATAACTCTGAGTTCTCTACAAAAGTAGTTTTAATATAGTACTAGACTGTAAGTAAAAATATGTCAACTGAGGCCATATAGGAAGAGGCTAAATGAAAGAACCTCCAGGATATAGAAACAAGAGCTATATAATGTATGATTGTTGTTCTTAATGTAATATGTTATTTCTCATCTATTTTGTTGTCCCTTGGTTATTCTCATAGTCACAGTGTCTTACCTTGTTATCAGGTATATTGTTTATATGTTTATTTGTTCATTTGAAATGGAAAAGGGAAGGGGGAAACAAGATGAGGGAAGGGGTAGGGGGAGGGAAATGGGGACAAAAACAAAGAAGGGGTATCAATGTATGTGAAGTAATGCACCTTCTGTCTGGTGAATATAACTGTAACCCCTGTATTAATTATAATAAAAATATGAGAGTAAAAAATGTCAGCTACTTTTCTCTTTCACAAGATAGTGTTAAGTGCCATCAAGGCACTAAATTGATAGATATCTAAAGCCAAAGGTTGCTCTATCCTTTATACTTGTATATGTCTATCTAAAGTCCAATTTGAGTTAATCAAAATTAGGTAAAATTCAAAACTCACTTTCTCAATCTTATTAACTGCATTGCAAGTGCTCCATTAGATAAAGGAGTCAAGAAGTTTGGAGTATGCAATAATGTTATTACTATAGTAGTATTTTCCATTTGATTTTTTTTTAAAACCCTCATTCTTTAGAGTGTATTTTCTTTCTTTTTTTTTTCCCCCCAGAACCGGGGACCGAACTCAGGGCCTTGCAATTGCCAGGCAAGGGCTCTTCCACTGAGCTAAATCCCCAACCCCTTTCCATTTGATTTTAATGTGATAAAACTTAAAGTTCTTTTCATTTCATTTCTTTTTTTTTTCTTTTTTTTTTTTTTTGCCAGTCCCAGGGCTTGAACTTAGCAACTGGGCACTGTCCCTGAGCTTCTTTGTTCAAGGCTAGCACTCTACCACTTGAGCCATAGCACAACTTCCAGCTTTTTCTGTTTATATGGTGCTGAGAAATTGAATTCAGGATTTCATGCATGCCAGGCAAGCCCTCTACCACTAAGCCACATTCCCAGCCCCTTATATTATTTTTTCAAAGGCACACACACACACAAATTGAAATCAGTTTTGACTGAATTGTGTAAATTGCAAGTGGACCTTTTATAATTACATTTACAAATAAACTTTCTCTGTATGATTATATAATGTGATTACTGTGAAAGTAACTGAAACCTGGTTTTGGCTTGGAGTAGATGATTTATATGTAAATGTAATATAAATTCAGAGATCTTATACATCAAATCACAGATAAGTTATGTTTTTAATTTTTAATTTTTTTTAAGCATTGGTGGGAGTAAGGGATTGCCAAAGTCTAAATACAGCAGATAACAACAGCAGCCATCTGCTGGGCTTTAATGCTGTGTGGTTAGCTATATAGAAATAGGAAAAATTCCTGATGATACTTTTATATTCTTCAGTCCATCAGATTTTCCCTTCTTTCCAGGGATGGAAGTTCTGAATAAGCCATTCCATTTTATTTTGAACAAGCAAACACAAAATTTCCTCACAAATATTGTTACCCTGGGTTGTTATATAAATTGATATATGCTAGGGACTTTGGCTATGACTTTTTTGTATATGTATGTGCTGGCCCTAGGGCTTGAATTGAGGGCCTGAGCTTTTATGTTCAAGGTTAGGGCTCTACCACTTGAACCACAGCTCCACTTCCAGGTTTTTGGTTCTTAATTGGAGGTAAGAGTTTGATGGACTTTTTTCCCTGGACTGACTTTGAAATGTGATCTTCAGATCTCAGCCTCTTGAGTAGCTGGGATTACAGGTATGAGCCATTAGCATCTGATCACTATGACTTCTTTATTTAATTAAAATTTTTTTTCTTGCCAGTCTTGGGACTTGAACTCAGAGCCTGGGCACTATCCTTCTCAAGTCTAGTGCTTTACCACTTGAGCCACAACACCACTTCTGCTTTTTTTGTGTGTGTGGTGCCAAGGAAATGAACCCAGGGCTTTGTGCATGCTCAAGCACTCTACTACTAGGCCATACTCCCAGCTATGACTTGTATAAGAAACAATTTAGAATTTTACAATATCAAGAGGCTAGGTTTTAGGCAACATTCCATCCAAACGACATTTGGAGCATGGTAACCTAATTAAGACATATCTATGTAGAGTTTTCAGTAAGTACGTATATGAAAATATCTACAGTAAATATTTTGCTTATTTATTTATTTAGTGGCCTATATAAATAATCCTACCACCTCTACCACCACATGGTGCTTAGGAATCCTACAGAGTATTTTGGGTTTTTTGGGGTTTTTTTGCTGGTCCTAGGACTTGAACTCAGGGCTTGGGCCCTGTTCCTAAGCCTCTTCATGGGCTGCACCACTTGAACTACAGCTCACTTCTGGCTTTTCATAAGTTGTTTATTAGCGATTAAGAGTTTTATGGACTTCACCTGCCACAATTGGCCTTGAACCTCAATCCTCAGATGTCAACCTCCTGAATAGTTAGGATTACAGATATGAGCCACTAGTGGCCAGTTATTCTAAGGTTTTTGGTTTTGTTTTTGTTTCTTTGTTTTGTTTTTTGTTTGTTTTGAGATAGAGTCTGACTTTGTAGCTCAGTAGCTTAGTCTGTCCTTGAACTGCATCTGTGCTGCTCTTGTGCTGAATTCTGGATTAATATTATCATCATGGTTCTCATGGTCCTTCAGAATCTATTCCCTCTAAACCTTGGTGGGTTTATCAAATGCTTTTCTGTTCATGGCTGAGTAGTCAGGAGAATGGGGCCTGACTGCATGGGCAGCCATAACTGAGTATGTGTCCACTCCCTGTTCACTTGTGATGACAGAGGATCTTGTAAACCCCTGTGCTTTGTGCACTCTTCAGTAAGTAGATCACTCCTTGAAGTCTTGGCCTATAGGGATCCATGTTCATGTAATTCAATTCATGAACAGTGAAACAGAATCTTCAGTAGTTCCTTTTCTATCTCTGTTTTACGGATCACTGTGTAGTAAGATATAGACAGACAGACCATCTTTGGGTTTTGCTTTCTTGTGCTGAGTATTGAACCTAGGGTCTTGTGTATGTTTCCTCCTCCTCCTCCTCCTCTTCCTCCTCCTCCTCCTCCTCCTCCTCCTCCTCCTCCTCCTCCTCCTCCTCCTCCTCCCAGTTCTGGGGCTTGAACTCTGAGCCTAGACACTGTCTAGGGCTTCTGGGCTTCTTTTGCCCAAGGCTAACACTACCACTTGAGCCACAGCATTACTTCTGGTTTTTTTTCTGTGATTAATTGGAGATAAGAGTCTCCTGGACTTTCCTTCCCAGGCTGGCTTCAAACCATGATCCTCAGTTCTCAGCCTCATGAGTAGCTAGATTACAGATATGAGCCACTGATACCCTGCATGAACTTTTTTTTTTTAAGACAGGGTAGCTATCAGCTATGGAACTGAAACTTGTCTTGGACTCTTGTCCTGCCTTTACCTCTCAAAGTGCTCAGTTTACAGACATGTGACACTACACTCAGCTAAAGGCTTTTAATGTTGAAGTGAACATTAGGTTGAAAGTGGAAAATCTTCTGCAGTTTTTTCCTGTTTAAATTTGATGATGGCCAAAACTCATCTCTTTACCTTTTCAAAAAAGTATGTGACTTATATTAGATTCTTCTTTTCCTTCTAAATATTTAAATTTTCTAATGGAAACTATTAGAATATTTTATACTTAGTTTATATTATTCTGAACAAAATAGACATTTTAATTTTGATTGGAATAATAATGTACTGGCAATAATATATAACTGGTGTATGTATAAATAGCTTTCAATAAAAGAAATAAAGGTCATTGAGTTAGTAGATGTAGGATTAAAGAATCTATATAAGTAAAATGGAACTCATATGTTATGCTGCTTTTTTTTTAATATGTGGTCATATTTCTTATCTGTCAACCAAACTGAAAATGGTAAAGCCCTCGGGGTCACACTGTGGTTTGTGCAGTGACTGGCCAGGTCACAGTTGTCACTCAGTGCTCTCTGAGTCCGCAGTGAGGCCAAGTAGAGCATATGCTGACTCCTGGTGACACCTCCACGCTTTCTCACTTCCATCCAGGGACCTCTTGTCAACATAAAGCATCTAGTACTAAAGAAAAGGTACTTCTGGGCTTGTGCTCATTTGGTCTGTGAGGAATAATGTGAAAGGCTGTGCCTGTATAGCTATGAAGGATTCACAGATGGGGATCACTGCCTGCGCTCTGACATCACTGGCGGACACAGGCTGCTAGAATGAGATAATGTTGGAAGAAACTTGATTCATGAACGGCATATTGGGGCTATATGGGGCTGCCCAGGTGCTCTTCCGCCCGTGGACTGAGGGAAGCACTTGTGTTGCTGGCTTGTTCCGTACACTCACCATCAGTCAGTATTCCCATTAGTTTTGGTAGTTTTGTCTTTGGTCATGATGTTTTTGTTTATTTATTTTTTTGTGACCATTCTGGGGCTTAGAACTCAGGGCCTGGACACTGTCCCTGAGCTTCTTTTATTCAAGGCTAACTCTACCACTTGAGCCGCGGTGCTACTTCTTGCCTTTTCTGTTTATGTGGTTCTGAGGAATCAAACCCAGGGCTTCATGCTTGCTAGGCAAGCACTCTACCATTAAGCCACATTCCTAGTCCTTTGGTCATGTTTAGTACTCTGAGATTTTCTGTATTCTTGGACAGATAACTAGTAAATGTGCAGTTTTCTTTGCCATGTTCAAACTGAATGTCTTGAAATTTTGTAGTATGGAGTCCAAAACCCATCTGCAGCATCCGTTCAACAACCTGCTCAACCTGCGGCCAAGAATACCTCCCTGAGCCCTCGGCAGCGCCGGGCCCAGCAGCAGAGTCAAAGGAGATCATCCACCTCACCTGACATAATCCAGGCCCAGCAGCCGAGAGCCAACCACACAGATCATGGCGGGTCAGCTGTACTGATTGTCATCCTGACTTTGGCTTTGGCAGCTCTGATATTCCGGCGAATATATCTGGCCAATGAATACATATTTGACTTTGAGTTATAATACTGCTTTGTGACTTCAAGAGCTGTGACTCAACTGCTTCATTAAACATTCTGCATTGGGTATAATCTAAGAATTGTTTACAAAAAGGTTATTTTGTATTTATTCTTCATTCCTTTTTTTTATTCTTATAAATTTGGTGTAAGTATAGCCAGACATTCAGGCCATGTCCAGCAGTATGTACTGTTCAGTAAGAGACCAGAAGTCACAGTTCCCGGTCTCACTATTTCATCTGCTTCACAGAGAAAGAATTTACTGCTGTCTCTCAGGCTCAACTTCTTTTTCTGTAAATTGGAACTTCTTTTTCTGTAAATTTGCTGTTACTTTTCTGTATAGCCCTTTGAATTTTTTCAGATAAAGGATGGTGTTTTAAATTTCCATGAGTATTACCTAGTTGCTCAGTATCATTTATTGAGTATTCTTTCTGCTTTAGTAGAAAGATGCAAGGAAGGAAGAATTGAAAAGAGAGAACAGAACTTCTCAAGTAGCTTCCTTCATTGTCATTGCAAGAGAAATCCTGGGGTTGCCCATTCTGTGATTTTGTTTGCCTTCTAAATATTCTCCAGTGAAATAGCTTTTTTTAGTCAAACCTTTGGAGCATCTCTGTTGATCTTTGTTACATCTTTGTTACTGGATGTTACTTGAAGAGGAAGTACTTTGTAACCACTTTGATATGCTGTTAGTACCTCCTCCGATTATACACACAGATTTTCAAAAGAAAAGAAGACAAGGGACAGAAGAGAGAACTCATCCTCCATAGAGCTTCTTTCTTAAGGCAGGAAGGGTTCAAGACAGGAAATTGCTTCATTTTCTTTTAAAAAAGTGAGAGGATCATAAAATTTGAATATTTGCCCTGCTTTGAGTTGTATATATTTTGAAATGTATTATTATACCTAGCTTTGTAATCACTATAAGTTTTAAGTATCCCAGGAATATGCGTAATGTTGAAATATTTCACATATTTTAATAGAGAAACTCAGGGCCCAGGTAATAGTAACAGAAGGTAGGAAATCTTTACTTAGAATTGCCTCTGATCAAAGCCCAAAAAGGATGTCCAGTGAGCAGAATCAGAATATGGTTTAGTGCTAGCCAGCTGCACAAATGCTCCTATATAAATGTGTGGTCACAAAAAAATTTCAGTGTGTTCCCTTAGTGGCATGGAGTACTGTGCATGAAGACTGAACTTTTAAATGCAGGATTTTAGGTTGGCCTCTAAAAGTGCATTTAGGATTTTTTGGTTTTATTTTGTTTTTACAGTACCAGCAGTATAAATGATATATACATTATAGACTAGTCCACACAAATTAGCCCATATTTGTCATGACTATTTGGGTAGGGTATTCATAAAGTCCTTATGTGATTTTAACCAAAATGGGCAAGATACAAAAGACTTCATAAAATCATTTTAAAGACAAATTTAACTTTTATTTTTGTTATGGGACTGGGATTTTTGAACCCATTAACTACAACATAATTTCTATTTTCATAGCCAGTTTTCCATTATGTCTGCATCTAAAATAAAAGTATACATTGCTGGGCTGAGATCTGAGGATGATGGTTCAAAGCCAGCCTGGGCAGAAAAGTCCTTGTGAGATGCTTATCTCTAGTTAACCACTCAAAAACTGGAAGTGGAGTTGTGGCTCATAGTGGTAGAGCACTAGCTTTGAGCAAAAGAGCTCAGGGACAGTGCCCAAGCAATAAGTTCAAGCCCTATAACTGTCAAATCTATCTATCTATCTATCTAGATAGATAGATAGACACAACATTATAATAAGTTACCTTTATACACAGCTGAAGTCAGTGAAGATTGAAATGCCTAAGGACTTTATGAAGACCTCAAGTCAGGAGAGGTATAGGTTGCTTGCTCTTTTATAATTTTGAGTTCCATGAGAAAAGATACCTTCTGAAGTCTTGGTTTGTAACACAAAAGATGAACATTAGGTCAGTGGTCTCTTAGTAAGAAGTCATTGGCTCAAATGGGAAGACCAAATTGTGTTATCACTAGTAAAATGTACCTGTGCCCTCGCTGTATGCCATGCTGAATCGTGTGCTACAACAGTCCTATTTGCTTTCTCAGACTTGAGGCCGCCTCGGAGCTCTGCGACCCTGGTGCATGTTCCATGAGGCAAACTTGTACTTTTAAAGCAGAGCACTGGGCAGAACCTGCCTTCATCTCATTGGCTCCTCTTCCCTCATCTGTCAAATAATTGGGAGCTTGCTAATTTGTGGTGGGATTTTCTAGTGGCACATATACACATCTGATAATGGTACATTCGTTCCTTCATCTCACATATACTCCCTAAAAACCCTAAGCTGTTGATCTGACCCTTATTGTTGGGTTTGTGAGCCCAAGAATAGACCTCTTCAGAAAACTATTATTTTTTAAACCCCACTTTAAATTCTTACCTCCAGCATAAATGATGTTTAATCTTAGGTAAAATCTATTTCCCTCATTTTCAGATTTTGGCAATATGTGGCCTTTTCTTTGATTGACACGGCACATGGCTATAAATCAAGGTAGTTAAAGTAGCATGCTTAAAAAAAATGTCTGTTTTACTTGTAACTATTTAAGCCAAGGAACCCTTCACGTTTTATGTAATGTGGGCTTTTATGTAGCACTTCACATTTCCATGCTGCTTGTTGTTTTTATTCTACTGAAATAAATGAATTTCATCAAGATTCTCAAATGCTTTTTCAAACTTAAAAATGTATTTTTTTGACTACAGAAATATAAAATTTCCTACTTCAGGAGAATAAGAACTCTTCTTGTTATGTTGGGTTTAGGAAGAAACATCCTTCTGTTTCAAGACTGCCCTTTTTATATTTTGTGCTGGTACTGGGGCTTGAACTCAGGGCCTAGCTTGGCTGTTTACACAAGGCTGGTATTGAACAACACTTTCCCTTCTGGCTTTTTGTTGGTTAACTAGAGATAAACTTCTTAAATTTGTTTGCCCAGGCTTGTTTCTGTGATCCTCAGATCTCAGCTTCCTGAGCAGTTTACTTACCTAACAACTACCCATTTTTACTTTTTTTTTTCCAATCCTGGGCTTGAGCTCAGGACCTGAGCACTGTCCTTGGACTTTCGCAAGGCTAGTGCTCTACCACTTGAGCCTCAGCACCACTTCTGGCTTTTTTCTATGTACATGGTACCAAGGAATCGAACCTGGGTCTTCAAGAATGCTAGGCAAGCACTCTACCACTAGGCTAAACTCCCGGCCCCTACCCATTTTTATAGACTAGAACCCGTGAGCAAGAAAACCATATACATTTAGACTAACTTGAGCACAAACCTAGGATGAAGAGCCTACATTGATTTATTTGCAATTAGGTATACATAACAAGAATGCATTTAGTGAGTCTGACTTCAGCCAGTCAAGAAGTGTATATGTGAACATAGGTCCCATTGAGGCCCTCATAGGAGGCTGTGAATGGCCCAGCTGTTTGAATGCCTCTAGAACAGGTGCCTTTAGCACTTGTTTAAGCTACTCAATAAAGCCATTCATCGTTTGCTATTAGACAAGGGTTTATTATTTGCCATCTGACCTTAGCTTCTTCCTCACCTTTTCCCTATTTTTCATTTTGTCTCCATGCTCACTGCCACTTCCTTCAGTAGCCACTGTCTTCTTTAAATTATGAGATGATCTCTTACTAGGACTCCAGTCTTGATCCATTCCTTGTACTGTAGCCAGTCATCTCGAATGAACATCCTATCCTGCCTCTCCTGTTATTAACCTAAACCCTAGTTAAAGGGCACAGTGCTGTGTGTGATCAGAGTCGTGCCTAGCTTGCTGGCATAACTGACTTCAGGCTGAGGTCTGAGGATTGTGGTTCAAAGCCAGCCTAGGCAGGAAAGCCAATGACACTCATCTCCAATTAACCACCAGAAAACCAGAAGTGAAGCTGTGGCTTAAAGTGGTAGAACACTAGCCTTGAACACAAAAGCTGAGGGACAGCACCCCAGGTACCCAGAATTCAAGCCCCACAATGACAAAAAAAATCTAAATCTATAAAACCAGGAAAAAAATTATTAAGAAAGTGATTTCTTAGACACAAGATCAGAAGCACAGAGAACCAATGAAAAAGATGTACTCAAAATACATACCTGTGTTTCTCTGCAAGTGGCATTGTGGCTCAAGTGGTAGAAGGCTAGCCTTGAGCAAAGAAAGGCTCCAGGACAGAGCTTAGGTTCTGAGTTCAAGGCCCAAAACAGTTAGAGATAAAAAAGAGAAACTTGTGTTTTAAAGATACTACCAAAATGAGGGCCGGGTTTGATTCCTTGGAAGTGATGCTGTGGCTCAAATGGCAGAGCTCTAGCCCAAGGACAGTGCTCAGGCCCTGAGTTCAAGCCCCAGGACTGGCAAATATAGATACTACTAAAATGAAAACACAACACAGAATGAATGAACGAATGTGTATGTGAGAGACAGACAGACAGAGACAGAGAGACAGCATTTTTAGATCACTTAACTGATAAGGGACTTGTATAAAAATGGAAACAATCAGGACACCAGTGGTTCATGCCTGTAATCCTAGTTACTCAGGAGGTTGAGATATGATGATATAAGTTTAGAACCAGCTGGGCAGATAAATCCAAGAGGCTCATCTCCAATTAGATAGCAAAAAGTCAGAAGTAGAGGCATGACTCAAGTGATAAGAGTGTCAGCTATGAGCAAAAAAGGTGAGAGTGAGGCCAGGCGTGGTGGCTCATGCCTGTAATCCTAGCTACTCAGGAGGCTGAGATCTGAGGATCAAAGTTCAAAGCCAGCCAGGACACAAAAGGACCTGAGACTCTTATTTCCAATTAACCTATAGAAAATGGGAAGTGGAGCTTGTCTCAAGAGTGGGGCTGTAGCCTTGAGCTGAAGAGCTCAGGGACAGTGCCCAGGCTGACCCACAATAAAAGGGGAAAAAAGAGCTGAGAGTGAGATCTTCAGACCCCAAGTTCAAGCCCCAGGACAGAGAAGGGGGAGGAGGGAAAATACCTAAATAGGGGCTGGGAGGGTGGCTTAGTGATAGAGTGCTTGCCTACCAAGCACAAAGCCCTGGGTTCGAGTCCTTGGTTCCACAGTACCACATACACAGAAAAAGCCAGAAGCGGTGCTGTGGCCCAAGTGATAGAGCGCTAGCCTTGAGAAAGCTCAAGGACAATGCTCAGGCCCTGAGTTCAAGCCCCAGGACTGGCAAATATATATGTATATATATATATAATTTATATTTAACAGTAAAAAAAAAAAGAAACGGCACCAAAAAAAAAAAAAACCCTAAGAAAAAGAAACCAGATTTTCCAGCAGCAACAAAATTCAATAGACATTCTATAAAGAGGATATACAAATGACCAATAAATGCAGGGGGAACATTTTCAACATTAGCCAATAAGGAAGTATACATAAGAATCACACTGAAATAGCAGCTCACCAAGAACAGGGAGAAAGAATACAGCCAGGTAACAAGAGTTTGGCAAAGATGTGGAGAAAATAGAGCTCTCCTCCATTTCTGATGGGAAAGTAAAATGATACAGCTGTCTGCAAAAACAGCTTGGCAGTTCCTCTAGGGGTGAAATTAAAATTACTTCATGACCCAACCATCTCCTGCCACCTGTGTGTCCAAAAGGTATGATGACTCACAGACTTGTATCTGAGTATTCATAGCAGAACTATTGCTAGTAGGCAAAAGGTGGAAACTCGAACCAAGTGATGAAGGGATGAACAACATACTCTATCTGTATAATGGTCCCCTAAAAGGAACTGAGGGGTGAAGGTTACTACAGCTGAGATCAGCCTGAGTAAGGCCAGACACCAAGTCTGTCTGTGATGTCATTCATACATAGTGCCCACAGCAGGCAAAGCCAAAGAGGCAGAGTAGGAAAGGAAATGGGGTCTGACTTCTATTGGCTCTGAAATTTTTTCGGGAGGAGATTAAAATTTTCTAAAATTAAAGCTGGGTGCTGGTTTATGCCTGTAATCCTAGGTACTCAGGAGGCTGAAATCTGAGGATGGATGGACAGCAGAGGTAGGAAAGTTTCCCGATACTCCTACCTCCAATTAACTAGCAAAAAGCTAAAAATGGAGCTGTGGTTCAAGTATAAAATGTTCATCTATAGAGACAGAGACAGAGAGAGGGAAACAAGAGTTCAAGGCCCTGAGTTTGGCCTGAGTTTAAATCCTGATTCTATCTCTGTTGCTGTGTCTGTCTGTCTGTCTGTCTGTCTGTCTGTCATACATACAGACAGAATGGCACACAGAATGGCTTATATCTTCCTGATTTTCTGCTTTTGATTTCATTTTTCTTCCCCACACAATAAAACCCCAATTCTGTTTCCCTGCTGGCTCTCCCTCATGACTTTGAACCCTGACTCCATGTCATTTTTCAGTGTCAGGATACAGCAGTGAAAAAATGAGTACTTTCTGAACATACTGAATTCTGCCCAATAGGCTGGCCATAATAACCACATGCATCTTTGTACGTCTAATGTGTATAATCCTGGATCATGGGACAAGAATCAAGCTTCATTTATGATGTTTGATTTCATGTATTTCAGGATCAAAAGTGAAAGTTTAATGCTCATGATAAAAAAAGAACTTACATAATCATGAATTCTACTCTGGTTTATACTAGCCTTCAAGATAAAATTGTTTTGTTGCTTTGATATGTAACAACCCCCAAAAAAGTGGTATATATATTTGGGGGGAGGGGGAACAGTAACCCCAGCATGTTCTCTCAGGTTAAGAAATAAAGCAACCCTGTGAAAACAGGTTATTTTCTCAGCAGCTTCCGGACACGTTCACACATCCCCTCCACGCTCAAATCCACTGGCATCCAAGCTGACTCCAGGCTGGTGTGACAGGCTGGTTTTATGCAGCCAGGACATGGATTAATGATCTAGGCAAAAAAGCTGGCATGTCCAAGAGATTTAAATTTTTTATATAACGGTTTTAGCCGAAGCTGTTCTAGGGTTCAGCGGAAGCCGAGTTCCCTAGCAGGGCAAACTTCCTGACAAATGGCAAGTGTCTAAGCATTGGGGAGGGCAAAGCCCGGAGCTTGGATCAGGCTGGTGGGGAGGAGAGTGTGCAGTAGCACAGGCCTCTGTCCCAGGCAGTGAAGTGGGGAAACCAACCCTTGCCAGCCAAGCCCTCGCAACACCTGGGAGTAGCACCGGCAGGTGGCCGAGGGCTGAATCAATGCGTAAGCCAGGGGGCACTGCCCCCGCCCAAGGCTACTGTGAAGCTGCCTGTCACCTCCTAGACAGTCACGACATGCTGAATTCTACAAGACTGGTTTTGTTCTTGTTCTGCTTGATGCTGCTTGTGGACAGCAGGAAGCCCAGAAAGAAGAGATGGACAGGACAGCTGGAAGTACCCAAGCCCAGGTAGGTGGAGGTGGAAGTGGGGAGAGGTTCTTTGTGGGAACTGATGGGCACATTTGGCACAGTGGGGCCCCCAGAAAGGTCAGAGAACCTCTTTTAAATGCCCCACAAGAGTCCTCTTTTTTTGTGCTGGTACTGGGGCTCTAACTTGGGGCCTGTGTGCTGTCCCTTAGCTTTTCTTCCCCTCATTCAAAGCTTGTGCTCTATCACTTGCACCACATAGCTCTACTTCCAGCTTTTCTGTGGTTCATTGGCAGTATGAGTCTCATGGGGTTTCCTGTCCAGGCTGGCTTTAAACTCTGTGATCATCAGATTTCAGCAAGTAGTTAAGATTACAGGCATGAGTTACCAGCTCCCAATTTCTGATTGAGACTGAGGACTTCCCTACAACTAAACCTGGGATAGCAAGGCTAGATGAAGAGGTGCCTTTCTTTCTGATGCCTGTGTTTAGCCAAAGCATTCTGGCAGCTAGTTAAAGTGTCCTCCGTGGGTAAACATTGCTGTATTTCTCAGGATAAGGTCCCAGGAAGAACCTGACAGGCCAACTGCAGAATGATCCTTAAGGATTAGGAGGCAGGAGGAACTCTGTTATAGGAATTTCGCCTGAACTTTTAACAAAAATAGTTGAGCTGTGATGTAGCTTACTGGCAGAGGCCGGGAGTTGAATCGCTAGCATCACCAAAACAAACAACAAACAGCACAAGTCACAGTCATTTTAACTATTTGCCAGGGAAGAACTTTATAATGATATGAGGTTTTAGTTTACTGTTTTGAATCTTAGGAAAAGTGTTCAAAATGTACCAGATTTTCAGGAATATATATGTGGAAAATCATGAATACCATTTCATGATGTTATGTGACATTTCCCATAAATTTGTGCTTAGAATTCGTGTTCAGAACCATCACAGCCAGACACAGTGGTTCACACCCTGTAATCCTAGCTACTCAGGAAGCTGAGATCTACGATCACAGTTAAAAGCCTGCCTGGGCACCAAAGTCTGCAAGACTCGTATCTCCAATTAACTACTAGAAAACTGGAAGTGAGGCTGTGGCTCCAGGGGTAGGGTAGTGGCCTTAAGCTGAAGAGCTCAGAGACAGTGCCCAGGCCCAGAGTTCAAGCCCCATGACCAACAAAACAAAAAAAACCATCACACAGCCAGGTGCCAGTGGCTTGTGCCTGTAATCCTAACTACTCAGAAGGCTGAAATCTGAGGATCACGGTTCAAAGCCAACCTGAGCACGAAAGTCTCTCTTATCTCAGATTAACCACCAGAAAACTGGAAGTGGTGCTGTGCCTAAAAGTGGTAGAGCACTAGCTTTGAGTTGAAGAGCCCAGGGATAGCACCCAGGCCCAGAGGTCAAGCCTTATCAATAAAAAAGTGTACACAACAACAAAGAAACAAAACAAAAAAAAAACCCTCCCAGCACACTACAAATCTCAGTTCCTCAATAAGCTTGCTCGAAACAAAGCATGATTTTTCCAGGCTGAAGTCTTCCAACATTTATTTAAATTGGTAATACTGGTGCTAATATAGTTTATGCTAATAGTTTACTTGCAAGTTAGTGTCTACTATCTGAGGCATAATTCCAGTCCTATTTTTGCTATTTATTTTGGATATTGAGTCTCACAGTTTTTTGGGGGTTTTTTTGTTGTTGTTTGTTTTTTGGTCAGTTGTGGGGCTTGAACTCTGGGCCTGGGCACTGTCCCTGAGCTCTCTAGTTCAAGGCTATCACCCTACCCTTTGAGCCCAGCAGTCCCACAGTTTTCTCCAGGACTGGCTTTATACCTTGATCCTCTGGATCTTAGCCTCCTGTGTGCTGGGATTACAGGTGTGAGCCACCTGTGCCAAGTTTCTTAAACATTTTTTGAATCATACAATGCTTTTGGTAATGTTTTCTAGAGCATAGGTATAGTTACTTACAAGTGATATTTGTATAATATATATACATAAATGTACATGTGTATTATAAACATACATTGATGCTTGCTTGCTGCCTTACCTTTAGAAAATAACTTAAAAAAAGTTAAAATAATTACTCTTGCCGGGTAGCGTGGCTCATGCCTATCATCCTAGCCATTCAGGAGGCTGAGATCTGAGGATCGAGGTTCAAAGCCAGCCTGAGCACAAAAGTCTGTGACACTCTTATTTCCAGTTGACCACCAGAAAAACAAACAAACAAACAAAAAACACCTTTACTATGGTACTGCAGAGGGGACTGTTGTTCTGGGAGATATAAATGGTCTCTGAGACCTCATCCTGCTCAGTGGAAACACAGAGAGTAGAATCCTCCAGAATGATGGGAAGTGGTACTGCACCAGAGGACTTAGCCTGATTAGGTAGCCAAGATCTTAGACAGGACAGGGAGGGTGCCCTGGAGGTCATCTGGTCTACCAGCTACTCTGAGTTATAACTTTGAGAAAAGGAAATAGGTGAAGAGGCCTAGGTTCAAAGGAGACTGGGAAATTCCTGTTTCTATCATTTGGAATAGATACCTTTTTTTTTTTTTTTGCCAGTTTTGGGGCTTGAACTCAGGGCCTGAGCACTGTCCTTGGACTTTTCTCAAGGCTAGAGCTCTACCACTTGAGCCACAGCACCACTTCCAGCTTTTTTCTGTGTATGTGGTACCAAGGAATTGAACCCGAGATTTTGTGCATGGTAGGCAAGCCCTCTACCACTAGGCCAAACTCCTGGCCCTTTAACAGACGTCTTTATAGAAGAACTTGGAAAGCCTTCAAGAAGCAAATAGGCATAAATAGTCCTGAAGAGGGAGACAGAAGATACCTTGTTTCTAGGCCTGAGCAATAGGATTCTTAATTTCTCAGAGAACATGCCTGGAAATTGCCCAGATGCATAAACAGTAGCCCGTGGCAGGGGTTGAGTTACAGGGCTGGCTGGTTGGAATGTAGGTTCCTAACTTAGACTAGAGGAAAAATCACCATCTGAAAATTCAGGAGAGCCCTTGAGGGTCTTCAAAGGCTCACACTCAGTGAGCCTTTCAGTGAGCATGAGGATAGCTGGAAAGTGACAAGTAGAGGGAGGAACATTTCTTTATTTCTTTTTTAATATTACACTATTTTATTTATTTTTGTTATAGACAAAGCAGACCCAAAACCTTAGCCCACAAGGGAAATGGTTTGCATTATGGAAAGTGCTGGTACCACATGTAATACATGTTGCTATGAGTGAAGCATCCCACAAACCCTCCTGCTGGTCTCCTTAAAAACAAGAACTGCCACTTCTAGGTCCAAATTTATGTTAAAGCACTTGATGGTCTCATACTTAGTACAGCCAATTTTTGTATCAGCTTTAAAATGCTGTACTTTACGAAGTGATTTGTGAAATGTAGAGGAGTTTTGGAGGCATGGATTATATGGGTATGATATCTTTGATGTTGCTAAATACCCTTCTTTCTAGTGAAGAAAAGGATGGCTCGTGTGAGTTTTCAAAAATCTTTATCCCATACCACACATTCTAAGTTCTACCTAGTCATTTATAAGCCTAAAAATCATCTCTTGGTTAAGTTACAGGGCTCCCAGCACAGCAAAATAACTTAAATTTGACCTAACATTCCTCTGCCCCCAACCCCCGCCGCTTAGGCATAGCTTCAGAGTCTGTCTGATCTTCACAACATTCTTTTGAATTAATACAGAAATCAGTTATTACCATCTCTAAAAGATGGGAGAAATGGAACACCTATAAACTTCTAACCTAAGGTCAAAATAACCAAGGTGGAAAGATTTAGTTATTTCAATTCCTATTATTCATCTTGAATAAAACATGGCACTTAAAAATATGACATCACAGGGGCCAGGAGTTTGGCCTAGTGGTAGAGTGTGGTGAGAGGGGGGCAGGAGAGAAGAAAGAAAAAAAAGCCATAAGTGGTGTTATCAAGTGGTAGCCTTGAGAAAACCCAAGGACAGAGCTCAGGTCCTGAGCCCAAGCCCAGGACTGGCAAAAAAAAAAAAAAATATATATATATATATATATATATGTGTGTGTGTGTGTGTGTGTGTGTATGTATATATATGACATCATAATGCTGAATATCTCTGACCTGGGCTTCATGTTAAATTTTGAAAAGCAAATTTACAAGGCAATGTTTAAGTGGTGAAGAGGATAAGTACAAAAGATTTTAAGATAATGTGTAAAACAATTTGCCTTAACGAACAGTGTTATGTTGTCCTGGGCAGTGCTGATTAGAAACACGTACAGAGACTATTTCACAGACCCAGGGAAAAACTGTGCACCATTGAGGTGGCACTAAGGCTATACCACAATAAAAGTCAAACATATTGTGCTTTAGTTTGACATATACAGAGAACGTTCTCAATAAAGTACTTTAGAAAACTTTTTTTTTTTTGCTAATTTTTACCTGACGATAAAGACCTATGAAACAAGACAAGGAAGCATTGAGCACTGAGGCATTCAAGCCCAGAATCTGAAAGTCAAACTTGATTTTTTTTTTCCTCCATTGGTGATGGTTATTACCAAGAGCATTGGCTCTTTTAGATGGTGCCAATTCTGTGATGAGGCACTTGGAGAGTTTGAAGGTTGGGGCATGTGAAGTATGGGGCTGGAAGGAAGCACGCTGCTATTCCATTGGAAGCAAAAGGTAGTGTAGGCCCATAAAATACTTCTTCTTTGCCTTCTTTCTTACATCTAGAACCTGGATACAAACCAGAGGCTCATCTGTCCAAATTGAGTATTCACCAACTAATATAATCTCCCATTATGGACAGTAACTCCAGATTCATTCTGGCCTGGTTAGGTTTGTACACCCTTAGTCTGTTCTGGTATTGGGCTGTGTTAGTTACTCCACCTGATACTTAAAGAAGGCCATTAGCCATGTACCCAGCATGACATGAAGGGGACCGGTCAGAGGATTGCACAAAAGTCCATTTGTTCTTCTCAGGGCAATACCGCTCGACGGTAGGGAGCACTTGGTGTAGTTCATTCCTGCCGCCAACTGCATACAGGTATTCATCCACGGCACCCAGCACAAAATGCTCCCGCCAGTTCTTCATGGGTGCTGTCTCTGCCCAGAAAGGGAGGACCATTACCTGAAAGTCATCCCAAGAGATACACACACACATTCAAAGAATGGACATAATTACAGAGGAGAAAAAGATTAGGATGTTGTACTATCTTCTAGGACACACCTGTGTCCTGGCTGATAATCAGAGCTGCATTTCCTGTGGAAAAAATCAGCCTGGCCGCTGACATTTTTTTCTTTTCTTTCCTTCTCTCCCCTCTCTTTCCTCTCTTCCTCTCCCCCTCTCTGTCTCTGTCCCTCTCTTCTCTCTCTTTTTCCTTTTTTTTTTTTTTTGCCAGCCTTGGGACTTGAACTCTGGGCCTCATGCTATCCCTGAGCTTTGGTTCAAGACTAGTGCTCTACCACTTGAGCCACGGAGCCACTTTTTTTTTTTCTGAGTAGTTTATTGGAGATAAACTACTGCTCATACTGGCTTCAAACCACAATCTTCTGATCTGGGCCCCCTGTGTAGCTAGGATTACAGGCATGACCCTCCCCCCCCCCCCCCCGCTCCCCTCCTCCCGCTCCTTGTGCTCATTGCCCAGATTACCCTCATCTGCCAGTCTCCCTACCTTCTCCTGGCCAATACAATTATACAATGAAATTATTTTGCTCAGAACCTGCTTTTTCAAGAACTACTTCTGGTTTTTTGGATCCATGTATTCCTATTTACTGAATAACTATGGGCAAGTGTGCCTCTCTTATTGCTGGTCCCTTCTTGCCTCCTAATCTTCCCACTTTCTCTGCCTCCTCCCTGCCTGTGGCCTAAACCAAACTCCTGATCATGCAATTGCTTTTCTTCCCTGACCTCGAAGGCTTCCCCTAGAGTTCTGGCTCTCCTCCCACTTCCCTGGCCTGTCTGTTGCCTCCAGGACACTCAGTCCTTGGCCATCTGCCTGGAGCTGTTTCACTGGACTCAGGGCAGCTTTGTCCTGCTGCACAATGACCCTTACCTATGGCTGGGGGTGCTGAGGAGGAAAGGGAGTTGAGAGGCCAGAGAAGCCAGTTTGGAGCAATTCTGCTGTGTTCTGGCCATGTGCCTGTGTTTCCAAAGTCTCCTAATGCTCACTTTCCTCAGCTAAAGTGATGGGGCGCAGGATGTTTTTAGCTTGGGGCCTGTGCTGAGCAGGATTCATGGTGTTCTCACTGTTATTGCCAAATAAATCATAGGTGGTGACTTTAGCTCTGACTTTTCCTACTGGCATGGTGATCACTTTCCTTAAATAAATAAAAAATTTTTTAAAAAAAAACCAGTTTGAGGTCACTGGAAGGTCCAACCAGGACCTATGAAATGGAAGGATGGACGGGAAGTTTCCAGCTCCCAATTCCCCAAGGCTCAGGATCAAACAATCAGTTCCTTAAAAATTCTGAGCCTTCTATGGCAGCAGGACTTAAATCTCCTCTCTCCTATTGGGGTGGTGCATTCTGGGACTTCCGGTTCCTAATCCTCCCCTAAATAGATGTGGAAACTGTGTTAACAGGAGGGATTTGCCCCCGGGAGGCCAAGGGGCAGGGAGCCGGCTGCACTCGCAATTTAATGTCTATGATCTGCTAAGCCCTTGGCTGAGCCCTTCATCTGCCAGCCTGACGTCACTGCTGGGGTGTCTGGTCAGGACCTCGCACACTAATGCTGCCAATAACTGAGCCCTAGTCCTGGGGCCAGGCTGAGGGAAGAGGACAACGAGTATTTTTCTTTTTTCTTTTTTTGGTCAGTCATGGGCCTTGAATTCTGGGCCTGGGCTCTGTCCCTGAGCTCTTTAGCTCAAAGCTAGTGCTCTACCCCTCCAGCCACAGCAATGCTTCCAGTTTTCTGGAGAGAAGTCTTACAGATGTTATGCCCAGGCTGGCTTTGAATTGCCATCTTCAGATCTCAGCCTTCTGAGTAGCTAGGATTACAGGTGTGAGCCATCAATGCCTAACTCCAATGAGTCTTTCGAGAGCATCTGGCTGTAACTATGTATGCTCCGTGGATTTGGACCCAAGATGCAGGCCCAGCTCTAGAGAACTAAGTTCAAAGTTCAATTAGGATTTTTAGGATTCCCTTCTTTCCCTTTTTTTTTTTTGTGCGTGTGTGCATTGTCCCTGAGCTTTCCCACCCAAAGCTAGCACACTAGCACTTGAGCCACAGTTTTACCTCTGGCTTGTTTGGTAACTAGAGATAAGGATTTCTGCTGCTCAGGCTGACTTCCAACTGTGATCCTCAGATCTCTACTTCCCAAGTATAGCCCATTCCCAAGGCATGGCCATCAATCCCAGTTCCGATTTTCCTTCTTGACAAACTGGTGACAGGTTAGTCTGAAAGCAAATCTGCTCACCACTTCTTTGTCTGCTACCACCTTTCTTGGCTTTCCTCTAGGCTTTGGGTAAAGATGACTAAGCAGTCAGGCAGTTGGCTGCAGACAAGTGGTGACTGGAGTAGGGTTAAGGGCTAGACAGTGGGTGAACTAGCAACTACATGGATGGGGTGAGATGACTGCCCACAAGGAAAGAATGCCTGGAATGCTGCTGGCTCCAAGTGAGCTTCCTTCAGACCACCCTAGCTCTCTCGCTCCAGGCCTCAAAGATTTCCAGAGCGACCCATCTAAGCAGCTATTTCTTTGTCCTGTTTTCTCGTTCTTTATGTCATTTTAAAAATCACTTTCTGCTGCGGCATTACTCATCGGTCCCCTTGTCTATTGTCACCTCCCCTCTGGGTGATAAGTGTGGGATGACAGAGAGGGACAGACAGCACCACACAGAGCAGCTGTTGAACAGGAATGTGTCCAACTCTAATCCCAAAGTTGGGGGACAGGGCCACAAGATGGGGGACAGTTTTCTATATGGATGCTGGCGTCCTCAAGGTTGATGGAAGGAACCGGTAGGAGAGGAAGGGAAATAGGCTTGTGCTTGAGCCCTCAGCCCATCATGGGAAGTGAGAGAATGATAGGGAAAAACTAGATCTGGGAAACCGGGCCTGGAGGTTTCCTGCTGTTCTGACTTGGAAGGTTCAGCTGACAGGAGTCTGTGGAGCAGGGAATGGCCAACCTTTGGATTAGCACCAAGCTACCAATAAAACTTTGTGCATGTGCTGGTACTGGGTCTTCAACTCGGGGCCATGTACACTTGGCTTTCTCCCTCTGATGGTGCTCTACCACTTGAGCCATGCTTCCAGATCCTGCTTTTGGCTGGTTAACTGGACACAAGAGTTTTACAGATTTGGTGGCTTCAAACAATTCTCAGAACTCAGCTTCCAGAGTAGCTAGGATTACAGGTGTGAGCTACCAACACCTGGCTAATCATTTTTTTTTTATTGTTGTACATCAGCACAAGTCAAAATAATAGTCACCAGTGCAATGGCTTTGTGCACTTACCTGTAACTAATGTAATGGAGAAACCAGATATGAATTGATTGTGCTTAACTGAAATTGAAACCCTTACGTGGGATTAGTGGCTGCTTTATCCATCAGAATAGCTTTGAGTCCACTTAATTACACCATCTAGACAGAGATGGTACAGAGTGAAAGTTAAGTGAGCGGGTGGCTCACTCTTGTAATCCTAGCTAATCAGGAAGCTGAGATCTGAGGGTCATGGTTCAAAACCAGACCGGGCAGAAAAGTTCATGAGACATCTCCAATTAACCACGAGAAAATGTTCTAAGTGGTACAGCGTTAGCCTTGAGCTGAAGAGCTCAGGAACAGCGCCCAGGCCCAGAGTTCAAGCCTCACAACTGACCAAAAGAGAGAAAGAGAGAGAGGGGGGGGGGGGGGAGGAGGGAGAGATTTTAGTGGAAGATTTTTCCAAGATCTCAAAGCAAGAAATAAGTTACTGCTTAACCAAGAAACACAAAGCTAATGAAGCATAACAGGAACACAGAGGGTAAAAATAGGTATATTGACAAAAAAAACAGTAAACAAAGGAAAAGATCTTCATTTAGTTAAAAAAATCCCTTTAATACTATTCAAATCATAGATACCCTGAGCAGATTTTTTTTCTTTTTCGTTTTCTTTTTTGTCAGTTGTAGGGCTTGAACTCTGGGCCTAGGCTTTGTCCCTAAACTTCAGCTCAAGATTAGTGTTCTACCACTTTGAACCTCAGCTACACTTCTGATATTCTGGTGATTAATTGGAGATCAGAGTCTCAAGGACTTTTGTGCCTTAGCTGGCTTTGAACTGTGATCTTTATGTCTCAGCCTCCTGAGTAGCTAGGATTACAGGTGTGCCACCTGAGCCTGGCTCCTGAACAGACTTTAAGAGGCTAGGCTCATTCTCCTGCCTCTCCCACCTAAAGGTCTATGTCAACATGCATCTGGATAGCTCTGGGGACAGTGCAAAGGTGTCGGTTAAGGTCTGTCCTCATGGTTCTCAAACACTACTGTGTCCTGGAGCTACTCAGGTGCCAGAGGCCTTAGAAACTCTCTGCACCGAGACTTACTCCAAATCCAGTCCTTCCAATCCAGCAGTAGTTTGCAAACCTCCCAAGTAATTACAGCCCTGTAGCTAAGTTTGACAACCATTGGTCTAACCAACAAAGCACAAAGCCATACAGCTTATGGTAAAGAAGCTAGGGCGTAGATCTTGCACAGTGTAGAAGAGTGGTTCTAAGCCTTGCAAATCAGCTGGGCATGTTTAAATCCTGCAGAGGTTGTCATCCCGCCCAGACATACAGACCTGGTTGGTCCAGAATGTGGCTTCCGTATCAGGACTTCTGATACTACAGTTAGGAGATAAGTCATTTGGTCTAGAGAGATCTTTGATCAAATCAACTAGAACAGAATTGTTTTAAATTCTTTCTAGAGCTGACCACTTTGATCTGTTATGCAGGTCTCATACATCAACTGAGTGCTAGGCACTGTGCTTAGTGAATTCAGTCCTAACCCTTTAAGAAGATTCACTGAAATGTATATGAATTAAGTCAGGTGACAGGCATGAACCTATAAGTTTTGGCAGAGGAACAGACGAAGTGCTGTGGATTAGCACAGCTTTGTCCTCTCTCTCCTGTTTTCTCTTCTCATTTCTTTTCCTTAGTGACAATTTTGTCAGTAGACAATTTTCTTTCCCATTCTGGGGCTTGAACTCAGGGACTGAGCACTGTCCTTGGGCTTTCTCAAGGCTAGTGTTCTACCACTTAAGCCACAGCACCACTTCCAGCCTTTTCTATGTATGTGGTACTGAGGAATGGAACCCAGGTCTTCCTGCATGCGGGGTAAGTACTCTACTACTAGGCCAAACTCCCAGCCCAGTCAGTAGACAATTTCTTTAGGACTATTTTTTTTTTAAATTCTAGTTCTGGGCTTGAACTCAGGGCCTTGGCACTGTCTCTGGGCTTTTTGTTTTCTTTTTCCCCCCTAGATTAGCACACCATCCTTTGATCCGTGGCTCCACTTCTGGCTCTTTTGGTGGTTAATTGGAGATAAGAGTTTCCTGCCCAGGCTGACTTTGAATTGGGATCCTCAGATCCCAGCATCCTGAGTAGCTAGGAATATAGGCGGGAGCCACTGGTGCCTGGCTTTTTAGGATATCCTGATCTGACTGCTTTAGGATTGTGTGAGTTTGGGCTGAAGAAAATTATCTAGAAAAATTATGTGACTTAGTTTAGAGGAAAGGGCACAACCAGGGCCTGCACTCTGGGCTCCAGATCTGGCAGCCACCACTTGGCCTCCTGGCTGGGTATTTAGAACACTGTGTTTCCCCATGTGGTCCTGACCTCCATTGGCTCTGTGTGACAGAAGCTCTCCACATGGGTTAGCTCTGGGAGACCCAGCAGACTGGCAAAAGAAGAATCAGGTCTGGATAGGATAAAATCATGCTTTTAAAGCATTGTCTCCAAGAGTATCACAAAATTCAGTATGATAATATTGCATGAGTGATGTATTTTTTTTTGCTAAAATGAGTGATATTTTAAAAAAGAAAAAGAAATCATAATCCCTCAGTACTCAATCCAATAATTTTCATTCCACTATAACTTTTGGCAAGATAATTAAAGAGCTTCCTGGGTAGAATGATGCAAGGGTCCTAGAAAGAATTGGGACTCAATTTGGGCCTGCCTGTGTGTGGCACTGGAAGGGGTCCCTCACTACTCCCCTTCCCCAGATACCAAGGTGGCAAGATGGAGAAAAGATGCCTTATCAGGAGAGCCTACAGGAAGTAATCTGCCTCAATCTTGCTCAAGCCTGTGTCACCTCCCCCGTGTGGGCCCTTGGGAAAGCATTCCTGTTTGTCTTTGCAGTAACTTGTACAAAAAGAGCCTCGATGTGACCAAACTCCGGGCAGGAAAACCTCAGCCTCTCCTCAGAGTGGACGACCACGACTTCACCATGAGGCCGGCCTTTGGAGGTAGGACTGTGTCCTCCCTCGTGGAGTCTGGGGCCTGGTCCTCAGGGCTGCTGGGAGGGGCTGCCCTGTCCACGTGTCCCGGCACAGCCCCTCCTAGGGTGGGGGGGACACATAGAGGTCTCAGTCAAATAAATCCATCAAGGCTCCTGCAGTCCTTCAGTTCCCCTTGTTGAGGAGAGTGGGCAGGACGTGGTGAGGAGGCTTTGGCTGAGGGAGGCTGCACAGGTCTCCTCTGTTCACCTTGACAGAGGGGACCAGACCTGCGGCCACCTTGTTGTTGCTGAAACAAATAATAAACAAGAAGACACAAAACAGGGACCCAAAAGCAGCTTTAGGAAACTTCTGTCATTACAGGCTTAGCCACAAAGTCAGAAGGCTGAAGTTCAAGATGAACACATTGAACTCTGACAGACCCTGCCCCGTTCAAGGTGGCACGGACTCTGTATAATCCCACGTGATGAAAATGGGTGAAAACTCCCAGAGGTCTCCTTCATAGGGGCAAAAATCCTATTCTTAGAGGGTTCCACCCTCTCAACCTAATTACCTCCCATCTGATACTATCACCTTGTGTGTGTGGGGGGGGGAGGATTTCAACCTGGGCATTTTGGAGGACATAAACATTCAGTCCAGTTTTCCCAATCGCCCAGAAACAATGCCATACTAAACCCACTAGCACAACAATGTTCATTGCAGCACTATTTACCACAGCAAAGATATGGAACCAACCCAGATGCCCCTCAGTAGATGACTGGATCAACAAGATGTGGTATTTGTACACAATGGAATTCTATGCTGCCATCAGAAAGAATGACATCGACCCATTTGTAAGGAAATGGAAAGACTTGGAAAAAATCATATTAAGTGAAGTAAGCCAGACCCAAAGGAACATAGGCTCAATGGTTTCCCTCATTTGTAATAATTAGGACACACCTTGGACTGTCCTAGCAGAGGATTACAATAGCACAAAACCTAGATACAAAAGGCCATATAGGATGAGGCTAAATGAAAGGACCTCAGGATATGGAAACAAGAGCCATATAATGTGTGATTGTTGTTCTTAATGTACTGTTTGTTATTTCTCATCTCTTCTGTTGTCCCTTGGTTATTCTGTATTGTCACAGTATCTTACTTTGTTATCTGGTATATTGTATATATGTTTATTTGTTTATTTGAAATAGGAAAGGGAAGGGGAAAACAAAATGAGGGGAGGGAGTGAGGGGAGGGAAATGGGGACAAAAACATGAGAAGGAGTATCAATGCGTGTGAAGTCATGCATCTTCTATCTGGCGAATATAACTGTAACCCTTCTATTAATTACAATTAAAAAAACTCATTCAGCCCACAGTAGCTGAGAAGGGAGCCAGCTGTCAGATCCCCTCTCCTGCCACTGTCAGAAAACCCAGCTGTCAGACCCTTTCTCCTGCCACTGTTTAGGGATTAGTAAATTTCATTCATCACAGAGGCCTTTGCATTTAAAAGGCATTAAATTCTCTGAGCTCTGACACCGCTAGAGAGGTGTAAAGTTACTGCCCTGTGTTCCTGTGTCCTGTGTGCCTTCTTCCCAGCCAACAGCCTCATCACCTCTGGATCAGGTCATGAAGAGATGGTCAGATTCTGAGATTTCAGATTCCCTTTAGGGTCATGATCGGTAATTCTGCCAAGAAAATTTGTGGTAACAAAGTTTTAATGAATGACTAGCTTAAAAAATAAAACTGTATCTGCTAAAAAAAAATCTATCTGAAGTCACACCCTCAAAAGAAGGCTCCTTTCATTTCTTTCCTTTCCTCTTCTCCTCTCCTCTCCTTTCATTCGTTCCTCCTCCCTCTCTCTTTCTTTCAGTAGGCTCTCATTTTATAGTCTAACCTAGCCTCAAACTCATACTTCTTCTACCTCAGACTCCCAAATGCTGAGATTACAAGTGTATGGTAGCACATCTGGCCTGTTATGGTTCTTGGCTCTCTAGGTGACCTCTGTAGTCTTAATCGTGCCAAAAGAGAGAGAGGGAGAGGGAGAGGGAGGGAGGGAGGGAGGGAGGGAGGGAGAGAGAGAGAGAGAGAGAGAGAGAGAGAGAGAGAGAGAGAGAGAGAGAAGAAGAAAGAAAGAAAGAAAGAAAGAAAGAAAGAAAGAAAGAAAGGAGGAAGGAAGGAAGGAAGGAAGGAAGGAAGGAAGGAAGGAAGGAAGGAAGGACAACAGCAACCAAAAACCCCAAAATGATCAGCTGTAGGGACACACACCAGCAATCTCTGCACTTGGAGGCAAAGACAGAAGATCATGGTCTCGAGGCTAGGCTGGGCTATGCAACAAAAATGATACCAAAAACCTGAAAGAAAAAAACAAACCGAAAAAGAATATGATCCGGGCATGGTGGCCTGTAATCCTATCTACTCAGAGGCTAAGATCTGAGGATAGCAGCTCAAAGACAGCCCGGGCACTAAAGAATGTGACACATCTCCAGTTAACCACCAGAAAACTGGAAGTGGCTCTCTGGTTCAGATGGTAGAGTGCTAGCCTTGAAGAGCTCAGGGACAGTGCCCAGGCCCAGAATTTAAGCCCTACAACTGACTTAAAAAATACATAAAAACACTTAAGGAACCAAAAAAAAATGTTATGAACTCATCATAGCAAGCAAAGTAACCACATATAACCTAGGCATTGTCTGTTTCCTTGTGGTGATGAGAACATTATAGTGCACCCCTTACCTAATGTCAGGTGCACATCTGCGTGCCAGGAGCCACTGCCCTCACATGGAACTTGTTCACCTGCAGAACGAACATCTCATTTCCTCCATCCCCAGCTCCGAGCCACCTTTCTCCTCTGCATCTATGACTTATTTTAGGTTTCTACAGCATAGACAGGTTGGTTTGGGCACATAAGATTTAAGAAAGTGGTCTGCTGTCCCGTCGAGACCTCTTTTAGGAGGGAGACTGAAGTCTACAGCCCCAAGAGGAGTCAAGTTTGTCTGAGGCCACTCAGAGAAGTTTCTAGAGGAGACCAGGAAGAGAGGCCCTTGGTGAAGGCAAAGCCTTGTGCCCTAGCCAAAGCCTTGGCCATGCAGCTGAGTGGCAGCCAGTGGTGAATCTGCTGCTGTCAGAGGCCGGCTTAGGAAACAAGCTTCCAGGATGAGGCACTCACGTTTGGCAGTTTCCTTAAGAAAGTTCATGTTACTCATGTTACTTGACTGTGGATTGGAATCAAATCTAGCCTGAATGTCTGACTCCACAGATCAGGGATGGGTCAAAAACTCATGTATCTAACAAGCATCTAGGGGTGTCGAGGCTTCTGGTGGAAGGGAGATCTTGGGGGGGCTAGCTGAGCCTTAACCCCCTGCTCACTGAGTATGTGACACTCACCACTTGTTGAGAAGATAGCAACATATCACAAGAAAAAAAGAAATCAACCCCATTTTTAAACTGAAAACATTCAATGATACCAACAAATAACTTAAACCCCAAGAGGAACCTTCAAGGGAAAGAGGGAGAAAATGTAAAAACAAGACCATACAAATCCTAACATCCCAAACTCTCCTTTGCAATGCCCATGGTGCCAAGCTAATGGGGAGAAGCTCGGCTGCTTCTCTGGGTCTCAGACTTCTCTCTGGAGAGTCTCTCCCAAAATCTTCTGGGAGAACATTGAAAGGTCCCCCGAGTTAAGCACGAGGCAGGCAGAGTGGGTAAGCACAGCATGGGAATGGGGTTCAGCCAGACTTCACATAGTCAGACACTCTCCATCCCCTCAAATTTTCTTCAGAGATAAAACATGTACCCGTGTCCTATAAATTCCACAGCAATGGATCAAACACTTCATGACTTAAAAATAACAGAAATGTTCTCTTACCGTAGGAATCTGGAGTGTTTCTTGCTGAGCTAATTTCCAGGTGTCCATAGGGATGTATTTCTTTCTAGAGATTCTGAAGAAAGCTTACTTTTCCTTGTCATTTCTGGCTTCTAGAAGCTGCTGACACATTCCTTGACATCCGGCTCCTCATCAGCTTTTCAGTTAAAACACTGACTTGCCCTGATCTCTGCTCTTTTCCACCTTCCATATTGCAGGATGATGATGATGATGATGATGATATTGGGCTCACTAAAGCAGGTCACAGTCCCTGTTTGAAGGTCAGCTGACTAGCAGCCACCTGTCTTATCTGCTACCTGATTCCTCTTTGCCACATGGCCTCCTGTGTACCCAAGTTCTGGAAATGGGGGTTCATAGATCTTTGGAGAGGGCTTTAATCTGCCTACTATATTCTTTCACCCTTTGATTTTTTTTTTTGTGCCAGTCCTAGAGCTTGAACTGAGGGCCTGAGCACTGCCTTGGACACTTTTTGCTCAAGGTTAGTGCTTTGCCACCTGAGCCACAGCACCACTTTCAGCTTTTTCTGTGTACTGAGGAATAGAACCCAGAGCTAGGTGAGCACTCTACCACTAGGCTACACTCCCAGCCCCACGCACTTTTTTTTTTTTGCCAGTTCTGGGCTTTAGCTCAGGGCCTGAGCACTGTCCTTCGACTTTCTCAAGGCTAGAGCTCTACCACTAGAGCCTCAGCACCACTTCCGGCTTTTTTTGTATATATGTAGCATCAAGGAATTGAACTCGGGTCCACATGCATGCTAGGCAAACACTCTACCACTAGGCCAAACTCCCGGCCACTTTGATTTAAAAACAAAACAAAACAAAACTTAGCAATATATCAGAGATCTCTCCTTATCAATTTATAAAGATCTTCCTATATATCTTTATATAACTGTATATATCACATGCATATATATATGTATATATATATGGTAATGGTGGCAGGACTTGTATTCAGGGCCAATGCTTCCTCTCTCACTTGGCTTCTGTGGATTCCTGGTAGTGGCTTTGCAGACCTCATTTCCCCTGATCTATCCTAGCATAGAGTTTCTCCTTAAAAGGACAGATAGAGTTGTGGAGAACCAGTCAGGCCCAAGAGCCTTGGCACAGTAAGAGACACCACATACTGGCAGCATTTATCTGGCAAATGCCTGAACCAGACAGCTCCTGGTCAAAAACTCTGCATATTGTGTGAAAAGCAGGCCACTGGAGAGGACAGTCACTCTGATGTGTCTCGGATGACTCTAAGAAAAAGGCTGTGAGCTAGGGTGTGGCTCAAGTGGAAAAGCACCTACCTACCAAGCGTAAAGCCCTGAGTTCAAACTCCACTGCCACATGCATACTGAAAAGGAAAGAAAAGAAGAAGGCGATGAAAGTGTAGTCACATTTCCACAGGAAGCCCAGGGCTTCAGAGCACCCAGCTTGGGGCCATTTAACCTCTCAGACTGAGGAGGGGTTGAGAAGATGCCCCTCTTCCTAGAGCGCCATGCTGGGGGCCCAGTGCACCGTGACATGGTGGTGCTTGTGTACCGGGAAGAGGTTCAGACCTGCCCTGGACTTGGAGCAGCGAGCGGGGCCAGTGGTCCTGAAGAGGGTGCCTCCCACACGGACAGGTCAAAGCACCCTGGGGCTTGGGAATTCTGGCAGTCAGAGCCAAGATTTCTTGTGAGTCCTGACCTAAGCCATCGATAAGGTACACGAGACAGAAAGATCAACTTCTTTCCCTCTTTATCATCTGAAAGGGAAAAAAGGAAGCAATTGTACTCGTTTGATTTCATGCATAAGAAGACAGAACGTATTTTCTCTGTCCCACAGTTGTAGATTGAGCCTTCTACTACCTACTTTATTCTTGCTAGGGGCTCCCATCCTCTTTCCCTGCCTCAGTCTAAGCCACTTCTGAGTCTTCTCATTCCAGGAGACCCAGGCTTGCCTTGTACAACTGAGGCTCTCCTGACTTCTCTGAGCACAGCAGGCAGAATGTCCTGTGGCCACACTGCCTAGTCAGGGCTTAGATATAGCTAGGCTAGCCACACCATGATGCCTCTTCCTAAATAGTCATCTGACAAGCCAGAAACATTATATCATCATCATCATCATCATCATCATCATCATCATCATCGTTTTGCTGTAAGGACATTTGTCAACATGCTTGATGAATGCAAGTTTTTGTTTTTACACTTTATACTTAAAAAAAAAAGAGGACCAGGAGTATAGCCTAGTGGTAGAGTGCTCACCTAGCATGTACCAAGCCCTAGGTTCAATTTCTTGGTACTGCATACTCAGAAAAGGCTGGAAGTAGTGCTGTGGCTCAAGTGGTAGAGTGCTAGCCTTGAGCAAAAACTGTCCAAGGACAGAGCCTAGGCCCTGAGTTTAAGCTCCAGGACTGGCAAAAAAATTTAAAAACTAGAATCATCAGACACTAGGGACTCACATCCTAGTGACTCAGGAGTCTAAAACCTGGAGAATCAAGGTTCAAGACAAACCCTGAAGAAAAAAAATCCTCAAAAGTCCATCTGCAAAATAGCTGGAAAAAAGTAGAGTTGGAGGAATAGCTCAACAGAGCAAGCAAATTAGACAAACATGAGACTTGAGTTCAAAGCATGGTATTAGCAAACAAACATCCACCTGAGCCCAGAACAGTCCATAGAGCATACATAATCCCTGACCTCAGTGATAAAGACAACTCAGGTACCCCACGTATCAGAAACTAGTTGAGACCCCTTTCCCTCCCACCCCCTGCTCAATCTTCCACAGACCATTTGGGTCCTCTGCCTCACTGCAGCCCTGGCTGCCCAGGGGAGGTGTTGGCAGGAAGGAATGGGCCTTAACCAGTGCTCTCTGCTCGCCCATAGGACCTGCCATCCCGGTGGGCGTGGACGTGCAGGTGGAGAGTCTGGACAGCATCTCTGAGGTGGACATGGTATGAACCCCATCCCCCACCCTGCCCTGGGCTAGCAGCCTTCGGGAGGGAGCATGTGACAGGATGCTGAAGGGGGGAAGAGGGTTTTGGGGGGGAGCCTCATGGTACAGCCTTGACTGTGAAGGGGGGCAGAGTGGTGACTGCAGGTGACGAGAGAGGTGCTTGGGAACTGGCTGTAGCATGGGATATGGGAGCTTCAAGAACTGGTTAAATGAAGGCTCCTGATGTCAGAATTTCTGGGAGCTCTGACATCATCAGAATATAGTCTCAAGGGAAGCTTAGAGGATTCGTTGGAGGTGGATATTTGGATGGAAATTCTTCCATTTTTGTATTTTTAATGCTTATTTGAGCTCAACTCCCCTATGTACTCACTGTGTCTTAGTAGTCTCCTATGTTCTTGCTGTGCAGAGCCCTGCCCTCCATCTCTTCCCTTCCACCATGTGTAAACCTCTGACTGTCCTGCAAGGACTCACTGTGAGGGCAGCACCCCTCTCCATGCCCCGTGCCCCAGCTCTTCCTGTTCTGTGCAGAATTCCTTTTTAGCTACTGTTGCTTCTGTATTCCTCCTTCCCTCTCTCTGTCTGGCCTTCCCAGCCTGTCTCCCTCTTAGCCTTTAGGTCTCATTTAGGTAAAACTTCTTCAAGGGCTGGGAATGTGGCTTTGTAGTAGAGTGCTTGTCTAGCATGCACAAAGCCCTGGTTTTGATTCCTCGGTACAACATACACTTGGTGCTGTGGCTCAAGTGGTAGAGAACAAAAGAAGGGCAGAGACAGTGCCCAGGCAGTGAGCTCAAGTCCCAGGACAGGCAAAAAAACAAACAACAAAAAAAACACTTCAAAAAGCTTTCCCAGAGCTGGGAATCCTACCTGTGCAGGAAGCTGAGGTCTGAGGATTGGGGTTCAAAGCCAGCCCCAGCAGTAAAAAACATAAGTCTCTTATGTCCAATTAGCCACTAGAAAACTGGAAGTGGTACTGTGGCACAAGGGGTGGGACATTAGCCTTGAGCTGAAGAGCTGAGGGACAATGCCTAGGCCCAGAGTTCAAGCCCCAAGATCAACAACAACAACAACGAAAACAACAACAAAAAAAGCTTTCCTGGAACACCTGGTCTCCAGAGTCTCTATTTTTCCTTCCTAGTCTGCATCCTCAGTTATAATTGTGCTAGAGATTCATCTTGGGGTGTTCTTATATGCGGTTGTTTCTCATACTTGGCTATCAGGCCATAAGTCTTATTTTGTCTCAAGTATGTGGAATGGATAAACACAGCAGAAGACACCGAGAGTGTGCACGAATTCCGCTTCTTGCTGTTTGCTTTTTAGTGCTAAAGGTCAAACCCAGGGCCTAGAGCTCCCTAAACCAGCTCTCTGTCTCTCAGCCACACCCCAGCTTTTCCCTAGCTCTTAATTAACTTAGCACTGAAGAGCTGATAAGATACAGAACTTTTAGAACCTAATAAGGATGGTATCAGGTGTGGAAGATGCAGGTACTGACTTCCTTGTAGGCTCAACTTCTGTGCTGGTTCTTCCTGTCTTCTGACGTTTCATGTTGACCCGACAGAAGCTAGCTCTCCATCATTCCTCCACCTGCTCCCCAAAGGAGTCTTCTAGGTAGCTGGTTAGGCCTTCGAACCTTGTGTCTTAGTTCTGGCTATAGCATTAGGGCCAAACTAGGCATGGAGACTCTTGGTAATAAAATAAGCTTCTAGGTGGAGCTCATAGTAGGCATTCTGCTGTCTGTGCTCTCAGCTGTTCTCTCCATTTTTCCCTTTAGAAATTACTGTTTTATGGTGCTGGGAATCCTACCAAGGACCTCGAGTGCTCAACGTTGAGTTGTGCCCTCGGTCCTCATCTAGTGACTCCTTAGGAAGCCCTGCCACCTACCTTGCCAGCCATTACATGTAATGGTGACTGGGAAATACAGTGTGGGCATGGCCCAGCTCTGCCTTGAAGTATGTTAACAAATCTGATGGCTGACATCTGATTAAGAAGGACGGTTGACTTCTCAGCTTTCTGGCTGTAGTGGAATGGTTAGACTGCTGGGGAAGGAATCATATGGAGACACATTTTAGTAAGAAAGAGCAAGGCTAGGGGGAAATGCAGCCCTGCTGGCCAGAAGGCCAGGTGGAAGGCCCAGCAGCTGGAGTTTTCATTTGCAAAGCTTGGAGGACAGGTTGCTCAGTCTCTGCCCCCTACCCCATGATGTTCCAAACGAAAGCCACTCTCAGATGGCCGCAAGGCTGTCACACTAGCCATGTGCCAGGGCTGTGGAGCTGTCCCCGCCCACTGTGGGGCAAGCCCTGGGTGTCTGGTGCCATGAAAGATCACAGGTCCGCTGAGGGAGCGGGGAGGGAGGGGTCTCTCAGTCTGCTCTCTCTCTGGCCTCTCACAGGACTTCACCATGACGCTGTACCTGCGACATTATTGGAAAGATGAGAGGCTGGCCTTCCCAAGTACCAGCAACAAGAGTATGACATTCGATGGCCGGCTGGTGAAAAAAATCTGGGTTCCCGATGTCTTCTTCGTTCACTCCAAAAGGTCATTCACCCATGACACCACCACAGACAACATCATGCTGAGGGTGTTTCCAGATGGCCACGTGCTATACAGCATGAGGTAACTGTCCACGGGCTGTCATTCCCTTGTCCAGGACCATCCCAATAGGTCTGGTTTACCCCTTTGGTCCTCCAGTGTTTAGCACAGGGGCAGGGTCTATGGGGGTGGCTTAAGCCTTTAGACAGCAGTCAGAATTGGCTAAAGATGAAATAGTCGCTCTGATAGGGATGACTGCCTCCTTATCACTAGGATGAAGGCTGCTTGACCTGTGTACTTTCTGAGACTCTATGATTTTAGTTGACTGGTAAGAAAGGATTTAAAAGGCAGTAACTGCTAGATGCCAGTGGCTCCCATCTGGAATGCTCATGACTCAGGAGGCTGAGATCCAAGGATCATGGTTTGATACCAGCCTGGGCAGGGAAGGCCATGATATTCTGATCTCTAATTAATCACCCAAAAGTTGGAAATGGAGGTGGGACTCAAGTGGTGGAGTGCTGGCCTTGAGCAACCAAGTCAAGGCTCTAGCAGATGAGATTGGCAACTTGTTCACTAGTAGACTAAAGGAGGCCACTCTCCAGGCCGGGTGCTGCAGCTTCCTTGCTCTGGGCAGACTCATGAGCCTTTAACTCAGAGCCAACATGTGCATTTTGCTTGTGTAGGATTACAGTCACAGCCATGTGCAACATGGACTTCAGCCACTTTCCTTTGGACTCCCAGACCTGCTCTTTGGAGCTGGAGAGCTGTAAGTATCTGTGACTTTCATTCCTTTCATTCCCTTATTCCCTGTCCAGTGTTGTGCCATCTTGGAAATCCAGAGTCTTAATGTTGCCAGTAGTCTCAACACCTCTTCACTCTGGCATAGGATTTCCTTATTGCTTCACCGGGTTAGAGGCAGAGGAGTTAAATTCATTTTGTTTTCTTCTCAAAGATGCCTACACAGATGAAGACTTAATGCTGTATTGGAAGAATGGGGATGAATCCCTGAAAACAGATGAGAAGATCTCCTTGTCCCAGTTTCTGATTCAGAAGTTTCATACAACTTCCAGACTGGCCTTCTATAGCAGCACCGGTAGCTAACTTTTGCCACACTCTCATTCAAATGTGGAAGGAAATGCATTTGAATTCTTCTGTGGCCTTAACCTTTTCTACATTGCTAAAAGAATGCACAGACAGCACTTAAAAACAAAAGCAGAGAGAGAAAGAGAAAAGGGGGGGCTAGCTTCTAAGATCCCACTCCTAGAGGTATCCTAACTTAGCAAGCACCCTACAAGACATTTGGGGAGCATGTTTCTCCTCCCTCCCTCCCTCTCTCCCTTTCTTCCTTCTTCCCTTCCTCTTCCTTCTCTCTTTCCCTTCAGTCAAGCACCTTCTCACTCAAGAGTTGCATCAATTCCTTTTGTTTTGTATTTTGTTTTTGAAATACAAGGCTGGCCTAGGCCAGCCTTGAACTTTTGGCCTTCCTGTCTCTGCCTCCCCAGTAACTGTGATTACAGAAGGGTGCCAACATCAAGGCAGTGCTGCTTTCTTCCTCTATTCATAAAACAGTATTTGTTGAAAAAAAGAAGAAGTGTGCCACCATGCCTAGCTATATATGATTCTATGATCTCATTTGTTGTTAAAAGCTTTCCAAGGAACTATAGTGATTACTTATAGCAAGACTATGCTAAGAATTGAACCCAGGGCTCTGTGCAAACTAACTATGTGGTCTATACCCAATTAGATTCTGTTTTTTTTTGACCTGGGGCCACGTTTGAAGTTTTAAAAGGATCCTTTTTTCTTTTCAATTCTCTTTTCAGTTTCACCTTTATCTCATGGATTCGTTTTTCAGAGCTGCTGGAACAACTCTGCTCCCACAGCTCTGGAGGCCAGAGGTGTGTGGGTCGAGCTCTCTCCATGCTGCAGCCTTCCCACCTCTCCAGCCTCTGGGTTGCCAGAAGTCCCAGCATCCTCGGCTCCGACTACATTACCATGGTTGCTCTGTCATCTCTGTATTCTCCCATGGTGTTCTCTGGTCCTAGTTTCCCTCTTCTGACAGTACGCAGGCATTGGGACCTCAGTAGCTTGATTACAGCTACGTGCCAAAGTGCAAACCGAGTCACCTTCCCAGGTCCTGGGAGTTTGGACATGCACATGTTATTTTAGGGGACACAATTTAACCCACAACAGCGGGGCAGTGGTTAGGGGACCCCAGTAGGTCTTGTTTTATTTCCCTTTACCCCCAGCACAGAACAGCCTGCGCGCTGCAGTGAGAGGCTATGAGCGTCCTCTGGCTCCTGCACAGACCGCATGACTGTTTCCCCCGCACTACCTACACCTCTCTGCTAAGAGCCTTGAACACAGGAGGGGTGCATGCCCCTGCCACGGCTGTGCTCATGACAGGACAGCCCCAGGCCTGCATGGCCTATGCCTATGGCTCCTACCTTCATCCACCTCCTTCACCCCGGGATGTGTTCATATGACTTTCTTTTCTTCGCAACATCAAATCACCAAAACCATTATTATTATTATTATTATTGTTGTTGTTGTTGTTGTTGTTGTTATTTTGCCTCTATTGGGCCTTCAATTCAGGGCCTGGGCACTGTCCTTAGCTTCTTTTGCTCAAGGCTAGACCTCTACCACTGAGCCACAGCGCCACTTCCAGCTTTTTTTCTGTGTATGTGGTAGTGAGGAATCGAGCCCAGGGCTTCAGGTATGCTAGGCAAGCTCTCTACCACCAAGCCACATTCTCAGTCCAACAAAGCTATTATTAAGAGTCTCTTCTATAACGTCTACTGTGTGCCACTGTCTTAACTGCTTTGTATGATTTTACTAATTTCTACCCGACACATCTATGGTGTTGGGTGTTCATATTATTCTTCCTAGTTTCTAGAGGAGGCTCAGAGATCAAGTCAGTTATTGAAGGTACACAGCTGGTAAGGCAGGTAGTGTGGCAGAATCACTGTGTGTGCTTGTCTTAGGCTTGTTTGTTTTGTCCCCCCCCCCATTCAAGGCTGCTTAGACTACAGATCAAAATGTGTCTTTTACTCCTGTTATTTGCTATGTTGCACATGAGTTGTTGTTTCCAGCCAAAAGCAAGCTCTCCCCATCCCCCAACAGTGATTCCAACACAACGTTCTTTATATTTCTTAGAAGGAAGGATATGGAATGTATAATCCTTAGTGGCCAGGAAGAGTCTGTACAAACCTAATAAGCAATCTGATTTGCTTGATGGACACCAATTTTGAGTAAGGAAAATAAAACTGGCAAGATTAGACAAAGACCACCAGACGAATAAGTGATTGCTTCTACCATACTTGAAGACCACCTGTTTATCCACACCACGAAAAGCACCTTCCCATGCTAACAACCAGAAACCCACTCAGCAGCCAGGTGTCAGACCTTGAGAATCCATGCCACAGCTTCGGCCCTTTCTTATTCATTGACCCAGACTTTCCGTTCCAACTCAGTTCTTAACTTCCACTTCAACAGTAAGGTCTCTGTCCCCCCAAAATGTTGCTCTGAATGTAGCCTGAGGGCCACCTGCCTCCAGCTGCCAGAGGAATGTGCTCAACAAGCAGCTCTTGGGGCCCTCTGCAAACCTAGGGAGTCAGTCCTCAGGCATGAGCACGGTCCAGGAAACCTAAGGCTTAACTAGTGCTCATTAAAGTTGAAAGATCATTGCTTTTAGTTTACAAGGTTCTCTTGGTAGAAAGCAGAATGCCAGCAGGACACTCTGGGAGCCCAGCAATCTGTGTTTTAATAAATCCTCAAGGGAGAGACGATACAGGTTTCTCATATTGGCCTTCAGTAAGTCCTCTGAGGGTCCCAAAATGTGTGTTGTTAACAGTTTCCTGAGATGCCTTTGCCAGAAAACACCACTTTGAGAATCACTGCTCTGGGTCAATGTTTCTCCAGTGTTGTAGCACATGAGATTTTTTTTAATTAAAAGATTTTATCAACACTGATTTTTTTACATCATATTTCAAATGCCAAGTTTAACAAAACAAGTATTCAAGACTGCAGTCTCTATATGCAATCACTGGCACATAAATTTAAGAACAAAATTAAAATTAAGTTGAGAGTTTGTATGTCATAGATACATACTGATCTATACAATAGATCTATATAATAGATCAATGTGTCTATAGAATATATATCCCATCATAGATTTATATGTCTATATAGTTCTATTTATATGTCCAAGTTTATGTCAATGACCTTGATTTTTTTTTTTTTGCCAGTCTTGGGCTTGAGTTCAGGGCCTGAGCACTGTCCTTGGACTTTCTCAAGGCTAGAGCTCTACCACTTGAGCCTCAGCACCACTTCTGGCTTTTTGCTATGAATGTGGTACCAAGGAATTGAACCTAGGTCTTCATGCATGCTAGGCAAGCACTTTAACCACTAGGCCAAACTCCCGGCCCTGACCTTGATTTTTTTTAAAGCAAGACATATACATGGAATAGCCATGCCAGTGGTTCACACCTATAACCCTAGCTATGACTTTGAAGCCAAAAGTTTATAAGACTCCATCTTAATCAATAAAAACTAGACACAGTGGCATATACCTGTCATCCCAGCTACATGGGAAGCATAGATAGGATCATAGCCCAAGCTGGTCCAGATGTACATGCAAGACCCTATTAGAGAAAGAACAAAAGCTAAAGGGGTTGAAGTATGGCTCAAGTATAGATCCCTGGCCTGATAAGTGTGAAATGAGTTCAAATCCTAGTGCTGGAGAAAAAGAAAAGATACAAATGCCATAAAGATCACTATTTTTAAAAATGTAAGTGTACAGTTTTTAAGTCTAGAGATCACTGGTGTGGAGAATGTTTACAGTGCTCTATCTCTTCTAGGTTGGTACAACCGACTTTACATTAATTTCACATTACATCGCCATATCTTCTTCTTCCTGCTCCAAACCTATTTCCCCGCCACCCTGATGGTTATGCTGTCCTGGGTGTCCTTCTGGATCGACCACAGAGCTGTGCCTGCCAGAATATCACTGGGTAAAGCACTTGGCAAGGCATAATAAAGGACTATTAGGTAAAGGAGAGATGAAGTCATATTTCAGAGGTCTTCACTGATGGGCTGTTGGAGGCAGGAAGGGAACATTTTGGCCTGCCTCTTGCCCACCCTTCAGGTGCTTCTTCACTTTCCTGTACTGCACTATGGCAGCCTCTCAGTGAGTTTAAACAGCCCTCAGTTGGATTGCATCCACTCGGAAAGCCATAGCCTATTTGGGGTAAAGACTTACCCAACTGGTTAGCATTGGAGCTCAGTACTTAGGTAAATAAGAAGATCCTTCAAATGTCATAACTTCACTGTGCAAATCCCAAACCTTCCATGACTGGCCTTGTCTACACAGCCTGAGGGCCCAAAGTATGTGGTTTTTTTGATTTCAGGGAAAGGAGGCTTTACCTGTATTGTTGAGAGCTATGGTTTTAGCCTTTTCCAGGTCCTGAATTCCAGAGTGTGAATTTACTACCCGTTCTTGTGATGTGGACTAGGTTAGCTTGAGCCCCAAGAAAGTGGCATGGCAGGCCTTCTGTGAATGTCTGCAATCTTCAGGGACCTCATAGAAATGTCGTGTTTTGTTTGTTTGTTTTTAATTTTTGTTTTTGTGCATTATGGGGCTTGAACTTGGCCTCGGCGTTGTCCCTGAGCTCTTCAGCTCAAGGCTATTGCCCTACCCTTGAGCCAAGCCCCACTTCCCATTTTCTAGAGGTTAATTGGAGATAAGAGTCTCAGGTCCGGGGCCGGGAGTTTGGCCTAGTGGTTAAAGTGCTTGCCTAGCATGCATGAAGACCCGGGTTCGATTCCTCGGTACCACATACATAGAAAAAAGCCGGAAGTGGTGCTGAGGTTCAAGTGGTAGAGCTTTAGCCTTGAGAAAGTCCAAGGACAGTGCTCAGGCCCTGAGCTCAAGCCCAGGACTGGCAAAAAAAAAAAAAAAAAGAGTCTCAGGTCCTTTTGTGCTTGGGTTGGCTTTGAATCTTGAGTCTCAGATCTCAGCCTCCTGAGTAGCTAGGATTACAGGCGTGAGCCACTGGGCCCAGTGAAATGTTTTTGTTTGTTTTTTTATCAGTCCTAGGGCTTGAACTCAGGGCTTGGACACTGTGCCTGAGCTTTTTTGCTCAAGGATTATACTCTCTAATCTGATCTACAGCTCTACTAGGTTTGTTTTTTTTTTTTTCCTAATTGAAGATAAGAATCTCACACTGCTTTGCCTAGGCTAACTTGGAACTGTGATCCTCCGATCTCTGAGTAGTTAGGATTACAGGTGTGAGCCACATGCACCAAGTTCTGCCTATTCCTTTAAAGTTTACTTGAGTGAGATTTTTCCCCCCAGCTCTGGGTCTTTAAACTCAGGGCCTAGGCACTATTCCTGAGCTTCTTTAGCTCAAGGCTAGCACTCTACCACTTGAGCCACAGTGCCACTTCCATTTACTTGTTTATGTGGTACTGAGGAATGGAACCCAGGGCTTCATGCTAGGCAGGCACTCTACCACTAAGCCTCACTTGCCCTCCAGTCAGGTTTCTAGCCCCACATCTGCGTCAGGACTTGCAGAAGCCTTCCTCCCCTGTTCGCTTGTCACCGTAAGGCGGGTCTCCCCAGTGTCCTGAGAGAAGAGTGAGGGAAGTAAGAGAGGTAGTGTGGGGGGACACACCAGCTGCATGGGGGATGTAGAGCGTGTGGGATGGGTTCTGGGAGACGTGTGCCCAGCGCGGCTGCTGTCTGCAGGGAAACTGAGGCTGGCTTTTGCAGGAATCATGACGGTGCTAACCATGTCCACCATCATCACGGGAGTGAACGCCTCCATGCCCCGCGTGTCCTACATCAAGGCCGTGGACATCTACCTGTGGGTCAGCTTCGTGTTTGTGTTCCTCTCGGTGCTGGAGTACGCAGCCGTCAACTACCTGACCACCGTGCGGGAGCGGAAGGAGCGGAAGCTGCGGGAGAAGGTAACTTGACCATGAGGGCAAGGGCCTGGGGCTGGGACTGTGGGCAGGTGACAAGATTCCTTTACATCCTCCTCTGTGCCAGGGCGATGGGCTGGAAGACAAGGGGACGTTGGTGGGAAAGGACTGGTATGGGCGTAATACAGGTAGAAAGCAGAGATGGTTGTGTCAAAGAGGACTGGCCTCTTTTAGAACAGCTGCTGGCAAAGAATTCCAGACAGCAGAAAGTCTTCGTTCAAAGACAAGGAACAGGAGGTTGGGTCTAGCCACCTACATTGGCTCAATTTCCTCATCTACAAAGAAATGATAACCGTTCCCATGCCACCATCTATAGCACTGTAAGAACCGCAGGGATAGTTCAGGTGGGAATTGTCTTGAAACCTTTGCTTCCAATGCGGGGAAGTGCAGCTTGAAGGTATTAGCTGATTACCGGTTTTTTCTTTTCACTTCTTTTCTTTTGCCAGTTCTGGGGCTTAAACTCGGGACCTGGGTCCTATTCTTGAGCTTGTTGTTTTTTTTTTTTTCCTCAAGGTTAATGCTCTACCACAAAGCCACTTCTGCTTTTTCTGAGTAGTTTATTGGACATGAGTCTTACAGATTTTCCTGCCCTGGCTTCAAGCCATGATCCTCACATCTCAGCCTCCTGATTAGCAACGATTATAAGTGACTGGTGACTGGCTCAGGGTGATTATCTAGACATGTCTAACATACCACGTACAGATTTCTCTTCTCAAGAATAAGCTCAAAATGGAAAAGAAATGTCTTTGTCATAATCTTTGGCATTTCCTGATTCTAACTCCAAATCTTAGGAGAAAAGTCTGCTTCCATTCCAGAAAGAATTTCTGTTTAGAGCAAGGAAAAGCCCTGTGTCTAATAAAAATAACTAAATAATCCCCCACTGTTAGTACCTATCAGTTTTATGAGTCTGGGTGTGATTAAATCTAAATATACCTGAGGCAGGCATCAGAGGCACACACCTGTAATCCTAGCTATTCAGGAAGCTGAGATATGCGGATCATGGTTCAAAGCCAGCCTAGGCAGGAAAGTCTGTGAGTCTGTGATCTCCAATTAACAGCAAAAAAGCCAGAAGTAGAGCTATGGTACAAGTGGTAGAGTGCTAGCCTTGAACACAAAAGCTCAGGGACAGCACCTGAGTTCCAGCCACTTGGTACATACCACCAGCCTTTGTTTTATACATAACTGGGGCTGGCCTTGGACCACACGCTTTCTTTCTTTTAATATTTATTGTTATAGTTATTGTAAAGGTGATATACAGAGGGGTTACAGTTATATAAGTCAGCTGAAGAGTACATTTATTTTTGAAGTGTTACTCCTTCCCTCACTCTCTCTGCTTTTCCCTCCTGTCTCTCCCCACAACTTATATAGTTCATTTTCAACATAGTGTCTAGTGAGTGTGCTGCTGCATTTGGTCACCATGTGTTCCCATCATTTCTGTGCCCTCTGTTACCCTCCCAAAGACAGATACATGAGCAAACAAGACAAAAGAAAGACAACAGCACCAAAGAAAAATAATCTTGGTTTCCATTTTCTGGAGTTCGTTTTGATACACATTATTTTCTATGATCAGATACACATAGGTATGGTGCCTTTGTGGACCACAGTTTTTCTACTGACCTCTTCAGTACCTAGGATTCTAGGCATGAGCCCAACTCTTAACTCTATTTCTTTTTTTCCAGTTCTGAGGCTTAAACTCAGAACCTGGGCACTGTCTTTGAGCTTCTTTTGCTAGCACTCTACCACTTGAGCCACAGCACCACTTCCAGCTTTTTCTGTGTATGTGGTACCAAAGAATCAAACCCAGAGCTTCATGCATGCTAGACAAGCACTCTACCACTAGGCCACACTCCTGGCTCCCAACTCTTAACTCTTAAGGGTACCTTTTTTTTTTTTTTTTTTTTTTTTCCTTTTTTTTGGTCAGTCATGGGCTTGAACTCAGGGCCTAGGCATTGCCCTGAGCTTTCTTGCTCAAGTCTAGTGCTCTACCACTTTGAGCCCACAGGGCCACTTTTGGTTCTGTTAATTGGAGATAAGAGTCTTTCAGACTTTCCTGCCCAGGCTGGCTTTGAACTGTAGTCCTCAGGTCTCAGCTTCCTGAGTAGCTAGGATTATAGGGATGAGCTACTGGCACCTGGAATGAAAATAGTCTTTTTTTCTTTTCAGTCCTGGAGCTTGAACTCAAGGCCTGAGCACTGTCCTTGGGCTTTCCTCAAGGCTAGAGCTCTACCACTTGAGCCACAGCACCACTTCCAGCTTTTTCTATGTATGTGGTACTGAGGGATGGAGCCCAGGGGTTTGTGCATACTAGAAAAGCACCATACCACTAGGTAGGCCACACTTTTGGCCCCAAATAGTCTTCTTCCTAATAACTTTCTCTCTGTCTCTGTCTTTGTGTGTGTCTCTTTGTTTCTCTCTGTGTGTTTCTGCATGTGTTTCTCTATCTCTGTCTCTCTATCTCTGTTTCTGTCTGCCCAGCCAACTTTGATGCTGCTGTGATAATTCAGTGCCACATAAACTGAAAAAGCCAGAAATGGTGCTTTGGCTCAAGTGGTAGAGTGCTGACCTTGAACAAAAGAAGCTCAGGGACAGTACCCAGGCTGAGCTCAAGCCCAAGGACTGGCAAAAAAAAACAAAAACAAAAACAAAAGCAAACAAAACATAACAAAACAAAACCCTTGGTCCTAATGCATGCTATAGGCAAGTGTTCTATCACTGAATTATATTCTCTTCCCTCCTCATGTGTTTTGTTCTTTTTAATTCATGCACAAAGAGGTGGAATCCTGCACTAGAATCGGAATATCTGGCTTTAAATCTGGGCTTGTGGTATACCCCTGAAATCCTAGAATTTGGGAGGCTAGAAGTTTGAGAGTTTGAGATCAGCTTGAGATACAGAGTTAAATTCTGTCTTAAAACAAAATAGTACCTCTCCTGACCCCTGCCCCCTCAATTCCTGGCTCTGACACACAGAACTTTGTAATATTGGGCATGGTCTACAGAGTAACCATCTATGATTAGTTAATTCTGTAGCAGAATTGTCTTGGTTTTGGCTTCTGCAGTTGGGGTGGCTTCCAGAGACATTCTCAATTCTGGCTGTCCAGCAGCTGCACCAGGGAATGTGCTGTCTGCACATGGTTTAGGCAGATTTCCTTTCACTTCTGAGTACCATTGGGGCTCTGCTTGTCTCCCAAGGCCTCACTGAACCCTTTGTCTTTGCTGCCTACAGTTCCCATGCACGTGTGGAATGCTTCATTCAAGAACCATGATGCTAGATGGAAGCTACAGTGAGTCTGAAGCCAACAGTCTGGCTGGATACCCAAGAAGTCATATTCTGCCAGAAGAAGAAAGGCAAGACAAAATAGTGGTTCACCTGGCCCTGAGCAGTGAGTCTAGCTCCTCCAGGAAGAAGGGGCTCCTCAAGGGCCAGATGGGGCTTCGTATCTTCCAGAATACCCATGCCATCGACAAATATTCCAGGCTGATATTTCCTGCCTTCTACATATTTTTCAACTTAATCTATTGGTCAGTGTTTTCCTAGGGACTCCCAGGCCGGGCTCAGGAGAGGGCAAGGATTTCATCAGTGGACACATGGACTGCTGGCCACATCTACAGCAGACACCACGGGCAGCACCTCTGTCTGAGGTCAGGAGCCTCCAGCTGCACTTCCCACCAACCACATTCACACCTTGTCTGTGTCATACTTCCATGTCTCAACACAACCTTCTTCTGCTCTTGAGTATAAATATGTCTAGAAAAATTCCTGTCCTATTTTTTTAAGCTACTCAAATGCTTCCCAAATGTTCTGAGAGCCTCATGAAGCCTAGACTTCAATTGTAGAGAGCAAAGGAAAATGAAGGATAAGCTTAGGGAATTCTGGGTAGGAAAAAAGAAATCAGGAACAACAATAACGACAACAACAAAATCGTGAATCCATGCGAGGAGACTCAAGTGCCTACCCAGGAAGGAAAAAATCTCAGATCCTAGACAGGATATTATCTGGCCCAGGTGAATCTGATACCGCATGAGATTTTCTATTAGAGGCAATTATTCATTCATCCATTCAACTGTTCCTTTTCTATGGAAGTCCTACCCTGTGCCAGGAGCTACGGAAATGGACAAATAGTATTTTCCCTCAGGCAGCTCCTCTAGGTGCTGCTCATTTTGTAACATACTTCAGCATTCCCTTTCCTTCTCCCTCTCCTACCTGTGCCAGCTGTGTGTAGAAAAGCATATCCAGCTGGGCTCTGTGGCTCATACCTGTAATCCTGGCTACTCAGGAGGCTGAGATCTCAGGATCTTGTTCAAAACCAGCCTTGACACAAAAGACCTTGAGACTCTTATCTCCAATTAACCCCCAGAAAACCGGAAGTGGTGCTGTGGCTCAAGGGGTAGGGTGGTAGCCTTGAGCTGAAGAGCTCAGGAACAACATCCAAGCCCAGAGTTCAAGCCCCATGATCGACAAAAAAACAAAAACCAAAACAAAACAAAAAACCCACTTCCAGTCTCTCAGGAGGCTTTCCAGAGGCCAGAGCAGGGCTCCTCTCCTTGTGTGCCACAAGTCTAGGGTTGGGGAAGATAAGGACTGGGCAATTAATGACAACAACATACTTGGTGCTGGGAAAAAGGGGGCTTCTGTGGCAATCTGTTTCAGACAGGATCTTACCTGTTTCTGGATTCTTTTCTTTCCTCCTCAGCAGCAATGTTAAGTACCATCACCACTGTCCACCACCATCACCACTATAATCATCATCATCACATTTATGATCATCACCATCATCACCATCATCATCATCATCATCATCATCACCATCACCATCATCACCATCATCTCCAGATTCCATCCCCAGGAGCCTGCCTATTTTAATCACATGTTAGTGACCTTTTTCTATAATGCAGCTAAGTCCAGAGTTAGGAAGGCAATCTGATCTGTCCATTCAATACCAAGTTGTCAATGGCCATTTCCCTTATCTTGTTATGTGTGATTGCTAGATTACTTAAGTGAATCTCTGATTAGTAGAATTTTAGGTGGTGTGTAGGACATCATTTTGAATAGGGGACCCTTCCTTTAAACCACAGCACTTGGAGTCAGAAGGCTGCTTGGGGAGTGAGAGGGGCTGTCCACCTGGGCTCCCTTGCCCACGGAAGGCCATTCTTCTCACTACTAGCATCTTGCTTAGGTCTAGGTATTTCAGCAAAAGGGCCAGGAGTGTGGACTAGTGGTAGAGTGCTTGCCTCGTATGCACAAAGCCCTGGGGTCTGTCCCCTGGTACTACATACACAGAAAAAGCTGGAAGTGCTGCTGTGGTTCAAGTGATAGAGTGCTAGCCTGGAGCAACCCCCCCCCCCAAAAAAAAACCAAACTAGCAAACATCTCAAGGACAGTGCCCAGGCCCTGAGTTCAAGCCCTAATACTGGTATGGGAATGAAGGAAGGTGAGAAGGAAGGAACAAAGGAATGAAGGAAGACGAGAAGGAAAGAAGGAAGGAAGGAGAGGAGGAGGGAAAGGAAGGAAGGAAGAAAGAGAAAACTCAGGTCTTCAGTTGAACTACCCATGCTTCAGACACTGTGCTCAGAGCCATGGGGCCTGGTGGCTGCTGTGGAGATGGTACAGCTCCATAGCATATCCTCCAGGGGTGGAACCTCTGGTAGCCAGTACTCTAGAGACAGATGTTTCTGTGGCAAACACATTCAGTTTGGTTGGATCTCAGGCTGTGGAGGGATGATCTCTTTCCACAGTGCTATGGTTTGTGGTGGACCCCTCACATGCAGGGCTAAAGAGGACATCTTTTTCTCCATGAACTCGTCTGGCCCAAGACCACTGGATTCTCAGCACCATAGATCAACCAAGAATATGCTTGTAAAACAGGATAATTGGATGGTACGGGGCTTTGGACTTGTGAAACCTTTAATTTCTAGAGACTCTCCCAAGCCACAATTCTACTCAAAGAGTGAGAATTACATTGAGATTAAATATTGTTGCTTTGATTGTAAGTCTTACCTAATTCCAATACTACTCTGCTGTTGATTATGTTGTCCTCCTCAGTTGTGGCTTATATAGCATGGCTGCCTATTGACAAAAGAAATAAAGTGGATTTTTTGCTAGCTTATATATTTAACTGAAAATTACTTCTATAGAAAACATATCTGGAATCCTGAGTAGTGTTTTCTCTTGTGGGACCATGATATGGTAATACCAACATGGTGTACTAGTCTCTGACTTTGCTTAAGAAAAACAGGAAATTAAAAGAGATGAACTAGAGGCCTTAATGGGAGCAGAAGTGGAACTAAAGAGACGTTGAGAGTGTGGAATGGCTGCCCCTACAGGCAGGAAGATGGAGGCACAAACATTCATCAGAAATTCTTGAGCCGTACTTGATTCCAAAATATGATCAAATGTAAGATGTACTCCATGTTTTATGGATTCCTAGGAGATAAAAATTCCACTAATAATATTATGGCATGGCAATAATTAAAAACTTAATCTTGATTTTTAAACCAATATTAAATTGTAAAAAAAAAGTTCATATTAGAATTAAAGCACAATGCTTGTGAAGCAATGCATCTTCTATCTGGTGAATATAATGTAACCCTTCTATTAATTACAATAAAAATATATTTAAAAAGAACTAAAGCAATGGGTGTTATTATACAAAAGCTGGTGGCTGAACATATTTTGTTAACATTAAGGGGCAGTGTTTATTGTTTGTTTTCAAAGTCTGCTTCTGGGAAGACAGGATAGTAGCAGACAAATGAATGAGTGGAAAGCACCACGAGCCATTAACAAGCTTATATTACACTAGGTGAGGTTAAAAGAGGGAAAGAGCAATAAGCTTTGAAAAGTGCTGTGTGGAAAGTTTGGGGCAATGCACAGTTGCAACTTCAGTTATTGGAAGAGATGGTGAAGGGACAACACTAGAGAAGGAAAGCTCAGATACGTTCAGGACAGTGCACACACCCCATCTGTAATACACAAAAGAGAGATTGGAAAAAGTAAGTCAGAGAAAGGAGGTTTTTGGAGTAGAGAAGAAATAGCACTTTGGAAAAATTAACTTGTCAACAGTACAAAACTGGCACATTTTTATTATTTTATTTTTACGTTTTTTTATTGTAATTAATAGAAGGGTTACAGTTATATTTGCCAGATAAAAGGTGCATGACTTCAATAACATTGCTATCCTTTCTCATGTTTTTGTCCCCATTTCCCTCCCCCAGCCTCTCTCCTCATCTTGTTTTCCCCTTCCTTTTCCTATTTCAAATAAACAAATAAACGTATATACAATATACCAAATAACAAGGTAAAATACTGTGACAATATGAGAATAACCAAGAAACAACAGAAGAGATGAGAAATAATATAGTACTTAAGAACAACAATCACACATTATATGGCTCTTGTTTCCATATCCTGGAGGTCCTTTCATTTAGCCTCATCCTATATGGCTTGTGTATCTAGGTTTTGCGCTATTGTAATCCTCTGCTAGGAGAGTCCAAGGTGTGTACTAATTATTACAAATGAGGGAAGCCATCGAGTCTATGTTCCTTTGGGTCTAGCTTACTTCCCTTAATATGATTTTTTCTAAGTCTTTCCATTTCCTTACAAATGGGACGATTCTTTCTGACAGCAGCATAGAATTCCATTTTGTACAAATACCACATCTTGTTGATCCACTCATCTACAGAGGGGCATCTGAGTTGGTTCCATATCTTTGCTATGGTAAATAGTCAAACTGGCATATTTTTAAACCCTTTAATTGCCACTGAAGAAACTCTAAAGATATTAAATAAAGGGGGGGTCACTGGAACAAAATTATAAGGGTCTATAGAACAAAAGAGAATTTATAGGAAGCAGAGATACACTGGGAACTTACAGGTTTAGAAGTGGGATGCAATGTCTCCTGGTATCTCTCTCTCTCTCTCTCTCTCTCTCTCTCTCTCTCTCTCTCTCTCTCTCTGTAGTCAAGTTTTCTTCACCTGGAAGGGGGGGAGGCAGGCAGGGAGGGAGCAAGAGAGTAAACCTCCCAACATCACAGCCTACCTAGCTTTGTCCTGTTGTGACCTCAGGATTAAGTATCCTTCAATTTAGAATAAGCCTGGGGAAAGAATCTGATTGGGTTGATCTGGGTCACACACATTGCAAGATGATCAAAGCACCCTGAGGTGATTAAGTTGACAAAGTTAGCAACCATCAAAGTCACTTTGATTTGCTAAATCTTTTTGTAAATCTCTTCAGAAGGAAAGCCATGGATTGAAAAGTATGGTGCTGCTTGCAAAAGGAAAAGAATGGGCTGAATGGCAGAGATGACTCATGCTGACTGGGTGAGAGGGCTTCAGCCTGTATGCTGACTGACCATAGGTCAGGAGAAGAGCTGGTATGGAGGAGGATGGGGTTGGAGTTTGACAAGGAAAGGGGCATATTAAATAACAAGCTGCAAATGATGGGCTGGGAGTGAGATAAATACTTCCCACTCCCAGACATGCTCACTGGAGTTATGGAAGAACAAAACTCCTGAAGGAGGAAAACAGAATGAAGTCTACAGATACAAGATTGTGGAGGTATGTTGAGGCACAAGGAAGACTGATTGAGGCCACAAGTCAGCCAATCAGCCAATCAGAAGATTGCTGTATCACAAAAACTACAAGGTAGGGAATTCAAGTAAAAAGAGTGAGGCTGGAGGAAATAATAACCAATTAAAACGGAGAAGGCTAAAGACTATGAGCAGAAGTGGCAAGACAGTGTAGACTACTTGCCTAGTAAGCACAAAGCCCTGAGTTCAATCCCTAGTACCAGCAGAAAAACTTAAAAAATAAAATAAGCCAGATGCTGGTGGCTTACTCCTGTAGTTCTTGTAGTTCTAGATACTCAGGAGGCTGAGAGGACTGAGGACTAGGGTTCAAAGCCAGCCTGGGTACAAAAGTCCATGAAGCTCTTAATCTCCAATTAACCACCAGAAAACTGAAAGTGGCACAGTGGCTCAAATGGTAGCGCACTAGCCTTGAGCTGAAGAGCTCAGGGACAGAGCCTAGGCCCAGAGTTCAAGCTCCACAACCCAAATAAATAAATAAAAATAAAATAAAAGATTAAGTATGGAGATTATGCCTTGAATCCCAGCTACTAGTGAGACAAGGGTCAGAAGGTGGAAGTACATCTATGGCAAATAGGAAACTCTAATAAAAAATAAACTAAGGAGCAAAGGACTAGGGATTTGTAGTTCAAGGGTAGAGCAATGAAGTTCTGAGCTCAAAGACCAGTGGAGAAGGAGGAGAAAGAAAAAAAGAGGAGGAAAAGGAGGAGGAAGAAGGAGAAAGGAAGAGGAGGAGAAGGAGGAAAAGAAAGGGGAGCTGAAGCAGCAGCAGCAGCAGCTTTTTTGAAGAAGTAATTTTAGATGAGAAGGAAAACTACTCAGAGAAGTAACACTACTATGAGAATACTAGTACAGGTATGCTCCACCTCCTCCTCCTCTTCCTCCTCCTCCTCCTCTTCCTCCTCTGTGGTGAGGCTTGAACTCTGGGCCTGGGAGCTGTCTCTAAGTTCTTCAGCTCAACACTGGCACTGTATCCCCTTGATCCACAGCGCCACTTCCAGTTTTCTGGTGGTTAATTGGAGATAGACCGTCATGGACTTCTGTGTCTGAGCTGTCTTTGAACGGCAATCCTCAGATCTCAGCCTCTTGAATAGCTAGGATGACAGGCATGAGCCACTGGTACCTGGCTAAATGCTATACTTATAAATGCTATATTTTTAGTTCAGTTTCACATCAGCCCTGCTATGGTAGGGAGCATTTTTCCCCTGAAGTAGACTAGGTTGACAAACATAGGCAAAGTCCTGGTGCAGAGAGCCGTATTACAGCAGGTACTGTGTGTCCACTTCAACAGTAGAAACAAGAGACCCCAAATTGTCTGGAACCAACATGGCCCATGCAGATGAATTCCTTGGATTCAAACTCTCAAACTTGGCTCTTCTCATCATCTGTCTGACACAATGATCTATTTTGTAAACCCTATTAAAGACAGACATGAGCTATAAACCCTATTCTGGGAAAATCCTGATCTATTCTTCAAATTTCCTACGTTTCTCCCCCCCCCCAAAAAAATTAATTAATGAATCATCCTCCTCTTTACTAATTTGCCCACAATCTGCCCATAAGATGCTATTCAAAATTTGAGATACTAAATATTTGGGTACTAATTCTGGATACTAATTTTGGTACCAAAACATTTCTTCATTCCTTATCCAGTCTCCTTTCTAAACTTTTTTTTTTATTTCAGGAGCAAAAATTTATACCATAGTTCGCCATAAATTTTGGTCCTTAGATGTTCTTTATTATTATTATTGGAATAATGTATAGAGAGGTCACAGTTATATTTATCAGATAGTAGGTGCGTTACTTCTCACACATTGATACCTCTTCTGATGTTTTTGTCCCCATTTCCCTCCCTCCTCCTTTCTAAACTTTTCTTTTGTGACGATGTCAAGAACCTAGAAAGACTAGGTTGAGATGGAACGTGGTTTCTGCATCTCTGAGATCTTCCCTGTTTCCTTTCACCTGAAACACTGGTTACATACCTGTACACTGAGCTGCTTGCTATTCAACACCTTAAGATCGTTTGACTTGATGTGAAACTGTCCACTTTTGGTCATAATTTGAGGCAATGATTAGCTATTTCATTACTTTGGATGGCTATTGAAGGAGTTGAAAGGAAGAAAAAGGAAATACACACTACTCTAGGTTGTGCTGAAAGGTGTTAGCAAGAGTGACCCACATTGTCTTGTGGACACGCTCAAGTGTATCTAAGATGCCATGCTAGCCTTGACGCTGGAAACTGGCTCTGAGAGACTTGAGTGATTCAGTCGGGCCTGTGGTGGAATGGCTTCCAGTGCTTCTGCTGTTTATGTGGTACTACCTACTTAACCAATTCACACACAGAATTTCATCTTTACCACCAGTCACTATCTAAGATGCCTCCAGTATATTTTTTTTCTTCATTTCATTGCGAAAGAACAGATGGCTGTGACAGGGGATTAGCACTGGATTGGAAACAGCTGTTGCCCCCGTCCACTGCCAGTCTCCAGGCAGTGCAGCACGACAGATAATGGTGTCCACAGGACAGCTGTGTGCCCCACATGTGTCTGTGGAGGAACGGGCTGGACTGTTCCCACCAAGAACTAAATCCCACCCCAGCAGAGACCACAGGCCCAGAGGCCCAGGCTGTGCACATCCTCAAGACATTACATTTTGAAGTTTATGGTGGCAGACATTCTTTTTCACCTTAGATGTTCAACTAAACATGTCCAACTTCAATGTACACACAACTAACCTGCATATCTTGGCAAAATGCAAGTTATGGATCTAGCTGGGAACTGGTGGCTCATGCTTGTCATCCTGGTTACTCAAGAGTTCAAAGCCAACCCAGAAAGTAAGGGCCAAGAGACTTATCTCCAGTTAACAATCAAAAAACTAAAGTGGAGCTATGGCTCAAGTGGTGTAGAGTACTGGCCTTAAGCAAAATAGCAAAATAGCTCGGGGACAGTGCTCAGACCTGAGTTCAGGTCCCAGGAGTCTCTGTCTCTGTCTCTCTGTCTCTGTCTCTGTCTCTCTGTCTCTCTCTGTCTCTCTCTCTCTCTCTCTCTCTCTGTCTCTCTCTCTCTCTCTCTCTCTCTCTCTCTCTCTCTCTCTCTCTCTCTCTCTCTCTCTCTCTCTCTCTCTCTCTCTCACACACACACACACACACACACACAGAAGACCCAAGGAGTATGCATTTCTAGGAAGCCCCGAATGTTGGGTCTCACTAATCTACAGACCAGGCCTTTAGTACTAGAGTCGGAGAGCTATGCTTATCCTTTGAAGTTGAGCTCAAACATTGACCCCTCTCTCTAGCTTCCCTGCCCACCCACTCTACCCCGATGCCTTCCCCTTTTTACAGCCCAGATGCATCAACTCAAAGGCCCAAGGCCTTGGGGCACTCGCACACTGGGGCACGTCCTCTACCCATCATTGCTCTTTCCCTGGTCCTGGTTGCACATTAGTTACTTGGGGAATTTCTAAAAAAGTATTGATGCCTGAGCCCCCAGTCCAGACTTTCTGATTTAATGTAGTCCCAACTTTAATATTCATGATATATTCTCCCCCTTAAAGAGCATTTGCATTTTTATTAATACTAACATTGACTAAGTGTTGTTTTCTTAGGAAAATGAAATAAATACAACCAAGCGTCTCAAAAGGCAGAGACAATGTTATTCATTGAGCACAATTCTGAACCAAATTTGGGTCTAGCGCTTTATTGTATGGATCATGTTTATTTGCTGATTTATTGAATGCCAAATGGATTCAAGTTCCCCCTCCATTCCCACCCACATGTCATTGAATTAAGCTTCTCTATGCCTAAGTTCCTCACCTAGAGTGACAAAAACCAGAATCTATCTCATAAGTATTTTTTTGTTTTTGTTTGTTGCTAGTCCTGGGCTTGAGCTCAGGGCCTGGGCACTGTCCTTGGGTTTTCTCAAGGCTAACACTCTACCACTTGAGCCACAGCACCACTTCCAGCTTTTTTCTATGTATGTGGTACCAAGGAATCAAACCGGGTCTTTGTGTATGCTAGGCAAGACCTCTACCACTAGGCCAAACTCCCAGCCCTCTCATAAGGTTGTTTTTTTTTTTTTTTTTTAAGGGCTAAATGATACTTAGATCCCAATAGGTCTCATATTCATTCTATTCTATTTAGCTGTCAAAGACACTGAACATACTTCTTATCCTCAACAAACTCAAACAAAATATTGCAATAAATCCAGGTGCCAGTGGCTCACACCTATAATCCTAGCTGCTCAGGAGGCTGAGATCTGAGGACCACAGTTCAAAGCATGAAAGTGAGACTCTTTATCTCCAATTAACCACCAGAAAACTGGAAGTGGTGCTGTGGCTCAAGGAATAGAGTGCTAGCTTTGAGCTGAAGAGCTCAGGGACAATGCCCAGGCCCAGAGTTCAAATCTCAGGACCAACAACAAAAATTGCAATACCTTATAATTACCTTTGGGCAGAGCTAGTTTATCTCTATTTTATAAAGAAACTCAGCACAGAAATGGAAGAACAAAGGGTGAAAAAATAGAGCTGTGGTACTCACTAGACATTGAACATAAACTACTTGTGGGTAAGGATGGGAGGGAAAAAACTGGGAGAGAACAGAGAAGGAGTGACAAAAAGAAATGTACTCTTACTTGCATGCACAAAGCCCTGGGATCGATTCCTCAGTACCATACAAACAGAAAAGGCTGTGGATCCAAATGGTAGAGTGCTAGCCTTGAACAAAAAGCTCAGAGATAGTGCCCAGCCCCTGCGTTCAAGCCCCAGGATTGGCAAAAGGAGGAGGAGGAGGAAAAAAAGAGGAGGGAGGGGAGAGGGGGGGCACGCGGGGGGAGGGGAGACAATGATGACTCCTCACTCTACGCTCTACACTGTGTAATACCACTTCACTTCTGAAACAGCAGGCCAATAACAATGCTCTAAATGTTGGCTTTCTTTGAGACTCAAACTTCCTTTCTTGTTCTACTGTGGACCATATCCATTCTAAAGTCTTCACACTAAACATTACTCTCACATTTAACCCCCACGTCACTTCCCAGTTCTCCACCTGTATATCTGACAGTATAATTTCAGTCTCCATTTAATATCACAAATTGACTTAACGAGCTCCCCCACTATTCAAACCTGTATTGTTTAATTTAATCCTTATGGCATACCTGAAATGTAGATTCCTCCATTCTTCCAACCTTATAGACAAGAGGCTAAATGACTTCTGTCACAGGAAGGGGCAGGATTGCACCACTTCTGCAGGACTAGACTAAGATACAGGCTACGTACTAAATTCTGGACACTATGAGCAACACATCCACTCATCCACCTGGCACAAGCTATGACTTCTCACCTCATCTTCAGCAGAAGCCCACTCTTCCTATCCCCATCTTGCTTGTTTCTATTACCCACAGAGCAAATAAAGTGACTTTTCAAAATCAAGGTCAGGGTTGAGCATGCAGCTTATTGGCAGAGCACCAGCCTACCATGCGTGAGACCCTGGGACTCACTCTTGGTACTAGAAAAAGAAAAGAAAAGAAAAGAAAAATAGGGCCTGGAGTTTGGCCTAGTGGTTAAAGTGCTTGCCTAGCATGCACGAAGACCCGGGTTCGATTCCTCAGTACCACATACATAGAAAAAAGCCGGAAGTGGTGCTGAGGCTCAAGTGGTAGAGCTCTAGCCTTGAGAAAGTCCAAGGACAGTGCTCAGGCCCTGAGCTCAAGCCCAGGACTGGCAAAAAAAAAAAGAAAAAAGAAAAGAAAAGAAAAATAAACTAAAAGTGGTCTTATTCCTTAGTATTCAGAAAGATGTCGATTCAATATCAAAACTAAAGCACACGACACACATTGGAATATACACAATGTGCAATATTTTCTTTTCTTTTTTTTGTCAGTGTGGGATTTGAACCCTGGGCCTGGGTGTTGTCCCTGAGTTCTTCTGCTCAAGGCTACCGCCCTACCCCTTAAGCCACAGCACCAGTTCTGTTTTTCTGGTGGTTAACTGGAGATAAGAGTCTCATGGACTTTAGTGCCCTAGTGCCTAGGATGGCTTTGAACTGTGATCCTCAGATCTCAACCTCCTGAGTAGCAAAGATTACAGGTGTTAGCCACCACGCCCAACTGAGTAGTCTCTTCTTAAAATTGGACATTTATGAACAATGCTCAATGTGCTACCTAAATTACCTTCAGAGCCTACTAGAAAAGTAGTCTTTTCATTTGTGAGCAGAACCCCACTTGGCCCCTAAAATGATTCATTAAACATGGTCCTAATTGACTTGAGTTGTTTTAAAACCTGAAGAGTATACAGTAGGTGACAGGGGCACATACCTATAATCTTAGCTACTCAGAAGGAAGGCTGACATGTGAAAATCAAAGTTTGGAGCCATCCTTGGCAGAAAAATCCACAAGGTTCGATCGCCAATTAGTGTAAAAAGTGTAGCTCAAGTGCATAGAATGCCAGCCATGAGTGAAAAAAACCAAGCTGACAGTATGCGTGTATTTCAGGGCCAGCACCCAAAACAAAACAAAATAAAACAAAAATGTATTCATTGAGATCAACAGTTCTGACCACGAAGAATATTTAACAGAATGAGCTGCGGATCCTGAAAGCCATTTCAAAAAAGAGGCTTCAAGCATTTTGAACATTCCAGGAGAAAGTATGTCTTCAACATTCGTTTGGATGCATAAACTCCATCAGGCGAAGTTGGAGCAGTTTTCGGGCAGGTGAATGATCTAATTGTTCCATGCTTCTCTTCTGGAGCTGTACTGACACCTTCTGGAGGCACTGGGTACTTTCATCCATGAATGCCCACAGCTGCTTCATTTGATTCTTCGCGCTCACCCACCATCACCAACTCTGAGTGATCAAAGACTTTGTTCTGGCTCTGCAATATTATCTGGTAGTCAGGCTTTGTGTTAAGAATGGGAAGACTCAAGGTGAGTGTTAGGGCCCATGGTGACTGCAGTGAGTTTGGTTTCATTGGAGTTGGACATTGTTTCTGGCAGTGCTTCCTTCTGGTAACACAGCAAGAGCTGATCCCAAGTTTGACTTTCTAAAGAAAACTTTGCCCTATACTCCTTCATCTCTGATGTTTCCAGAGAAAAAAAAATCTGATGCTTTTTCTTTTGACTCTTCAAAGCATTTTTTTATTAAAGAATTTATTAACATTGATTTTTACATCGTATTTCAAATGATGTGTTCAACAAACAAGTATTCAAGAAGGGAATCTCTATATACAATCACCGGCACTTAGATTTTAGAACATAATCAGATCTCTTCATTTCTACCCTTTCTGTCCACCTCACTACCCAACACTGCTCCAGCCCAATACAGACAGCTGCAGAAAATTTTTCTGAAGTATGCACGACACCTTTCATAAAATGACTCCCAGCCTGCCCATTCACGCTCTCCCCTTATAGCAGTATTCCTGTACTAGTCTAAATCTCTGCATGCATCTGTCATCACACCCACAAAACATAGGGACACAACTGAAGCGTCTCTTGGTCTTCCACCTTAGCTCACCCTCCCAGCAGACACTTCTAGGTGGAGGTGCTTAGTAAAGAGAAATGAATAAGTGAAGACAAAGGAAAAGGTTAGCAGGGCAAAGAAGAGTCCTTCAAGGATCTAAATCCCCTCACCCCCCCCCCCCAACCCAGCTACTTTTCTTCAAACTTTTCTGGAGTCTAGGCCGCCATCTGTGCCTGAGACCAAGGGGTACTCCACCTCTGAACTGCTTCCACCGGGAAGCTGCACCTGGAGGCCCCGAACCTACTGCCCACTGTTGGGAGGCGGTGGGAGCACAGGGCCGTTCGAATCCTCGGTACCACATATACAGAAAAAAATAAAGCTGGAAGTGGTGATGTGCTCAAGTGGTAGAGCTCTAGCCTTGAGAAAAGCCAAGGACAGTGCTCAGTCATGCGTTCAAACCTCATGACTGGCAAAAAATAATAATAATAAATTCAAAGTAAAAACATCAGGACCCTTGATCAGAAACATTGTGTGTGTGTGTGTGTGTGTGTGTGTGTGTGTGTGTGTGTGTTATTTTGATGCCAATAAGGTTCAGGGACAGCTAAGGAAGAAGAGTCTTCCTATGTCCACTAAAGACATGAGCAAAAAAGATATTGTCAAGCCGGGCATGGTGGCGCATGCCTGTACTCCTAGATACTCAGGAGGCTGAGACCTGAGGATCAAGGTTCAAAGCCAGTCCGGTCACAAAAGGACCTGAGACTCATCTCCAATTAACCTCTAGAAAATGGGAAGTGGGGCTTGGCTCAAGGGTAGGGCGGTAGCCTTGAGCTGAAGAGTTCAGGGCCAGAGCCCAGGCCTAGTTCAAGCCCCATGACCCACAAAAAGAAGAAAACAAAAGGTATTGTCAGTGAAGGACTTCTTAGGAACTAACTACTCAGACAATGTTTTAGCCAGTCTTACGAAAAAGAAAACATCAAGAGTCATAAAATGCACACAAGAGGATTTCCTTTTAGTTGTGGGGCTTGAATTCTGGGCCTGCGCATGGGCCCTGAACTTCTTCAGCTCAGGGCTGTCAATTGAGCCACAGCACCACTTCCAGTCTTCTAGTGATTAATTGGAGGTTAGTAAAGGGGTCCAGCAAATCCACAGTAATTTTCTCAGGGACGTTGGGAATGTCCAAGGTCTTCCTGACCTAGGCTGGAAAGGTGGAAAGTTCTTCCCTTAACTGCTCCACCATCCACTGTGACAACACCCCTCACCACCTGTCCCATCTTCTTGACACCTTTTTTTTTCTTTTGTGCCAGTGCTGGGGCTTGAAATAGGAACTTGGGCACTGTCCCTGAGCTTCCTTTTGCTCAAGGCTAGCACTCTACCACTTGAGCCACAGCATCACTTCTGGCTTTTTCTGTTTATGTAGTATTGAGGAATTGAACCCAGGGCTTCATGCATAGCTAGGCAAAAAGTTCTTTCAGGCCTCAGGTCAGTACCTACCTCATCCCTCAACACTGTTCTGAGTTCCCTCATCATAGATTAGTTTTGTCATACCTAAAAGCATATATAGCTGAGTACTAGTGATTCATGCCTGTAATTCTAGCTACTCAGTCCTACTATGATCTGAGGATTGTAGTTCAAATCCAGCCCAGGAAGTTAAAAGTCCATGAGACATTGATCTCCAAAAAGTGTGGCTCAAGTGGTAGGGTTGCCAGATGAACCACAAAAGCTAAGGAGTGGTGCCCAGGCCCTGAGTTGAAACCCTAGTACTGTACAACAACAACAAAACAAAACCCATCTGATATCAATGGAATCATAATGTGCATATTCCTTTATATCTGGCTTAATTCACTCAGCCTAACAATTTTGAGACTAATTCATAATCTTACATGTCTCAGCAATGATCCCTATTTGCTGTGGGGTAGGAATTCATTGTGTGAATAACATTTTTCAATTTTGGAGCAATGAAGAAAGCTGGTCCATGTGTATTGTTGCTGTCATTCCCTTGGTGAAGAATGTAAGATGTGCCAGGATTTACCGCTCTGAGGCCACGCCGGTGTAGGTGGCAGGGCTGAGATTCGGAGCTGAGTAGAAGTGGCTGAGGATGAGTTGTTACTATTGTGCCATCTGCTTGTCACAGCCTCCAGCTTTTGCTTACTTGTGGGTGGGTTGCTATAGTTACACTCTTTAGAGAGCTATCCTTGAGACAGAGCAGAAGAAAGATGATAGCTTGCCTAAAATTTTCATATCCCATTTTGGTCTTAGAGGATCCTAGTAACACTATTGTCTCAGTCATATATATACATATGTATGCACATACACACACATAGACACACATATATACATATGTATGCACACACACACATAGACACACATATATGTGTATGCACATACACACACATAGACACACATATATGTGTATGCACACACACACACATAGACACACATATATATGTATGCACACACACACATAGACACACATATATATGTATGCACATACACACATAGACACACATATATATGTATGCACATACACACACATAGACACACATATATGTGTATGCACATACACACATAGACACACATATATATGTATGCACATACACACACATAGACACACATATATGTGTATGCACATACACACATAGACACACATATATATGTATGCACATACACACACATAGACACACATATATATGTATGCACATACACACACATAGACACACATATACATGTATGCACATACACACACATAGACACACATATATACATATGTATGCACACACACACATAGACACACATATATGTGTATGCACATACACACACATAGACACACATATATACATATGTATGCACATACACACATAGACACACATATATACATATGTATGCACATACACACACATAGACACACATATATACATATGTATGCACATACACACACATAGACACACATATATATGTATGCACATACACACACATAGACACACATATATATGTATGCACATACGCACACATAGACACATATATATGTATGCACACACACACATAGACACACATATATGTGTATGCACATACACACACATAGACACACATATATACATATGTATGCACATACACACATAGACACACATATATACATATGTATGCACATACACACACATAGACACACACATATATGTATGTACATACACACACATAGACACACATATATATGTATGCACATACACACACATAGACACACACATATATGTATGCACATACACACACATAGACACACATATATGTGTATGCACATACACACATAGACACACATATATATGTATGCACATACACACACATAGACACACATATATATGTATACATTTTTTTTCTTGCCAGTCCTGGGCTTGAGCTCAGGGCCTGAGCACTGTCCTTGGACTTTCTCAAGGCTAGAGCTCTACCACTTGAGCCTCAGCACCACTTCCGGCTTTTTTCTATGTATGTGGTACCAAGGAATCGAACCCGGGTCTTCATGCATGCTAGGCAAGCACTTTAACCACTAGGCCAAACTCCCGGCCCCATATGTATACATATTTTATTTTTTGCTTGTGCCTGTACTGTCTTGAACTCAGGGCCTCCTGCTCTCATCTGTTTTTTTGTTTCTTTTTTTTGTTCAAAGCTATAGCTCTACCACTTGAGCCACAGTCTACTTGTAGCTTTTTGGTGGCTTATTGGGGATAAGAATCTCTTGGATTTTCCTGCCCAGGCTGGTTTCAAACTAAAGTCAACTCAACTTCCCGAGTAGCTAGGATTACAGGCATGGCCTATCTACCTAGCTTTGAGTCTTATTCTCCCACCCTTCCCACACCTCTCACTGGTCCTGGTGATTGAATTCAGGGCCTGAGCACTGTTCCTGGGTCTCTTTGTGCTCAAGGCTAGTGCTCTACCACTTGCATCACAGTCCCATTTCCAGCCTTTTCTGTGTGTGTGGTACTGAGGAATCGAACCCAGGGCTTCATGCATGCTAGGCAAGCACTCATTCATTAGGCCACACTCCTGGCCCCAGAGATTTTTTTTTCCTTCCCTCTCCCTCTCCCTCTCCTTCTCCCTCTCCCTCTCCCTCTCCCTCTCCCTTTCCCTCTCCCTCTTCTCTCCAGTTCTGGGACTTGAACTCAGGGCCTGAGCACTGTCTTTGGGCTTTCTCCAGGCTAGGGCTCTACCACTTGATCCACAGCACTACTTCCAGCTTTTTCTGCATATGAGGTACCAAGGAATTGAACCTAGGACTTCATGCATGCTAGGCAGGCACTCTACCACTAGGCCACACTCCTGGTCAGAGCTGTTTATTTTGAAATATGGCTCTTTCCCAGGACACAGCTGGTGCCACGCTGAGTGGGAAGTGCCCATGGCATGAATGCTAAGAAAGGGGCATTCCACACAAAGACATTCTCCTTTAGTCAAGCCTCTGTCTGGTGAATATAACTGATACTCTTTTATTAATTACAATTAAAAAATGAAACAATAAAAAAAGAGTCACATTTCCAAACACCACACGACCAGGGCTCTGCTATCTCTAGCCCCGCAGTGACGAAAGTAGGCAGGAAAATACCAGCTGTACCTACATGCACCAAAACAAGAACTCCCTGTGACTTTATGGCGACTTGGACAAAGCAACCAACACCAAATAATCCATCTAGACCAATTTCCTGGTAGCAAATGAGATATACTAACCTCTACAACAATAAACTAGGACAAGGCCGATTCTGTAGGTGACTAAAGTAAGGGACAGCCACCCCCCAGCCCCTCCCTCACTCCAAACCTGTAATTTATATTCACATCCACCCTGCCTCCAGTGCTTTCCCGAGTAGCAAGTCAGAGAGCAAGTTTGGTCTGATTTCAGAGCACACGTCTCTTTGGAAACACCTCACCCTGAGCCTCAGAGGACAGAAGGTAAGCACAAAGCTATAAACACCCCTTTTACTGGTATTGGGAGTATGGCCTAGTGGTAAAATGCTTGCCTAGCATTCATGAAGCCCTGGATTCAATTCCTCGGTAGTACATACATAGTAAAAGCCAGGAGTGGTGTGCTATGGCACAAGTGGTAGAGGACTAGCCTTTAGAAAAAGCCCAAAGATGGTGCCCAGGCCCTGCTTTCAAACCCCATGACCAGCAAAAAAAAAAAAATCCCTGTATTTTCCTCTTTCCCTTAAAGCAAAAACCCAAATCATATCATAAACAGACTCTGTTTTCAAAAGAGTCAGAAAGAAGAATTTAAAGTAAGCAATGATAAGAAATTGCATACATAATGAATCTACGAGTTAAGATAATCACTGAGAAAAAACAGTCATACGTTAACTCCTATGACTTACATTTTGTTAGCTGTTCTTTTCTAGCATACATTGTCCCAAGAGACCAATTTAAATTTTTTTTTTGTCAGTCCTGTGGCTTGAACTCAGAGCTGTGGCACTGTCCTTGGGCCTTCCCAAAGCTAGAGCTCTACCACTTGAGCCATAGCATCACTTTTGGCTTTTGCTGTGTATGTGGCACTGAGGAATTGAACCCAGGGCTTCATGCATGCTAGACAAGCACTCTACCAGTAGGCCAAAGTCCTGGCCTAAATTCTGTCATTTAACCAGAGCCCAGTGCTCACACCTGTAATCCAAGACAGTTTGGAGCCTGAGATTAGGAAGCTTCAGTTTGAAGTCAGAAAGACAAGTCTGGAAGAACAGTTCATGAGATCCCTTCTCATCTTACAGCTGAGTGCAGGTGTGAGCACCACGTATCCCAGCTTCTGTTGGATTGAGAGAATCACAGTTCCAGGCTAGTCCTGGCCGACATCCAAATCACTCCATCTTAATGTGGGAGAAGCAGGGTGAGGTGGCAGAAATCTGGGAGCCCAGAAATAATGACAAACCCAAAGCAGGCAAATGGTGGCTTAGGCGCCTGCCAGGGCCAGAAGTGAGATCCTATTCTAAAAAAATAACCAGTGAAAAAACAGGGCTGGGGATATGATTCAAGTGGTAGAATGCCTTCCTAGGAAGCACAAGGTCCTGAGTTCAAAACTTCAGTACCACTAAAAACAGAAAAAAAATCCCTTTGCTTATGTTAGCATGAAATTAAATTATATTCTCTAAGACTCAACATTTCCAATGTGGCTTGGTATTTAAAGACTTCATCCTTACCATTGCCAAAATGCCTGCGTTTCAATGAAGGAAATCAGCCTCCACGATTAGAATGGAGACATCTGGAATGAACTCAAGGTTTGAACTGTCATCAAAATGCCTTGTTGAGCAACGTGACGAGTGAGAAGACTGCATCGTCAATTAGATCAGTTCACAGACCTGCCTTTTCAAGAAGGAGCAGAGACTGCAGATTGCAGGGCTCGAGCCACAGATTTTCCAATCTGTTATCTGTGTGGCTTGGGAAAATAATTTCATGTTTCACAGCCTCGAGTTCTTCATCAGTGATACAGAAAGAGAGATGCATTATATCTCCTTCGAGGGCTTAGGCTTGGGGCCAAACGGAAGCATGGATGTAAACATGCTTTGTACATGTAAAAAAGACGACTATTCAACAACACACTATTATTACATATGAACATATGAGTTGTTTTGGAACACAAGGAAAGATTTCTGTACTTCAAATAACACATATCACTGCTGAGGAAAGTCCGCATAAACCTCACCCCTTACCTAGCAACCCCCATAAAAAGCTTCTCCAAGATCTCATAGAATTTCCTATTTCATGGAAAGACTTAGAAAAGGTCATGTTGAGTGAAGTAAGCCAGGCTCAATGGTTTCCCTCATTCGTCATAATCAGTAGAAACCTTGGGCTCTACTAGCAGAGATTTGCAATAGAGCAAAATCTTGATATATAAGGACATATAATGTGAAGCTAATTGAAAGGACCTCCAGGATAGTGAAACAAAAGCCATATAATGAATGATTGTTGTCCTTAATGTACTATGTTGTCTCTCATCTCCTTTGCTGTCCCTTGGTTATCTCATAGTATAGTATAGTATAGTATAGTATCTCACTTTATTATCTGATATATTGAATTTATTTGTATTTGGATATTTGAAATTTGATAGGGAAGGGGGGAAAACCAAGACGGGTGGGGAGTGTGGGGGGGGAGGGAAACGGGTACCAAGACATGTGAAAGGGTATCAATGTATGTGAATTAATGCACCTTCTATCTGGCAAATATCATGTAACCCTTTTACTAATTACAATAAAAAAAAAAGAAAAAAAAAGAATTTCCTATTTCAAACATAATGTCTGCCACAGGATGCCCTGGAGATATGTCAAGCACCCCATATTCCATCAGCAAGCAACCAGGGGATTTTTATTTTTTGCTGGTCCTGGGCTTGAACTCAGGGCCTGAGCACTGTCCTTGGACTTTCTCAAGTCCAAGCTCAAGGCTAGAGCTCTACCACTTGTGCCTCAGCACCACTTCCGGCTTTTTTTCTGTGTATGTGGTACCAAGAAATTGAACCCAGGTCTTCGTGGATGCTAGGCAAGCACTCTACCACTAGGCCAAACTCCCAGCCCCAAACCAGGTGATTTTATGGTGCTGAATGTGAGCCTAGAAGCCTGTGGGCTTCATTAGAGGCTGACTTGGGAATTCATGAATGGTTGCCTTGGACAATTCTGCTATGAATCCAGCAGAGGGAGACAAGATTGCACTATTCCTAAAGGAAAGATAAAATTTAACCTGTTAGATTCTCTTATAAAGAGCAGCTCACTTCTTATCCTTCCTTTCTTCTTCCCTTCCCCATCAGGTGATGGGAGTCATCATTTGAATATCTCTTTGTACAGAGATAGGTGGTTAAAAGCTGTGCTTCCACAATTGGTTTTCATTTTGTTGCTCACAAGAGCCATTTGGAAACTGACATGTTGTATCATCAGACACTTTGCATCTGTTCCATCAATGCTGACTTGGCATCACCTGTCTTCCTCCTGGATCAAAACCAATTTTGCCCAACACCTGCTCCATTCACAGCCCTTGGCAGGGATCCTGATCAGGATGATCTGATAACATGGCCCATGGGATAAACATTTGCTGCTGTTGATAGTCAACCATAACCATAAATAAAATGTCCAGAGGAAAAAGAAGAGATATGAAAAATGGAAGAAAAAAAAATCTGAATTAAAAAAAAAAGTGACACCAGGGCTGAGAGTTTGGCCTAGTGGTAGAATGCTTGCCTAATATGCATGAAGACACAGGTTTGATTTCTCCATACCACATACATAGAAAAAGCTGGAAGTGGTGCTGTGGCTCAAGTGGTAGAGCTCTAGCCTTGAGAAAGCCAAGGACAGTGCTGAGGACTGGCAAAAAAATGACACCAGGAAATCACTAAATCAAACCACCTGGTAGCCCTGAGTTTTGGTAGATTACATTTCTGTCTAGGCCAGCTAGAACCAAACCTCTTGGGTTTGGTTCCAAATTGTTTTGGAAGATATGGCATCTGAGTGGATCAATGGCCTGTCTTCAGTTCCCATATGACTAAGCAGAGGTCTTCAGTTCATGACGGACTGAAACCCACTATTTCTTGGTTTGATCACATGGTCACATGTTGAGGATGTGACGTGTGTTATTTTTGTGAACAGTTCACAATGTATATGAATTATTATTTAGATTATTCTGGTTCATGGACACTGTACTTTTGAAATACTTACTCTTAGAATCTTACAGCTCCTTCATGGCTCTATTATTTGGAGGGCTCCTGTCTAAGTAAAGGCTTTAATGTATAATAAAAAATGTCCAGTAGCACTGAAGACATCTGTAGGAGATACCATGTTCTTCTTATGTCTAGTTCTGGACTGATGGAAAGAAAATTCCAAGTTATCTGATAGCTATGAGTTTTTCAAACAAATAGATTGATTTTTTTGCTAGTCCTGGGACTTGAACTCTGGGCCTGAGCCTGTTCAAGGCTAGTACTTGAGTAGTTGAGCTATAGCTCTACTTCTGGCTTTCTGTGGTTAATTGGCAATAATAGTCTCACAGACTTTCCTGCCTGGTGTGCCTTTGAATCATGATCCTCAGATCTCAGTTTCCTGAGTAATGTCTTTAGAAGCTCAAAAATAAACAAGTTATGAGAAATGCTACAAAGGAGAAAAGGATGGAGCTACTTGGGGGTGTGTGGCGGTAGGAAAAGCTTCTGTTAGGAAGGGCAATGTTTGATTGCATCCTAAAGAATGATCAGAGCACTGTAAAAGGGCTGGGGTGAGCAGAGCTTGGGCCAGGGTTACTATGAGTTGCTCAAGTCTCTATTACATGTAATCTCCTGTACCTAAAGTCAGCTGATTATAGATGTTCATCACACATACAAAATATTTTCACAGCGAAACGTTGATTAGTGTTTGACTAAATAACTCTATACTCTGGCCTATCCAATCTGACAAATTAAACTAAACATCACTACAGGAAATCATAGCATCCTGTCAAGTATATAGTGAGACTGGCAAAGGAACCAGGTAAATAGAGTAAAGTTTGAAGCTCAGATGAAGTTTAGCTTTTACTCAAACTGTGCTTGGAAACCATAAAACGCAGAAAGTAGAGGTTTTGGTCACCTTCCATGCCCAAACTGATTTCTCATTCTGTTTAAAGACAATCAGTGGAATCTAAATTTAAAACTCAGTTTCTCTGGCTGCTCTATGGTGAATAGCCATTAGTCAGGATGTAGTCGAGTAACATGAACAGAGAATATTCAACATAAAGAAGACAGCTAACTGTGAAATGGGTAGATACGCCTCAGGACCATAAAAAGATAGCAAGTGCGGAGTATGCCCCTGGAGAATGAAGAAAGAAAAAACAAGAAATCTAGAGAAGGATCTGGAAAATCTGAACTCTGACTGACAGGAATGTGTCCCCAACCAAGGAACAAACTGTCCATTATTAGAGAGAAGTTTCTTGAGACCATGAGAATCCAGTAATTTTGGCAAATAAGAATGACTTGTACAATGTACTCCTTGCTGCCCCTTAAAAGCTAAAAGCAGTCAGAAGAAATATTTTTCCCTTTTTAGCCTTTCAGGCTCTGTTCTGTACCCTTCAATAGCACTGCTAAACATGACTCTCCAAGGAGAACCACAGTTAAGAATCTGTTCTCGGGGCCGGGAGTTTGGCCTAGTGGTTAAAGTGCTTGCCCAGCATGCATGAAGACCCGGGTTCGATTCCTCGGTACCACATACATAGAAAAATGGTGCTGAGGCTCAAGAGGTAGAGCTCTAGCCTTGAGAAAATTCCAAGGACAGTGCTCAGGCCCTGAGCTCAAGCCCAGGACTGGCAAAAAAAAAAAAAAAAGAATCTGTTCTCATATTGCAAAGTAGGACAAAGAAAGATGGGCTAGAATTAGGAGCCAATAAGCTTGCAACTTGCATGGGACAAAGGGCAAACTAGGGGTAGAAGAGACAGTTAAGAAGCCTCTGCTGGGGGCCGGGGGTTTGGCCTAGTGGTTAAAGTGCTTGCCTAGCATGCATGAAGACCTGGGTTCAATTCCTCAGTACCACATACATAGAAAAAAATCGGAAGTGGTGCTGAGCCTCAAGTGGTAGAGCTCTAGCCTTGAGAAAGTCCAAGGACAGTGCTCAGGCCCTGAGCTCAAGCCCAGGACCAGCAAAAAAAAAAAAAAAAAAAAAAGAAGAAGCCTCTGCTGATCTAGATACTATAATACATGCTTGTAATCCCAGATAATTAGCAGAAGATCATTAATTTAACGCCCAGTTTGGACAATATAGTGAGATATCTCAAATAAAAATCTACTCTCCTGGTCTGGGGAGAAGTTTTGGGGTCTTAGCTGAGGGTAGTAGCAATGCAATTGGACCAATAAATGTATTCAAGTAAAAAGGCTAATTTTCCTCCTTCCTTATTCATTATGAAGAATATTAAAAATGAGAAAATTCTATAGTATGACTCAGGTTCTTAACATTCCACAGTAATTCAAATAGCATGAAGTCGTGATGATAGTATTATTAATTCATTTTCTCATGTGATGAAGAAATCAAGAAAGTCTAAATAAGTGGAGAAATATTCCATGTTCATGGATAGCCAAAAATCTATACAAAGACTTATACTGTAAACATTTATTTTCATACCCTAAGTTTGTGACAATGCTTATGATGGAAATATAACTGGACAGAATACCTCTGGTACCAAAAGATTAATTCACTATTGATCCTTGGCTTTGTAGCTGTGGGTTTGTGGAACCCTGGGCTAGGTCTGTTCAGATCACAAAGTAGATTGAAATAATGAGTGAATTGCAGCTAAATTAAATTTCTTATTTATCCAGATTTCCTATTAATGAAAATTTCAATACAGCTCATGGGCAGTCTCCAAAGAGACTATTGCTTCCACCATATCTGATAACTTACAGAGGTTAAATGTTTTCTATTGGTTTTATGCAGTAGTTATTCAGCAAGGAAGGGGTGACAGGAAAATGACAAAGTTCATTACAGATGGGCATTTAAAGATCCAGAGATCAAGGAATCTGACCTGAATTAAAATAGCAGATGCAGAATGGTCGTGGTTATCCCGGAAGCACACTACAAATGCCACAGCCTTCCTGACAGTCGGGTATTAATGGTTTAACTAACATTTTGCCCCTCTCGGTTTTATTTGGGTGCTCCGACTGATGTGAGTGCTTAACTCCAGAGAGTCAGTCGAGGGGAAAGCAAACCAGCAAATCAGGTTGACAGGAATAGAGGCTGGGATCCAAGTTGCTGCTTCCTTTCTTGGAATGGAAAACAAAAGAGGGGCATTCAGTAGACTGCTGACTATGGCCCCTTAGTTTTAGCTAGGTAGAAATGGACTCACCTAGAGACTGATTTTCCTGCTCCTCTCGGTTAAGAGCAGCCAGAGAGCCATCTTTTTGCTGCACAAATGAGAGCAGAAATAATGAAGGAAGCTCCTGTGTCATTCGCCTTTAATTTCTTCTCTTCGCCTCCTCCTATGGCCTGGACTACAGTAAGAATCTCACATTAAAAAAGTCTCACAAAAAAAAGGCTAGGAATTTAGCCTAGTAGTAGAGTGTTTGCCTCCCATGCACGAAGACCTTTGTTTGATTCTTTGGTACACATACAATGAAAAAGCCCGAAATGGTGCTGTGGCTCAAATGATAGAGCTCTAGCCTTGAAAAAGCCCAAGGACAATGCTCAGACCCTGAGTTCAAGCCCCAGGATTGGAAGAGAGAGAGAGAGAGAGAGAGAGAGAGAGAGAGAGAGAGAGGGAGGGAGGGAGGGAGGGAGGGAGGAAGGAAGGAAGAAAGAAAGAAAGAAAGAAAGAAAGAAAGAAAGAAAGAAAGAAAGAAGGAAAGAAAGAAAGAGGGTCCAGGAGTTTGGCCTAGTGGTAGAGTGCTTGCCTAGCATGCATTAAGACCCAAGTTTGATTCCTCAGTACCACGTACATAGAAAAAAAGCCAGAAGTGATGCTGAGGCTCAAGTGGTAGAGCTCTAGCCTTGAGAAAGTCCAAGGACAGTGCTCAGGCCCTGAGCTCAAGCCCAGGACTGGAGAAAAAGAAAGAAAGAAAGAAAGAAAGAAAGAAAGAAAGAAAGAAAGAAAGAAAGAAAGAAAGAAAGAGAGAGAGAGAGAGAAAGAAAGAAAGAAAGAAAGAAAGAGAGAAAAGATGTAAAAAACTTCACATAGCAACATCTGTCATCAATCTGGAATACTTGCAAATGTGAAAAAATATATATATAGAGAGAGAAACAAAAGGGAGGGAAAGAAGGATGGAGGAAGGGAAGGAGAGAGAGAGAGAGAGGGAGAGAGAGAGCGCACTCAGGCCCCAAGTTCAAGCCCCAGGACTGGAGAAATAAATGGAGAAGAGTGAGAAGAGAGAGGAGATGGTGCACTGAGGAGAGAAAGGCTGGCTAAAATGAGCAATTTTAGAAATTACTCTGGATCTTTAGTAAGCTAGCTCTTGTGTGAGTCCTATCTACTTCTCCCAAGATGTACACAAAACCAGCACATAAATTTCTGAACTCTTGGAATCACAATAAGAGGGTGCTACGATGAAAGAAAAAAGAACGATTCAGGAACCACATTTACTTCACCAACACATTCTTTGTATTTATATTATTTTATCTACCATCTGTCTATCTGCTTTTTTCTTTTTTGTGCCAGTCCTGGGAATTGAACTCAGGGCCTGAGCACCGTTCTTGGGCTTTTTCCACAAAGCTATCACTCTGCCACTTGAACCACAGCACCACTTCTGGCTTTTTCTATGTATGTGGTACCTAGGAATCAAACCCAGGTCTTAGGGCATGCTAGGCAAGCACTCTACCACTAGGCCAACTCCCAGCCTACCTATTTGTTTTTGTGTGCATGTGTGTGCTGGTTCTGATAAATTTCAATACCAAACTTTAGACTCTATTACAGAGCTATAGTAACCAAAACAGCTTGGTACGGGCACAAGAACAGGCCTGAGGACCAATGGAATAGAACTGAAGACCCAGAAATCAACTCACAGATCTATGGCCACCTAATCTTTGATAAGGGAGCCAAAAGAATAGAATGGAAGAAAGACAGCCTCTTCAACAAGTGGTGCTGGCAGAATTAGTTAAGCACCTGCAGAAAACTAAAGTTGGATCCTTCTTTGTCATCCTGCACTAGGATTAACTCCAAATGGATCAAAGACCTCAAAGTAAAAGGAGATACACTGAAAACTTTACAAGAAGGAATAGGAGATACACTAGACCTCCTTGGCACAGGTTGAAACTTTTTTAATAAAGACTCAGAAACACAATAAATCAAAGAAAGTTTGGATCAATGGGACTGCATTAAACTGAAGAGATTTTGTATGGCAAAGGACATAACTAGCAAGCTAAATAGAAAGTCCACCAAATGGGAGAAGATCTTCCCTAACCATACAACAGAGGCCTCATATCTAAAATACATCAACAGCTAAAAAAATTGAACCACTCCAAAACAAATCTCCATAGAAACAACCATCCCATTAAAAGATGCGCCAAAGACTTAGAGAGTCTTCTCTGAAGAAGAAATAAGAATGGCCTATAGACACATGAAGAAATGCTCAACATCTCTGGCCATAAAAGAAATGCAAATCAAAACAACTCTGAGATTCCACCTCACTCCAGTTAGAATGACTATTATCAAGAAATCCAATAACAACAGATGCTGGAGGGGATGTGGCCAGGAGGGATCACTACTACACTGTTGGTGGGAGTGTAAACTTGTTCAACCACTATGGAAAGCAGTATGGCATTTCCTCAAAAGACTAAATATAGGGCCAAGAGTTTGGCCTAGTGGTAGAGTGCTTGCCTAGCATGCACAAAGACCCGGGTTCGATTCGTCGTTATCATATACATAGAAAAAAAAAAAGCCAGAAATGGTGCTGAAGCTCAATTAGTAGAGCTCTAACCTTGAGAAAGTCCAAGGACAGTGCTCAGGCCCTGAGCTCAAGCCCATAACTGGCAAAAAAAAAAAAAAAAAAAAAAAAGACTAAACATAGAGCTCCCCTATGACCCAGCAATTTCACTCTTTGGCACTTACCCAATGGTCCAGAAACAAGGACATACTAAACCCATGAGCACAACGATGTTTGTTGTAGCACTGTTTACTATAGCAAAGATACGGAATCAACCCAGATGCCCTTCTGTAGATGATTGGCTCAACAAGATGTGGTATTTATACACAATGGAATTCTATGCTGCCATCAGAAAGAATGGCATCACCCTATTTCTAAGGAAATGGAAAGACTTGGAAAAAGTCATATTAAGTGAAGTTAGCCAGACCCAAAGGAACATAGGCTCAATGTTTTCCCTCATTTGTCAGAATTAGTATAAACCTTGGACTCTCCTAGCAGAGGATTACAATAACTCAAAACCTAGAGACATAAGGTCATATAGGATGAGGCTAAATGGAAGGATCTGCAGGATATGGAGGATATGTTCTTAATGTACTATGTTATTTCTCATCTCTTTTGTTGTCCCTTGGTTATCTCATATTGTCACAGTATCTTACCTTGTTATCTGGTATATTGTATGTATGTTTATTTGTTTACTTGAAGTAGGATAGGGAAGGGGAAAAACAAGACGAAGGGAGGGAACTGGGGACAAAAACATGAGAAGGGGCATCGATGTTTGTGAAGTAATGCTCCTTCTATCTGGTGAATATAATGTAACCCTTCTATTAATTACAATTTTAAAAAGTGGTCAAAAAAGGAGTCAATGGTTTGTAGTACAGTCTTCCTGTGATGGAGACAAAAACTCGGGCATGCAAGTTCTTTGGAGAGTCTCCAAGCAGGGCTGGAAAGAAAGAAAAGAATACTATTTTCAGATACTATAAGTTAATTTATTTTGGTTGCTTTTCAAGTGAGAAAAAATGAGGCTCAGGATATAAATATGTAATGCATCTGCTAAAGATATTCAGTTCTTTCTGTATAGAATAAATATAGAGAGGGATGGAAGAGATGAGGGTGAGGCAATAGAGAATGATCCCAGTTCTCTAATCAAACAGATTTAAAGTCCTAACATACTCTTCTCCCCAAGAGAGTGACAACAACAAATATATAAACAGAATCACAGGAATGGGGGAAAAACTTACAACTTGTCTATGTAAGGATAGAAAACAGCAAAAAAAAAAAAAAAAAAAGGGGGCCGGGAGTTTGGCCTAGTGGTTAAAGTGCTTGCCTAGCATGCACGAAGACCTAGGTTCGATTCCTTGGTACCACATATATAGAAAAAGCCGGAAGTGGTGCTGAGGCTCAAGTGGTAGAGCGCTAGCCTTGAGAAAGTCCAATGACAGTGCTCAGGCCCTGAGCTTAAGCCCAGGACTGCCCCCCCCCCCAAAAAAAAGCCCTTCTCCATCGCCTCCATCACCCACCAGGAGCATGGCTAAGCCTGGAGAAGGGCTTGGACCCTGTATTCTCCACAACCCTGGTATCTGCAGGGAAACCAGGCCCATTTGAAAACCACACAGACAAAATCCCATGCACCTGTAGGAGATCATCCTTTCCAAAAAAAAAAACCCCAAAACCCTCAGCCATTCCAGAGGGGCTTGAATTTCATCTTTCCAGCCCCCAGCACAGATCTGACTGAGCACCAGGCTTCCAGGGAGAGCTTCTTGGTCCGGGGATAAGCCAAAGATAGGCACACAAGCCAGCAGCCAAGTGCAGGCCACTTACGGGGTAAGAACTGACTGTGCATGCACAGAAAACACCTACATACCTGTGGGAGCCCACTCCTTCTGAAGCTCGTATTCAACTATCACAGTCCCTGCCACAGACCAGACGGAGCTCACTGGCCAAGGGCTAAGCTCCACTCAGCTAATCTGAGTCCAAGCATGTGCACAGACACGGGCTGACCCATGGGCTAGTTTACCCAGTGGGAGCTAGACTGGGCCAAGCATGGGCCTCTACCTGTTAGGTGCAAGCAGGTAAAACTTGGGCCTTGGCCCTGACAATTGCTGAACCCAAATGTATAAATCACAACAAAAGAATACAAGATTCATCAGCAATCAAGACAACAAGCCAAATCCAAAAGCCAACAACAATCCAGCTAAGGACTCCAGTGAAAGTAGAGAAGAGATGGGTGACAAAAAGAACCATTAAAAAAAAGAACCATTAAAGAAATATGAGACAATTGGCCAATGAAATAAAAGAGGAAATGCAAAAACAATTTCAAGAATACAAAGAAGAAATGACAAAGAAGATCCAGGACTCCCAAAAAGATATGGAGATAAAATTAGAAGTGCTATACATCTCATTAAAAGACAAAATCAACACTATGAGAACTGATCTCAGGAACATAAAAGGTTCAATTTCTACACTGCAAATCACAATGGAATACTGAGGTAGCAGAATAAGTGAATGGTAAAAAGACTATCAGAAGTCGAGGATAAAAGAGAGGCACTGGAACAAAAAGTCAAAGGTATGGAAGAAACATTCAGAACCTACCAAGGGGAAATCCTAGAACTGGCAAACTCACCAAAGAGATCAAATTTACACATAGTTGTGATCAGACAAGGGGAAAGAATTCAGTACAAAAGGTAAGGCTGAGAATGTGGCTTATGATAGAGTGCTTGCCTAGCATGTATTCTCAGTATCACAAAAACAGAAAAAGACAGAAATGGTGCTGTGGCTCAAGTGGTAGAAGCTAAGGGATAGTGCCCAGGCCCTGAATTCAATGCTAAAGACATTGAAAGTCTAGTAAAATAATACCAGATAACTTCTCCAATCTTAAGAGAGAAAACCTCACCCACCTGATAGAAGCATACAGAACCCTAGTAGACAGGATCCAAAAAGAAACACTTCTAGGTACATCATAGTAAAACCATTAGACTTGAAAGGCAGAACTTGATTTTAAATGCTGCAAAAATCAAAGAAGAGCTATATTACAATAAAAAGAAAATCAGAAGCACTACAGATCTCTCCATACAAACTCTCGACACAAGGAGAGCCTGGAATGGTATAATCCAAGCTCTGAAGGTAACCTACTGCCAACCTGAACTGGTACACCCAGTGAGGCCATCATTTACATTTGATGGTGAATCTAAAACCTTCCATGACAAAAATTAAAAGACTAGATGATTACTAAACCAAGAAGTTAAGAGAAGTAAAAGGAAGTATACAATTTGAAGAAAAAATCAAAACCAAGGAAACACATTAGAAAAAAATTCACTGGAAGACCAATTAGTAAGCAAAATAGTAAGATTAGTAAGAGGAAAGAAGCAAAATACAGGAAATCAAGAAAATGGTAGGAAACATAACACATCTCTCTATAACTCTAAACATTAAAGGACTCAATTCCCCAGTCAAAACAAAAAGAACAGCAGATTGGATTAAAAAAACAAAACAAACAAACAAAAAACAAGATCCATCCATTTGCTGTCTCCAAGAGACCCACCTCACAGTCAAAGATAAAAACAAATCCAGATGAAGAATGGAAAAAGATCTTTCCTGCAAATGTACCCTGAAAGACAGCAGTAATAGCTGTGTCGATGAACTAGACTTCTCATTAACATCAGTACAAAGAGGCAGGAAGGTCATTACATAGCAGTAAAGACAATGATCCTTGAAGAGGAAACCACAGTGGTTAATATCTATGCACCAAATAACAGAGCACCTAAATACATTAGGCAAATACATTTGAACTTACAGAACAGGATAAACCCAAACAAAATAATAGTGGGAGATTTTAATACCCTGTTTTCACCAAAAGGACAGATCAACCAAAAAAAAAAAAAAAAAAAAAAAGATAAGCAAAAGGCCCAAGAGTTTGGTCTAGGGGTAAACTGCTTGCCCAGCATGCAAAAAGAGCCGGGTTTGATTCCTTGAAACCACATACATAGAAAAAGCCGTAAGTGGTGCTGTGGCTCAAGTGGTAGAGCTCTAGTCTTAAGACAGCCAAGGACAGAGTTGAGTTCAAGTCCCAGGACTGACAAAAAAAAAAAAAGATAAGCAAAGACACCTCTGAAGTAAAGATACCATAACTCAAATAGACTTAACAGATATCTACAAATTATTTGACCCAATTGGCATTCTCAGCTGTTCATGGAACATCCTCCAAAATAGATTATATCATAGCTCACAAAAAGAACCTAAGCAAGCCTGGCCACCAGTGGCTTACACTTGTAATCCTAGCTACTCAGGAAGCTGAGATCTGAGGATCGAGGTTCATAGCCAGGTTGGGCACAAAAATCCATGAGACTCTTATCTCCAATTAACCACTAGAAAACCAGAAGTGGTGCCGTGGTTCAAATGGTAGAGTGCTAGTGTTGAGTTGAAAATCACAGGGACAGTGCCCAGGCCCAGAGTTCAAGCCCCACAACCAAACCCCCCACCAGAAAAAAAGAATCTAAGCAAATACAAGAGGATTGGCGTAATTCCATGCGTCCTATCTGACCAGAGTGGAAACAAACTAATTCTCAACAACAAAACATATTGCAGAAATCACTCAACACATGGAAGCTGAATGAATTAAACACTGCTGTACAATACCTGGGTCACCGAAGATGTTAAGGAAGAAATTATAAATTCTTACAATTCAATGAAAATGAAAGTACATCACAATGAAACCTCTGGCAGACAGCAAGCACAGTGCTGAGAGGAAAATTCCTAGCTCTAAGCACACACATAAAGAAAATAGAAACAGCTAAAGTAAATAACCTCATGATGCAATTCAAATTGCTAGACAAACACAAAAAAGTCAAGCATAAAACTACTAGATGGGCTGGGAGTTTGTGGTAGAGTGCTTGCCTGGCATGCACAAAGACCCAGGTTCAATTCCTTGGTACCACATGCATAGAAAAATCTGGAAGTGGTGCTACAGGGCAGAATTCAATAAAATTAAAAACAAAAACAAAAACAAAAAAACCCTAGGCCAGGCACAGGTTGCTCATGCCTATAATCCTAGCTACTCTGGAGGCTGAGATTCAAAGCCAGCTGGGGCACAAAAGTCATTGAGACACTTATCTCTAATTAACCACCAGAAAACTGGAAGTGGTACTGTGGCTCAAGTGGTAAATGGGTAGCCTTGAACTGAAGAGCTTGGGGACAGCACCCAGGCCCAGAGTTTAAGTACCAGGACTGACAAAAACAGAAACAAAAAACTAAAAAGCTGTACATAAAATCAGTGAAACAGAAAGCTGTTTTTTAAAAAAGTAAATAAATAAGATTGACAGACCACTTGTGAGAGAAGGAATTGAAATCAATAAGCTCAGATATATCACAGGGAACATTACAACAAATATGCAAGAAATCCATGTACTTTCAAAACCTATGTTCATGAAAGAAGGAAAACCTACCAGAAATAGATGAATTTTTAGAAACACAAAAACTGCCTAAATTATCAAGACCAAAGGAATAAAAGGCGCACGGTATCCTTAATATGTGGCTATTAGATCCAAACAGTACTAGAGCAAGGACTCAATATTTGCATACCCAATGATATGGACATGGTACTAGAAATATAAACAAAACTACATAGACATAAAAATTTATGACTCTATAGACATAATGTTTTATTAAATAGATTATTATGTATCTATAACATACAAACCCTCAGCCTAATTTTGATTATGTTCTAAAATCTAATGCCAGTGATTGTATATATAGATTCTCTTCTTGAATACTTGTTTGTTAAACACATCATTTGAAATATGATGTAAAAATCAATGTTAATAAATTCTTTAATAAAAAATCAATGTTAATAAATTAATTAATGAAAAAATACAACATCCATTCAGGTTAAAAGCTTTAGAGAACTTAGGCCTAGGAGGAACATTTCTTAAAACATAAAAGGCAATAACAGCCCAACAGCCAACATCATACTGAATGTGGGAAAACTAAAACCATTTCCCCTAAATTGAGGAAAAAGGTAAGGATGCCTATTCTTTCCACTCCTTTTAATACAGTTCTGGAATTCTTAGCCAGAGCAATAAGGCAAGAAAAGGACATAAAAGGGATTCACATAGGAAAAGAAGAAATTAAACTATCCCTGTTTGCAGATAAAATGATCTTTGACCCAAATGACTCTACCCTAAACTTCTGGAGCTGATCAACCACCTCAGCAAAGTAATAGGACACAAAATTAACCCACAAAAATCAGCTGCCTTTCTATATGCCAACAATAAATATACAAGCAAAAAAGGAAATCATGAAAAAAAATTGCTATCATTTCAAAAAAAAACCACCCAAACAAATGAAAAAAAAAAACCCTAGGAATTAACCTAACCTAACCAAGATGTAAAAGATCTTCATATTGAAAACTATCAAAATCTAAAGAAAGAAATTAGAGCACACCCAGAAATGGAAAGAACTTACATGTTCATGGAGAGATAGAACCAATATTGAGAAAACAGTCATACTGCCAAAAATGATATAAAATTTCAATTCAATATTCATCAAAATCCCAATGACATTCTTTACTGAGGGAACGAAAACAATCCAAAATTCATATGAAACCACAAGACATAGAACAGACAAAGCAATTCTAGGCAACACACACACACACACAAGCAATATGGGCAGTATCACAATATCAGAGTTTAAACTCTACTACAGAGCCATAATAACAAAAACAGCTTGGTAATAAAAATAGATCAATGGAACAAATTAGAAGATCCAGAAATAAAACCACATACTTACAATCATCTGATATTTGACAAAGGAGCCACGATATACCGGCAAAAAACCATAGCCTTGGGCTGGGAATGTGGCTTAGTGGCATAGCACTTGTCTAGCATATATAAAGCCTTGGGTTCAATTTCTCAGCACCACATAAACAGAAAAAGCCAGAATTGGCACTGGGGCTCAAGTAGGAGAGTGCTAGCCTTGAGCAAAAGAAGGTCAGGGATAGTGCTCAGGTCCTGAGTTCAAGCCCTAAGACTGGTAAAAACAAAACAAAAACAGTCTCTTCAACAACTGATGATGGGAAAACTGAGCAGCTATATGCAGAAAACTAATATAAATTCATAGTGGATTGAAAACCTCAACATCAGACTCAAACTACTGCAAGAAAGTAGGAGAAACACTAGAACTTATGGCTATAGGCAGGAATTTCCTGAATAGAGTCCCAGGGGCACAACAGAGACTCCAATAAGTGGGATTACATATAAAAAGTTTCTGCACAGCTAAGGATATTGTTACTGAACTAGAAAGCCAGCCAATTGACTGGAAATAGATCTGTACCAGCAACTCGTCAGATAAAGGTCTAATATTCAGTATAGACAAGGAGCTCAAGAAACTAACCTCTCCTGAACTTAGACCAATTGCTAAATGGGCAAGGGAGTTAAGGAAAGACTTCTAAGAAGAGATAAGAATGGCCAAAAAAACACATGAGGAAATGATCATCATTCCTGGCCATAAAGAAAATGCAAATGATAACAACCCTGGGATTCTATCTTACTCCATTAGATGGCCCAATGTTTTGAATCTGAAAAACAACTAATGGTGGTGGAGATGGGGGGAAAGGAATCCTGCTACAATGCTGGTGGGACTGTAAACTAGTATAACCATAATGGAAAGCAGTCTAGAGGGTGCTCAAAAACTTAAACATAGGCCTTCCCTATGACTTGGCCATGCCACTCCTAGGCATCTACCCTGAGCATCATGGGCCAGGATATATAATAAGGACACCTGCACAGCCACGGTCGTTGCCACACTATTCACAACAACTAAGACATAGAAACAACCATCTGGGTTGATGCCCCATCGTAGAATTTTACACAGCCATTAGAAAAAAATAAAACAATGTCACTTTCAGAGAAATAGAACTAAAACAAATCATGTTAAGTGAGGCAAGCCAAGTTCAGAGAAACAGTGCATGTTCTCCCTGATATATGGAAGTTAGATCTAAAACACACTGGGATATGACAAACAACACAGGATTTTAGATATGTGGATACAGTGAGGCTAAAAGAGGATAGTCTTAAGAGAGAATCGCAAAGGTGCGATACCCAAGTGCCTCTTCATGAATATATAAAATAATATACATACTGAAACGAACTCCAAAGATATGGAAACAAAGGACTTTTTGCTGAGCTTTTTTTCTTCTTCTGGGGGTTGTATTTGGTGTATTCACCTGAACATCTGTGAGAGGGTGGGGAGAAGGCACAGAATCCAAGGAAAAAGGGTGAAAAAAGTGTAGTAGGGGGGCCGGGAGTTTGGCCTAGTGGTTAAAGTGCTTGCCTAGCATGCATGAAGACCCGGGTTCGATTCCTCGGTACCACATATAGAAAAAAGCTGGAAGTGGTGCTGAGGCTCAAGTGGTAGAGCTCTAGCCTTGAGAAAGTCCAAGGACAGTGCTCAGGCCCTGAGCTCAAGCCCAGGACTGGCAAAAAAAAAAAAAAAAAAAGTGTAGTAGTGAAGTACAGTTCGGGGTAGAGATAGAAGGGGGGAGGGAGTGGGAGAGAATGAGGGGACAGATGACACTATATGAAAGGAACTACACTTATTACCTGACATGTATAAATGTAATGCCATTGTCTATCACCTCTAAAATAACAATGAAAATAATAATTAAAAAAAAAAGCAAAATAAGAACATAAAGGACTCTCTTTCCCACTTGCCTCTGGATGTCAAGCTCATGGTCCATTCAGGTACCAGTGGGAGAGGGTAGAGATTAGGTCCCAGGAAAATGTGGGGGCAGGGAACTGTCCAAATCCAGCCCTCAGCAAAGCAAGTAATGTCTGGAAGCTTAAAATAGATCAGGGAGGAGCTTGTTAGCCTGGCATGCAAAGCACCTCAGTGCTTCTGGGCCATTTTCATTTTGGTAATTGCTTTGGGAGGTTTTCACTTCTTTCTATGCAGTGGACCAGATAACACAGACCTTCACCAATAGATTCATGACATTTCATTATGAACTAATTTAGCCATAATAATTGCTCCCCAGGAACACAGGAATCCAACCTCACTTCAGAAAATCCCTGCCATCTGACGTAGGAGGATTTATAGGTTTAGTGGAAATTGCTTTCTCCTGCTTGCCAGATTACATACTGCTGGTTGATTTTTTTTTTGCATGAGTAAACATCCTTCTAATAAGGAACAGGCCAATAATGTCTTAGGAGAGAGAAAAAAAAAGAGCATCCATTTCCTTCCTGCATTTTCCTGAGAGAGCTGTGTGGATTGGGAAATCCACGCGGGTTGTGCAGAATATGAAATCTGGCATCTTCCTTTTGTGGTGTGGATGGGTTTTGGTCGCTGAGAGCCAAATGCCCTGGCCAGGAAGAGAAGATCAGGAGATGGCTAAGAAAGGCAGGTGAGTAGACTCTGGTGTTGGGGACCCCAGGAAGACAGAGGGATGCAGGACAAACGGAGTGCAAATCAGGCATCATTTCCAGTTTACCTGTGTTGTGTGGAGGCCTTTTTCTCTCTTTCCCTTTATGTCCTCATCTCCTCCTTTTAAGAAGTTAGAATTACGTTTTCCTTTATAATGATGTTAGGTTGAATAGTATCATCATCATATAGTCTTAGCGCCTTGCTCATTGTCCTGAGTAAAAGGTTTTTTGGTGGGAAAAAAAGAATGCATGTACAGTTTCTTAAAAAATCAAGACAATTTTCAGATGTCCGCACAAATCAGCCAATTCTCAAATCACTAAAGGGACTTACATCTGCGGAGAAGATTTATTATTTCTGATGATTTCTGTTAGATAAGTGGGTCTCTTTTCAATCATAAAAAAACAACGATTAAAAATAAAACTTTCCAAGCTGGAGGGCTAGAAGGATCCTTGGACTGTCTTCTACCTGTAAGCTGGGAGGGGCAGGAGGGGAGTCGCCAACTTAGTACGTGCAGTCTGGTTCGTGCCCAGGGTCTGGTGCAGAGCCACTCCCACAGGGAGGCGCTCCCCTCTGGTCATTCTGTTCAAAGGCCTCACCTGGGGAGCTTGCTGTGGCTGTTCTCGGCTGCATCAGTGGATAACTGGGACAAGTGAAGCCAGTGCTCTGCCCTTACTGATGAGGAGGGAAGGGAGTCTGTTGAGTTGAGGGTAGCAGCCTTTGTTCCAAATACAGCTCCAGCTTTGGGTGGAAGCAGTACGGAAATATTAAGTAACAGGAAAGTGAATCCAGCTTTGGAGACTTGGGGGCTAGAAGTTGAGGGTTGGGGGTCTAGTCCCTCAAGGTTCTTGCCTCCTGGAGTTTTACTGAAGACTCCCCAATAACTGGCCTCTGGATTGTTCTGCAAACTCACAAATGCAGGCACGGGGATGGAAGTTGTGGCACTCAGTCCTGGTACTGAAAAGGACCACTTGCTCAGTTGCAGTTACAATTCCACCATGATAGTTGAATAGAACTACTGTTTATCCTTGTCTTTGTTCCAGTATTAGAGAGTCAAAAAGACATTCTTTTTTTTTAAAAAAATTGTTTCTCAAGCCAGGGGGCAGTGGTTCATATCTGTGCTTCTAGCTACTCCGAATATCCTCCCAGATCTCAGTACAAGGCCAGCTCAGGCAGAAAACTTTGCTAGACTGCCTTTACAAAATAACCAGAAAAAGCAGAGCTGTTGGCATGGCTCAAGAGGTAGAGCAGCAACCAATGCAAGTGCAAGGCCCAGAGATCCACCCAGATACAACCAAAAACAAAAAAAAAGGAAACAAATCAGTGTTTTTCAAAATAAGAGAGAGAGAAAGAAAAAAGAAAGAAAGAAAGACAGTTCTTTGAAAGTTTATGGTACATAAAATTTTAATTTAACCTGGATGACCAGATATTAATTGGGTCCATTTTCCATTTGGGAAAGAAATTTAACCAAATCTATCTAGAGCTTTCCAAATTTTCTCAGTCAGGCTCTGGGGAAGAAAAGGGATCCTACTGGGAGTCCAGAGAACCACTGGCCTGCATTCTCTGTCATGCTCAAGATTTCTATTTATTGTGAAGGCACAGGGGATCTGAACGGTCTCAGCAGATTTCCACTTCAGAGGAATCTGCTGCTGGCACACTGTGGTAGATGGATGGGAAGAATGCAATTCTGGTCTATACCTGAGGGAGGTGAAAATGATGAAAGGCTAAATGAAATATATAAATGGTAGAAAGAGCAGAGATGGGGGAAGATGGAGTTGAGAACTTTGGGGGAGTGTGGATGGTCAGGGTTTGATTGGCTTCTTGGGAAAGGAAGCAGTATAAAGCAAGTGTCTAGCACGTATTTGGACTGTGTGATGATCAGGAGACAGGCAAACAGGAGAGCATGTTTAAGGCATACACACACACACACACACACACACACACACACACACACACACACACACACACACATATATGTACATGGATGCAATGGATGCACTCACGAGATACACAGAGCTATCTGCCCAGGCACAGCAAGAGATGTGAATCAGTAGCTCGGGAGATCTAAAGGGAGTACTCAGAGGCAGAGTAGTTGAGGTACCCAGAGTGAGCCTGTCACATGAAATAAGAACAAGATCAAAGAAAGACCTTGGGGAAGAGGCAGGCAAATTACTCACAGCTATAAATATAGTCTCTTAGGAGGTTGGAAACAGGAGAATCAAGATTTGAGGCCAGTCTAGACATACATTTTCACCAGACTTCATCTTAACAGAAAAAGCTGTCATTCCAGCTATATGGAAAGTATAAAAAAGATCAGAGTATAAAAAGGGGTATCAAATGGGGACCAGTGGCTCATGCCGCTGCTCCTAGCTACTTGAGAGACTGAGATCTGAGGATCATGGTTCAAAATCAGTATGGGCAGGAAAGTCTGTGAGCTTCTTATCTCCAAGTAAGCACCAAAAAAGCCAGTTGAAGCATTAATCTTGAGTAACAAAGCTCAAGCACAGTGCCCAGGCCCTGATTTCAAGTCCAGGACTGGCACCAAAAAGAACCAAAGAAGGAAGGAAGGAAGGAAGGAAAGAAGGAAGGAAGGAAGGAAAGAAAGGATCAGGATCAGGTTCAGGGTAGCCTGGGCAAAAAATGAGACCCTATCTCAAAAATAACAATTGTAAAAAGGGCCAGAGGAGTAGCTCAAGTGGTAGACCGTCATCTACCTAGTAAACAGGAAGCTCTTAAAATTCTATTACTTCCAAATAAACAAACAAGAAAATAGAGGAGGAGGACTCTGTGAAAGTGAAAACTAGGGAGAGAGCACAGAGCTGGGAAACTAGAGAAGTCAAAGAAATGGAGACATTTGTATGGCAGTTACCAGGTGCTTATTACAGCACAGTGATTTTACCCAGGAGAGCCTTCCAGATGAGAGGGAGGCATCTCAGCGAAGCCTAGAGAGAGAAAGCAAACTGGTGTGGGAAGAGTTCTCAAGGGGCAGGAAGGCTTGTCAGAGGAGGCAACCTCTCTGCGGAATCTCAGAGGAAGATGAGAAGTGAGGCAGAGTGAGAAGAAAAGAGTGCCAGGAACATGGGAGCAGCAGGTGAAGAGGCATGGCCACCCTGTGGTCAGAATTAAATAGGTAGAAGATATAGCAAGCGAGTGACATTAATGGCATCAACAAGAAACAGAGGTAGTCAGGCACTGATAGCTTCTACTTGTGATTCTAGCTACTTCCGAGGCCGAGATTGGGAAGACTGCTATTTAAGGCCACCCCTCTTAACAAAGAGCTGAAATGTGGGAGCACCTGCCTGCCATCCTAGTGAGATGAGAAGCCTAACACGGGCAGATTGCACCCAGAGGGATGGCCGGGCAGAAAGTAAGACACTAGCTAAAAAATAACCAGCAAAAAGCAAGGCTGGAGGCATGGCTCAGTGGTAAGAATGCCATCCTAGCAAATGTGAGGACTGGAGTTTCACCACAAAGTAAAAATGAGAGAGAGAGAGAGAGAGAGAGAGAGAGAGAGAGAGAGAGAGAGAGAGAGAGAGAGAGAGAGAGAGAGAGAGAGATTGCGAACTGACCTCATTTCATAGCATTGTAGCATTCTCTTGTCCCTTTGTTTTCCAGAAAACTATTGAGTCCCTTCTCTAGTCTTTGGTCTTGCCTCTGCCTACCTATTATCTAGCCTTCATCCTTATAATTCTCCAGGGCCTCTTCACCTGTTGCTTCCATGTTCCTGGCACTCTTTTCTTCTCCCTCTGCCTCACTTCTCATCTTCCTCTGAGATTCCACAGAGAGGTTGCCTCCTCTGACAAGCCTTCCTGCCCCTTGAGAACTCTACCCACACCAGTTTGCTTTCTCTCTCTAGGTTCAAGTTCAATGTCTGATATGTGGAAACTAAAAAGTTGCTGGAGCCAGGGCCTGGCATGGTGGTACATACATAAAATACCAGCTGTTATAAGGAGGTAGAGAGGGGAGGATCATATTTGGTGGTTAGGACAGTCAAAACGGTAGAGATAGACAAATTATGATCTGAGGCTGGCTCAGGACAAACTCAAGATCCTACCCCAAAACTAAACTAAAAAAATCTAAAAGGGCCGAGGGCGTGACTTAGAGGGAAAACACCTGCCTCATAAGCACACAGCCTTGAATTCAAATTCTAGCCCTGTCAGGAAGAATTTTTAGCGAAAGAAACATTGCACATAAACACATGTGTAAATCCTGACTTCTGCTACTTCTGTTCTTCATTCATTCATTCATTCATTCATTCAATAATTACGTGAGAGCACAATTGTAAGATTATGGGAAGCAGCATAGACCTCACCTTCCCTCCATGGCTGACAGCTTAATAGTAGACAGATATACATAGAGGAATTCTCACAGAATGTTAGATCTTACAAGACCTTTCAACACTTTCGTTTTAAAGATGAGATGACAAAGCCTAAAAAGATACAAAACTTGTGCCACTGTCCCACTCCCTCCATTTTTCCGCTCCCTGTGCTTTCTCACCATTGTAAAATGGAAACAGAAAGTATTTTGGCAGATATAAAACTTATGTGGACTCATGAGAAAATAATTTCCTAACTTGAGGGATTTTTTTTGCCAGTCCTGGGGCTTGAACTCAGGGCCTGGGCACTGTACTTGAGCTTTCTCAAGGCTAGCTAGCACTCTACCACTTGAGCCACACCACCACTTCTGACTTTTTTCTGTATATGTGGTACCAAAGAATTGAACTCAGGGCTTCATGCATGCTGGATGAGCACTCTACCACTAGGCCATGCTCCCAGAAATTTCCTAACTTATATGCAGTTGAATCTCTGTAGACAAGAAGAGTTGGTAAGTCAGAGCTGTAGTGATCCTGCCCAGGCTGCTCTGATGCCAGCCATTGTCCGATCTTTTGACACCAGCAACAACTTTGATCCCCCTTGGATATGCAGATCTCAGTGTCCAACAGTGGTCATGCTTCATATGAATCAAGGACCTCAGAGAAACAGACCAACAGTGTGTACATATACAACCCCACGTACATCTACATCAGTCCATCCACTCATCCATGCCTTCATCCATGCTCCATTCATCCATCCATCCACTCATTTATCTGCCCACCCACTCATCCAGCTTTCTATCCACCGTTCATCCATCCATCCACTCATTCATCCATTCATCCATCCATCTACTCAACTATCTACATGTCTATTTCATCTATGAGAGAGAAAAACACAGAGAGAGGCATTAATTTTTGGAAATTTACTTTAAGAAATTATGAGGCTGTTAACTCTGAAGTTTCAAGGTAAGACTAGAAACTCTGGCAGGAGTTGATGCCATTTTGAGCTAAGAAGCACTCTTAAAACAGAATTTCTTCTTTGGAAGCCTTCGTCTTTTAAGGCCTTTACCTGGTTGAAGTCTACTTGTACTGTGGAGGACAATCTACTCTACGCAAAGCCTATTTAAAAGTTGTAAAGAATAAAACCTGGGGCAGGCCTGGGTAAAAGCATGAGATACTATCTGGCAATTAACTTTCAAAAAAGCATAAAGGTCCAGAAGTATGGCTCACACGGTAGAGCGCTTGCCTAGCAAGTACAAGATCCTGGGTTCAAATTAAAGCTATGTGCAAATTGTGCAGGTGCCAACACCCATCTTACCACTACCTTCAGCTAACTGGACTGGAGCTGTAAAGTACTTTTCATCTCTTATACATTCTGCCTCCTTCTAGAATTGTCTTGAACATTCTCAATGCCATCTTGTGACCCAAGAGGACCTAGATCAAAAAGGAGAAACTTCCACGTTTCTCCTTCTCTGTTTCAGTAAAACAGGTTCCAGATATGGTGCTGGCTTCCTAACAGAGCAGTGTCTCAAGGTGTGTCCAAACGTCCCAGCTGTGTTACTCGTGAGCAGAACCTGGAGACCAGCCAATGTTCAGCCTTAGCTAGATGGCAAAGCAAGCCCAGGTATCTGATTCAGTCTTCTGTCTGAGTTCCCTTCTGTGTCACCAGCTCAGCTGCACCATCCTAGATACTTCTTCAAGTGAGTTCTACATGGTAACTTTCATTTTTTAGCATCAGCATGGCTCACATCTCCTCAAACCTCTGCTTCATCGTCATGGTCTATGAGAAGGTTCTCTGGCCACTTCTATAAAACAAAATCTTTAGCCCCTACTCCTAACCCCTTACTGCTTCCCATAGCCTAGAACTCCCTGCTAAGAAGGAGCCTGGGTGTACATGTTCTTTCAGAAATTCATTCTCGTTTACAATAGTTATTCTAGGCAAGCCAGGAATCCATCACCAAAACTCTAAGCCTAGTGAAACAGCAGTGGGAAGACAGCCTCTAAGCAGTGAGAATGCCTGTGTGAGACAACATATGTGTATATTAGCGATCGTAGAAAGCACAGTACACCCTAGATCTGAGCTACACATATGCCATGCTAAGCTGGGCATAAACGAGAAATGTCTGTGTAGATTCTTAGCCAACCAGGAGCCTTATCCCTAGTTGGGGTTGTCCTTGTGTGAGGACAGTGGTGCTTGGCAGATCAGCCACTGGACAATGCACCTGGAGACTCTATCCAGAGATATGGCAAAGTTTAGGAGGTCTTGCTCAGTCCAGACTCATATTGGCTTGATATTACTGATCTCACCCAACCCTGCAATGTTCCTATGTTGTTTCTGTAATCAAAGTTCTAGAACATGATCAGAAATCTATGTGAAACATCATCTCAGTGATTTCTAATATTCTCTTTTGTCCTTTATGAGCATGGAGTCAGTCCAGTCTTCTGGTCTCATAGTACAGATTTTCTCTGCTACAGAATCCTTAAATTTATTACTTATCTGGGATTAGTGGGTTTTTTTTGCTGTTCTTTCTCTTTATTTGTGTGTGTGTGTGTGTGTGTGTGTGTGTGTGTGTGTGTGTGTGTGTGTGTGTGTGTGTGTGTGCCAGTCCTGGAGCTTGAACTCAAGGCCTGGGGATGGTCCCTTAGCTTTTGTGTTCAAGTGACACTCTACCACTTGAGCCATAGCTCCACTTTTGGCTTTTTGCTGATTAATTGGAGATGAGAGTTTCATGGACTTTTCTGCCCAGTTTGGCCTTAAACTGTGATCCTGAGACCTCAGCCTCCTGATAAGCTAGGATTACAGGAGTGAGCCACTAGAGCCAGGCTTCTTAATTTAGCTTGAAAAGACTAGAATTCTCAATGTTGCTGAACATTGAAACCAGCTAAGTGGTCTAAGTCTATTGCTGGCAGGGTGCTAAGTAAGAGGTGTTGATTTATGTGGTCTTACACATTAGCTTCTTGGGCAATTTACCAGATGTCAGTCTGGGTCAAGGGTTAAATAACCTTTGGAGAAGCAATTAATTTTCTTCATTCTTCTGAATGTGAAGAACATCCCTTTGGGTGGGAAATACCAAGGTAATATTGGATACTTCAGTTTTATTGTAACTACTGACATTATCTGTCTTCTCCAAGCAGAATAATATTTCCTTCTACTGATGCTTTTGGCTAGAATATATTCTTTTTTGTTGTTGTTGGTCATGGTTCTTGAACTCTGGGCCTGGCTGCTGTCCCTGAGCTCTTCAGCTCAAGGCTAACACTCTATAACTTTGAGCCACAGTGCCACTTCGTTTTCTAGTGGTTAATTAAAGATTGGAGTCCCATTGACTTTTGTGCCTGGGCTGGCTTTGAACCTCAGATCCTCTGATCTCAGCCTCCTGAATAGCTAGGATTAGAGGTGTGAGCAACTGACACCTGGCTGGAATGCAACTTTATATCATTGTCTTGAGCATGTATTTGAGCAACCACATTTCATATTGGTTGATTCATCTTTGTGGAATATACCCAATTGTTCTCCCACATTCTGTACGATTCTTTGTAAAGTCAGCTCTGCATCCTGCCTAGGGCTTTGTAGACAAGTGTAAGGCAAATGGCATAAGGGATTCCTGACAGTGGGCCATGCAGAGTGGCATATATCAATCCTGATGAAAACATGCAAAGAATTCGATGGGAAGAATGCAGTGGAAAGGAGAAAAGGCCAGAGTGCCATCAAAAGGAGAGATTATTTGATCCATGGCAGTGGCTAGGGAAAACACAATGTGAAGACTGGTGGGAAAGATGGTTCTAGATGGTCAGGACATCAGAAGCAAAGAATAGACATGAAATAAGTGACTGCAAGAAGTTAGAACAGGCAAGAATTCAGTGTATAGCCTACAAAATTAAGAAAACTGAAGGAAGGGGTGGGTTGTTAGATGGTAACTCTATACAACTAGTTTAAAGATAATGATGATGACAACTATAGCAATAATAATAAATTTAGACAGAGTGGCAGAAAGGCTGGAAAAGTTGGTGGGAGGCTTATAATGGTTCTTATGACATGTTCAGCTGCTGTGGCTTCAAGTTTCATTGTGGAGGGCATGAGTATAGTGGTTGGGTTAAGGAGGCCATGGCAGGAAGCCGCTGCTCCCTTGTGAGAAGAGTGATGCCTAAGGAAATGGGTGCGCACAGGCCAGATCCAGGGGGAGGGCTGGTTGGCTGACTGGGGTGGCCCCCGCTGGCCTCTTCAGGGGCTTTGTGCACATGGGTAAGGGCGTGCATTCTGGAGATACCTCACCAAGCAGTCATGCTGGGGCTAGACAGGCCCACAAGTTCATGCTGGTAACCCTAGCTACTGGAGAGGCAGAAGCAAGAAGATGACAAGTTCAGGGAAAAAAGAAAAGAAAAGAAAAACAAAAACACAAAGGAAAGGAAGTGGCTCAAATGATAACTTGTTTGCCAGGGTGCTGGTGGCACATGTCTGTAATTCTAGCTACTTAGGAGGCTGAGACACAAGGATCATAGTTCAAAGCCAGTCCAGCCAAGCCCCCAACAGACCACAAAAAGTAATAATAATAACTGGCTTGCCTAGGATACGTGAGACTTTAGGTTTGATCCTCAGTACTGGGAGAAAGTTGTTTCATTTTGTTTTGATTTTTGCCCTGCTGAAGGTTTCTAGTTCACTTTTCAAGTCCTCACTGTATGTTCCTTAGTAAATGTGTGAACTCTCATTCTTTGCTTTTTGTCTAAAATAAAACAGCCATTTTGGAAGGAAAAAAAAAGTCCTCAGCTAGCCACTGGTGGTTCATATTTATTATACTAGCTACTCAGGAGGCTGAGATCTGTGGATCATAGTTTGAAGCAAGCCTGGGCAAAAAAAGTCTATGACACTCATATCTCCATTGAACCAGCAAAAAGCTGGAGCAAGGAAGTGGAGCTGTGGTTCAAGTGGTAGGGTGACAGTGTGAGTGCAAGAGCTAAAGGACAGCACCCATGCCCTAAGTTCAAGTCCCAGCACACACACACACACACACACACACACACACACACACACACACACCCCTCCTCTATCTTCACTGAGATGATTTTTTTGTTTTGTTGGTCCTAGGGCCCTGAGTTGTGTCACTGAGCTTTTTTGCTCAAAGCTAGCACTCTACCACTTTGAGCCACAGCCCTGCTTCTGGGCTAATTAGAGATAAAAGTCTCATAGATTATCTTGCCTCAGCTTTAAAACCTCAGTCCTCCCATCTTAGCCTTCTAAGCAGTTAGGATTAATGGCGTGAACCACAGAGATGACTTAATCAGCACCATGAAGTAGTATTTTCCAGGCACTCTGCTATTGGCTGAATGAGCCTCTTGGCTCTATCCTCACAGGCCTATTGGCTACTGTAATCTCAGAGTAATTCAGAGAGCAGCCTGGAAAGACCCCATGTACCTGTAACACAAGGGTTTACAACAAGCTGGTGCCACGCAGTTCCACATATCAGAAGCTTTCATTCTAACCAAAATGAAAAGGGAGTTCAAAAAATGCACACTCACTACCCAGGAGACTGAGATCTGAGGATCACAGTTCAAAGCCAGCCCAGAAAGCAAAGCCTATGGGACTTTTATCTCCAATTAAGCACTAGAAAACCTGAAGTGGGGTTGTGGCTCAAAGTAGTAGAGCACTAGCTTTGAACAGAAAAGCTGAGGAGCAGTGCCCATGAATTTAAAGCCCACAATAGATAGGGGTGGGGGGGAAGCACTACTGTTTCATCCAGAGATTATCATCAATGTTATCTTAAATCATCTTGAGACACATCCATTCTTCCTTCATAGCCTCCTGCCGGTTTATTCAATAAACATATATGGGACACTGATTTTTGCAAGATCCATCTCATTTCTATGTGAAGGAAGGAAACTCAGAACTTCCATTGAAATGGATTAATGGCTATTTAAAGCCCCCAGGTAAAGCCTCCCAGATAAATAGGAAGCTTATTTGAAAATTTTGAGGCAAATGAACTGGGAACTGTGGGTTAAAGTTAAAATTATGTGATTAAATTTTTGCAAAAATTAATACATAGTTTTGCTTTTGTAATTTGCTTATGCATTTATTTTTTTAATTTTTAGAAGAATAGGTTTATTTATATAGTTATAGTATAGCTATGGGCAAAATAATTATGTAATGTAATTTTATTGGCCACTTGTCTGTGGCTATATGCAGCTATTGTGGTTTTTGTTTTTATAAATTTTTTTAAGTTTTGGGCTGTTTATTTTTAAGTTAAGTTAGCCCCGGCTGGTTAGGGTAATAAATTTTAAATTTTGTATTTTAATAAAATTTGTAGTTTTTATTAAAATCTTAACCCACTTCTTTGGAGGCCCCAGTGAGATAACTCAGTTGGGGTGACCCTCAGTCACAACCTGACACCCTGCAAGGGGATAGACTTCAGAAGGAGCCTCTGTAGAGGACAGGCCAAAGTAGGAGCCCCTAATAAAAGCAGGTGTTGAAGGGGATAGGCTGCAAACAAAGCCCCTGTGTAAACTAGGCCACAGATGAAGCCCTGAGGCAAGCTCTGAAGTTAATTTTCACTGGTGAGCTTCTCTTTAAGGAATCCAAAACAAAAACAAAAAAAACTCCTATGAGTGAGAGGGAATACAGCACATACTCTCAAGTCTGGGAAGGAGACAAGGCGTCGTCCGCCCCCCTGTGCTGCTTATGCAGTTTTTAATGGCCACTCCATTTGTCTGTTTTGTCTGTTGTCTGTACTATCATGGTTCGAGATCTGGGTTTCTTGAAGCCACTGGCTGACTGCTCCAAACCGGAAATCTCCACAAGGGAGGCTCCCCGTTTAACATTTCAGGGCCCCAAGGTGTTTCTGTCACTCTGACTGTTGGCCGGGCATGCCATCAAAATTTAAAAGTGACTTGAAAAGTCTCTGTTTCTCTGTCCACTTCACCACACTCAAACCCATGTGCAGCAGTGGAAGCAAGCTATCCAACAGAAAACACTGGGTTGACTTGCTTTGGTCCTCTACAGTCAGGTTTTCGGGTCTCAGTGTTGGCTGCAGCACTTTAAAAAGAAGTTATCTAAGTCCTCTACGTCTGCGTTTCCTCTTGGGTAAGGTCTACCTGACAGGGTGTTGGAGGAATAACTCCAGTGTCAAATGGAGATTACCAAGCAGATTAATATGAAGTCAGGTAAGGTTAGCTTTGTTTCATGTTGTAATTAATTTTAACTTCAACATGCATATGTGTGGCTGGTGAAGGGATGCCAATGACATGAAAAACAAGAAAAATAGTTTAACTTGAATTAAAAGTCAGTAACAGGGCCGGGAGTTTGGCTTAGTGGTTAAAGTGCTTGCCTAGCATGCATGAAGACCCAGGTTTGATTCCTCGGTACCACATATAGAAAGAAGCTGGAAGTGGTGCTGAGGCTCGTGGTAGAGCTCTAGCCTTGAGAAAGTCCAGGACAGTGCTCAGGCCCTGAGCTCAAGCCCAGGACTGGCAAAAAAAAAAAAGTCAGTAACAAACAGCTCTGTCTGTCTGCCCGCCTGCCTACCTATCTCCCCCCTCTCTCGTTCTCTCTTTCCCTTTCAAGGCAGGAAGGCAGAGATTATTTCTCAATTTCTTCTTCATTCTTAATCTATTTCCCAATTTTTATGAATATATAATAGACAAATTTTCAAAAATATTCACTAGCAACCATGGAAACACATTCAAGGTCTGACTTCTCAGTGTCCTCTGGGTACACTCAGCTGTGTAGTGACACTGCAGAGCTAGCCCGCCCTCCTGCAGTCAGAACGCAAGGCTATTGCACCCAGCATACAGAGCCCACGTAGCTTGCCTTCTGGTCACACTCCTTGTTCAGCCTCTTGTTTTTCTGCTCAGGTGTTCAGGTCAGGGCAGACACATGCCTTCCTTATGTTGCAAGTTTACTGGAGCCAGCTATGCACAGGATGGCTCCTGCTTCACTCCTGCCAAGCTTGTGCCTGCCCCCGCTCCACTTACTAACAGATGACATAATCCCCATGCAATCGTCCTGATGTGCACATATCCATCAGGAAACAACAGTGCTTCACGAATGATAATGGACCTTAAGGATTCCGCACATTGAACGAGCGACGTTCAGGGTGCCAACCTGTCACTCAGATGTCCCCACAGAGCAGGAAACCACAAATCTCCCTAGGCAGAGAGACACAGGTCCTTGGCATGTTAGAAGGAAGCAAAGAAACAATAAATGTTTTGGTCTCTCCTCCTGGCCCTTCTTCTACACCACCCCTCCCGCCTGCATTTTCTTCCATGCCAACAGCCAGAGGGCAAGGATGCCCGAGAGAAAATAATTTGCCTGACAGTCTACTACTCCCTATAGTCAATGATGGCTTCAAGTTATGATGTTAACCGTCAAGAACCCACTAAAAAGCCAGGCACTGGTGGCGTACCTATAATCCTAGCTCAGGAAACTGAGGTCTGAAGCTTGCAGTTGGAAGCAGCAAAGTCTGTGAGGCTATTATCTCCAGCTAACCACCAGGCAGCGTGGTGGGGGCCACTTTTAAGAGACTAGAATTAATTTCAGGTGGGCCAATAGGGAAGTATTTAAAGCAGATCTCTTCAAATCCGACTTTCTAAATATTGAATTTTCCCATCTCACCTCCTCACAGGCACTCAGGAAATGCTCATGGAAAGGCTAAATTGACTTATTGATGCTTCTTTTTTTTCATATTTACTTTGAATAGATGGTGGAGGTACTTTGTTGATTTGGGTACCCAGACTGTCTCTAGAATGTCTCTCATTTTTTTTTTTATTTTCATAGTAGACCTCAAAGACAGAGACGAGAAGCCCATGAAGATACCCACAAGCAAGGAAGGTATGGCATAAATGTACTCACCATTCTAAGCACGCTTCTTCTCTCCATACTTCAATCCTAGTGATTTTCAGCATTGTACCTAGCTACCCCCCACCCCGAATCAGGAAGCAGAGGGTAAGGGGCAAGAGGAAGGGACCCTAAAAGGAGGCAGGAGGGGCTCTGGATTAAGCTGGTGAATGCTGTGGGTAGCTGTAGGAACTGGCACCTCCCCATCTCCTTACCCCCCCATCCCACCATGTCCCAGCTTCCTCCTTCACATCCATGGGCATCTCAGTCCTCAGTCGTCATTCACTGGTTCAGATCTTTCCTGGGCCACTTTTTTTTTTTTTTTTTTTTTTTTTTTGCTACTTTAGGCTTCCTTCCTCAATCCCATAAGGCCTTCTTCACTTTGTGTTTCACCGTACAGTTGGAAATGTGCTTCCACAGCTGACATCTCATTTAACTCTGCACACCTGATCCAATTATCAAGTCTGACCTTTAGTCATTTGGGAAAATCGAGCTCAGGGAAATGAGTGGTGTAAAGGCACAAAGCAGGAAGTTGCTGAATGGAGACAGAGTTTCAGTCGCTTTTTTTCCTCAGAGAGAGAGAGAGAGTTTCTTCAGGAAAGGACAGAGAGGTGGGCTGAGCCAATGGCAAGGGTGGAGTCTGTGTTTGGGGATAAACATGTATCGGGGCTTTTCAAGATTTATCTTCTGACCACTATCCCTGTCACCTGCAACAGTAGCTGCCACTCTGAACCTTGTCAGAGTTGCAAATTCTTATCCTCTGCCCAGACCTACCAGAGCCTGTAGGGGCCATGCAGGTTCAGGAAGCTGGATCATGAGTCCCATGGGAGATGCTGGCACATGCTCACATTTGGAAGTCATTATGGGGGGTGAGGATAGGGAGTAAGTGTTGAGTTCCCTGCAGAGGAGACAGCCAGGAGATAGCCTGTGGAGGAGTAGGGAGAATGATGAAATGTTTCTGTGGATTTCAGATTGTGCTCATGGGCAAATGAGCAGTATTCAAGGTTGCTGTTTATAAGGGCAAAAGACTGGGAGTAAGCCCAGCCTCTAGCGGCCTGATTGGTCCCATGGTTTATGAAATATCCATTCACAGAACACTGCAGTGTAAAAAAGAATAAGACTAATATGGACATAATAAGGGAAATATAAACACAACTACATAGACATAAAAACTTATGACTCTATAGACATAATGGTTTATTACATTGATTAATATGTATCTCTGATATACAAACCCTTAGCCTAATTTTGATTATGTTCTAAAAATTAAGAGCCTGTCATTGTATATAGAGATTCCCTTCTTGAATACTTGTTTGTTAAACATGTCATTTGAAATATGATGTAAAAATCAATGTTAATAAATTCTTTAATAAAAAAAAGAATAAGACAAGCCAGGCACTGGCGGCTCACCCCTGTAGTTCCAGCTTCTCAGAAGGCTGAGATCTGAGGCTCACAATTCAAAGCCAGCTCAGGCAGGAAAGTCCATGAGAGGCCTATCTCTAATTAACCAGCAAAAATCTGGAGATGGAGCTGTAATTCAAATAGTAGACCACCAGCCCTGAGCAAAAAAGGTAGTGGATAATGCCCAGGCCCTGAATTCAAACCCAAGCATTACAATAACAACAAGAAAAAAATAAGGCCCTTGGGGTTCTCTAGTATAGAAACAAATCCAAGGCTTATTAAGGAAAGGCCCGTGGCCATAAGAGTTTCTAAAATGCTAATTGTGTGTAAAGAAGAGGAGAACTAAGAATATTTCTTGGTACTTACTTATTTCTATATAAGCAAGTCTGGAGAGATAAACAAGAAACCCATAAAAGAAGTGCCTGTGGAAGAGGGAAGTAGGTAAATGAAAGTATTAAAAAAAAAAGTCAAACTCTATAAATGGGCAAATGGATTACCTATTTAGAAAAAAAGTAAGTATAAATGGACATAGAGGCAATCCAGAAGCTGACTCCCACAGGGACAGAGTGGATGACATTTGACAAGGCTAAGTCCATTCTCCTGTCACAGAGTGGCCAACCAAGATCAAGGACATCCTGCTCAGTCATACTCATTCATTCCCCTCCAGACCAGCCTTCCCAAATGCCTGAGGTCCTTTAGGGCAATTAATAAGGCAGGCTCATGCCTGTAAACCTAGCTACTCAGGAGGCTGAGATCAGCATGAGCAGATCTTAGCCTTTACTTATTAAAAATCATTTAGGAGGCACCCCTACCTCTACTCTTCTACTTGCTGCTACCAAACCCAGGGTTGCACAAGCCAGGGAAGAGCTCTACCAATTAAGCTCCTGTCCCAACTTTGACAAGCTTTAAAAAAAAAAACCACCAGATTCCAGACCTGATTCCCACACTCTCCAGTCAGAGACTTGAAACAGGGTTGGGGTTTTGCTATCTTAAAAAACCCTGTGTGGTGCTGAGGCTCAAGTGGTAGAGCTCTAGCCTTGAGAAAGTCCAAGGACAGTGCTCAGGCCCTGAGCTCAAGCCCAGGACTGGCAAAAAAAAAACAAAAAACCCGTGTCATCCTGGATTGGTTTGTTTATCCAGAAAATAGGAAAGCAAAAGGGGCTATTCACCAGGTAAAAGAAGAGCATAACATTCTGGGAAATGTTTCAAAAGCAAGTCAAAAAGGAAATGTCTTTCATCTCTCTCATTTGGAACATGAACCTGTTTTTCCTCTCACAGCCCAATTCTGAAACGGAGCCCTGATATCACCAAATCACCTCTGACGAAGTCAGAACAGCTGTTGAGGATTGATGACCATGACTTCAGCATGAGGCCTGGCTTTGGAGGTAGGAGGTGTACATTTCTGTATCAACATCTTTCCATCTCTTCCTTCCTTCTTTCCTTCCTTTATTTTATTTATTTATTTTTTTTGTCAGTCATGGGGCTTGAACTCTGGGTCTGGGCGCTGTCCCTGAGCTCTTCAGCTCAAGGCTAGCACTCTACCACTTAAGCCACAGCACCACTTCTGGTTTTCTGGTGGTTAATTGGAGATAAAGTCACACAGACTTTTTTATGCCTTTGAACCCTGATCCTCAGATCTCAGCCTCCTGAGTAGCTAGGATTACAGGCATGAGCCACTGATGCTCAGTTCCTTCCTTCCTTCGTTCCTTCCTTCCTTCCTTCCTTCCTTCCTTCTTTTCTTTCTTCCTTCTTGGGTTTTGAACCCAAGGCCTCATACTTCTCCCAGCTTGTTTGCTTGGTACTCTACCCCTTGAACCATATCTTTTTTTTGCCAGTCCTGGAGCTTGAACTCAGGCCCTGGGCACTGTCCTTGGGCTTTCTCAAGGCTAGCACTCTACCACTTGAGCCACAGTACAACTTTCAGCTTTTTCTGTGTATGTGATACTAAGGAATCAAACCCAGGGCTTTATGCATGATAGTCAAGCACTCTACAGGTAGGCCACACTCCTAGCCCAATTATTGAACCTTGTTTTCTAATAGCTATGTTAGAGATAGGCTCTCTTGAACTTTTCTCCCTGGGCTGGCTTTAAACTGTGATCCTCTAGATAGATCTCAACCTCTGAGTAGCTAGAGTCTAGATATGCAGGACTGGTTCATGTCTTTTTTCCAAGGATACTTCTATCTGTCCATGATCGGGAAATCAAGCAGGGACTCTCTGGCTTTACTGATCAGAGTTGTCCTCCTTGCTCTGGGTTTTGCTGAACACGTTCTTAGGAGCACCTGCAAGTGGATGACCAGGCTAGGCCAGCCAGTTGTCCTTAAAGGCGCTTCTGAGAAGGACTCAAGGTCACTTGTGCAGCCCAAAGCCGCCCCCTGAAAATTATCTGAAATTCAGTCTGATACCCTTGAATTAAATTTGTTCTCATTTGAGAGCTGGCAGATAAACTCTGGGTACATGTGTGAGGGCAGAACATGGTTTGCTGGGTTTAATTAAATGAAAGTAGCTGGAGAAAATAATGACTCAGGGCAGATGAAGCTGAAGCCCTTTGAAGCTTAGCCTGTGGCTGCAGCCCTCTTAGTGTCAAATAGGGTCTTCTTCCTTATGAGCTTTTTTTTCTGGAGAAACATATTTGTTTTACAAATCATTCTCATGTTTTTAACTTGTTTTCCCCAAATAAATAGACTTTCAAAAGGAGTTTCTGACTGGACGCAGTGTCTATTGCCTATAATCCTAGTTACCCGGGAGGCTGAGATCTGAGGACTGCAGTTCAAAGCCAGCCAGGACAGTAAAAAGTCAGTGAGACTCTTACCTCCAATTAATCACCAGAAAACTGAAAGTGGTACTGTGGCTCAAGGGGTAAGGCAGTAGCCTTGAGCTGAAGAGCTCAGAAACAACGCGAAGTCCCACGACTGACCAAAAATTAAAAGGAGTTTCAGTTCACTCCATGATTGGCAGCTGTTGGATCCAAACCCACCTTTCTGCTCCATGGTAAATGGAGTATGCCATGTCCAGCCCAAATCCTGGAAGTGGCCAATAGAGATCAAGAATTTGTCTTCTTCATTAGGATTCCTCAGCCACCTCTACTTTTTGTTTTGTTTTGCTTGCTTGTTCTAATACCATAGTTTGAACGGTAGGCCTTGCACTCTGGCTTAAGGCTGATGCTCTACCACTTAGCCATGCCTCTAGCCCAGATTTTTGCTGGTAATTTTGGAAATGGAGTCTCATAGACTTTTTTTTTTGCCTAGATGAGCTTTGAACCACGATCCTAATCCTCAGATCTCAGCCTCCTAAGAAGCAAGAATTACATGTGTGAGCTATTGACACCAAGCTAATAAAGTTGTTTTATGACCCAGAAATCACAACCAATCTAATGTTTTTAAGGCCATTGTGATACATCATGTTTCCCTTAGATGATCCTCCATCATGTGTCAAAGATGCAGATGTGTGGATTTGACAAATGGCCTTCAATTCTGGGTGCTTTTCCCAAGCAACACCTTTCCCAGGGCCAGAAAGTGACTAGCATCCATGATGAAACAAGGTCAACTCAAAAAGGGTGTAAGCAGAAAATAAAATGGATGTCCTCATACCAAGGAGGTAACGCCTTATACCAGACCCAGCCTTTGGCCTCTACACCATAGCTTTAGATAGCATTTGGAATCAAGGAAGAATGACCCACAGTAACTCAGCATTTCAGATTAATCTGGATGATTCATAACAGCAAACTTCATTTAAGTTTTCATGACCAAAACCTTCCAATCCAACAGAACTCTGCGGTACTAGAACAAATGCCTCTTTTTCCTATCTTTCATTTTTTATTTATTTACTTGTTTTGTCGGTTGTGTGGTTTGAACTCTGGGCCTGGCCACTGTCCCTGAGCTCTTCTGCTCAAGGCTACTGCCCTACTCATGGGCCTGGGTATTGTCCCTGAGCTTTTCTGCTCAAGGCTAGCACTCTTACCTGAGCCACAGCTCCACTTCCAGTTTTCTGGTGGTTAGTTGGAGATAAGAGTCACAGATATTAGTGCCCGGCCTAGCTTTCAACCTCGATCCTCAGATCTCCACCTCCTGAGTAGCTAGGATTAGAGGCATGAGCCACCAGCATCCAGTTTTCCTACCTCTTGTATAGTTAAAATTCAAGGGCTGGGAGTTTGGCCTCGTGGTAGAGTGCTTGCCTAGTATGCATGAAGACCCAGGTTCGATTCCTTGGTACCACATATACAGAAAAAGCCAGAAGTGGTGCTGAGGCTCAAGTGGTAGAGCTCTAGCCTTGAGAAAGTCCAAGGACAGTGCTCAGGCCCTGAGCTCAAGCCCAGGACTGGCAAAAAAAAAAAATCAAGTTAAAAAAATACATGCCATCATTGTGCCCTGTCCACAGGCCCGGCCATTCCTGTTGGTGTGGACGTGCAGGTGGAAAGCTTGGACAGCATCTCAGAGGTTGACATGGTAAGTGCTTCTCTGACCAGGGCTGTGGGCAAGGAGGGAGACTCACATAGCCCGTCTCTGAATACAGAAGTCCTACATTCCTGGAGACACTGAAGTGGCACAACTCTCCTGGGAGATGAGAATTCCCACAATTGTTTTAGAGATAGCTCTGGGAGATGTGTCACTGAATACCCCATTGATAGGAGACAGAATCAGATGACAAACTTGATCCCCTCTTCCCTTCCTCATCCTCAGCACCCAAGATCTCACTGCTGGGATCCATTCTCTGGGCAGAAGCTCCCAGTGAAAACTGCAGTGTAGAAAGAATGCCCTCTCCCCTTTTTCTTGGATCTGCCCAGATCAAAAACAGAGCATTCCACAACACTTAGCTTATAGGACTTACAAGTTCGGGTCTTTCAAGAAGCAGACTCAAGACAAGCATTCTAGCCCAGCTGTTTATCTGGATTGATCTAGAACAGAGTGAGCCATGAGATGGGGAAAGGAAAGAAGCCAAAGGAGCCACTCCTATAGCGATTGTCCCACTGGGTTTGTCAGGGACCAATCAAGAACATGACTCAGGATGAACATGATGAAGGGGCCTGGGAGCCTGTCTGTCCACCCACCCTTTTCCCTCTGGCTGGGGCCGCTCACAGGCTTGCACCCCTGGAACTGCCAACTTGAGCCACAGATATGGGTTTCCGGAGACTCCCCATGCAGCATGAGGGCCAGGGGAGGGGGGCCTTTGTGGAAGTCCTCCCTGTATGTAGTTCTCCTACATGGCCCATTCCCAGGAGTAATCACCATGTGCTGACGTGTGTGTGTGTGTGTGTGTGTGTGTGTGTGTGTGTGTGTGTGTGTGTGGTTCCCTGTCCATCTGGCCCCCAGGACTTTACGATGACGCTCTACCTGAGGCATTACTGGAAGGATGAGCGGCTGTCTTTTCCAAGCACCAACAACCTCAGCATGACATTTGATGGGAGACTGGTGAAGAAGATCTGGGTCCCTGACATGTTTTTTGTGCACTCCAAGCGCTCCTTCATCCACGACACCACCACGGACAATGTCATGCTGCGGGTCCAGCCCGATGGGAAAGTGCTGTACAGCCTCAGGTGCGAGGAAGGGGGCCTCCCGCTCTGGCTGGCAATGGCCACTGTGCTTTGGGGTTTTGAACAGCTAACTTCTAACTCATTAGTCAAATTTGGCAACATCAAGGGAAACTAACTTCACAGATGAGCAGAGATTTTAAAAAGCTATTCAGTCTTGAGAGTACATCTGGAAACATGTCTCAAGCTCCTTACAGTGTATGTCCTATCCTATATGCATTGCTATTATTTATTATTTTGGCATTACTAGGGATTGAAGTGAGGACCTTTGTGCTAGTCAATTAAAAATGGAGTCATGAGGACTTTGAACTCAGCCTCCTGAGTAGCTAGGATTACAGGTGTGAGCCACCATACCCACCCTAGAGCTTTTTTGGAAAGAGCACAAGAAAATTAGGTCTTTTATTTCACATGGTTCCATGTATTCACATCATTGCTTCTTTAAAATACTTCAATGTGGGCTGAGAGCATAGCCTAATAGTAGAGTGCTTGCCTAGCATGCACAAAGCCCAGGGTTTGATTCCCTGGTGCTACATACACAGAAAAAGCCAGAAGTAGTGCTGTGGCTTAAGAGGCAGATCACTAGCCTTGAGCAAAAAGTGTCTAAGGTCAGTGCCCAGGCTCCGAGTTCAAGCCCCAGGATTGGCAAAAAATAAAATAAATAATAAAATAAAATACTTCAATATGCCAGAGTAGGGAGACATTCTATCTGCCTCACACAGATCCTCAGGTTAACAGAAATACCTGTGTGTAGTTCAAGTAGGATATCACTCACAGACTTCTCACCTAAATTCTGGAATTACAAGCAAACGTGTAAGACGGAAGCTTGCTTTCTCATTCTGTACTTGCCTGTAGGAGGCTCTGAGACTTGGATTTTGTGTTCTGTTTCTAGGGTAACAGTGACTGCAATGTGTAACATGGACTTCAGCCGCTTTCCCCTGGACACACAAACATGCTCACTCGAGATTGAAAGCTGTGAGTAGACTTGTGCCCAGGAATCCAAAGCCCCACAGTGCGATTCTGAACACCTCTAGTTCTCAGTAGCAGCCACAGTAGGACTTGTGGCTGTGCTTTTAAAGGGATGGCTGAGATGGGAACTAAATAAGGGTGATTTTAACATTCAGGAACACATTTAGAGTAAAATATGCTCCTATTAGGGATTTTTCTTCATTCCTGTAGTAATGGTTTGAAACTTCATTCTGTGTATACAAGAATTTTCACAGAACTTTCTAAGCCAGCTGCTTGGGAGGAGAAGTCGAAAGATAAGAGCCCTCGGCCTAATACGCATGTGTGTTCCTATTCCCACACAGAGAAATCCATCCAGAGAGCTTCTTTTTTCCCTCTACTATCATTACTGCTGAAAAAAAAAAACAATTCCTGGCAACATGAAGTTTGGCAACAATTATCCTATAGAACTGTCACTTTGAGTTTATGTGCTTGTTGACATTCTTATATCACCAACTGTAAAGTTAAAAACCTGGCTCAGTGACACCACAGGCACAACCAACAAAGGAAAAAAACAAATTAGACTTCATGAAAATATAAAATGTACTACACCAAAGGACACCATCAACAATACGGGTGGAAATATTTATAAACCATATGTATATGTATACACATATATGTGTATATTCGATATACAGAACATAAAAAGAACAGCATTGGGCTGGGAGTATGACCTAGTGGTAGAGTGCTTGCCTAGCATGCATAAAGCCTTGGGTCGATTCCTTGATACCACATACACAGAAAAAGCCTTAAGTGGTGCTGTAGCTCAAGTGGTAGAGCGCTAGCCTTGAGAAAGCCCAAGAACAGTGCCTAGGCCCTGAATTCAAGCCCCAGGACTGGTAAGAAAAAAAAAATATCACAGGCAGAAAGTAGAATAGTAGTTTCCGGGGTATAGGAGTGAGTAGAGTGGGAGAGTGAGAAAAATTCGGACGGTGACAGTTGCACAACATAGATTTAATACCACCGAACACTGAAAAATAATTAGGATGGCAATTTTGAAGTTATGCATATCTTATGGCAATAAAACAACAGTGTATAACAAACCATACCCTTAGAAAGAGCCAGGCAGAGGGAGAGTAGACATGCTAGCTGCTCAATCCTTCATTCCCCAGCAGGGGCTCCTTTCTACTCTGTCTGCCTGAGCACTGTCTCTGACAAGCATAGTCTGGCCCCCATTTGGCTCCAGCTTACCAGGTGTTCCCTGGTCTTGGCAGTACTTGTGGTGTCAGAGGCCGAGCACCTGCTGTTGTTTATTTAGGGCACCTTTGTAAGCCAGCGTAGCAGTGCATTGGACACCACACAAAACACGAGCAAATGGACAGCACTGAATGTTAAGGGAAGGATGTGGAAAACACAGGACCAGTGGAGGGACTGGTTGCTATCTGATGCCTTTGCTTGTGCTGTTACTTTCCCTTCATAAGATCCCCTTGAGACAGTTATAATCATCATTTAAAGGCGTGTCATCCCCTGTCTCAGACACAGAGCTGAGTGGTTGAGCCATGCTGAAATACCAAGTTTACTACCTACAGTGTCTTGTTTTTCCCCATAGCTAGGGAGCTTCTTCCCTATCTGTAACAGAGCTTCTTCAGGCTGAGGCAGTTAGGGTTCTACAGAGAGTAGAAACAGTAGGCAATACATAACAAGAGATGCACTGCAAGGCTGGGAATATGGCTTAGTGGTAGAGTGTTTGCCTAGCATGCATGAAGCCCTGGATTCCATTCCTCAGTACCACATAAACAGAAAAAGCCAGAAGTAGTACTATGGCTCAAGTGGTAGAGTACTAGCTTTGAGCAAAAGAAGCTCAGGCCTCAGGATAGCAAAGAGCAGGAAGGGGTGCAAAACCTTGGCCTGTACACCCGACGGGGGGGGGGGAGGGGGATTGTCTACAGCACAGTCTGCAGGATAGGCTGGACTATCCACAAGTGAGAGTTCCTCTGCTCTTAAGGCCTTTTACTTAAATCCAGTTGTAAATTATGAATACTATGAAATATACCCACAGCCTTCTGTAGAGTCTGATTGCACAGAACACTAAAGCCAAGATGCTCCAAAGAATGTACCATCCATCACACAGGAAAAGGGTGAGGGAGCCACAGAAAGGATGGTTTACAGGACAGATGGGGATTGGCAACTCCATTAGGTTACAACCAGGCCTTTGGAGAGTTTATGAACTGAGCAATGAGGTAGCCTCACCTGAAGTGAGAAAATGGGGTGGAGATGGTGATGATACTAAAGAGTACTCATTTTTAGCCATTTTTACTTTATTCTGGGTGGGCACAACTGGAGGCTTGAGAAAAGGTCTTTTCTGCTCCATAGATTCTTCTTACTATAATGCAGTCCATATTACCTGATAGTGGGTAAAGGTATTCAGCATCCATCAGTGAATCATTATGCTTAGAAAGAAGGCAGAAATATGGAAAATGAGCTGGAGGCCTGTAGCTTGCATCTATAATCCCAGCTATCCAGGAGATTTTGATCAAAAATTGAGGCCAACTTATGCAGAAAACTTTACTAGACTCCATCTCCAAAATGTAGCTGCAAAAAGCAAGGCTGGACTTGAACTGAAGAGCTCAGTGACAGTGCACAGGCCCAGAGTTCAAGCTCCATGACCCACCAAAAAAAAAAGGCACCATGCCTGTACTCTTAGCTACTCAGGGGGCTGATATCTGAGGATTACCTGGTTAGGAAAAACCATGACTTTTATTTCCAATTAACCACTAGAAAACTGGGAGTGGCACTGTGATTCAAAGTGGTGAAGCACTAGTCTTGAGCAGAAAAAGCTTAGGGACAATGCCCAGGCCTGCAACATCAAAAAGAATGGGGTTTGGGCAGGGAGTTAGGCCTGGTGGTAGAGTGCTTGCCTAGCATGCATGAAGACCGGGTTCGATTCCTTGGTACCACATACTTAGAAAAAGCCGGAAGTGGTGCTGAGGCTCAAGTGGTGGAGCTCTAACCTTGAGAAAAATCCAAAGACAGTGCTCAGGCCCTGAGCTTAAGCCCAGGACTGGCAGAAAAAAAAAAAAAAAGAATGGGGTTTGTGTAATGTGCCTTATGCTTACTTCTAGTCTGACCTTCCAATAGATCTGAGAAGACGCTGTTTTTAGATTAAAAATGTCTGTCTGTGTTTTATCTTTATTTGCCTAAGTACTTGTTCCAGTTTAATTTCCTAAATCCCTAAAGACATCTTTCACTGCAAATTTACAGTTTTGAATGCAATGTCCATGTACCCTTTAAGGAAGTGTGGTTAGTTGGAAATACAATTGGTGTTAATACTGATTACCTGCATTTCTTCCCAGAGCCATTGTTATGTAAAATCAATGCAATATTCTATGGGTCATATTTAATAATTTGATGGCAATATACTGTCTCTTATGTTGTAAACTGAGCTTACTATTATTGGAAGTAATAAAATTTCACTTATTTATTTTTTTTAAAAAAAGCAAGGCTGGAGACAAGGCTCAAGTGGAAGCATGACACCATGAGTTCAAATTCCAGTATTGCCTCCCCTTCCAAAAAGGGGGGTAAAAGAAAGAAAAAGAAACACGTAGAATCATTTAAGACAGAACCATGTGACATTTGCTAGTATACCATTTCTGACTTCCAAAATAGCCATGTGAAAGCTAGAATTGTTTCTAGGGCTTGCCTAGCTACATACACAAGGCCTGGGTTCTATGGAACTCATGAAAAAAAGGAGAGAATCCATTTGGTTTAACCTCGTAAGGACAAGCTGAATTTTAGGGTGAGCCTTTTTGTAGGAATCCTGACCCTTTTACTTTGGGAGTTTGCTCAGATGGCTTTTGGAAGACTGGGAGAACTAGATTGGTCATTTTAAGAGTGGTTTTGATTTGTTTAGAGCATAGTTTGTTCACTTACACTGTTGACACAATCCTGGTAGTTGGAGTGGGAGATCAGGACACAGAGCTTCCACGTTGTCCACAGATAGATCCATCTTCCCCATCATCTTCCCCATCTTCCCTATTTTGTGTCTGATGCTGGCTCTCATCTTTCCAGATGCCTACACGGAAGACGACCTCATGCTCTACTGGAAAAAAGGCAATGACTCCTTAAAGACAGATGAGCGCATCTCACTCTCTCAGTTCCTCATTCAAGAATTCCACACCACCACCAAACTGGCATTCTACAGCAGCACAGGTGAGGGCAGGTGTGTCTGTGTGTTGAGGAGCCTGTGCCTCGGCTCTGGAGGTCCCTCTGGTTTTAGGACCGATACAACTTGGTTGTTAATGGACAGAGCCTAATGCTTACGTTTGAAAGCAGAGACAGGAATCCCAAGTGAAATCTAGTGGGATACAAGCATTCATGGAAGTGGTGGGGTTTTTGTGGTTGTTGTTGCTATTTGCCTCAAGAATCTAGATTTCTAATAAGCTCCCAGATAACAATGAGGCAGCTGAGCTATTTTGACTAACAAGAGTTCAGATATTATGGATATAGTCCTGGCGCCCTACAATAAACGAGTAGATTAACAACAACAACAACAAAAGTGCTACCTATCACCATGGAATTTTACATAGCATTAGAAGAATAATATTAGGCTGGGCGCCAGTGGCTCATTTCTGTAATCCTAACTACTCAGGAGGCTGAGCTCTGAGATTGTAGTTTAAAGCTAGCCTGGGCACAAAAGTCCTTGAGACTCTTATCTCTGATAAACCACTAAGAAAACTGGAATTGGCACTGTGGCTCAAGGGGTAGGGCTGTAGCCTTGAGCTGAAATGTACAGGAACAGCGCCCAGGCCTGAATTCAAGTTCTACAACTTACAAAAGGAAAGAAGGAAAGAAAGAAAGAAAGAAAGAAAGAAAGAAAGAAAGAAAGAAAGAAAGAAAGAAACAAAGAAACAAAGAAAGAGAGAGAGAGAGAGAGAGAGAGAGAGAGAGAGAGAGAGAGAGAGAGAGAGAGAGAGAGAGAGAGAAAGGAAGGAAGGAAGGAAGAAAGAAAGAAACGAAGGAAGGGAAGGAAGGGAAGGAGGGAAGGAGAGAAGAGAGGAAGAGAGAAAGAAAGAGAGGGGGGAGAGAAGGAAGGAGGAAGGGAAGGAGGGAGGAAGGGAAGGAGGGAGGGAGGAAGAAGCAAGGAAGAATAATATGTCATTTGCAGCAAAATGGGTGAGCCTAGAACAAATTATGTTAAATGAAGTAATCCAGTGAGAAACACAACAAACAGCACATGTTTTCTCTCATATGTGGAAGCTAGATCTAAAATACACAGGGACATGATCAATTATATAGGATTTACACACAGCAAAGACCAAAGGAGGATATTTTTTAGGGAGAGGAACACAAAGGCACAATATCTATGTGCATCTTGTCATAGAATATAATATTTATTTGAAATGATCGCCAGGAAATGGAAACAAAAGGGATTTTTTTCCTCAATAAAAAACATTTAGGGGACCGGGAGTTTTGCCTAGTGGTTAAAGTGCTTGCCTAGCATGCATGAAGACCCGGGTTCGATTCCTCGGTACCACATACATAGAAAAAAGCTGGAAGTGGTGCTGAGGCTCAAGTGGTAGAGCTCTAGTCTTGAGAAAACCCAAGGACAGTGCTCAGGCCCTGAGCTCAAGCCCAGGACTGGCAAAAAAAAAAAAAAAAAAAAAACGTTTAGGGCCAGGAGTTTGGCCTAGTGGCAGAGTGCTTGCATTAGCATGCACAAAGATCTGGATTCAATTCCTCGGTACCACATACCAGAAGTGGTGCTCTGCTTCAAGTGGGAGAGCTCTAGCCTTGAGGAAAAAGCCTAAGAACAGTGCTCAGGCCCTGAGTTCAAGCCCCAGGACTGGAAAAAAAAGTTTAAATAACCTTCTTTAGTGGATCACTTGTTTAGGAGGATGGCTGAAAAATGAAAAGTTTTTGAGATGGATTCCCTCAGATGGGGTGCATTACCATTCCCTTCTGTCTCTGATTTTCCCCACTTCCACTCTGTTAACATTATGATATAGTTCCAGTGGACTCTCGAAGGCACTTGAGAGTTCCTGAATAAATCCTGATTTATGAACGCTGAGAATATCACTCTCTTTTCTTCCTCGATTCCCTAGGCTGGTATAACCGTCTGTACATCAATTTCACATTGCGTCGCCACATCTTCTTCTTCCTGCTCCAAACCTATTTCCCCGCCACCCTGATGGTTATGCTGTCCTGGGTGTCCTTCTGGATCGACCGCAGAGCTGTGCCCGCCAGAGTACCCTTAGGTAAGGGACATGGCAAGTTCAAGTACACAGTCCAAGCACTCGAACACATAAGTAATTCTTTCCACATAGCAATCGTTCTTTAATAATTCGTCCTTTAGGCATTCTAATTTGAAAGTGCTCCAGGGTATTGATTCCCAGGGGAAAATCCCATACTGAAGACTCTATATAGGAGGACAGTTTCCCATCAGGATCCATCTAGACACCCCACCTTTAGTCTTCTTGGAGCCACATCCTGGGGTGCAGAACCTGCCCTTGGGTACTTTGTCTGCTCATTTGTAGAATGCATCATATTCTATAACAGGACTTCTGAAAAGCTAGCCCAAGAGATTTCCCTGATGGAATTTTTTTTAATTTGTTATTTTTTTTTCCCAGTCCTAGGGCATGAACTCAGTGCCTGGGCACAGTCCCTGAGCTTCCTTTGCTCAAGGCTAGCACTCTACCACTTGAGCCACAGTGCCACTTGCAATGTTTTTTCTGTTTATATGGTACTGAGGGCTTCATGCATGCTAGGCAAGCACTCTATCACTAAGCCACACCCCCAGCCCCAACAAACTACATTTTAACAAGCTCTCCCAGTAATTCATTGGTAAGAACCAAGAATGGCTACTTGCCATTAACTATATCTTATTTGTACAAAATACCATAGCTCAGACAGGTCAGGGCTTGTAAGGGAGTTTGTGACCCATGAGGTTTTAATGAAAATGGATTGGATCTAGCCCTGAGAGTGACCCCAATCCCATGTGATTTGATGTTGGCCAAGCAAATGTGCTGAGCTTAATTTGAAATTCTGGGCAAATTTCCACAGACAGATGCCCTGTCTTCTAATAGGTATTCTGCAGCTCAAACAGCTAGTGTGCCAAGTTAAGTATGCAATCTGGTTTGAAAAATCTCTCTTCTACAAATGATATTATCACCATCGTCCTTGGTAAAATTGTGGGGTGGCTGCTGGGGATGCCTGACAGGTGATAAAAAAAATAAGCCACAAGTACAAGACTACTCAGCACTTACAAGAACAACTGAATCAAAGCCAAGCATCCATGGTTCATGCTTGTAACCCTAGCTAACTCAGGAAGCTGAGGTCTGAGGTCAAGGTTCAAAGCCAGGTCAGACAAGAAAGTCCTTGAGACTATTAGCTCCAATTAAACACCATCAAATACCACAAGTGGAGCTGTGGCTCAAGTACTAAAGTGCTAGCTTTGAGTTAAAAAGCTCAGTGACATAGACAGGTGAGGTGGCTCACATCTATAATCCTAGCTACTCAGGAGGCTGAGATCTGAGCATCTGGGTTCCATGAGAGTCTCTTATCTCCAATTAATCACTAACACTGGGAAGTGGGGCTGCGGTTCAAGGGGTAGGGCCATAGCCTTGAGCTGAAGAGCTCAGGGACAAGGCCCAGGCCCAGAGTTCAAGCTCCATGACCCACAAAAAAAAAAAAAAAGCTCAGTGACAGTGCCCAGGCCCTGGGTTCAAGCCCCAGGACAGGCATAAAAAAATCAAACAAAACAAAAAATAACCAAATTGAAAGAAATGTCTTGGGCTAAGAATGTGGCTTAGTAGTAGAATGCCTAGTGTGCTTGAATCCTGGGTTCTGTGTATGTAGTACCACATACACACAAAAAGCTAGAAGTAGCATTGGGGTTCCAGTGGTCGGGGGCTAGCCTTGAACAAAAAGAAAAGCTAAAAGCAATGTCTTAATCCTGCAAGGGCTGAGGTTCTCTGCAGAGCATAAAGCAATGCAATGATATGAAGAGTATACAGGGTCTACCGAGGAGAAAGTGTGGATACCATGAAAAAGCTTTGTGAAAGCTAAATCTTCACCAAGCACGGGTGGCTCGCGCCTAACTACTCCGAAGGCTGAGATCTGAGGATCACACTCTGAAGCTAGAGAGGACAAAGAAATGCAACAGACCCTCCCAAGTAGCCACCAAAAGCCGGAATAGAGGCGTCATCAGGAACAGCAGCCTTTAGTAAAAGAAGCTAAGGGGTCGAGGCCCGGCTCTGAGGTCAAGTTGTTGCATGAAAACAACCCCTTCGTTCCCTGCTCCCCATGCTTGTTGCAGGTATCACCACGGTGCTAACCATGTCCACCATCATCACGGGAGTGAACGCCTCCATGCCCCGCGTGTCCTACATCAAGGCCGTGGACATCTACCTGTGGGTCAGCTTCGTGTTTGTGTTCCTCTCGGTGCTGGAGTACGCAGCCGTCAACTACCTGACCACCGTGCGGGAGCGGAAGGAGCGGAAGCTGCGGGAGAAGGTAACTTGACCATGAGGGCAAGGGCCTGGGGCTGGGACTGTGACATAGGGCCACCATACCACCTCCTTCACCTACTTCCTGAGAAGAACTAACAGAAGGACATGGCCCCGCGCGGTGGCTCACGCCTGTAATCCTAGCTACTGGGGAGGCTGAGATCTGAGGATCAAGGTTCAAAGCCAGCCAGGGCACAAAAGAACCTGAGATTCTTGTCTCCAATTAACCTCTAGGAAATGGGAAGTGGGGCTTGGCTCAAGGGTAGGGTGGTAGCCTTTAGCCGAAGAGCTCAGGGACAGTGCCCAGGCCCAAAGTTCAAGTCTCACCACCGACAAAACAAAAACAAACAAAAATCTAGAAGGATGTGTGTAATAATGGTATGAAATTTACTCTGGACTTTCACCTACTCTGAACCAAGTGTTGATAAACAAGTATAAATAAGACATAGTTCCTTTGGTAGTGTTAGAGTTAGTGCAAAATAGAAGGAAAGGGGAAGGGGAAGAGAATTTAACACCATGGAACAAGTTGTTTGTGAATATTGAGATACAATGGAAGAATCCTCCAGGAACTATCTCCCCTTATTCCAGGCAATTTGTGTCATCATTTCCCAGGTTATCTTTATTTTTTCTTTCTCCTTCCAGTCTGCAAATTAATGAACATGATAATCTCCTCTAGATTATATATATTGGCTACATATTGGTATTGTATCACAGGAGATACCAGATTACAAAATTTTTTGTGGGTCTTGGGGCTTGAACTTGGTCTGAGCCCTGTCCCTGAGCTCTTCAGCTCAAGGCTACCATCCTATTCTTGGGCCAAGACCCAAGACCCACTTCCCCGTTTTCCTGAGGTTAATTGGAGATAAGAGTCTCAGGTCCTTTTGTGCCTGGGCTGACTTTGAACCTGGATCCTCAGATCTCAGCCACCTTTCTAGATAGGATTACAGGTGTGAGCCACCGCCCTGGCTACAGAATTTATTTTTGTTGATAGGTTTGGTTTGGTAAAGCTAGTTAGAGATTTTTTTTTTTTTACTAAAAGTATAAAATCGAGCTGGGACTGTGGCCTAGTGGTAAAGTGCTTGCCTAGCATGCACAAAACCCTGGTTTCATTCTCTAGTACCACATACACAGTAAAAGCCAAAAGTGGTGCTGTGGCTTAAGTGGTAGAGTGCTAGCCTTGAGAAAGCTCAAGGACAGTGCCCAGGCCCTGAGTTCAAGCCCCATAACTGACAAAAAATTAAATTAAATTAAAGTCTAACCATACAGTAGTAATCTATTCCCCAAATAGCCAGCTTTCCAACCCCCGCTCACACTAATGTGATCTGTTGATACTTTACACCAAGGGCTTGGTGCTAGGTGTGGTAGTACACACAGGAAAGCCACCACTTGGGATGCTTGGCCTCAGATGGGCAGGGAGTGTCTGCCTGAGCCACACTGCAAGACCCTGTCTCAAGAAAAGGATGCCTGGGGAAACTAGGGTGGATGTCTGTGGTAGAGTATGTGCTTAGCATGCCGAAAGCCTTAGGTTCAATCCCCAGTACTGCACCAAAAAATAAATAAATAAAATGAAAGAAGGAAGGGGGTGGGAAGGAAAGGAGAAAATAACACAGTCCTTCACTGGGCTAAGCAAGTGTCAGGTCCTAACGTCAACCTTCAGGAATGCTTTCCTCTTGTATTTACGATCTTGCGTGCTGTTTGTGCTATTCGTTTCTTGTAAGTCAACAGAGAGTCTTTAGCTGAACAAAAGCTGAACTTACTAGTTTAGATTGTGAGTGTGTGTGTGTGTGTGTGTGTGTGTGCTGGTGATCAGAAAGGCAGTCCAACACACACACACACACACACACACACACACACACACACACACACACACGCTTCTCAGGCTTCCCAGTGAGGGATAAGGCTGGCATGGTGTGTGTGCTTGCTGTGTTTGCAGCTCCCCTGCACGTGCGGGCTGCCGCAGGCCCGTGCTGTGATGCTGGCCGGCAGCTACAGTGATGGCGAGGTGAATGATCTGGGCAGCTATGTGCCTGAGAATGGAGAGAAACCTGACAGGATGACAGTGCTGCCTGAGAATGGAGAGAAACCTGACAGGATGACGGTGCAGCTGACCCTGGCCTCGGAGAGGAGCTCCCCACAGAGGAAAAGCCCAAGAAACAGCTATGTGAGCATGAGGATCAACACCCATGCCATTGATAAATACTCCAGGATCATTTTTCCAGCGGCGTACATTTTATTCAATTTAATATATTGGTCTGTTTTCTCATAGATGACTGTAATTATCTAAGTCTCATATTCTTCCTGGTATGCACCAGAGAAAATACCTGTAGAATAAGGAAGAAATAATGGTTTAAAAAAAAAACCCAAACCCCAGTACCCACCTGTATTTCTTTTTGAACACTGTTAATATTTTTATTCAGTGAAAATAGAACCAGGCAAACTGTTTAATAAAAATTCGAAGTGGTGGCTATTTGAGCACAATTAAAATTTTTGCATGGTATTTTAACAATTGACGTTTGAAATTAGGTAGCACGTTAATTTATCATTGCTGTTTCATACAAAACCCACACATTTTACACCAGAGAAATAAATGTTTTAGAGTTTGCATATTTCTTAAAAATTGCCTGATCAGTTGGCCATCGCTGAAGCAGGAGCAGCCAAGACCACCTGTGTTTTTATCATCTCTTGTCTAGGTTTCCACAATTGCACTAAGACAATTTTTGTTATGGAGCACCTATTGTATATGTAGCATTATACTAGGTGCTTTAAGAATACCATAGCAACCAAGGCTGATCTCCAGAGGTCCCGGGGGGGGGGGGGAAGCAGAATAACTGGGCTGGGGGGAGGGAGGAATTGGTTGTCCAATCTCTTTTAGACGTCATATGCTGATTCACATTCATGATTTCCTTCATATAAGCATCATTCTATTCTCTGAACCAAATGAAACTGGGCAGTACCTCAAGCTCCTTTGCATGAAATCAGCATGGCCCTCTATCTCCACCCATGCTTCAGTGCATGGCCTGCTACTTCTTTTGATCTTCTCCTGTTTAATGAAAGGCAATAATATTTATTCTGGTTTTTATTTACCAGCTGCAATTCAAAGATTTCACCTCTCATAAGGAAAGCTCTTTCGATTAGTGGAATCTCTTCTGACTTTGCTAGACATTTCTCTCTGGTAGTGAAACGTGGAAGACCAGATACATGTCTGCATTTTGATATAGAGATCACTCGGTTTGAATCTTCTATGTTTTGTCATCATGACTTTCTCTCTCCCTTGGAGCAGGATTTCACTCAAAATGATATGCTTTTCCAGTAAGGTAATATTATCACTGAGCAACTTAGGGAAAGCCTAATTTGTTCAGCATGGCCATTTCAAGAAAACATATGACCTGGGACTACCTTTGTAGCTAATGAGAATAAGAAACACTCTCCATTTTTTTATAAATCATAACACAGGCTCTCTTCCAGATTTAGAAGCCCCTGTGTCAGGAAGGCACTGTTCAGTGGCAACGGAATGTCAGGGTGTAGGTTCTAATCTGATGTCTTATTTTAGAACAGAGTTCTTAATGCTGTGTATTTATAAACTAGATAGTTCAACCAAACTTACCCTAATATTTGTCATACTTGAAATTTGCTTTATTAAACAGAATTCTATACACAAACATGTCTGTTTCATTTTGAAGTTAACTGATCATCAACACTAAAATCATGAGAAAAAATACCTATGAACATAAATCCCAATTACAATTCCTTTTTTTCTATAAAAGCTCATCTGAATAAGTTTGTTTTGTTCTTATTTTTTTGTTTGGGGTAAATTCTAATACTTTAACAACATAGATGAAATCATTAAATGTTCAATTTGATCCTGCATTATTTTACAGACATGTTTTTTTTCTGTTTACATGTGCTAAGACAATCTCAAACTTTTCATAAATGTGGTCACCACTGTCTTCATCGCCAGAGCTGCTGAGTCCCAGAGAAGGTTCTCAGGCATGCTAGCTGCATTTCCAGTTCTTTGTTTGGGACAACCCAATGTTTGAGCTAGCATGGAGAATTCTCTAGTTTGCTAGAACTTCCATGGCAAAGCACCACAGACTGAGGAGCTCAGACAAAAAGAAACTTGCCTTCTCACAGTTCTGGAGACTGAAGTCTAAAGTCAACTGCCAGTAGATATGGTTTCTGCAGAGGCCTCTCTTCTGTGTTGCCTCCTTGCCATTCCACACAAAAGTCATTTCCTGGTACCATCCAGATCCACATGTCCTCTTTCCTCTGGTCAAATTAATTCCATCTAATTAATTAAAACTCAGTTACTGGCTGCAAGCATGGCCTAGTGGTAGAGTGCTTGCCTAGCATGCATGAAGCCCCGGGTTCAATTCCTCTGTACCACATACACAGAAAAAGCCGGAAGTGGCACTGTGGCTCAAGTGGCAAGTGGCAGAGCTCTAACCTTGAGAAAGCCCAAGGAGAGTACTCAGGCCCTGAGTTCAAGCCTCAAAACTGGCAAAAAAAAAAAAAAGAAAAAAAAACAGTTACTTAAGGGTCCTGTCTCCAAATCATAATCAATATATAAGGTGTAGGGGTGGAAGGAAGGCATAATTGATTGATTCCATAACAGATGCCTATGGAAACTATTTGCTTAGTAGTATATGTAATACATCTTACACATTCTCAAACATTACCACGTAATCGCACACAGGAAAAGCTTGAGAACATTGACAGCCATAGTTGTGATTGTAAGGAATGATTAAATGCATATTAAATTTCTTTGCCCTCTTTTCTAACAATTCTCTAGTGCCTTTTATGAGTATCTAACACTAGTATTGTTAGAAATGGTTTTCATTCTAATATATTTCTCAAGATGCCACTAGTATCACCAATTTGCTATTAAAGATAGGCAGGAAAAAGGAAAAGAAAGACCTGTATTATGTGATTAAGAACTTCAAATACAGACTAAGAATGTGGCTTAGTGGTAGAGTGCTTGCTTAGCATGCCTGAAGCCCTGGGTACCACATAAACAGAAAAAGCCAGAAGCAGCACTGTAGCTCAAGTGGTAGTGTTAGCCTTGAGCACAGAGAGGCTCAGGGACAGTACCCCGGCCTTGAGTTCAAGCCCCATGACTGGCAAAAAAAAAAAAGCACTTCAAATACAAAGCAACTCCATCTCTTCCAATGGATAATTCTGGAGAAAACTCCATTATGTATGTAGACAACTATAGTACTTAACTGGTATGAATAAGAACATTTGGTTAATAATTTTGTCTGATAGGCTGATGTCAACTAGCCATAGTGAATAATTTTTAATGCCATAATATGCACTTGAAAAACCATGTCAAGTATCTGCCTGATAGATGAGGGAAGACATTTCCTAGTATTGCCAAAAGAAAAGCAGAAAACATCCTAGGCAACCCTCAATGGTCCTATCTTCAATTCCAAATTACCAGGGGAGCTAGTTCCAAGCATCTCCTAATTAGTACTAGTACTTCACTTCACTGTTAGTGGAAGCTTCCTCTCAGGAACTGAGTGAAGAGGGCATCTTGAAATGAGTATTAGATTATTAGTATTATTAGATTTTTTTTCTTGATAGTCCATCTTGAGCTTAACAATGACCAGAACTAGAGGGATATTCAGACTTGGGGGGGAAAAAAGACAACACGGGCTCCTCATAAAAGACATACTTTTGAATTATGCCATGATAGAGTTCTTTGGTGATGAGAGGTAGTAGATCAGGTCATAGTCTCAAAAGCAATAACTATGGTGGTAACATGGAGGTGGGGAACTGAAAACAAGCTTTCTTAAATTCCGCTTTTATTAACTTCTGTTAATTGACAGAAATGGATTTTGTTAGTCCTGAGGAAAAGGGGCTGCTTTGCACCCCCAAGTCTGCACTAGATATCCCCCCCTCCCTTTGTTTGATCTCACCACACCACTCTCCCATCACCCCTCTGCTTCTGGTGAGTGTCTCCTCTGTGAGCGTGCTGCCCACGTCTCTCAAGACCTGGTGCCAAGCCAGAGGGTTCCTATGCCTTCTTGTCTGGTCACTTCCCACTTCTGGGGACTCCTGAGTTGGGAATCTAACCTCTTTATACTCACCAGTCTCCCTCCCTGTTTCTCCCACCTGTGGGGTGCTGCCAGTCACGCCCTAGCAGGGACACTCTTTTGGGGTGCTTCCTACACGCTCTAGATGTGCTCCCACTCAAGAATTCTATAAAGTCATTTCTTACCCCCATTCCCCACCTCCCAGCAGGCAGGCAGCCCATCCCTGCCTAGTTGCCTGAGAGCCTGATACCCAAGACCCAATGAAAACCTAGCTGAATTTCTCAATGGCCTCTGGGGGGCGCTTCAGTGCTGTGCCAAGAAGGACACTTTCATGTAACCATGTATCATGTGCCATACTTTGATCATATTCGCCTCACTACCTGCTTTTATGCCTCCTTCTTCCCTCTGGTCTCATTTAGTCCCCTCTATGTTCATCTTAAAAAAAAATAAGGATTTACTTAATGATCTCTACTTCCAAGCATTTTCTGAAAGACATTGCATTCTTTATGGTTGATGAATACTCCATGTTGAAAACAAGCTGTTAGCATTCCATCAATCTGACAAAATGCCTGAGATGACCCATTGAATAAAAGTAAAGGTTTATTTTGGCTCATTGTTTCAGTTCATGATGGCTCGGTTCTCTCATTTGGGCCTGCGAACCCAATCTATGACTTCAGCCAGCATGTGGAGGTCCCAGTGTCCCCTTCAAGACAGGACCCTCAGTAACGTCCCTTCCTCTACCTGGGCCTGCTTCCTAAGGCTTCCACCACTCTGATGGTCACATGAACTTCCAGGGCTTACTCTAAATTCAAAACAGCAATCTTTCTTTTTTCAAAACAGCAATTTTTATTAATCAAATTAGCTTTATTGTTCATTTAGGGTAAGAAACTTGTGCTTTGTGAATGAATTTCTAAGCTTTTGTAATTTTCCCCCATTTTTTCCTTTTCTCTGTTCACCTCCTTCCACAACCTTAACTCTCTGGAAAAATGATATCACACTTAAGCCAAAAGTTAGAAAATGGGAGAAGGGAGCTGGGCATGGTTGGACAGGCCTGCAATTACCGTGGCTGAGAAGGATCATGAATTGGAGGGCTAGCTTGGGTTAAATTAACATTAACCTGCCTCCCCCTATCATTTAAAAGAAGAAAAGAAAAAAGTGAGCCAGGCACAGTAGCTCCCATCTCTAACCCTAGCTACTCAGGAGCCTGAGATCCTCAGATCATGGTTCAAAGCCAGTGTGGGCAGAAAATCTGTGATTCTCCTATCTCCAATCAACTACTCAGAAAAAGCCAGAAATGGCCTGTGGCTCCAGGACAGTACCCAGACACAGAGTTCAAGCCCCAGGACTGACAAACAAGAAAGGAGAAGGAGAAAGAGGGAGAGAAAGAAAGAGGGTGGAAGAAGGAGGAAGGAAGGGAGGGAAAGAGAGAGAGAGAGAGAAAGGTAGGGAGGGAGGAAGAAGCAAGGAAGGAAGGAAGGAAGGAAGGAAGGAAGGAAGGAAGGAAGGAAGGAAGGAAGGAAGGAAGGAAGGACGGACCTGCTGGGATCCAGTGGCTCACACCTGTAATCCTAACTACTCAGGAAATCTGAGCAAGGAAGCCAGCCTGGGCAAGAAAGTCCATGAGGTTCTTATTAACCACCAAAAGAAGTCAGAAGTGGAGTTGTGGTTCACACATTAGGCATTAGCCTTGAGCTGAAAAAAAGAAAAAACTCAGGGATAGCATACAGGGCCTGAGATTCAAGCCCAAGGATGGGTGGGGACTAGGGAATGAGGCAAAGAACAGGTCAGGGTGATGGCATAAATTTGCTTTGTGGAAAATGCCTACAGATCAAAAGCCAAGGGAATCATGGTTCCAATATCTTCTGCACTCTGTCTCATGTGCTCTCTCATACACACACACAATGGACCTCTTAAAAACCCACCTAGGGAGAAGTGGAGCTGTGGCTCCAGGGACAGCCCCCAGGCCCAGAGTTCAAGCCCCATCACCCACAGAACAAGCAAACAAAAAAAACTACCTAGGGTGGATTTTGTGACTGGGCTGTCTCGGATGTACCAGACTGCAGCTACAGATAACTGTTCCACCTCTGAGGAAGCATTTTGGCTGAAAAATAACTCATACTTTTGTAGAATAACACTGCACAACTGTCAGAGGGTGGTAGAGGATTGATGCAAAGTCTTTAGGTGGTCAAGAGCCTCAAGTTCACTCAGCAGTGGCATTTTTTCTCTCAGGCAGTGAACACACTTGAGATTCTCACATCCTATATATGACTTTAGAGCAATGTATTAGGTCAGATGCTATTCGACTAAGGTTCCGCTTTAGTCCTCAATCGGTGCCATTTACAGACAGTTAACTATTCATGGATTAAGGACTTTAAACGTAACTTGAATAAAGTGGGAAAATGTGAGGTTTTAGTTGCTTTTCATTCTCCTGATCTGAACAAAGTAGCCTGTCAGCCAGGCATGGTGGTATATGTCTGTAATCCCAGAACTCCAGAAGTGAAGGGAGAGGATGAGTTTGAGGCCAGCTGGTCTACATAGCCAAAATCTGTGCCAAAAACAACAAATAAGTAAGACTTTAAAAAGTACTTAAACCAGGTACCAGTGGCTCATACCCGTAATCCTATCTACTTAGGTGGCTGAGATCTGAGGACCTGCGGTTTGAAATTAGCCCACACAGGAAACAGGAAAGCCTGTGGCAATCTTCTCTCTAAATAAACACTAAAGACCTGGAGGTGGACTTGTGGCTCAAGTAGCAAGAATGCTTGAGCAAAAGAAACTTAGGGACAAACCCCAAAACTAGCACACACACACACACACACACACACACAAAAGAGGAGAGGGAGCCGGGAATGTGGCCTAGTGGTAGAGTGCCTGACTAGTATGCATGAAGCTCTGTGCTCAATTCCTCAGTACCACATACACAGAAACAGCCATTAAGTGGTTTTGTGGCTCAAGTGGTAGAGTATTGGCTTTGAGAAAGCTCTAGGATAGTGCCCTAGCCCTGAGTTCAAGCCCAGGACTAGCAAAAAAAAAATAATAAATTAAAAAAAAGTAACTTAACTTTGTCCTCTGAAAATTCAAATTTAAAACTCAAACTCTATCTTTTACCATGTATCATTTTTCAGCTTCTGAGCCTAATAAAACAAATATTTTTTAAAAAAGAACTTTTTTAGTTTTTTAAAAAAATCTTGGAAACAGAGCTGTGGCTCAAAGTGGGTAAGTACTAGCCCCAAGAAAGAGCTCAGAGAGAGTGCTCAAACCCTGAGTTCAAGCCCCATGACCAACAACAAAATCTCATTACAGAAAGAGTATATGGTATTTATATAGGTTAGAAGCAAGCCAACACTTACAACTCTGATGAACTAATTTAAAATGTACAGTGAACCAGTGTACTGGAGACTGGGCTTTATCTTCATGTATTTTGTTTATTTGCCAGTCCTGGGGCTTGAACTCAGGGCCTGAGCACTGTCCTTGGACTTTCTCAAGGCTAGAGCTCTACCACTTGAGCCACAGCACCACTTCCAGCTTTTTCTATGTATGAGGTACCAAGTAATTGAACCCGCGTCATCATACATGCTAGGCAAGCACTTTAACCACTAGGCCAGACTCCCAGCCCCCATCTTAATATATTTTTATGTTTTATTTAAAAAATAAGACAACTGCCAGGAATTTGGCCTAGTGGTAGAGTGCTTGCCTAGCATGCACGAAGACCCAGGTTCGATTCCTCGGTATCACATACACAGAAAAAAAAAAGCCAGAAGTGGTTCTGAGGCTCAAGTGGTAGAGCTCTAGCCTTGAGAAAGTCCAAGGACGGTGCTCAGGCCCTGAGCTCAAGCCCAGGACTGGAAAAAAAAAAAAAAAAAGACAATTGTTATTAAACACACTGACGAACATTTTAGATTTTCATACTTTAATATGTATCTATAAAGATATTACAAAATGATTATAATTTTGATGGTAGCAGAGATTGCTTAAAGGTGTTAATGTGTACATCAAAATGCATCCTTCAGTTATGTCATTCGGCTATAAAATGGTTGCTTCGGTAAGTACAAAAATGAGTTCATTATACCTCAGGCTTATAAATGTGCTATCTGGTAACACCTCACAATGAAAATTTGACACTTGGAAGGCTTATCTATGTAGGTCATAGATAGATTATGTAGGACATTCATGTTAGAAACACATAAAACAAACAAAATTATTATAAACAATGCAGTCTTAACACAAAAAACTTCATATCAATTTCTTCTGCTGAAACAGACTAGAGTGAGTCAGATATTTCAAAATGTTTTAGGAAGACATCATTTTTAAGACGGCAAGCAGGCTTTCAGCTGTTTCCTGGCTGGTGTGGTAGAGGGAAGCAAGTCCTGTGGGAACTCATTGCCTATGGCTCTCTGAGAAATATGTTCCTCAGCAAATGTCATCCAACTCAAACATGGTGTCGTAACAACAAAAACAGCAACAAATTGGTTAGATCTGCATTCTTTCCAAAAGGTACCTGAACATGCTATATATATATATATATATATATATATATATATATATATATATATATATATACACATACACACACACACATATATATATTTTTTTTCTTTTGCCAGTCCTGGAGCTTGAACTCAGGGCCTTGGGCTTTCAGGCTAGGGCTCTACCACTTGAGCCATAGCACCGCTTTCGGCTTTTTGTATGTATATAGTACCAAGGAATTGAACCTGGATCTTCGTGCATGCTAGGCATGTACTCTTACCACTAGGCCAAACTCTTGGCCCTGAAAATATATTTTTATAAATCCAAAACCAGAAACCTTTCTGGGCCCAAGCATTTCAGGCCTCTAATACAGGACTTTCTTATATAAGTCTCACAGTCAAGTCTGCTTAAAATTATTACTAAAGGAAAAATAACTATCTTTAAATTTTTATTATACTTGTTAATATCTTTAACACAAATATGATATTTGAGGAAGACATTTTCACTACAGTGTGTGAACAATAAAGATTATAAAAGCACATAATCACAACTTTCCATAAAAACAGATCCCTCAAGCAGGGCTACCTAATACCACTAGCTTAGGTTTAAAACAAACAAAAAAAACCTAATTCACTAGATTAAAATTGTATCATTTTATAAGGACACCTGCACAACCATGTTCATCTCTGCCCTATTCACAACAGCCAAGTGATGGAAACAATCCGGATGCCCCATTACAGATGAATGGATACAAAGAATGTGGTACATATATACAATGGAATTCTACAGAGCCAACAGACAAGATAAAAATAATTGCATTCGCTGGGAAGTGGATGAAATTTGAGCAAATCATGTTGAGCCAGGTAAATCAAGATCAAAGGAACAAAAGGCACCTGGTTTTCTTGATATGTGGGTATTAGATCCAAACAGTACAAAAGCGATGGCTCAATATTCGGGTACCCAAGGTCATTAACATGCTCTTGGAGATATAAATATAAATAGACACAAAATCTATGATGGGATATATATACTCTATAGACATGTTGTAGTATATAGATCGATATGTATCTATGACATACAAACTCTCAGCTTAATTTTAATTATGTTCTAAAGTTTATGTGCCAGTGATTCCTTTCTTGAATATGTGTTTAACATGACATCTGAAGTATGATGTAAAAAAATCAGTGTTAATAAAATATTTTTTTAAAAAATCTTATCATTTTAAACTTTGAGAGCTTGTTTGGTGGTTCTAGCAGGGGAATACAGCTACTCAGATACCACTGACCAAAAACCAGGCTTCTTCTATTGAGGAAAACTGTCCTCTTCAATTGAATGTGCAGCTTTGGGAGGAAGGGGTCACTGTCTAGCCAGCCAGACTAGCCAGATCAACCCTGGTGACCAAATGAGTCATAGCCAGATCAAATGGATCAGATTTCATAGCCAAATCACTCTCATATCTATCATTTTAAACTTTGCACTAACGCCAGCATAGGCTTTTCTTTAAAAAAAACAAGTCTTGTCTTCTTGTACCTGAAGCAAAGTATCTCTTTTCTACTGCATGTTGTATAAGAGATAGGTAACAACTACAAATTTTGAACTTGTGATCACAATCCGTCCACAATGCCATCTTTTAAACTCTGATGATGCCAAGCAAGGAAGCAGTATTGCACAGCCACAGATAAGCTACTATTCTAGATTCTTAACCCATATGTGAGTTTCATTTGGTACCAGTCCTAGGGACTGAATTCAAGAGTCTAGGTACCTTCCTTGAGCTTTTTCTGCTCAAGGCTGGTACTCTACCTGCCACCTGACTAACAGTTCTACTTCTGGCTTTTTGGGGGGCGGTGGGAGGGAGGAGGCCAGTCCTAGAGCTTGAACTCAAGGCCTGAGCACTGCCCTTGGGCTTTCTCAAGGCTTGAGTTCTACCACTTGAGCCACAGCACTACTTCTGGCTTCTCTATATATGTGGTACCAAGGAATCGAACCCAGGTCTTTGTGCATGCTAGGCAAGCACTCTACCACTAGGCCAAACTCCCAGCCCTACTTCTGGCTTTTGTTTGTGTTTGTTGGGGGGCTGGGTCATGGGGCTTGAACTTGGTCTGGGTGCTGTCCCTGAGCTCTTCAGCTCAAGGCTACCACCCTATCCCTGGGCATTGTCCCTGATCTCTTCAGCACAAGGCTACCACCTTACCTTTGAGCCAACCCCCAATTCCCCTTTTCTAGAAGTTAATTGGAGATAAGAGTCTCAGGTCCTTTTGTGCCTGGGCTGGCTTTGAACCTTGATCTTCAGATCTCAGCCTCCTGAGTAGCTGGGATTACAGAAGTGAGCCAGCACGCATGGCTATTTCTGGCTTTTTTGAAGATAAGATTCTCCTGACTTTCCTTCCCTGGCTGGCTCTGAATGGTGATCCTCAGATCCCTGTGTCCCCAGTAGCTAGGAATATAGGCATGAGCCACCAAGCTCATATGTGTGCATTTTAAAGATACTGATTTCAAATATACAATCCAGTGGGAGGAACAGATATAGATATAAAATCACAGAATTTACTAAGTGACAATAAAAAAAATCATCAAACATACAGAAGTCATCTCCTTCCAAAATAATACCTAAAATCCTAAATTTAGCAGTTTTCCCAGTCTATCAACTTTCTCAAAACAGGCATCCATCATTTAAGAATAAAGAGCTACATCTGAGCACAATGGAGCTTATTTGTAATTCAAGCTATGGGGGAGGCTAAGGCAAGAGGATAGAGTTTAAGATTAGCCTGGATAACACAACAAGGCCCCATCCAAAAAAAAAAAGTATACATATAAATAGAATCCTTATCTAAAAATATGACAAAGTTAACACCTCCTTCCTCTTTTCACTCCCCAAACCTTCAGCTCAGAGTTCAAAGACCAACCAACATAATTTAGGCTCAATCTGAATGGTACAGCCATTCAGGAAACTTTTAAGTATGAGGGTAAACTATAATGAAAACCAGCTCCAGTTGGTTCCTTCAGATATCGGAACTCATTTATACTATTTAGTGTGATAGAGCTCAAGTAAATCACTGGAATATAAAAAGTAAAAATGCAGAATTACAAAAGGAGAATCACAGTCTGATCTTATGCTACACTCTTTATAAATGAAGACATTTCTAACCCAAAGTATGTAATCAGATATTAGAAATAAACTTTCCTTAAACTTAGAACTTAAATTTTAAAACTCTTTGAGAAGACATTTACCACCCAGTACCACAAAAAATCTACAATTCACAAGTGTCAATTTCAGATGTCAAACTTACTGGATTGAGCTGGGCACTGGCGGATCACGCCTATAATCCTAGCTACTCAGGAGGCTGAGATCTGAGTATTGTAGTTCAACGCCAGCAGGGCACCAAAATCTGTGACACTCTGATCTCCAAATAACCATCAGAAAACCAAAAGTGGCACTGTGGCTCAAGTACAGTGCTAGCCTTGAGCTCAAGAGCACAGGGACAGTGCCCAGTCCCAGAGTTCAAGCCCCACAACTGACAAAAAAAAAAAACAAACTTATTGGCTTGTACTCACACAGCATATAGACTTATGAAATATCATTACTGGTAAGTCATGTGTCATCCAGTTTAAGAAATGGCATCATATACCAATTCCTAAAATATTATAATTCCATCAAATACAGATCTATAAACTTTTCATTTCAGGTATGAGTTAATGTGTTTTCTCCACATTCTGTCCTAGCCTCACTTTTTAAAATTGAGAGAAGCATATTTTCTTCTATTAAAAAGGATAAATTTTTAAAAATCACTTCTTAATGATTAATAAGCACTTAGACTTCTTTATTCTACTGCATTTAAAAACTGTTCTTCTTGAAGTTTCAATTTAAACTCCTCTCTGATTCTTTCCAGCAACTCTGGTTTAAAAATAATGTCCAATGCAGTCATTGCCAGAGCTTTGGCCACACGCAAAGTGTAGAACTGAGCATCCTGGGATCCTAAAAGGAAGAAAAAGTAAATTAAAATATCTCCGTATACTAAGAATTATTAATTGCTCAGTTTGCCCTTTAATAAACTGTCTCTCCACTGCCCACTAAAATGAAGTCTTTTCTTTTCTTTCTCTGTCTTTTTTTTTTTTTTTTGCCAGACCTGGAGCTTGAGCTCAGGGCCTGAGCATTGTTTTGGGGCTTTCTCAAGGCTAGAGCTCTACCACTTGAGCCACAGCACCACTTCCAGCTTTTTCCTGTATATGTGGTACCGAGGAGTGGGTCTTTGTGCATGCTAGGTAAGCACTCTACCATTAGGCTAAGTATTTTCTTTTTTTTTTTTTTTGCCAGTCCTGGGCTTGAGCTCAGGGCCTGAGCACTGTCCTTGGATTTTCTCAAGGCTAGAGCTCTACCACTTGAGCCTCAGCACCATTTCTGGCTTTTTTCTATGTCTGTGGTACCGAGGAATTGAACCCGGGTCTTCATGCATGCTAGGCAAGCACTCTACTACTAGGCCAAACTCCCGGCCCCTAGGCTAAGTATCTTCTAGGTGACATTAATGGAATGAATTAGTTAGAAAAGTAACTACTGGTAGGGAGAGAGGATGTGCACAGGGTAGACATCTAACAATATTTACCTGCAGCTTCAGTGTATTTTTCAGTATGATTCAAGGCGTTGGATCCAATGTAAAAATATGGATGAATTCCAGGAACCACAAAGGTAACATTTCCAAAGTCAGTAGATCCTTGGACACAAAGAAGAGCATACTTGAGTGATGAAATCATAATCACAATTCGAGTTCTGTGCCCTATAAGAGCAGACATAAAGACCTCTTGGCCAGTGACCCATGTCCTCAGGCCCTCGCTCACGGTGTCTTCTGCCCCTCCAGTCTCCACACAGCACTCAGAAAGGTCTTTCAGACCTGCCCTTGCCCAGAGTTACTCCTACTTGCCCTCCAATAGCACTGTCACCCTTCCTTCCCTTCTGTAGATTTGATGGCCTCCTCCTATCTGCCTTGGAGGGCGCTGTCTCTTAGCTCTTCAGCTCAAGCCTAGCACTCTACAACTTGAGCTGCAATACCACATCTGGTTTTCTGGCAGTTAATTGGAGAGAAGAGTCTCACAGACTTTAGCCTGGGCTGGCTTTGAATGGCAGTCTTCAGATTTCAGCTTCCTGAGAAGCTGGGATTACAGGCACGAGCCACTGGCACCCAGCTCAGAAGCAGTACATTTTTACAGAGCCTCAGAGTCAGGCCTCAGCCTTTACCACATGACGGCAGCTAGCTATGAGCCATTACTTGATGTTTGAAAGTTTTGGTTTAGTTCTGTGTAAAAGTGAGAAATATTCAAAATATAGATGAAGAAGCCAGACATATATACAGCACTTGTGAAGCAGAGCCAAGACTATCTCAAGTTTGAGCCAGGAGTTTGGCCTAGTGGTAGAGTGCTTGCTTAGCATGCATGAAGACTGGGGTTTGATTCCTCGGTACCACATACATAGAAAAAGCTAGAAGTGGTGCTGTAGCTCAAGTGGTAGAGCTTTAGCCTTGAGAAAGCCCAAGGACTGTGCTCAGGGCCTGAATTTAAGCACCAGGACTTGCAAAAAAAAAAGAGTATCTCAAGTTTAAGGCCAGCCCAGGCTGCATAGTGAGGCCCTACCACAAAACAAAACAACACAACCAAAAAGTAAATGGGAATGTGTACAAGGCATTTGGGACTGTGGTAATTCCAGAGAAATGTTAGCTGCTATTTGTTCTCATTCCCTTACCACATATTCTTGTGCAGTCTAATTGTGCAGTATTTGACATATGCCAAAAGTTAGCAACCTGAGTGAGCATAAGGCTTTGTTTTTACTGTGCTTTATTCAACAAATGTTACCATTAGTCATGTGAAAGCTATACATACTGGTAGTTAAAATACTATTTCTTAACTGACTAAGCTTTATAATCTAGTTTTTCAAATATAACTTAGCCAAGTAACCCCATAAACAGAAAACAAAAATTGAAAAGTAATATGACAGAAAATAGTGCAACACTCTGAAAGCCTCTGCTAGAAGAATTTGACCTTACTAGAGGTGAAGTCAGGCTTCCCTAGAAAATCATAGTAGGTGAGAAGGGGATAGATGTGCAAAAGGCCTGCAATGGAAGAGAGCATGAATGCTGAGTGTGCAGATCACCTGGGTAGAGAGGAAGTAAAAATGTTGTTTAAGGTTAAGATAAAAGGATGAATGATGTCAGATCATGTTAAGACTGTTCGATTCCTCCATTCCACATACATAGAAAAAAGCTGGAAAGTGGTGCTGTGGCTCAAATGGTAGAGCTCAAGGACAGTGCTCAGGCCCTGAGTTCAAGCCCCAGGACTGGCTATATATGTATATATATATATGTATGTGTGTGTGTGTGTGTGTGTGTGCATACCTGGAACTGAATCTCAAATAACTAGTATTTTGTGGTCAGATCAAGGACAGATCAACTAAAAAAAATATATATATATATGCATATATTGCTTCTGAAAATACTAAGAATTTGGTGCCAGGAATGGTTCCAGACATGAGATGTACAGGAATGTTAAAGCAGTTAACAGGACGGAGAAAAACTGATTACATATTTTAACATCTTACTTGCGCTAGATCCGACAGTCTGCAAATCATACCCAAGTACAATCACTTTATTTTATTGTTTTTGTCTATTATATAAAGCCCAAACACTGGGTAGATGTGACTAAGTGTCTTCCCTCATATAGCTGGACTTTAGAAACCTGCCAGGGTAAAAGTGCAGGACTATGAAGACTAACTTGACAATAAATTCATGGTCCATGTTCAGTGCTGAACGGAGCAGCCAATGCTGTTCAGAATAACATACAAGCTCTCTGGTGTCCCTGGTAGCTCTCTTTCAGTCCTCTAGCCCATGCCTGCACTACAACAAATCCTAAGAGGATATCTCAGAACTGCTGTCATCTTTCCACAATACTTGTCTATATCTATTTCTCTCAAGAATTGCTTTAAAAAATCTTTTCTTTCACGTTTGCATTTACCCTTTCTGTTTTCCTTTAAGTCTGTCTTTGGAAAGAAAAGATAATATGCTTTGCCAGTCATTGCAGTAGGTAGAAGAGTGAACAGTAGCCATCTGGTCGCACCAGGCTCTGGTTCTTTTCCACTAGACCAGCTGAGTTTGTAACTGCTGGTCTGATGACCACTAAGAAATACTTACCTTATTCCACACTGGCAGCACCTGACATGACAGTCTCCTTACCCTCAGGAATCCTCTGCTGTTTGGGCTTCCATGACAGCTCATGCTAGTTATCTGGCCTTCTCCAGGTCCCTGCCTCTTCTAGATCCTTAAACACTGTTGATCCCAGTGCTTCATCTTTGTTTTCTTCCTCTCTGTACTTGGACAACTAAATCTATACTTAGGTTTTCAATGAATTCCCATACATTGACAAATCTATAATGTCTAACCTACCTATCTTTTGGGGTTCCAGATCCAACAGGCTACTCAACAGGTCTACTTAGAATTCCTAGATTTACTAAGCTAATACTTTACATCATCCCACCTAAGTCTAAACTGCTTTTCCTCTTGGAAGTTTTTTATCTCAGTAAATGACAATGACACCTTAAGGATGAAAAAGGACTTTATGTCAACATTTTATTTCAGTAGATAAGATTTTTAACTTAAAAAATGTTATCAGGGCCGGGAGTTTGGCCTAGTGGTAGAGTTCTTGCCTAGAATGCACGAATACCTGGGTTCAATTTCTCAGTACCACATACATAGAAAAAAAAGCTAGAAGTGGTGCTATGTCTCAAGTGGTAGGGCTCTAGCCTTGAGAAAAGTCCAAGGACAGTGCTCAGGCCCTGAGTTCAAGCCCCACGACTGGCAAACAAAATAGTAAAAAAAAGTTATCATATTCTCATAAAAGAAAATGAAAAACAATCCCAAGTATAATTAAATTCTAATATCTATTTGTTACTCTGTAGAATCTAAAAATGTCCCAGATAACTACGTACTTAGTAACCTGCTTATTGTAAGAATGAATTAAAATTCTATTTTCTATTTTAGTTGCTTATTTAAAAGTTAAAATTCACCAGGTGCTGGTGGCTCACACCTGTAATCCTAGCTACTCAGGAAGTTGAGATCTGAGGATTGCCATTCAAAGCCAGCCCAGGCACTAAAGTACATGAGACTCTTATCTCTAATTAACCACCAGAAAACCAGAAGTGACACTGTTGCTCAAGTGGTAGAGTGCTAGATTTGAGTTGAAGAGCTCAGGGACAGCATCCAGGCCCCGGAGTTCAAGCCCCATGACCAACAAAAAAAAAAAAGAAAAAAAAGAAAGTTAAAATTAAACTGGGCGCCTGTGGCTCACACCAATAATCCTAACTACTCAGGAGGCTAAGATGTGAGGGTCACAATTTGAAGCAAGTCAGGGCAGGAAACTGAAACCCTCCAATAAACTACTGAAAAAAGCTGTAAGTGGCGCTGTGGCTCAAGTGAGCAAAAAAAAAAAAAAAGAAAGAAAGAAAGAAAGAAAGACTTAGAAAAAAATCATATTAAGTAAGCCAGAACCAAAGAAACATGGACTTCATGGTTTCCCTCATTTGTAATATCTAGTATATGTCTAGGATTTTCCTAGCAAAGGATCACACTAGCTCAATAGCATGTACATGATGCAAAGTGAAATGAACTCCAGGATTTGGAAACAATGGGGTTTCTTTCTGTAGTTGCTGTTTTTAATGTATTATGTAAAGTTTGTTTCTTTCTTTCTTTCATTTTTCCCCCTATGGCTTATCCCTTGTCACTGTCTGTGATTTTGGTACCTGGTCTATTGTATATACATTCATTTGAATTAGGGAAGGAAGGGGAACAACAAAATAGTGAGACATAGGAAAAAGGGTGAATCAGTGTAACAACACAACTCACAAGACAATATGTTGGAAATTAACTTTACCACCTGGGGAGGGAGTAGGGAGTCTAGGGGGGAGGTAATAATGTTGGTTAAGAAATGTACTTACTGGGCCGGGAGTTTGGCCTAGTGGTAGAGTGCCTGCCTAGCAAGCATGAAGACCCGGGTTCAATTCCTTGTTACCACATACATAGAAAAAACCAGAAGTGGTGCTGTGGCTCAAGTGGTAGAGCTCTAGCCTTGAGAAAGCCCAAGGACAGTGCTCAGGCCCTGAGTCCAAGCCCAGGACTGGCAAAAAAGAAAAAAAAACCTGTATTTGCTTACTATTTTTGGGGGGATCAGTTGAGGGGCTTGAACTCTGGGGCAGGGCACTGTTCCTAAGAGCTTCAGCTCAAGGCTACTGCTCTATCATTCTACCACTTTTAGCCACAATGCTACTTCTGATTTTCTGGTGGTTAACTGGAGATCAGAGTCTCACAGACTTTTGTGCCTGGGCAGGCTTTGAATGGTGATCCTTTAATCTCAGCCTCCTGAGTACCTAGGATTACAGGCATGAGCCACCTGCACCCAGCTTAATTTTAACTTTTTGTATTCACTACCTTACAAATGTAACTGTAACCCTTCTGTACATCACCCTGACAATAAAATTGAATTACAAAAATAAGTAAATTTTAAAAGTTAAAATAGATGGCTAGCTATTCCTAAAAATAAGTTTGCTAGTAAGATACTAGTTTTTCTAGAGTTCACTAGTTTCTATAATCGTATTTTTTAAGCTATCATTAAAAACTTCCAAAATTGTTTAACCAAAGACGGCATTTCCCTTCCTTAAATAGCTCAATATATAACAAATGCACTTAATTACCTGAAGGGCCATTCAACATTGCATCTTCTGAAATGAATTCTATCCCCAGCTTTTTTCCATTCTCCATATAAGCTTTCCACAGGCTTTTATTGGGGAGAACATTGTAATAATCATGTGCCCCACCTTTTATTTCTACCTAATGGAAAAATCAAAAAAAAAATTGAAACAAAAAACTTTAATTCACAAATTTAAGAGCAGTAATTTTCTTACAAGAAGCTTTTCAAGCAAGAGTACTTTGTCTCTAGATATAAAATTTCTCGAATCTTTTACCTTAAAAACACACTTTTAATACTAAGAGTTCCTAAAATTCTCTCTACTTTATATTGCATATGCAGTGAACCACACAATGTCACCAAGCTCTATACTAGTCAGGAAGTGTCAAATCCAGTTACCTACGTGACTGAGAGCTGTGGGGAAAGCCCAGCAATTTCTACTCTGATGGTAGAGGTTTAAAACCACACTCTGAGGAACTCTGCTTGAGCTTTAAGTTTCTCAAAGAAAAGATGCTTCAGACATCTCCATACAAACTAGCACTGACATTACTGCCTGGCACGAAAAGGGACACTAGGAGAAATGCAGAAGCTTCAGAGCAAAGGGCTGACAATGGTTCTCACTCATGAACACGGATTTACAGACTTTCATTTAAATCAAAATGGGCACTGTACCCCCAAACTGGTAGCAAAAGCTAGTCATAAAATAGTGCAGCATGCATTTCTCCTACTTTTGGCAACATCTAAGGTAGGGTCAATCCACAAGCAAATCAGTCAGTGAAAAAAAAACAAGACACTATTAAAAGATTAAATACAGATTTAAATCTAATAAACACATTAGGTTCAGATCTAACAGTAAAAAGCAGCCCCAGTCCAAACTCTGATTATAATTAACTCTGAAAAGTGCTTACTGTGCACCCTGTAGCCAAAGCTGCAGCTCTGAAGCAATCTTCTGCCTTTTTGGTCAAAACCTGAAGTTCTTTCATTGAAGGTGCACGGAAGTAATAGAGTAACTCAGAATAAGAGGGAATGATATTGGGTTTTACACCACCATTTTTTATTATACCTATAAAAAGAAACAATTTATTGGAATTAAGCTTGGTGATCATTTTTAACTTAATACTCCTATAAAGTTTTTCATCCAACAGTGACAAGAATCCATGAATATTTTAGATGGCATTTAGTTATGGGAAAATACTTTTCGAACATTTACAAACCAGTGAAAACCGGGCGTGGTGGCTCACACCTATAATCCTAGCTACTCAGGAAGCTGAGATCTGAGGATCAAGGTTCAAAGCCAGCTAGGGCACAAAAAGACCTGAGATTCTTATCTCCAATTAACCTCTAGAAAATGTTAAGTGGGGCTTGGCTCAAGGGTAGGGTGGTAACCTTGAGCTGAAGAGCTCAGGGACAGTGTCCAGGCTGAGTTCAACCCCATGACCCACAACAAGAAAAAAAAAAAAAACAATGAAGATCAAAGATCCAAACCTTCAAAACACACATTTATTAGAACTACACAGAATGAAGATTCATCTAGCCAAAGTAATAAAATGATTCACAAAATCTAATTTCATACGATCTACTTTAAAATATCTATTGTTCCTTTTAAAGAAGTTAAGGGGGGAAAATTGATAAAAGTACAATTAGAAAGTGACTTCAACTTACAAAAAAAAATCAGGCAAAGAATATATATAAAACAATGTACTAAATCACAAGGAAATAAAAACGAAATGTGTGCTCTTCAGACAATACTTTATTACTGTATTTATATTATGGCAGTAGTACATGTAAATATTTGGTGTTGGTGGTGGCCATGGGACTTGAACTCTGGGCCTGGGTGCTGTCCCTGAGCTCTTCAACTCAAGGCTACCACCCTACCCCTGGGCCTGGGCACTGTCCCTGAGCTCTTCAAGCTCACCCTACCCTTTGAGCCACAGTCCCACTTCCCATTTTCTAGTGATTAATTGGAGGTAAGAGTTCCACATTCTTTAGTGCCCAGGCTGGCTTTGAACTATGATCCTCACATGTAAGTCTCCTGAGTAGCTAGAATTACAGGCATGAGCCATCACACCCAACTAATGTAACAGAATTTAATAACAGTGGGAGAGAGATAGCTGTACTCATTGCCTGTAACAGGAGAAACATGAGTGGTGACTCAAGGTCTGAGGTAGCCCTGGGCAAAAATATAAGATCTTATCCAAAAATATCCACTTAAACAAAAAGGGGTCGGAATATGGCTCAAGTTGTAAATCATCTGCTAGCAAACACAAGGCCCTGAGTTCAAAACCTCAATAGTACTTTAAGAAAAAAAAAAGCCAGAGCTCATGCCTATTGTCCTAGGAGGCAGTAATTTGAAGTTTGAAGCCAGCCTTTGCAGAAAAGTCCTTGAGACTTCATTTCCAGAATGAAAAATGCCAGACTGGAGATGTGGATGAAGTGGTAAAGCACTAGCTGTAAACAAGTAAGCCAAGGGAAGCATAAGGACTCAAGTTCAAACCCTGTTATTAGCATCAAAAACTAAGAGACAGCATATCAGGTACAGTGGTTCAAGTCTGCAATATTTGCTACTTGGGAGGCAGAAATGATAGCATCATGACTCACTCTAGTCTAGGCAAAAAATAAACTCATAAGAGTCTACGTTGATCAATAACTGGTACAGTGGCCACGTTTATCATCCCAGCTATACAGCAAGCACAATGACTACTTATGAGGGTACAGGTTTGTCATCCCTGTGACATGGGACAAACAGGAGGACCACAGTCCAGGCTACTCAGGTATAAACAAGACTTTATCTCAAAAGTAACCAAAAGGGCTGGCAAAGAGGTTCAAGTAGCAAAATAACTCAAGCAGTAAGTGCCAGCCTAGCAAGTATGAAGTACTAAACTCAAAGCCCAGTAACGCTCAAAGACCAAACCTTTTCCTTACAAAAATATGACATTTATGTAGTCTTCCTATTGATAGCTTATTCTGTTAAATAAATTTCTGAAAAATCTATTTAAAATGGTTAAAATACCCATATGCAGCATATATTATGTTTCCAATCCTTTAAAAAAAAAATCAAATAGGGGACAGGAGTGTGGCCTAGTGATAGAGTGCTTGCCTAGCATGCGCAAAAAACCCTGGGTTTGATTCCTCAATACCACATAAATTGAAAAGGTAGAAAGTGGTGCTGTGGCTCAAGTGGCAGGGTACTAGCCTTGAGCAAAAGTACTCAAGGACAGTGCCCAGGCCCTGAGTTCAGGCCCTAGGACTGGCAAAAAAAAATTAAATAAATAAATTATATTGTGTTGAAATATGTCATCATGTTATGCAAAGTATTAGACAGTACTACCATGAACTCTCCAGGTTGGTTTCATCTGATGCCGCAACACAGACAGATTGTTGTAGGCAAGAACAGCAGCATCCAAGGCATTAACTCCTTCCCAGGGGTAAGCAGCAGCATGAGACGCTTTCCCATAGTATTTCACAGTCACACTAGGAGGCAAACGATCATTGAAAACTACTTCTGAAGTTTAATGCATCACAACAAACTTGTAAGAGTTTAGGATAATTAGTTCACATATATATCATATACAGCATACATGGTATATATGTAGATGTTATATACATATATACATATAACATACATATATACATGTTTTAATCACCATTATCTTGAAACTAGAATTTCATCAAAATGCCAATACTGCAAAATGGAAAAGTCCTGTATGAAAATAGCTTTGGTACTATTTTTCCAAATTCAAATCTACATAACTAAAGAACCGTAAACTATTACAAAAAATGCTAAAGGTCATTTTATGTTTGCAGTATTTAGAAACAAAGTATTTTCAAGGCAAACTGTTTAGTTTTTTGTTTTTTGTTTTTAATTGTTTGGGTAATGTATAGAGGGGTTACAGTTACATTCACCAGATAGTAGGTGCATTACTTCTCACAAATTGATACCCCTTCTCATGTTTTTGTCCCCATTTCCCTCTCCCCACCCCCTCCCAATCATCTTGTTTTTCCTCCCTTTCCTTTCCTATTTCAAAAAGACAAATCAGCATATATACAACACACCAGGTAACAAAGTTAGATACAGTAACAATATGAGATTAACCAAATGACAAAAAAAGAGAAGAGAAATAACACAGTACATTAAGAACAACAATCAGACAAGATAAAGCTCCTTTCCATATCCTAGAGATTCTTTCCTTTAGTGTCATCCTATATGACCTTATGTATGTAGGTTTTGCGCTATTGTAATCCTCTGCTAGGAGAGTTCTAGATGTGTACTAATTATTACAAATGAGGGAAACCAATGAGCCTATGTTCCTTTGGGTCTGGCTTCACTTAATGATTTTTTCCAAGCCTTCTCATTTCCTTACAAAAGGGCGATGTCATTCTTTCTGATGGCAGCATAGAATTTCATTGTATATAAGTACCACATTTTCTTGATTGAATCATCTACTGAGGGGCATCTGGGTTGGTTCCATATCTTTGCTATGGTAAATAGTGCTGCAATAAACATCGTTGTGCTAGTGGCTTTAGTATGCTCTTGTTTCTGGACATTTGGGTAAATGCCAAGTAGTAGAATTGCTGGGTCATAGGGGAGCTCTATTTAGTTTTTTAAAAGCAAAGTCTAGCCTTAGGTACTAGTGACTACTCAGGAGGCTGAGACCTGAGGATCACCATTCACAGATAGCCAGGGCAGCAAAGTCTGTGAGACACCAATCTCCAATTAACCACCAAAAAAAAGCTGGAAGTGGAGTTTTGTCACTTAAGTGACAGAGCACTAGCCTTGAGCACAAAAGCTCAGAGACAGCTCAAAATCATCATCAAAATAAATGAATAAATAAATAAAACCAGACACCCTCCCCCATACACACACAAGTTAGAACAATATATTGAGGTAATTCTTCAGGAACAAAACCTTCCTTCAAATTTTAATTTAGAAATGGATGCAGTGGGGTGGTACAACCTGTAACCTCAGCATCAGGGAAGCTAAGGCAGAAAGATCTCAAATTTGAGGCCAAACAGAAAAAAAAATAATTTATGCAGGTAGCTACTTATGCAATTCATCCAAATAGTGTTGAAAGGATAAGCCAGACCCTAAGAAAACTGGGGCCAAGGAAGCTGATCAAGAGTAAAAAGCTTAAATCTAACTCTTGTAGGCTAGGAAGCCCAGGGATAGCTACAGGCCCCTGCCAGAGGAATCAGCAGGCATTTCTAATCCTTAACGTTCAAGCATAATGTATTACCTCTGAAACCAAAGTTAAGCCTTCCAGTTTTCACAATGCCAATTCCTAGCAATGACAGTAGGGATACCAAACAGTTAAAATGTTCAACCTCTAAAATCAAAGCTCTAGTAACAGATGACACTTGAATACAATCACTGCTGGGATGGTTCTGTTATTATTGCCAAGTGCCCAAGCTACACAATGAAAGACACTTCAGTAGCTGGGACATGTAGACCAGGAGCTACTAAAGAGACCACACAACTATCTATGATGGTTAAAATTTCCAGTTTAATAAGGCACTGGTGGCTCTCGCCTGTAATCCTAGCTACTCAGGAGGCTGAGATCTAAGGATCAAGGTTCAAAGCCAGCCCGGGCACAAAAGACCATGAGACTCTTATCTCCAATTAACTACCAGAAAACCGGAAGTGGCACTGTAGCTCAAAGTGGTAGAGCGCTAGCCTTGAGCTACAAAGCTCAGAGACAGTGCCCAGGCCTAGAGTTCAAGCCCCACAACCAACACCCCCCCCAAAAAAAAAAATTTCTAGTGTACAAACTCAAGCCACTTCAATGATACAAGCGTCTAGGTACCAAGAAAGTGAGTTCCTCAATATTCTCTTTTTTGCTGTTGTTGTTGTCCATCCTGGGGCTTGAACTTGGCCTGGATGCTGTCCCTGAGCTCTTCAGTTCAAGGCTACCACTCTACCCCTTGAGCCACAGCGCCACTTCGGCTTTCTACTGGGTTAATTGGAGATAAGAGTCTCATGGTCTTTAGTGCCTGGGCTGGCTTTGAACTGAGATCCTCAGATCTCAGCATCCTAAGTAGCTAGGATTACAGGCATGAGCCACCATGCCTTTCAATATTCTCTTTTTTAGGACATAATCTAGCCTCTCTGCAAAGAACCAAATTAAAATAAATGAAAGAGAAGTACATTTTCTTCACAAAACTAATAGAGTGTGCACTAAAAACTCAAACCCAGAGCTTCATGCATGCTAGACAAGCACTCTACCACTAAGCCACATTCCCAGCTAGTCATTCCTATGCTTTTTATACACTCTTTGACTAGTTCAATTATAAACACCATAAGAAATCTCAATTAGAAGGGGCTTGGCCCAATATCATTCAATGTAAATAAACATATTACATAATTATCGTTCAATTTACCTTTTTGCTTTTTTAGTGGGTAAGGAGAAAGGGTTTCGGGTTGCTAATGCTGCTCTAAACTTATGGCCCAAGTGAGCAAGTGATCTTACCACCTCAGCCTTGCAAGTCACTGACACTACAGGGCAGGTAGGGATGAATGCTATCTCACCCTGCTCTTCTTCCTGAATTCTACAATTACAGGTATTCACCCCCACGCTCAGCTCACTTTAGTTCTTAAATGGATAAATGTGGAGTCTTAGTCTCTGGCTTAGATATCAAAGTTATCTACGTCTGTTTTCCTTGTTTTCAAGTCTTCAATTGGAGTACTTACTCATGTTCAGCCACATCCAGTAGATAAGCGGCATTCTCTTGGGATGGATGGGCCATAAAAACAACATCAAAGTCTTTAAAAGCACCTGCTTCAATCAAATCAATTTTGCCACCACCATCTTCTTCTGCAGGGGTACCCAGGACAATTATCTACAAGGAAGTATCTATGTCAGAGCCAAACACAGTAACAAGTCCTAGCAAAAAAATAGCAAACAGGTTCTCTTAGGTATGAGTTCCCAATCTACATTTATGTCCTTCACTATGAACCGAGGTTTTGTTTGTTTAAATTTTTACAGTGGGCATAAATATATACAGTGCTAAAATTAATCAGAAAAATTTAATTTGTATTTTTATTCATTTGGTGCAAAGTATATATTAGAGATAATATAGGAAGCTTTCTCAAATATTATAACTCTCCTGTATTTAATGACAAAGATGGAAAAAGCTGACTCCTGCATACTTAGTTCTTCAAACTTCATTAGGAGGTATTTGTTAAAGCTTCTCCATGGCTGAGTCTTTTTCCCAAATGTATACAATCATTCCCAAACACCTTAATGAAAAGGAACTTTGAATAATGTGTTAGGTCTCCTCACAACAACCCTGTGAGGTAGGTGAGTGCAAGGATGTAACTTCAGGGAGGTGGTCCTGGGGACAGTGAAGCAGCTTGCCCCTTGTCTCAGAACTATCTTCAGAGGGAATAGGATTATCTCAGATGGCTGGCCTAACCTTCAGGCCCAATTCTGATTCTACCAGATTCAATTCAAGCTACCTTCTTTAAAAGTCTTAACTCAATCCTTTATGGAGCGGATTAATAACGATGTGTTAAAAACGGCCAACTAGTACACAAACTTACTAATTCGATTCCACCAGTTCAACCAGGCAGATTTATTGGTCACCAAACACCTAATTAAACAAAAGAAAACTTTACAGAATAAACATTTCACTTTGATATTTAAGGTTAACTTCTTCAAACAGTTTTAAAAAGGAAAAGTATCAACTAATATGTTTTCATGGTAAAATCTATGCACAACGAAAACAAGCTTGAAAAAGTTTTGGTTTGCAAAAAGGTCAACTTAAAATACATTACCAGGTAAGATAAGCAAGTTAACTTTGCTGGGAACCATTTGAAACTATAAGTTGATGTCTCTTTCCAAGACCAGCCTTCTTTAGAGTTAAAAAGCTGTTCCTTACTGGATCGTTGGCTCAAAGAATATGAACCTTTCACATACCCAGGTAAAGCTCCAGGGTTGAGTGCAAAGGTTAAAGAACAGGAAACCTAACCAAACACAAAAGCAAGTCCCCAGAGGCAGAAAAGAAAAAGTAGCTTAAAAGAGAAAAAGCCCCAAGAGGAGATCTGTTGTGATAAAACCAAAAAGGTTACTGAGGTGGGAAAAAGTTCGCTAAAGAGTATTAAAATAAAAACATTTGTCTTCTCCTTAACCTGAATGATGATGATTGAATCTTAGCTCACAGAATGAAGCATATCTGGAAAGACAGAGTAACACAAGATTAAACTTGCCTATGGCAAACATAAACCACATCCCCCAATGTAAGACTTGAGATTATGTCTCTAAGTTGTAACATAAAAATTAAGACTTCAATGGGGCTTTGGCTCAAGGGTAGGTTGGTAGCCTTGAGTTGAGCTCAGGGACAGCACCCAGGCCTAGTTCAAGCCCCATGACCCACAAAAATAATAATAATAATTATAAAAATTAAGACTTCAGAATGAACTCATCTCCCTAGCATACATGCATTTGTTTCTGCATTATTTATGTACATTTCCAGAGGTCTGGATGTCCTGAAGACTGAAAACTGCTTATCCAAGCACCAAAAAAATATCCAAACTGCCGGCCACCAAAAAAAAAAAAAAAAAAAAAAAAAAAATCGGAGTCTATAAATGATTTCTTGTTCCAAAAAGACAAAAACAAAACAATCAAACAAAGCCCTCAACTTTCTCCAGAGATCACACAACCCTGCCAGCAAATTACAGTTGCCTCATAGTTACCAAAAATAACTGGCAAGGAAAACCAGGCTTGGTTCTACGTTCTGGGCTAGGCGAGGGGCTGGTGAGATGGCAAACTCCGGGGAAACAACCTGCGGGGCGTCGCGTGTACGCGACACGGACCCCACACTCCTGCAGACCCCGTCCAGCCTCGGGGCGGAGGCGAGGGCGGGGCGCCCGCTCGGCCCTCCGGGACGGAGGGGCACGGCCACCCCGGCCCCGCTCACCTTCACGGGCGGAGGCGGCCCGGGCAGGCCCTCCAGGGCGCCCCGCAGGCCGAGCGCGGCCCCCGCGCCGGCCTCGGCGATGAGGTTGTGGCCGCACGCGTGGCCGATGTCCGGCAGCGCGTCGTACTCGCAGAGGAAGCCCAGGTGCAGCGCGCGCGGCGCGGCGGCCGGCCCGCGGGGCCCCGGCGGCTCCCACTCGGCGCGGAAGGCGGTGGGCAGCTGGTAGTGCGGCTGCACCACCCAGGAGGCGGCCGGAGGCTCCCGCTCGAAGAAGCGAGTCAGCACGTCGTGGGCCCGATGCTCCTCGTACGCCAGCTCCGGCTCGCTCCAGATGGCGTGGCTCAGGGCCCCCAGCCTCTCGGCCGCCTCGTCGATGCGCTCGGCTGCGCGCAGCTTCAGCAGCTCCAGCAGCTCCACCTCGGAGCGGCTGTCGCACAGGCCCCCCTCCACCGACCGCTCTTCCCCGGGTCTCATTCCGGCTCGCAGTCCGCGAGCCTCAGCTGTCGGCTCGCGCTCCCGATAGCAGGCTGAACTCCGCGACTGCGCATGCGCTCAGGGCCCCAGAGCCCCTCCCCCTGCCCCGCCCCCTGAACTCCGCGAGTGGTCCGCCGCTTCCAGAGGGGCGGGGCTTGGGGTGTGTCTGGCAGGTTCTGGCTCTCTGGGCGACAGGATGATGTGCGTGTGCTCCAAAGTCTATTACTTTCCCACGTTGTTTATTTCCCAAAGCAGCCGAAATGAACACTTTGGGGAGATTGGTTTTTTTTGTTTGTTTCTTTGGGGATTTTTTTCGTCGGTCGTAGGCTCTGTCCCTACGCTTTTCAGCTCAAGGCTAGCTCCCTATCACTTGAGCCACAATGCCACTTCCAGTTTTCTGGTGGCTAACTGGAGATAAAGAGTCGCACCGACTTTCTCGTGCTCAAGCTGGCTCGGATCCTCAGATCTCAGCCCCCAGAGTAGCTAGGATTACAGGCGTGAGCCACCAGCACCCAGCTGAAAAGAACAGTTTTGAAAAAGATTATTACTTTTTTTCCAGAAATAATAAAAACATCGGGCTATAGACTCAAGTACATGTAAGCATTCTAGTGCTGCCCCTACTTTTTCCTCGTAAGGTATCATGTACCTTTGCAGTTTTCTCTTTTTAAGTAAAAACCAATGCCTTAGAAGACCACCTGGGTTATATAGAAAGCTCTCCCTATACATTAGATATTATGGTCCATCTGAACAGAGTAGAACTCAGAATTAACTAATTATTGATCCAGGGCTTGAACTTCGGACCTGAGAGCTATGCTTGAATTCTTTTGATCACGAGCTCCAGAGCATCAGTCTACCACATTGGGCCACAGTGCAACTTCTGGTTTTCTGGTGGTTAATTGGAGATAAGGACCTCATGGATGTACCTGCTGAGCCTGGCTTTGAACGGTGATCTTCAAGATCTAAGCCTCCTGTCAGGGGTGAGTCACCAGTCCCCAGCTTAAAATGGATTTTTAAAAATCCACAGCCACTTAGCTGATAGCCTCTGGCTCATGCTATAATTTTAGTTTCTCTGTAGGCCAAGATCTGAGGATAAATGTTGTGAAGCCAGACCAGACAGGAAAGACCATCAGACTCTTATATCCACAGGTAGAGTTATGGCTCTAGTGTCAGAGTGCCACCTTTGAGCAAGTAAAGCTAAGGGACAGGGCCCAGGCCCAGAGTTGAAGGCCCAGTACACACACACACACCCCACATACAGACCCAAAACCATTTAGAAGTCTGAGGCAGCAGAATGTTTAGTTTGAGGCCAAAACTGGTCCACACAGCAAGATCCTGTCACAAATAAAATAAAAATTAAAAAGATTTAAAACATAGAATATAGAAAACCAAAAAGTTAAGCAAAAGATTTGTATTAATATTCATGCTATTTCTGTTGAGATGAAGTTATTTTGAATAACAGCAGTTTCAAAAGAAAACATACGACTACTTTTTTTGTCAGTCCTGGGCTTGAGTTCAGTGCCTGAGCACTGTCCTTGGACTTTCTCAAGGCTAGAGCTCTACCACTTGAGCCTTACCACCACTTCTGGCTTTTTTTTTTCTAGGTATGTGGTACCAAGGAATTGAACCCGGGTCTTTGTGCATGCTAGGTAAGCACTCTACCACTAGGCCAAACTCTTAGCCCCATATGACGACTTTTATTTAGAATTGTAATGGAATTCAAGTAACATGATAGGTTACAGCAAATGTTCACATTATAACCAGGTTTTAAATTACCCAGTGAAGAAATTGAAGATGTCATATTCTTTCTTTTTCTCCAGAGTAAGACATAATGTCTGAAAAACTACTTCCACTGTTCAAGTTTCTATTCTGAGTTTTCCACATATTGAAAGCTTCACCTCTTCCTACTCTTCTAACTCATTCCTTAATTTGCCACAACTGGATTAAGACAAGATATATTTATGTAAAAAAGTCAGATATACCATTTGAAAATAAGTATAAAGGAAGCTAGCACGCAGGAAGACTATAAACTTCTATCTTACTACTTTATTATGCTACATGTGAATGTGACAGTAGAACTTGAACACCTTATCTGAAACTCTACCTTCCAGACATAATATAAATGTAATATTAGATTCCTGGACCCACTCAGCTGTACTTAATAAATCTTACTCTCTTAAAACCTTCCCTGTATCTATGAGATTCAGAGAGTTAGCTAAAAACCACGGCTCTTACAGAGTAAAAACAAGTGACATTCATAGAGTATTGTAAGCCAAGCACTATTACAAGTGCCTGTCTTAACACATGTCTTAACAGGTGTTTGGCATATCTTAACATACCCAACCCCCATCCTTACTCATGAGGTTGTTAATGGGATTGTTTACCTTCATTTCACAGAGTGCCCAGGGTTACACAGCTGGTAGACTTGTTGTTATACAGGAGAAGTGCAGCCATCATACTTTATTACTTGTGTAAATAGACATGTAAGCCCTCAAATGTATCTACAGTAAATCTATTCACACCAGAACCTGCAACAATCACTCATCTGGAATACATTTTACTGCAGGACTTCTGCCTACTGATATCAATGGAGTCCGTGGGGCAGTACTAAACAACCACAGGGAAAAGCCGCCTAAATTTTACATGCTGCTGTTATTGATATTGTTACCAATTAACAGAAGGGATTTGGGTCTGAGATAAACTAAAAGTTTTGTAAAGTCCGAGAATTCCAGAAACATTCCTTAGCTTAAATAGCTTGACTTGATGCCTGGCTGAATGCTCGTATAAGGGGGAGAGTAGTACAGCAGAGAAAAAAGAGGACACATCACTGGAGTTTTTACTGTTAACAGTTGAGTAGATGGAAAAGTCATTAAAAGAAATAGAAGTGATGGCAGAATGAAAATCAAAGTGACGTGGATAGGCCATATGAAGAGGAGGTGGACACAACTATCTAAGAAGAGACTGGTGAGCTAGTCTATGAATAATGCGTATACCGAGAGGAAAATTACATGATCCAGGGAGTAAATGATGGGGGAGAAAGGTCTAAAGCTTCAGAAGTAAACCTGGAGAGGGGCCGGGAGTGTTGCCTAGCATGCACAAAGTCCTAGATTGAATTCCTTGGTACCACATACACAGAAAAAGCTGGAGGTGATGCTGTGGCTCAAGTGGTAGAGAAAGCTCAAAGACAGTGCTCAGACCATGTGTTCAAGTCCCAGGACTGGCAGAAGAAGGAGGAGAAGGAGGAGTGTGAGGGAAGGGGCGACAGGGGAAGCAGAAGAGGAAGAGGAGACTTGGAGAATAAAAACAAAAACGAGGAAAACTGCAGCAGATTCTTACATGCATTCGATAACATTCTATTACAATTTGTTTTTAAGTGTTGTTTTGTTTTTCTCAAATGACTCATAAAGTGAAAGTAGCTATTTTAAAGCCTTGAAGCTCCCTTTGGCTTCCTTCCATCTGCCGGTAAGATTAGCTGCTCTGTTCTCCATAGTCATTCCTGGAAATGAGGACAGACAAGCTTGTTTGACACCCTGATTGGTCATGGCCTGTGCACAAAAGAGGACATACACATCTCACCTCATGAGGGATCAATTTTTTCTCAAAAACTTGTGATTGCTCCACCACTTCTATTAGCCTAGAATCTACATCTTGAGCCCAAGGTGGTACTTGAGGGTCCTTTGAAAGATCCCTATGCTGATTTCACAGGCTATGCTTGCATACCATGGATAATAATTAGATTTACTGGGCTGGACATCAGTGGCTCACACTGATCCTAGCTACTCAGGAGGCGGAGATCTGAGGACTGTGTTTCAAAGCCAGTCCAGTCCAGAAAGTTCATGACACTCTCCCATTAACTACCAAAAGAGCTGGAAGTAGAGCTGTGGCTCAAGTGGTAAAGTACAAGCCTTGAACAAAAAATGTTCAAGCATCCAGGCCTTGAGTTCAAGCCGTAGGACTGGCACATTCACACAAAAAAATTATCTTTACTAAAGATTCACTTCCCTAACTTTTGATGGGACATATTTCAAAATTGCTAGCAATAATGGTTAATGTAAGTAGATGGTCGGTCACAGGATGCTTAAAATCTTCAAGGCACTCTATGGAAAGAAAATTTTGTAAAAGACATGATAGGAAGAGTTGTTTGTGATCTGAAAACTAATAAGTAAACATCTAGTAATGAGAAGCAACATAGAAGATAAAGTTGAGAGCAAACCAGAAATTTCCAATGAAACCCATTAAGAAAATACTATGTTCCTAAGTATAAAGTGCCTAAGATTATTCTACTCATAGTAGCTGACATTACAGGCATGTGTCCCTGAACCTGGCAAGTTATTAATCTTTTTTTGGGGGGGCGGGGTGTCCTGAGGCTTGAACTCTGGTCTGATGGCTGTCCCTGAGCTCTTTAGCTCAAGGCTACTGCCCTACCCTTGAGCCATAGCCCACTACCCATTTTTTGGTGATTAATTGGAGCTAAGAGTCTCACAGCTTTGTATTGCTCAGGCTGGCTTTGAACTGTGATCCTCAGATCTCAGCCTTCTGAGTAGCTAGGATTACAGGGGTGAGCCACCACACCCGGCTAAGGTATTAATCCTTTTGAGTAATAAACTTGAAGTTATTAACGTGTACATAAGTACCTAGGATAAAGTTTAACACACTAAGAAATTATCAATGATAACAATAACTAAATAGAATAATTATAACAATATGCTATATATTGTACTATATTAAAACTTGTTTATTGTTTGGAATTTTCCATTTAATATTTTCATACTGTTCAGGTAATTGAAACCATGGAACAAATCTCAAATAAGGGAAGACTATACATGTAATCACTTGGAAGGGTACCTGGCATACAGTCATACAAGTACTTAAAAATATCACTTGTATACTGGGTGCAAGTAGCTCACATCTATAATCCTGCCTACTCAGCGGGCTGAGATTTGAGGTCATGGTTTGAAGCAAATCAAGGTAGAGAAGTCCATAAGACTCGTATCGCTGATTAACCACTAAAAAGGTAGAACCAAAGCTGTGATTCAAGTGATAAGAGTTTTAGCCTTCAAAAGAAGTTCAGGGACAGTGTCCAAGCTGGGAGTTCAAGCCCCAGGACCACCACACGCGCACACACACACACACACACACACACACACACATCGGTTGCACACTAGCATTGCTTACATGATCTCATGTTCAAACTGTAAAACCACAAAAGTAACAATTATTACTCTGAATGGTTTTTTTTTTTTTTTGGTAATCCTGGGGCTTGAACTCAGGACCTGGGCACTGTCCTTGAATTTCTTTTGCTCCATAGCACCACTTCTGGCTTTTTCTGTTTATGTGGTACTGAGGAATCAAACCCAGGGCTTCATGAATACTATGCGAATACTCTACCACTAAGCCACATTCCCAGCCTGAGACTCTCAATATTTCAATATAATTTTATCATAAAGACTGAAAAAGCCAACCAAGTATAAAAATCATGTGAAATTATGCTTTATGATTTTATCGCTATTGCTATTACTAGTGAATGATACTCTTGTATAGGAAGTGTGAGCCTCTAAGTCTAGTACTAAGAAAACAAAACAACAAAACTAGAAATGTTGGGGATTGGGCCTATAGCTCAGTGGTAAAATGTTAACCTAGCATAAACTAAGTCTTAGATTATATTCTAGCAACGCACACACACACACACACACACACACACACACACACACACACACACACACACAAGAGTTCTATTACCTGAACCTTGTTTCTTGGCATTTATGCCAAAGTTTAGATTAAATTTGAAGGAAGTCATGCACGGTTTTAGGGTGTGGGAAGGAAGGAAAATCTACCCCTGACAGGGATTCCATAATTGCTTCCCAAGAGAGGATGGGAAGGGAGTGGAAGCTTCTATGAAAGCTATCTCCTTGGACCCAGGGCAAAGATGAACATCCTATGGGGAAAAAAAAGGTGGATAAATGTGGTTTGGTAACCCAGGAAGCCTGAGTGAAGAACTCTCGGCTCCAATAGCGAACAACAAGGACCCTGGGGTTTTGCAAAGCTTCCTGTGACGCTGATTCCTACATCAGTAACTATATCATCCTGTGATGTCAGGATAATACATAACACATCACCTTTTGTCTTGAGTATCTGGATCACTCTTCATTGAGTTCTTTCATTAGGAAATTCCTTCAGGATTGAGTTCACTCTCAGCATCTACCCATAAATGTCTCCTGGACTCTGTATTACTATTTTTTTTTTTGCCAGTCCAGAGGCTTGAACTCAGGGCCTGAGCACTGTCCTTGGACACTTTTTGCTCGTGGCTAGTGATCTGCCACTTGAGCTACAGCACCACTTCCAGCTTTTTCTGTGTATGTGGTGCCAAGGAATCAAACCTAGGGCTTCGTGCATGCTAGGTGAGCACTCTACCCACTAAGCCTCACTCATGGCCTGGACTCTGTGTTTTTTGATGATCCTCCCTCTAGATTAGCATCCTGCAAAGATCACTGAATGTCTATGTTCTCCTTTACAATAGTGCTAAGCTTGCTTATGGCTTAACACTTCTTTTGAATCAGAACCAGTGTTTAGGACATTTTCATTTTACATGAAGTCAAGTGTCTGTCTGGCCAAATTGGCAGAAGTATGTCTTTTATCTTCTCCTGGAACAGTCTGAAACTTACCATAAGAGTTGTGCCCATAGCCAGGCGTGGTGGCTCCTGCCTGTAATTCTAGCTACTCAGAAGTCTGAGATCTGAGGGTCAAGGTTCAGAGCCAGCCTGGGGAACAAAAAGACCTGAGAGACTCCAGCTAACCTATAGAAAATCCGAAGTGGGGCTTGGCTCAAGGGTAGGATGGTAGCCTTGAGTTGAAGAGCTCAGGAACAACTCCCAGGCCCAGGGGTAGGGTGGTAGCCTTGAGCTGAAGAGCTCAGGCACAGACAGTGCCCAGGCTGAGTTCATGCCACATGATCCACAAAAAAAAAAAAAAAAAAAAAAGAGTTGTACCCAGTAGCTCCACCTCCATCAACCCACGGCAAAGGAGACCACTCCATTATATATGCAATCATCTCACACTAGCTAGTGTACTAATACATCTGGTCGTCAGATTCAATATTTTTGTTGTTGTTGGTCATGGGGCTTGAATTCTGGGCCTGGCTGTTGTCCCTGAACTCATCAGCTCAAGGCTAGTGCTCTACCACTTGAGCCACAATGCCACTTCTGGTTTTCTGGTGGTTAATTGGAGATAAGAGTCTCACTAGACTTCCATGTCCAGGCTAGCTTTAAACTAAAATCCTCAGATCTCAGCCTCTTGAATAGCTAGGATTACCGGTGTGAGCCACCAGCACCTGGAGAGAGATTCAATTTCCTTTTTAAAACTTATTGTTATTGTCCAGTGATCCTTTATACCAAATCTTAATTTTTAAAAATGAAGCATTTTAAGGTAAAATGTACACCCTGTGAAATGCCATATTCTAAGTGCACAAGCTGATGAATTTTGACAAAGATAGGTACCTGTGTAGTTAATACTTTAATCTAAGTGTAGAACAGTTTCATATCAGAAAGTTCCTGCTACCAATCTATACTACCCAAAAGCAAACACTACATTGAATCCTGTTTACACACATTAGCTTGCTTCCTGAGCTTCTTACAAATGGAGTTACAGCAAGGCACTGGTGGTTCACACCTGTAATCCTAGTTACTCAGGAGTTTGAGCTCTGGGAATTCATGGTTCCAAGCCAGCTCAGGCAGGGAAGTCCAGAAAACTCTTATTTCTAATTAATCACCAAAAAGGTGGGAGTAGATCTGTGGCTCAAGTGAAAGAACACCAACCTGAAACAAGAAAACTAAGAAAGAGTGCCTAGGCCCTAACTTCAAACCCCAGTACTAGCTTACACTTACACAACACACACACACACACACACACACACACACACACACACACACACACACCACATGCCAAATGGGATTTTTTTGTTAGTGATGGTCATGGGGCTTGAACTCAGGGTCTGAGTACTATCACTGAGCTTTTATTTGCTCAAAGCTAACCCTCTCCCACTTTAAACTACAACATCACTTCTGGTTTTCTGGTGGTTAATCAGAGATAAGAGTCTCATGGAACCTGGCCTAGTGGTAGAGTGCTTGCCTAGCATGCATAAAGCCCTGGGTTTGATTCCTCAGTACCATACACAGAGGGAAAAACGAAAGTGGTGCTGTGAATCGAGTGGTAGAGTGCTACCTTCACCTTGAGGAAAGCCCAAGGACAGTGCTCACTCCCTGAGCTCAAGCTCCAGGACTGGCAAAAAAAAAAAAAAAAAGGAGTCTCATGGACCTACCCAGCTTGGTTTTGAACCTTGATCCTCAGATCTCATCCTCCTGAGTAGCTAGGATTACAGTATAAGCCACAAGCACCAGGCACAAAATGGAATTTAACATTGATCATTCACACTGATCTACCTTTAGAGTGCTTGCCTAGCATGCACAAAGACCTGGGTTCGATTCCTCAGTACCACATATATAGAAAATCCAGAATTGGTGCTGTGGCTCAAGTGGTAGAGCACTAACCTAGAGGAAAGCCCAAGGACAGTGCTCAGGCAATGAGTACAGTCCCCAGGACTGGCAAAAAAAAAGTATCTAAGTATAATGAGGATGTACAAACGTACATGGTGGGACATGAGCGCTTGCTTTCCATTGTTCTTCATCACCTCTTGCTTTTGCCCCTTATTTCACTTCCTCATACGGCAGTGGTTGTACAGGAGAGGCCCATGATGAGTATCAAGAAGTCCTAGCCGGGCGCGGTTGCTCACGCCTGTAATTCTAGCTACTCAGGATGCTGAGACTCTTATCTCCAGTTAACCTATTGAAAATGGGAAGTGGGGCTTGGTTCAAGGGTAGGGTGGTAGCCTTGAGCTGATGAGCTCAGCGACAGAGCCCAGGCTCGATACAAGCCCCTTGACCCACAAAAAAAAAAGTCCTGAAGCACAGAGTAAAAGACCATTCATCTTTTTCATCTTTTTTTAAAAATATTTTATTGTGGGGCCGGGAGTTTGGCCTAGTGGTTAAAGTGCTTGCCTAGCATGCATGAAGACCCGGGGTTCGATTCCTCGGTACCACATACATAGAAAAAAGCCGGAAGTGGTGCTGAGGCTCAAGTGGTAGAGCTCTAGCCTTGAGAAAGTCCAAGGACATTGCTCAGGCCCTGAGCTCAAGCCCAGGACTGGCAAAAAAAAAAAAAAAAAAATATTTTATTGTATGGAAGTAGGGCTGTGGCTCAAGGGGTAGGGTGGTAGCCTTGAGCTGAAGAGCTCAGGGACAGTACCCAGGCCCAGAGTTCAAGCCCCATGACCCACAAAAAAAAATATTGTAAAGATGATATATGGAGGGGTTACAGTTACATAAGTCAGGTAATGAGTGCATTTCCTTTTGAAGTGTCAACCCTCCCTCATTTTTCTCAATTTTCCCTTCCCATCCCCCCAGCTGTATCTTCCAATAATGCTCAATGCCATTTTCCCTCCTTTTTATATTTGTCTTGAATTTCTTCCTTTAATATACTATGTAGTTGTTCCTTGGCTATTTATTTATTGCTAATTGCTTCCATATAGTTCTCATTAATGTGTTCTTCTATCCCCTGTATTTCCAGAAAATTGAGCTGTATCCAGCCAAATCTGCATACTGCGTACTCAAATGTGGCTTGGGTGACAAAGAGCATTTAACGTTTTTTACATTTTTCCGTGGCCCCTTTGGGTGCGTGCAGAATTGGACAGTGAATATAGAACATTTTTTTTGTTTTGTTTTTGTTTTTTTTTGTTTTTGATTTTTTTTATTGTAATTAGTAAAAGGGTTACATGATATTTGCCAGATAGAAGGTGCATTAATTCACATACATTGATACCCTTTCACATGTCTTGGTACCCGTTTCCCTCCCCCAGAACATTTTTTTATCATCATAGAAAGTTCTGTTCCACCAGGGCTAAGCGAGAAATAAGATTCCTGAACATCCTTCAGAAGATGTATTCTGCATGCAAATGTATTCCATACAAGTGTATTCCGTTCAATTCCCTATATCACGCTTCATCTTCAGTGTCATGGAACATGTTAAGAAATGGTGAACCAGGCAACTCAGAGGAGAGCTAGCACACCTGGTGGGGAAAGACTACCCCTTCACTCCAACTACAATTTCATTTTTCTTTTCTTGTGGGTCATGGGGCTTGAACTCTGGCCTGGGCACTGTCCCTGAGCTCTTCAGCTCAAGGCTACCACCCTACCCTTGAGCCAAGCCCCACGTCCCATTTTCTAGAGGTTAATTGGAGATAAGATTTTCAGGTCCTTTCGTGCCTGGGCTGGCTTTGAACCTTGATCCTCAAATCTCAGCCTCCTGAGTAGCTAGGATTACAGATGTGAGCCACGGTGCCCTGCCAATTTCTTAGGAGGAGGATCTTGAGATTGGAGCTAGCCACAGCAAGACTCTCTCAGTCTCTCTCTGTTTCTCTGTCTCTGTATCTGTCTCTGTCTCTGTCTGTCTCTCTTTTTCTCTCTCCGCATATATCTATCTTTCTATATATCTATCTCTAGAAATAGATATCTACATAAATACATATATTCATATATACATTTTCTTTTGTATGGCCATGAAGCTTGAACTCTGGGCCTGGGCATTGTCCCTGAGCGCTTCAGCTCCAGGCTACCCTATACCCCTTGAGCCATGAGTGGTTAATTGGAGATAAGAGTTTCACATTCTTTAGTACCCTGGCTGGCTTTGAACTGCAATCCTCAGATCTCAGCTTCCTGATTAGTTAGGATTATAGGTGTGAGCCGCCACACCCAGTCTCATACATACATATTTGAATACACTTTCATGATTTGAGTCCTTGATTTACAAATCTGACAATTAGCCCATTTTGATTCATTGAGGAAATAAAAGCTAGTTATTATGGTCACACACATGATTAGATTGCTTTCAAGTGATAACCATGTGTTATTCAGTACTCTAAAACCAGCCTGGTCTTTCTTGGTTGCCATGGTAATTAGAACTAGTGATAGCTTTGGATTTTGAATTTCACTGACCTAGAAACAGCCATTTTCTACTCTAATTCTTTTCTCCAAAATCCACTGATGACATATTGAGAGCATATGTTTCTCTTGTGCCATTTAGAATTGTGCTCTGAGGGACAAGAAGAATACAAGAGAAAGCCAGCTAAGAATGCAAGCAAATTGGTAGAAAATAAGAGGAAGGTCTGAGCTAAGTACCTAGATTGTAAATGACAGTAATTTTGCTATCAGTGATTTTTTTTCCGCAGACGCTTCAGCTATTATCAATATAACATACACACTGAATATCTATTATTGAATTTTAACAAGTGAGGAAAAGATAACAAATTTTTTTCTTTTTGCATTATTGTTTATAGAATCATGATTTCTCCTTCTTCCATTTCCTCTTCTACTTCTTTTCTTTTCTTATTTTTTTTTTTTTTTTGTCGATTGTAGGACTTGAATTCTGGGCCTGAGCATTGTCCCTGAGCTCTTCAGCTCATACACTTTTTTTTTTTTTTTGCCAGTCCTGGGCCCTGAACTCAGAGCCTGAGCACTGTCCTTGGGCTTTCTCAAGGCTAGAGCTCTACCACTTGAGCCTCAGCACCACTTTTGGCTTTTTTCTATGTATATATGGTACCAAGGAATCGAACCCGGGTCTTCGTGCATGCTAGGCACGCACTCTACCCCTAGGCCAAACTCCCGGCCTAACAAACACATTTTTTTTTTTTTTGCCAGTCCTAGGCTTGAGCTCAGGGCTTGAGCACTGTCCTTGGACTTTCTCAAGGCTAGCACTCTACCACTTGAGCCTCAGCACCACTTCTGGCTTTTTGCTATGTATGTGGGGTAGCGAGGAATCGAACCCGGGTCTTCGTGCATGCTAGGCAAGCACTGTACCACTAGGCCAAACTCCCGGCCCCCAGCTCATACACTTTTTAATGTCTGGTCTGGCCTTGAACAGAGATCATCATATCTCTGCTCAGGGCCTGAGTTCAAGCCCCAGGATTGGCAAAACAAAAACAAACAAACAAAAACACTAGGTAAGTGATATATCACTAAGCTACAGGCTTGAAACTGTTTCAATGAAAAATACTAAACTTTGTTTATTTTATTTTATTTTTTAATGTGGTACCAAGGAATTGAACGCAGGGCCTCATGCATGCTAGTCAAGCATTCTACCACTAAGCCACATTCCTAGCCCTTGTTCACATTTTTAAACATTTTTCCAGTATTACTGTTTATGAATAGACCCAATTACAAAATATCATGGCAGACCCCTCAGTTCATCTTTCTAATAATCGTAGTGATCTGATCCTCCCTGCTCTGCAGAGTGGATGGTCTTCTTCTTCAAGCCACCTTGTGGAGAGATAACTTGAAGGGCAACAAAAAGTTATTTGCTTCCTTGAAGCATTTTCCAACAGTATAAATCTCATAAACCAGGTCCTCCATGCAGATGGTGCCATATTTACCAAGAGATCAAGCAATCAAAGCATTATGTATTAAGGCAATTCGCTTCTTATTGATTTTGCCATAACCACGCTTGTAGATGAGCTCATTGGCTGACTTCAGGTTTGGGTACCCCCATGCAATATATGGTTCCACAATTCTCAGCATATTAATCGCTAAGCCTTAATGAGCTTCACAAAGGTGCCACTGAAGATCTGGTGAAGGCGAAGCAACCGCTACACATTACGGGCTTTTGGACTCGGACCACTGATACTCTGATTCTGATGATAAATGCTAGGCTGGAGTTTGGCTTAGTGGTAGAGTGCTCACCTAGCACACTTGAAGTCCTGGCTTAGATTCCTCAGTACCACATACACAGAAAAAGCCGAAAGTGGCCCTGTGACTCAAGCGGCAGAGTGCTAGCCTTGCCAAGGACAGTGCCCAGGTCCTGTGTTCAGTTCCCAGGACTGACAGACACAGATCGGGGGAGTGGATGGGGGGGAGGGAAAAGAGAGAGGGAGAGAGGGGGGAAGGAGGGAGAGAGCACATACAGTCATGAAGCTGTCAGATTTGCCACTACTGTAATCCTTAGAACCCCTCTGATAATTTAGAAAGTATGCCCTCAGGCACCTAAAGAAATAAAGTAATACTTTTGCTAAATTTAACTTAAATTATAGGACTTTAGGTAAATATGGTTTTTAGCTCAAAGACAGGCAAGGATTTTAGTCTTAACATTTTTGTCTATTTTTGTTGTTGTTGTTGAGTACTATAAAACAAGATGGAAATGGTAACGTGTGCCTATAATCCCAGTCCATGGGGCTCAGTCCAGGGCTAGCCTAGGCAAAAGTGAGACCTTATCTAAAAATAAATAAATAAACAAAACCAAAAAAGCCTGGGCATCATATGGTTAATCACATGTGGCTACTGTATCTGACTTTGTTACCTGTTATATCTGGAGGGGGTGAGGGGAAAGAAATGGGAACAAAAACATGAGAAGGGGTATCAATGTGTGAGAAGTAATGCACCTGATGAATGTAATTGTAACCCCTCTATACATTATCCAATTTTTTAGAAAAAAAGAAAAAGGCCTGGGCATGTAATTCAAGTGTAAAGTTCACTGAAAGGAGACCACCTCATGGTTCAGGCAGGGAACAGTTCATTGTGGGAGAGAGCAAACTGCCAGTCACGGGAGAAGGAGGCCTGCAAAGAGAGAAGAGGGAGGAAGAGAGGAAGAGAAGAAGTGATGGAGGTGTGAAGAAAAGAGAAAAAAGAGGGAGGGAGAGTGGAAGAGAAGATATTTACGTCAGGTGATTTTGAAATAAGACGAATAATTCCCAAGTAATCTCAAAATATACCCACACTTTCTGCTATTTCTTGAACAGTCTGGAGCATGTTGTAATTAAATATTGAAGTCAATTTAAGACAAAACCCTACATTTTACAAATCCTTTCTTACCCCAAAGCAGTTTCTCTTTTCCTTAAGAGCCACATCCCCCCAGGCTAAAGCAGGAATTTTTAAGCATTATGCTTTGATATAAAAGACACATGATGCTAACCACAGCAACTCTCTGAAATCACAGAGAACCAGACTGAGATAATAACCAACCAAGCCACTCTCTTACTGGAACTCTCAGACTATAAATGGCTTTGCCTGCCTTAATTCTTCTTCTATTTAAACCTAAAATTCACATCAGTGTCAGATAGCCAGAGGGAAAATATTATCTTCTGTGACATCATGCCACATAAAAATCTTTCTCTGTCCTTCATCTTGCCTATTTTCCTTTTCTTTCTTCCTTCCTTCCTTCCTTCCTTGCTTGCTTGCTTGCTTGCTTTGTTTTTATTTTTGTCAGTCCTAGGGCTTGAACTCAGGGCCTGAGCAGTATCCTGGGCTTTCTCAAGCCTAGAGCTCTACTACTTGAGCCACAGCATCCCATCTGGCTTTTTCTATGTATCAAGTTTGGAGGAATTGAACCTGGGTCTTCACGCATGCTAGGCAAACACTCTACCAGTAGGTCAAACTCCTGGGCCTTGTCTTTTTTTCTTTGATGTATAGGAAGGAATGGTTGGACCTAGCATAATCTTTTAATACTTTCCTGTCACTTTTACTCCATTTTGAGCCTTCCTTGAATCTTTTTCTGGCTGGACTCAAGGACAGAGGTGGATAGCTGCACTGACTTTCCAGTAACGCCCAGTACAAAAAAAGTAAGTAAGTAAGTAAGTAACTAAGTACCATAAGGCATGGAAGATAAAGCACAGCTTCATCTTAACTGGTTGTAAGACTAGCTGTAACTATGTACTCTTTAATTGTCCATTCTGGAACTTCTAACCAGAAAGCAGCTGGTGCGTTGTTCACTAGGTATGTCAATTTGCGTAGGGAAGTATAAATAACCATGGCTCCGTAACTTTTCTTTTTTTCACTGTAAGGGTGATGTACTGAGGGGTTAGAGGTACATAAATCAGGTGATAAGCACATTTCTCTTTGAAGTGTCACCTCCTCCCTCGTTTTCTTAAGTGTCTAGTGAGCGTCACTGCTGCGTTTGCTTCACCCTTGGTCCCACCGTTTCTGTTCTTCCCCTGACTCTCCCCCAAACAGATTCAATTACAAGCAAAACCAAAGGCACAGAAAACAAAAAGAGAGCAGAAGGAAAAAACAAACAAACAAAAAAAGTAAGATAACCTTGTTTCCACTTTTTGGTGTTCATTTTGATACACATTATTTTATATGATCATATGCACTTAGCTCTTGAGCTTTTGTGATCATCTCCTAAGAATTTCCTTTGTTCTCACTGTGTGATTGTCAAGAGTGTGACAACCTAAGAAACTGTGATATGTTCCATGAGACAAATGAAGTCATCAGAGTCACAGTTACCCCGGCTCCTAGCCAGATGATGGGGACAATAAATAAGATAAGGTCATCAGGCTCACACCCATCCTGACTCCTAACCAGATGCTGGGGACAAAAAATAAGATGGTAGGGCCGGGAGTTTGGCCTAGTGGTTAAAGTGCTTGCTAGCATGCATGAAGACCCGGGTTCGATTCCTCAGTACCACATATAGAAAAAAAGCCAGAAGTGGTGCTGTGGCTCAAGTGGTAGAGCTCTAGCCTTGAGAAAGTCCAAGGACAGTGCTCAGGCCCTGAGCTCAAGCCCAGGACTGGCAAAAAAAAAAATAAATAAGATGGTAGAGTCCCAGACACCCTGATACTTGGCAATATTTTAAGGAAAACCGCCCTTCAAGTTCCCAAACCAGCCAATTAGCCTTCAAAGACAAAAATAGGTGGGGCAAAAGGGAGTAAAAACCCCAAAATAACATTAAAGCAAATGGGCCAAAAGAGAGTAAAAAAAAGTTTAAAAAGCAACATGAGCAAAAGCAGTTAGTTCCTGTAAGGGGAAAGAGAGTTATCTGATACATAAGCCTCATGCCTTCCTGATAAGTCACTGAGAAAAGGCAATGTGTAATGTAAACTTTCTCTTACTAGTTTTCCCCAAGTGAGCACTTATTATTTGTTTAACCATAGTCCTTAAATTTGTTTATGTAAGTGCTCATTATTGGTTTGCCAGTAGTCCCTAGATTTATTGTTTGTTTAGCAGTCATTGCTTATCTATAGTCTCTAAATTTACTATTTGTAATTGTGCTAACATTTGTCATCTAAAATGACCAAGTCATAACATTTACTTATCTATATTTTTACACGTATACACCATCTGTGGTTTTGGGCTTGATAAAACCCTGTTGAATACAAGATCAAGGCTACACAAAACTATCCAATTAGTTGAGTGTAGTTTGAAGTAAATAAAGGACTCCTAGCTTTGTTTACCTTAGTCGGTGGCAGTAATTTCATTTGATGGTGATAATTTCCAAAAATTAGGATTCAAGAGTCCTGTATAATTTACTATGTCCAAGTGTATGTTTTTGTCTTTTACCATCCAGTGTGTTTACTTGTAGATTTTTTTCCATATAGTTTTTATTGTAATTGTAATAGATAGAAGGATTACATTATATTTACCAGATTGAAGGTGCATTACTTCAGAAACATTGATACCCTTTTTCATGTCTTGGCCCCATTTCCCTCCTCCCCACCCGCATCCCCCCAACTTGTTTTCTTCCCTTCCCTATCCCATTTCAAATAACCAAAAATACATATGTACAATATATCAGATAACAAGGTGAAATACTGTAACAATATGAGATAACCAAGAGACAGCAAAAGAGATAAGAGATAACATAGTACATTAAAAATAACAATCACTCATTATATGGCTTTTGTTTCTATATCCTGGAGGTCCTTACATTTAGCATCATACTATATGGCCTTATGTATCTAGGTTTTGTTCTATTGTAAATCTCGGCTAGGAGGGCCCAAGGTTTCTACTGATTATGACAAATGAGGGAAACCATTGAGCCTATGTTACTTGTAGATTCATAGACACAGTTTAGTTACAACAAATGAAGGAACCCACGTAACCTATTTTTTTTATTTTGTCAAGGTGACATACAGAGAGGTTATAGTTACATACATAAGGTAGTGAGTACATTTCTTGCCAAACATTGTTACCCCTCCCACATTTTTCTTCCACTTTCCCTTTTCCCCTATTCCCCATCCCCACAAACCTATGTCTCTTTGGGTATGGTTTGCTTTGTTAGTATAATTTTTCCTAGTCTTTCCATTTCCTCACAAATGGTATAATATCATCTTTTTGAGGGAAGCATACTATTCCACTGCCAACAATTTATTTTAAATCAGTTCCATCTTTAGATCCACTTTTACATTTCAAGTTTCTAACTGACCTTCCCTTCACAGGAAAAGAACTTTTCTATTAATAAGAACAAAAAGAAAAGCAAATGAACAAAAAACCCCACTCCCCTCCACATTGCCTTTTTCCTCTACTCTTACAAGAGCTGGGCTCGTGCCTGCAGTCATAGCTACTCAGGAGGCTGAGATCTAAAGATACTAATTCCAAGCCAGCCCAGGCAGACAAATCCGAAGGACCTTTATCTCCAAGGAACCAGTAAAAGGTGGAGCTGTGGCTCAGATAGTAGAACACCAGCCTTAAGCAGAAAAAGCAAGAGCATGAGGACACTGGTTCCAGCCCCACTACTGGTACATGTATACACACACAAATTAGAAAGTACCAAAGGGGCTGCCAAGAGTATGGCCTAGTGGTAGAGTGCTTGCCTAGCATGCATGAAGACCTGGGCCTGATTACATATATAGAAGAAAACAGAAGTGTTGCTGTGGCTCAAGTGGTAGTGCAATAGCCTTGAGAAATCCCAAGGAGAGTGCCTAGGCCCTGAGTCCAAGCCCCAAGACTGGCAAAAAAAAAAAAAAGTTTGCTGGGCTCACACACCTGTAAATCCTAGTCAGGAGGCTGAGATCTGAGGATCGAGGGTCAAAGCCAGCCCTGGAACAAAATTCTATTAGACTCATCTCCAATTAACCAGAAAACTAGAAGTGGTGCTGTGGCTCAAGTGGTAGAGTGCTAGCCTTGAGCTGTAGAGCTCAGGGACAGTACCTAGGCCCAGAGTTCAAGCCCTATGGCTAACAAAGATAAAAAAAAAAAAAGGAAAGTACCAAAGGGTAAGAAGAAAGTAAAATCGGGGTTCAATACCTTCCCCTGAAAAGTTTCTATGCAAGAATATAGAAAGCATTTTTTTTTTTTTGGTGCCAGACCTGGGACCTGAACTCAGATCCTGGGAACTGTCTCTGAGACTTTTCTGCTGTGGCTGGCTTTGAATGGTGATCCTCAGATTCAAGCCTCCTGAGTACTAGGATTACAGGTGTGTTTCACCTGTGCCCCTCTCCTAGAACACTTGTAACTCCGCAGGTTCATAGTTTTACATCAGTTCCCACAAAGAGCAGTGAGTGAGTTTTCCTTTAGTAACAATGCACAGGCTGACCATCCAGCCGGTCAGTATCATTTCTTCATACAGTGTGTATCATTTCTTCATACAGTGTGTATCATTTCTTCATACAGTGCGTGTATTGGGTTGAATGGAATGGAAACCTTCAAAAAATGCAAGTCTAACGTTGTAACATTGGATCTGTAGCCTTGTCTAGAACAAGTGTCTTGAGAATTAAAATATTTCAAGATGAAAGCATTCCTATTAACCCAGTAGCACCCAAACCCAATAACAATTATTGTATGTAGAGATTAGAGTAATAGAGCCACATCCAATACATGCCTAGGGACACCAGAGACAGAGAAGCCAGAATTTTCCTCTAGTGCCTCTAGAGAGAATAAGACCACACCTTGCTTTCAGACATCTGATCTCTGAAACTGTAAGAATTTCTGTGATTTTAAAGCCACTAACTTTGTGGCAGTATGTTACAGTGAATTCAGTAAATCAACACAAAGTACTCTAAATGTTTCCATTATAAACCCAGGCTCTTCTCCAGTCTCATTTTCTAGTTGCTCCAACTGCTTCTTTTTATATCCTTTGCACATTCTGTTCCCCTACACAAATTGGCTTCTCCATTCATTCACCACTGTTTGCCACTGAAGAAGCAATCTCTTCAGAGAAGAGTTAAGTCCCTACCTATCACCATGTTTCTCTCTCAAGAGCATAGCTTTCTCCTCCACCCCACTCCCACTTTGGCAGGGTCTTGACCTCAAGGTTTTGCTCTTAATAGAGTAGTGCTCTACTACATGAGCCACTGGCCCAGCCTTTTTATGTCTCTTTTGCCTAGGTCTCCCTCCATGATACTCCTACTGCTGACTCCCAAGTAATTATGTTTTTTGATTTTTTGCCAGTCCTGGAGCTTGGACACCGTCCCTGGGTATTCTCAAGGCTAGAGCTCTACCACTTGAGCCACAGCACAACCTGGGTCTTCATTCATGCTAGGCAAGCACTCTACCACCAGGCCAAACTCCCTGCCCCAAGTAACTCTTATCTTGTTCTAGATTACAAGTGTGTAGATAATGTGTATCTTTGAAAGTATGATTATTAGATTCTATCTCCCTATGGGTTAGAGGTATAGCTCAGTGGTAGAGTAATATCAAGAGTGAGGACCTGAGTTTGATTTCCACAGAGTTGAGGTGAGGATGGAGAGGATTCTATTTCCCTACCAAACTGTAAGTTCCATGAGCAACACACACACACACACACACACACACACACACACACGCTGCCTCCCCTCACCATTGTATTTCTAGTCTATTCAGTGTTGCAAATACCACTCTCTTTTGAATGAAGAGCCATTTCCCCCGAATATTATTCACCTGGGGAATTTCTCTTTCAAGAATCTGGGCTAGGTTAGGTGACCACATCATTTACACTTCAAAGTAGACCACCTCTCAGAGAATGACCTGGCTACAGCCCTCTGTCCTAAGTAAAAGGCTGGGTCCAAAATAGGAGCATCAAGCAAGCCAAAGCAAGAGGAAAAACTAGAGTCTGGGCGACAGCATTTCAGAGGCAAGGGATTAACAGGTGACGACAGCTTTTACTGAAAAGTATTGACTTCTTAAAGATTTGAGCCTATGAATTAACTAAAGACAGGGTGAAATCTTGGTGTCCCAGTGGCAATTTTGTATCTATAGCCTTTAGCCTAGTCCATCCTCTTCTTCCTTTAAACTGTAACTGTATTGGAATCTAAAAAGGACCAAAATTCCAGAAGGTCAAAAATCACTTATTTTAACAATCCATTTATCAATCCAGAGGGATTACTAGATCACCTGGACTCTACCAATGAGCCACCTATGGCCCCAGAATACACCTATGACCGGAACTGGTGAAAAATTGTACACATCTTTAGGAAACCTAAAGCAAATGTCTGTTTGGGCAAGATGCATTAAAATGCTACCTTACCCCTTCCCTTTACCACTTCTCCTCCTCGTCTGGCCTGTTGGGGCAGTGGCTGGCCTTGAACCATGCACAGAACCAGGTCTGGGCCTAACATCTCCTGTAACCCGGGGAAGATGAAGTAAAGTGGTTTAATTTCCGCTGCATTTCTTCCACACCGTGCAGTCATCCGTTCATCCCCTCTGTCTGTCCTCCCAGCGGGCCCCGGCTCAGCGCCCACAGTGCCGCCCCCCCCCCCCCCCCGACAGTGCACCCCGGGCTCGCGGTGGTGACCAGGACTCCCAGGGCTCGGGCGCGGGCTCGCCGGAGGCCTCCGGGCCGCGGCGTCGCGGGCGTGAGCACACGGCGCAGGCCCCGGCGGCCCGGGCGGCGGCGCGCTTTCGGGCGGGCCCGCCTCCAGCCTCGCCGCCACGCTCTTTCGGGATTCTTCCCGCCGGCGCCTCGCAGGCTTCCACCCCCGGATGCTCTGGGACCAGAGACCCTCGCTCTGCCTCTGCCGCCGCCGCCGCCGCCGCCGCCATGCCCGCATCCCCCCGCCCCGCGCGGCCGGTCGGTCCGAGCGCCCGGGCTCTGCGGCTGCGCGGGGCCGAGGCCGAGGGGAGGGGGTCGCGCCGGGGGCCGTCGGAGCTGCTGTGGCGGCGCGGCGGCGGCGGGAGAGCGAGCGAGCCCAGCGGCCGCGGGCAGACCCCGAGCGGACGTAGGAAGCGGTCATGTCTCGCTACACGAGGCCCCCCAACACCTCCCTGTTCGTCCGGAACGTCGCCGACGCCACCAGGTGAGGCGGCGGGCCCCGCAGGTGGGGGGGATGCGGGCGCGGGGCGGGGTAACGGCCGCCGCAGACCCGGATGAGGCCGCGGACCCCGGGCCTCCGGGGCCTGGGTGGGACTCGCGACCCCGCGCTCTCGGCCGGGGCCCCGCGGCCGGCGGCACGCGAAGGGGTGGGTGGCTCGGCCCTTCCCCGCGTGCGGGCGGCGGTGCCTGCGTCGGGCCTCTGTGGGGCGGGGGGCGACCCTCGGGGCCCGGTGGGGAGGGCAGGCCCAACGCCCCCCCCCCATCCCGCGCACCTGGGCCTGGCGCCCGACCCCGCGCTCCCGGGACGGGGCGCGCGAACCCCGGGTTCCTTTCGAGTTCTGACGGCGGGCTTGGATGGACTGGCTGGCTAATGGTGATGCTCTCAAGTCATCCCATCCCCGCCTCCTGCTCTGGGAAGGCTGCCTGCCCGGTGTCCACATCTACATCCGAAGCCATCATTAAGGGATGACGATGCCACGTTGCACTTCTTCTTGGAGGGCCATCCAGAGGGACTTGAGGGTGGGGACCGCATTCAATGCGGCTTCGATTTCCTCGGCTTTAACACCCGGCCCCCTCTCCCCATTTCTAGTTTTGCATTGTTATTGTGCCTAAGGGCCTGCGGAGTTGTAATGGCTTAAGTGCTAGACAGATACAAAGACATGGAGTTCTTGACTTAACGATAATTTACCTCTGTGTTTTATTTATTTTTTTTAATTTGGCCTTTACAAAACACAGATCTACTGAGTTAGGTCTTTGTTAACAAAAAGATGCTCTGTTGCATCACATAGAAAAACAAAATTTGTTATTTGAGTCAAGTTAGAAAAAAAACAAACTCAGTGAGAGCTCATTTCAAAACTTCATAATCAAAATTTCAGTGTTTTTTTTTGGGGGGGGGTGGGAGGTTCCTTCGGTCCTGGGGCTTGAACTCAGGACCTAGATACTGACTCTGAGCTGTTTTGCTCAAGGTTAGTTACCACTTTGAGCCACAGTTCCACTTCTAGTTTTTGAGATAGGAGAGATAAGTCTCAGGAACTTCGATCTCAGATCTCAGCTTCCAGAGTAGCTGGGATTACAGGTGTGAGCCTCTGGTGCCTGCTGCATCAAGTGTTTTTAAACGTGTTTATAGGAGAAACACCCAGTTCTCTGTCTCCCCCTCTCCTTTCTCCCTTCTCTTTCCCCTCTGGTTCCTCTCCCCGTTTTTTTGTATGAACTCTCACTTGGCTTTTCTGCTCAGGACTGGTGCTCTACCACTTGAGCCACACCTCTACTTCTGGCTTTTGGGGAAAGATGAGATTTATCTGCCTGGGCTGGCTTTGAACCAAATCTCAGACTTAGTAGGTATGATTACAGGCCTGAGTCATTACTGCAGCATGGTTTCCAGTTCTGATTGCTGCAGGAGCAAGCCAGGCTACCATAAATGAGCTAAGCTGTCAGGTTGTAAGGTGCAGTAAAGGACTGTGGGCAATAAGAAATAAAAAAGACCAAATACCATCTTAAGGGAAGAGCAGTGACTACTGAGTTCTCTATTGAGGAATAGCTGCCCTGCAGACATTTGGATTCCTTGTTGCTACATCAAGAAATCTGAATATTTTGTGATAAGCTTAATTATAATATTTTAGCAATTTATTAAGTATTGAGTAGTATGGAATTGCCATGTTCATAATTTAGAAACTATAAATACTGGCAATGTCTTATATCTCCATAGTTTAAAACATATCTGGGTTGGGGATGTAGCTCAGTGGTAGAGTGCTTGTCTACCATACATGGAGCTTAGGGCTTGAACCTTAGTGCCACACACACAAAAAAGATGTGTCCTAAATAATAACACATATCTGCCTGTTATAACTCGCCTAGGATCTACATAATCCACAATTGAGTACTGAGGCTGGTAATGGAGATTTACTGATTTTATATTCTGTTCTCATCACTTTTTACCACTGTCACTGCAGAGGTTAGATCTTGGAGATTGTATTGTATTAATGAAATAATTGCCAGCATTTATTAAATATTCACTAAGTGACAAGTGCTGTACTCAAAATTTACATATATTATTTAGTTTTTCACATTGGTCTGTATGCTTTTAATTGACTTTGAATACAGAGAAAAAATTAGATTTATATATTTTATCTACAGATAAGTAGCAGTTGAATGGTATTGACAGTGATTCTAACCGATGACAGAATTACCCATACTTGTACAAGTTGGTATTTGGTTAACTAGCATTATGACATCTTCACACAATTTTAAGCTAGCTTGAAACCACTCAGTATACCCACAAAGAAAATCATTAGGATAAAAGTATTAAAACCCATATCAGATTATATATGCAGTATGACTATAATTATTTGAGAAAGAGAAAAGATGAACTATATATAAAAAGACTGGAGCCGACCGCTGTGGCTCACTCCTGTAATCCTAGCTACTCAGGAGGCTGAGATCTGAGGATCCAGGTTCAAAAGCCACCCCAGGCACAAAAAGACCTGAGACTTTTATCTCCAATTAATCTCTAGAAAATGGCAAGTGGGGCTTGGCTCAAGGGTAAGGTGGTAGCCTTGAGCTGAAGAGCTCAGAGACAGCACCCAAGCCGAGTTCAAGCCCACAACCCACAAAAAAAAAGTTATACTAAAAAGAAATCAAGTGGATAGTAGAACTTGACTGATTTTTTTCCCCCATTCGTGGAGCTTGAACTCAGGGGCCTGGGCACTGTCCTTGAGCTCTTTCACCACAGGCTACTGATCTACCATTTTGAGCCAGAGCTCCTCTTCCCCTTTGGTGGTTAATTAGAGAAAATAGTCTCATGGACTTTTCCTGCCTTTGCTGGCTTTCAACAGCAGAACCTCTACCTCTAGAGTAGCTAGGATCACAAGCATAAGCCACCAGTTCCCTGCTAACAGTATTCTTTGGTCATAGTATATAGACTATTTTAGGATAAAATTTAGCAACATTTCCCTGCAAACTAGACTAGAATGGGACTTTTCAGCCTGATAAAAGGTGGTTATAGCTGAGTGCCGGAAACTCACACTTGTAATCCTAGCTACTCAGGAGCTGAGATCTGAGGATTGAGGTTCAAAGCCAGTCCAGGCAAAAAGTCCATGAGACACTCATCTCCAGTTAACCACCAGAAAACTGAAGTGGCTCAAGTAGTAGAGTGCTAACCATGAACTGAGGAACTCAGGGTCAATGCCCAGGCCCAGAGTTCAAGCCCCATGACCGCTCATGGTTATAAAAAACATAAAGCTGGGTCGGAGGGGAGGGAAATGGGGACCAAGACATAAGAGAGGGTATCAATGTATGTGAAGTATTGCACTTTCCATCTGGCGAATGTAATGTAACCCTTCTATTAATTACAATAAAAATTATATGAAAAAAAAACATAAAGCTGAAGTTGCCTACTCTGACAGCTTCCATTCGGTATTTTATTACAGGTCCTGACCAGTGCAGACGAAATAAAAGACATAAAAATTGGAAGTAGAGTGGGGGGGGTGGGGAGGGAGGGAAACGGGTACCAAGACATGTGAAAGCGTATCAATGTATGTGAATTAATGCACCTTCTATCTGGCAAATATCATGTAACCCTTTTACTAATTACAATAAAAAAAATTGGAAGTAGAAGTAAAACTAGTCTTCAGCTCTTAGGTGACATGACTTTTTGCTATTCACAGAATTAACAACAAAGCTATAATAGCTTAATAAGTTACATGGTACAAGATAAAGCTATTAAAACTTTATTTGTAGATATTAAAAATAAGTGAAAATATTAAAAATTTAACAATAATTACCAGTACATTAGGATAAAAAGCATATTTAGTGAGTTATGACTACCATAATTCAAGCACTCAGAAGTCAGGGAGAGTTTGAATTTGAGACCAGTCTGGGCTATACAGCAAGAGATTGTCTCAAAAAAGGTAAACTTAGGAATGAATTTACAACAAAAATATTGGAAATTACAATAGCCAGGCTCATACATGTAGTCCAGGCTGACAAATCTGTTAGACTCTTATCTCTAGTTAACCTGAAAAAAGCTGGAATTAGAGGCATACTCAAATGGTACAGTGCCAGCCCTGAGCCAGACAAAAGCCTGAGTTCATACGCTAGCACTGACACTCTCAAACAAAATCACTTGCCTTGAAAAGTATGACATAGTGCCAAGAGAAAATGGAAAAGCTCTTGATACATTGGTAGGTATGTCATCTTCATATATTGGAAAACAAATGATTATTTCTCTTCCTGTTGATTTATAATCAAGGAAATGCTGACTAAAGTTCCTTTTTTTTAATGGAAAATGACTGATTAATAATGATATTCTAAGAGTCTGTGAGAACCAAAATAATGTGGAAAAGAGGACACTGAAGCTGGAAGATTTAAACTACCTGACTGCTAGCCTTTAAAAGGTTCAGTAACCATGACAACGTCATCATTGGCCTACAGGTAAAGAAATAGGTCAGAAGAACAGAATGAAGAGTCTATAAGTAACCTACACTTAACAGAATTAATTGATTTTTTTTTTTTTTTTTGCCAGTCCTGGCCTTAAGCTCAGGGCCTGAGCACTGTCCTTGGATTTTTCTCAAGGCTAGAGCTCTACCACTTGAGCCTCAGCACCACTTCCAGCTTTTTCCAAGTATGTGGTACCAAGGAACTGAACCTGGGTCTTCATGCATGCTAGGCAAGCACTCTACCACTAGGCCAAACTCCTGGCCCCAGAATTAATTGATTTTTGACAAAGGCAGAAAAGCAATCCAGTGCAAACGAACAAATAGTGCTGAAACAAGTAAATGGGAAAAAGCAAACTGCAACTGCATTGTTCCTTTACATTAATATTCATCTGTATCACTGGTCAAATGTACAACATATAACTAGAAGCAAACAAAATTATCTTTATGATCTGGCAATAGGTAAATATTTGTTACAGGACAAAGAAACTAGCATAAGTGAAAAAATATTAGATGGATTCATTAATTTTAAACTTAGAAAATTAGGATATCAAACCACAAACTGAAATAAAAATATTCACAAAATATTTATATCCCGACAAAGGATTTGTTTCCAGAACATACAAACTTTATCAGCCTAACAATAAAAAGACAAATGTTATTAAAAATGGACATTGCTGGGTGTGGTAGGGCATACTTATAAATTGTAGTCCTGGGGAAACTGAGGCAGGAGATTGTATGCCCAAGGCCTACAAGCCAGTACCTATCTGAAGAAAAAGTGTTTCTGTAGAGATGATTCACATATTCAGGAATGCTTGAGAATCTTTACCCAACTTCTGTAGGAGCAAGAACTGTGCTTTTGTTTTTGTTGTTATTCCATTAGAGCCTGGCACCTACTTGTTGGATGACTTAGTGAAAGAAAAGGACATTGTTGCTGTCCTGTAAAATTAAGTATCTCAGAAGTAGAAAAGCATGCTATAGTAAGTCAATAATGTATGTTGTAATCGTATTGAGTGTGCTGACTATCATCTTGTGGATATTTAGTCAGTTAGTTGAACTTTTTTTTTTTTTTTCTGCCAGTCCTGGGCTTGGGCTCAGGGCCTGAGCACTGTCTTTGGGTTTTCTCAAGGCCAGTGCTCTACCACTTGAGCCACAGCACCATTTCTGGCTTTTTTTTATGTATGTGGTACCAAGGAATCGAACCCGGGTCTTCATGTGTGATAGGCAAGCACTCTACCACTAGGCCAAACTCCCACCCCTAGTTAGTTGAATTTTTATGTAATAGTTGCTAAATATTCATCTCTAGCTTTAATTGGTGATTTGTCTACTAGTCTTGAGAAGAAAAGTTAGTATCATTTGCATGATCAGTTTCAGTTGCTTACAGAGCTTTTATGAGAGGCTGGGAATGTAGCTTAGTGGTAGAGTGCTTGCCTGGTTCGATTCCTCAGCACAACATAAAGAGAAAAAGTAGAAAATGGTGGTGCGGCTTAAGTGGCAGAGTACTAGCCTTGAGCAAAAAGAAGCTCAGGAACAGTGCCCAGGCCCTGAGGTCAAGCCCTAGGACTGGCAAAAAGGGAGAAAGAAAAAAAAATTATGAATGTTATGCCATCCCTTTACATTATTCATTTTAAATTCTACTACCTCCTCTCCTCCTCTTCCTTTTTTTCTTCTTCCTCCTCCTCCTCCCTCCCAGTCTTGGGGCTTAAGCTCAGAGCCTGGGCACTGTCCTTGGGCTTTCTCAAGGCTAGCACTCTATCACTTGAGCCGCAGCACCACTTCCAGCTTTTCCTGTGCATGTGGTACCAAGGAATGGGACTCAGGTCTTTATGCATGCTAGGCTAGCATTCTATTTCTAGGTCATACTTCTGGCCCTAGTTCTTTTTCAACTACTTACTTTTTGTTACTGACATCTTTCTTCCATTTGCTCAAACTAGAAGCTTTGCAGTCCCAAATCTGACTTTGAATGTTTTTTTGGTTTTTTTGGTTTTTTTTTTTGCCAGTCCTGGGCTTGAGGTTAGGGTCTCAAGGCCTGAGCACTGTCCTTGGGCTTTCTCAAGGCTCGAGCTCTACCACTTGAGCCTCAGCATCATTTCTGGCTTTTTTCTATGTATGTGGTACCGAGGAATCAAACCTGGGTCTTCGTGCATGCTAGGCAAGCACTCTACCCCTAGGCTAAACTCCTGGCCCCTGACTTTGAATCTTGTATATGTACTCTTTTTTTTTTCTTCTGAGCTTTGTGCCCTAAGCTTGATGATGAATCCCAGTGATCTCCTGAAGCAGTATGTTTTAATGACTAATATTATGGACTAGTCTCAGAACATAAAAGTTTTGTTTCAGATCTATGACTTTCTGGCTCAGTAACCTTAGGGAAAGATTAATATCTCTGTGTCCTCACCAGTAAAAAACTATAGGATTGTTGGCCTAGTGGTAGCGTGCTTGCCTAGCATGTATGAAGCCATGGGTTCGATTCCTTGGTACCACATAAACAGAAAAAAGCCAGATTTAGTGCTGTGGCTCAAGTGGGAGAGGACTAGCCTTAAGCAGGCCCTGAGTTCAAGCCCCAGGACTGGCAAAAGAATAAAAAAATTTTTAAAAAACTATAGGATTGTTCTGAGAATTAAGGATCTTAAGGTGAACAGTGGCTAGTACATAAATAATATTTATCACTAAATATTTTGTCTCTACTATTAAAATTGTAGCCTCCCAAATACAAATAGTTTTACCACTTTAATGTACTTTCTTCTATATGAGTAACAGTAGAAAGCATATATGATACTGGAAGTTCCTGTCAGATTTGAGAATATAGTAGTTACTTCGTTTTATTGAAAAAAATCTAAGATTATTGGAATCCTTAATTTTTGCTCTCTATTTGGAGAATCAAAATTAACATAAACAAATTTACAGTGAGGCAAATACAACTTGTATTAAGTCTTGAAATGGGAGTAAGTTTCAAAGGTGAGTGTACTAGGTCAGTGTTTTGTTTAGTTTGGTGGTACTGCTATTTGAACTCAGGACCTTGAACTTACTAGGCAAATATTCTACAACTTGAGCTATGCCCCAGCCCTACCAGTGTTTATTGAAACTGACTAAGCTTAACAAACACCTAGATGTGTTTGTAAAAATACCAATTCCAGTTCCCAAATCCAGATTTTCTGAATTAAAGGGCTTCCCCTGCCTCCTCCCAGTCCTGGGGCTTGAACTCCAGGCCTGGGCACTGTCTGAGGAATTGAACCCAGAGCTTCATGCATGCTAGATAAGCCTCACTGTTATTACTCCACTATGCGCCTGGCCCTGAATTAAGGGCACTTAAGAAAGCGGAATGAAGATCTGTTGTTGGTTTTTCCTTCTTTTTTTTTTTTTAATCTTCCTTTCAAAATATTAGGTAGTTGTAACAAAAACCAGTTTTAGATAAAGCTGGTCTACAATGCACTTTATCTTTTGAAAGTTTCAATTGGATTTCTGTAGGCAAAATATTTTAATCCAGCTATTCATATTTCTTTGCCTTATTTCTAAAACACTTCAGGCCTGAGGACTTGCGCCGTGAGTTTGGTCGATATGGCCCTATAGTAGACGTTTACATTCCACTTGACTTCTACACGCGCCGCCCAAGAGGATTTGCTTATGTTCAATATCCTTTATTTTATTGTGTGAATGTGAATATATTACATATGTGTTTAAACATATGTGTATTTAGAAGCATATGAGATTAACATTGCCTAATTAAATGTGTTTATTTCTTTATCTCAGAAAATCTAAAGCAGTCCACAGTAGCTGGCAAGCGCCCCCAGTTTGAACCAACCTGTTAGCTAGAATCCAAGCATAAACCAAGCAGGCAAGACAAAAAGGCATCTAAAGTTCAAGCATCAAGGAGTAAAAAGGGAGGGTGGACACAGATATAAAGACCTGGAAGAGGGCAAGTCTTTATCAAGCAAAAGACAAAGCCAGCTTTGAGACTTCGGCTTTCCTACATTTACTCAGAGTTCCAGAATCAAAGCCAAGTCTGATATTTTTGGTTCTTCATCTCTAATAAAGTCCATCTTGCAAGTCCTAAAGAGTAAAGGTCAAGGTTCAAGATCAAGTGACATTGAGGTAATTGCCAGTCTCATTTTATATTGCATTTCTTGAGTTTTTCTTGTTTGCGATTAGGTAAACAACCTCCTGAAATACATCTATTTAATCATTTTATATAGATAATATTCAGTTAGGTTTAATATTATATCATTTATATTCTTAAGGGAGTTTAGCTGTATATTTCCAACCAGTATATGTAATTCCAAATATTTGAAAATTGTTTTATGTTTTTTCTATACTTCTGTCCCAACTACTAAACACAAGGAGTTGTTTAAAATGGTAGGTTCAAAGGTAGAGAGTATGTTTAAAGGACCAAATCAGTTTTTGTGTTAGCTAACTTATATTTGTGTGATTTTGTTCCTAAGTGTTATAAATGCCATAATTAGAAAATCCTTTAATGAAAGTAATTTTAATTTCAGAGTAAAGGCTTGTTCTGCATGCTGATAATTTCAATGAAAACCCTAGTGGCTCCTTTATCTGAAAGAAGGCAATGAGTCCTCGGCAGTTTTTATAATGGTAGCCAATTTTGGATTATTTTTATTATGTTTTATATTATACATACATATTACAGTGTTACTTGTGTATATATTAGAATCTAATTTTGTGTGATAACTATTTTTTGTATTTACCCTTTGATTTCATACTAGGACATATCTTTTTGAAGTGAAAGTTAACAATCTTATTCTGTTAGCTTAATGACAAGAACTTGTTTTTTTCTATTAACTGTATTCTACATGTAACAACTTAAAAATACTTTAATTGCTATCATATTCAAAGTGTCCTTAACAGCTAGTCATATTTGAAGATGTTCGAGATGCTGAAGATGCTCTCTATAACCTCAATAGAAAGTGGGTATGTGGCCGTCAAATTGAAATACAGTTTGCACAAGGTGATCGCAAAAGTAAGTGTGACTAAGCATTGCATCTTCTTTATTCACCAGAATGATAGAGCAGTGACAGTTTTTGTTGTTGTTGTTGTTGTTTGTTTTGTCTTGTTTTTGCCAGTCCTGGAGTTTGAACTCAGGTCCTAAGCACTGTCCCTGGACTTTCTCAAGGCTAGAGCTCTACCACATGGGCCACAGCACCACTTCTGGCTTTTTCTTTGTATGTGGTACCAAGTAATCGAACCCAGGTCTTTGTGCTTGCTAGGCAAGCACTCTACCACTAGGCCATGATCCTGGCCTGAACAGTTTTTTGGTTGTTTTTTTTTTTTAACATTTGGGATATTATATATGTCATATATATTATATATATTATACATTCATTATATAATATATTATAAATTATATTATATATATTTGGGATATATTATATGACTGTAACTATGGTTTTCACATGATGATTTGTGATATCGCCTTGTTTTCATATTCTAGCACCAGGCCAAATGAAATCAAAAGAACGTCACCCTTGTTCTCCAACTGATCATAGGAGATCAAGAAGCCCCAGCCAAAGAAGAACTAGAAGTAGAAGTTCTTCATGGGGAAGAAACAGGAGGCGGTCAGATAGCCTTAAAGAGTGAGTACCTAATACAGAAGATTGAAATTTCATTTTCAGGTTCCTGGAAAACATTTTAGAGTTGCTAAAATAGGTGATTTGAATCATTTTGTTTAATAGACATAAATAATATCTACAAGATTTGCTTCTTCTCTGTCATACATTTTGTGCTGGTCCTGGGGCTTGAACTCAGGACCTGGGTTCTGTCCCTGAGCTTTTTTCCAAAGTTAATGTTCTGTCACTTCAACCAGCAGGTTCCATCTTCAGTTTCCAGTTGGCTAATTGGAGATGAGAGTCTCACAGGCTTTCCTGTCTCTGCTGGCTTTGAAGCTTGGTCCTCAGATCTCAGCCTTCTGAGTACCTAGGATTACAGATATGACCCACCAGCTCCTGGCTCTCCAGTTCTGATTTTTGCTCATTATTTTTGAGATAGTGCCTGCCTGCCTGCCTGCCTGCCTGCTTTCCCACTTCCCCTCCCTCCCTCCCTCCCTTTCTCCCTCCCTCCCTTCCTCCCTTCCCTATCTCTCTTTCCCTCCTTTTACCTTCCTTCCTTCATTCCCTTCCTGCCTCTCTGCCTCCTTCACTTTTTTCTATTTTCCTTCCTTCCTCTTCCTCTTTCCTTTTTGGCATATGCCTGGGCTCCATCCATGTTAGGTTTTCCAGTAGCTAGGTTAGCAGAAGTGTTCCATTTAGTCTAGCTCTTCTTTGTGAAGAGGTTTTAATAAACATTCTTCTGCTTATCCTTCAACCACAACAGACTTCCAAATAAGGATATGAGATATGAGCCACAGTGCCCAGCTTGACTTAGATTTTTGTTCAAAGTAAAAAATAGGAACCTCGTTTCAATTTTCTATGTGCTGATATCCAGTTTCTCTAGCACTATTTGTTGTAGAGACTGCCTTTATCCCAGTTATGTTTTGGGCTTCTTGTTTAGAATCAGATGAATATAGCTGTGTGGGCTTATTTCTGAGTCCTCTGTTCTATTCCTTCAGTCTGGTTTATATGTCTGTTTTTGTGCTAGTACCATGCTGTTTGTTATTATAGCTCTGTAATTTAGAATCAGGTTCTATTGATACAATATTTTGTATCAGAATTTGTTCATCTTTTTTTTTTTTGCTCAGAATTGCTTTTGCTATTTGAATTCTCTTTGTTTTCATATAAATTTTAGGATTCTTTTTCTGTTCCTGTAAAGAATGTCACTGAATTTTGATGGGTATTGCATTGATACATAGATGGTTACATTTGGTAATATAGCTATTTTCACAGTATTTGCTGATTATGAACATGAGAGGTCCGTTCACCTTCTACTATTTTCAATTTCTTCAGTATTTCATCATTTCATTATAGAAGTTTTTCATCATCCTTGCTTTGGTTTATTCCTGGCTGTTATTTGAGTCTGTTGTCAATGTAGTTGTTTTCCAAGAGGTTCATTGTTGGTGTATAGAAAAACTGCTGCCTTGAGTCAGGAGTTTGGCCTCGTGGTAGAGTGCTTGCCTAGCATGCACAAAGACCCAGGTTCGATTCCTCAGTACCACATACATAGCAAAAGCCAGAAGTGGTGCTATGGCTCAAGTAATAGAGTACTAGCTTTGAGGAAAAAGCCAAGGACAGTGTTCAGGCCCTGAGTTCAAGCCCCAGGACTGGCTCAAAAAAAAAATCTACTGCCTTCTGGATGTTGGTTTTATATCCTGCTACTTTGATAAAACTGTCCCTTAGAATTTCCTGATAGATTTGATGGCCCTTTATGTATAAGGATCATGTCTTTTGCAAACAGGGTTAATTTCACTTCTTCTTTTCCTATTTGCATTCCCTTTTAACCTATTTGAATTCTGTCTCTTTTTTTTTTTTCTTACCTATTGCTCTAGCTAAGAACTGGAGCACTATATTGAGTGGAAAGAGTAAACAATATATTTTAGAAGAAGTGCTTTCACTTTTTCCTACTCAGTTGTAATAGACTCATTCTGTATAGCCTTTCTTGTGCGGAGGTATGTTCTTTCTATTCTGAGTAGTTTCTTTTGTTGTTGCTATTGTTGGTCATAGGATTTGAACTCTGGGCCTGGGCTTTGTTTCTGAGCTCTTCAACTCAAGGCTACTTCCCTACTCCTTGAGCCTCAGTGCCACTTCCAGTTTTCTGGTGGTTAACTGGAGATAAGTCTCATGGACTTAGTGCCCGGGCTGGCTTTGAACTGTGATCCTCAGATCTCAGTCTCCTGAGTAGCTAGGATTATAGGTGTGAGCCACTGAACCTGGCTATTCTTAGTTTCTTTAGGGCTTTTGTCATAGAAATGTTGAGTTTTGTTGAGTCTTTTAATTTTAGTTGATTAAAAAATATTTAAGACTTGGTAGTGGCTAGGTTGTGCTATATTTTCTTGTTAGTAGATTGAATTCATGTGGTTCAATAGCCAAACATTCAATTTCAGTGCTTAAGACACTTTGTGAAAACCTGTTCTCCATTCACAGTGAAGAAGCTTGGCTATAAAAGCTTTTGTAATCTATAAGATACAACAACTGTGTGGGGGGTTTTTGTTTGTTTGTTTCTTTCTTTCTTTTTGTCAGTCTTGGGGCTTGAACTCAGAGTCTAGGTGCTCTAAGTTTGGCACTCAGGGCTAGCACTCTACCACTTTGAGCCACATTACCACTTCCAGTTTTCTGGTGGTTAATTGGAGATAAGAGTCTTGTGGACATTCCTGCCTGGGCTGGCATTAAACTGTGATCCTCAGATCTCAGCCACTTGAGTTGCGAAGGTGTGAAGCCACTGGCGCCTAGCTACTCATGTGTTTTTGACCCTCTGTAATGAAGGTTAGTCCTCACTATTGCTCCAGTATCTTTAGTTGAATGTGGAAGCAAAGATGTATCTTCATGATCTAGTAAGACCTTTGTTAACTGTGGTTATATTAGCAAGGAGATAATGAATAATGCAGTAATGAATAATGCAAAGTATGTGGTTATATGAACAAGGACAGGGTGGCAGCAGCTAAACTTAACAGAAGCAGTTAACAAGATAGAAGTGAGATAAGTAGAAAAGATCTAGTTAAAGTTGTTTTAAGAGACAGAGAGAGAATTACTACACAAGAGGTTGAGGTCTGAAGACAGGTTCAGATCTAGCGTAGGCATGAAAATTCATGAGACTTATCTCCAATTAACCAGCAAAATTCTGGTACTAGCATACACAAACACAAAAAAATAGCAACAAAGACAAAATGGCCTTATATAAAACAAAGTAAGAATTTTCTATATTCACATACAGAAGTAATCCTAAGCAAGAATGTGATGTTAAAGGTTTCACAGTACCAGACTACAAATTTATATATACAGTGCCATAAATGACAAAAATAGTTGGGTATTTGCACAGACATGAAAACCAATGGAACAGAATACAAGATCCAGAAATAAAGCCATACAACTATAGTCATCTGATTTTTTGACAAAAAGCCAAAAAAACATACTAGAAGAAGACAGCCTCTGGGCTGGGAGCATGGCCTAATCAGAGAACTCAGAATAAAACCTTAAAACTACTACAGGAAAAGGGAAAATTCTGAGAGATATGGACATAGGTGATTATTTTCTGAATAAGACTACAGTAGCATAGCAAAAATTGGCAAATGTGATGGCATCAAATTTAAAATTTCTGGGCATCAAAGAAAACAGTTACTAGAATCAAGAAACAACCTATGGAATGAGAGAAAGAAAACAAAGTTCTCTCCTCTCTCCTTTAAAGGGCATTGGCAGGACCAATTGTGCCAGTAGGTTCTGGGTCAGAAGTCTTATTTGTTTGCTGAAAGAAAAATTGAGTCAGAGATGTAGAGAACTCCTCTTGGTGGGAAACTGATTGGAGTCAAAAGGAAAGTTGATGTCACTTCCTAGCTGGGCAAAGCTCTTGGAGTCAAAGAACGGGAAGATAGAGACTAGTGGGTTGTTCTGCTACCATGGGTATCTCAAACACTCCCTAGAACACAGTCCCTCTTGTTACTAGATGAACACTGAGGAAAACAGAAGGCTGAAAAAGACAACACTTGTCCTCATCAATAAAGAAAACCCACTGATACTGATACTGATACTGATCCAGAGTTTGCACTGCAGGCCAGAGATTTGTTCTGTTTTGTTTGTTTGTTTGTTCTGTTTTTTCCAGTTGTGGGGCTTGAACTCTGGGCCTGGGCTCTGTCCCTGAGCTCTTCAGCTCAAGGCTAGCAGTCTACCACTTTGAGCCACAGCACCACTTCCGGTTTTCTGGTGGTTAATCGGAGATAAAAGTCTCATGGACTTTCCCGCTTGGGCTGGCTTTGAACCATGGTCATCAGATAGCCTCCTGAGGAGATAGCCACAGGTGTCTGGCTTTTGTGCTGGTTTTGATGGGCTCGCCCCATAGAGCCCAGGCTGTCCTAGGCCTTCTCTCCCCACCTCAGCCTCCTACATGCTGAGATTACAGACATGTGTTGCCACCACACTCAACTTTCACTGTGTTATTTAAAAATACTTAATTTTCAGTCTTCTTCCTCCTTTCTTCCCCCCTCTCTTTCTTTCTCCCTCTATTTTCATTTTCTTTTTGTCTTCAGTTAGATTTTTTTTCTCACTTTTTTTCTTTCTTTATTCTACCTTCTGCTGGTATTTCCTGTAGTACAGATATGCGGTAATGATTCCTTCTGATTTTTTTGGGGGGGGTTCTTTTCTTTTGTTTTTGTTTTTGTTTTATTCCTTCTGATTTTATCTGTCTGAAAACATCTTTATTTTGCACAAGCATGTAAAAGATGTTTTTGCTGAAGAGAGATTTCTAGGTTGGCAGAATCACCATCTTCCTCCCCTGCCCCCTGCCACAAGGTCATTCCATTGTTCTTCTGATATCCGTAATCAGCAGTCAGGCTTCTTGTTGCTTCTTTGAGCAACAGGTAAGCTATCTTATTATCTTACATCTTATTTACTCTTTGGCTTTGGTTTTCAGCAGTTTCACTGTGATGTGCCTAGTATAGTTTTATTTATTCTACCTAGGTTTATTCTTTTTTGTTGTTGTTTTTGTGCCTGTCCTAGGACTTGAAGTCAGGGCCTGAGAGCTGTCCCTGAGTTTCTGTGCTCAAAAATAGTACTCTACCACTTGAGCCACAGGTCCATTTCTAGCTTTTTTGGTAGTTAGTTGCAAATAAGAGGCTCATGGACTTTCTTACCCAGGCTGGATTTGAACCATGATCCTCAGATCTCAGACTCTTTAGTTGCTAGAATTATAGATGTAAGCCCTTGGTGCCCAGCTTTATTGATTTTTTTTTAAATTCATGAAGTAAAATCTTTTTTAGATTGAGCAAATTGTAAGTCATTATCTCTTCAAATATTGCATTGAATCTTTCCTCATACCCGTGTGACTGTGTGCCACATATTGCTTATATTCTGTTCTGGATATCTTAAAATTACCTTTTTTCTAGTTGCATTTTGATAGTATTTCAATTTACTATTTTTCTGCCATGTCTAGATTGGTACTGATGACTTTAGTTTCCGATGTGTTTTCAGCTTTTAATGTCAGGTATTTTTCCTTTTTTTAAAATTATTTTTAATGGTACTGCGGTTTGAACTCAGGACCTCTTCACACTTGCTAGGCAAGTAGGTATTCTACCATTTGGCCACACCTCCAGTCCCATTTGTTTCTTTTTATGCATTCTAGTTTGCCACTGAGATTCCCTGTGCTTTCTAATTTTTTTTTTGTTTCTTGAACATAAGAATCAAAGTTTTTACATTCCTGTTAATAACTCCAGTATGCAAATCATTTTGGTTATGTTTCTTTTGTTCATTTCCTTTTTAGTCATTTGTATATTTTTTTTTCTCCTGGTTTTGTTTTTGTCTGCGTTATTTGTTGTTTGTTTTTGAGATAGGGTCTCTTGATATAGGCTAAGCTGGCCTGAAACTTGTTATACCCTAGACTGGTGCTAAATTCATAATGGTCCTATCTTGGCCTCCTGAGACCTGTTATTAAAAGCATAAGCCAAGAGTGAAGGTGGCTCACACTTACAATCTTAGCAACTCAGGAGTCTGAAATCTGAGGGTCACATTTTGAAACCAGTCCAGGCAAGGAAGTCCATGAGACTCTTATCTCCAATTAGTCACCAAAAAGCTAGAAATAGAGCTGTGGCTCCAAGTGGTAGAGTGCTGTTCTTGAGCAAAAAAATGTCAGAGACAGAGTCTAGGCCTTTACTTCAGGCCCCAGGAATACACACACACACACACACACACACACACACACACACTCTATAAGCCAAGCATGGTGGCATGTGCCTGAGAAGGTTGAGACAGGAGGATCATGAATTTTAGGCCAGCCTGGACTACACAGCGAGACAAGATGGAGCCAGGTGCCAGTGGCTTGTCCCTGTAATTTTAGATGCTCAGAAGGCTGAGATCCAAGGATTGTGTTCAGAGCCAGGCCAGGAGCAAAGTCCATGGTATTCTTTCCTTTTTCTTTTTCTTTTTTCCCCCCTCTATGTATGTGGCATTGAGAAATTGAACCTGGGTCTTTTGCATGCTAGGCAAGCACTCTACCACTCGGCCAAACTCCCAGCCCCAGTCTATGGTATTCTTATCTCCAATTAACTACCAAAAAAACCAGAAGTGGATCTGTGGCTCAGGTGGCAGAGTACTAGCCTTGAGCATAAAAGCTCAGGGATAGTGGGGGGGAGGGTAATGGGTACCAAGACATGTGAAAGGGTATCAATGTACATGAATTAATGCACCTTCTATCTGGCAAATATCATGTAACCCTTTTATTAATTACAATAAATAAAAAGAAAAAAAGCTCAGGGACAGCATGTAGTCCCTGAGTTCAAGGCCCAAGAATAGCATAAGACAAAAATAAAGGGAAAAAATGGGGGAGTACAAGGGAAGGGGTAACATTATCCAAAAAGAATTGTACTCTTGGGGCTGGGAGTTTGGCCTAGAGGTAGAGTGCTTGCCTAGCATGCACGAAGACCTGGATTCGATTCCTGGGTACCACATACATAGGAAAAGCCAGAAGTGGTGCTGTGGCTCCAGTGGTAGAGCTCTAGCCTTGAGAAAGCCCAAAGATAGTGTTCAGGCCCTGAGTTCAAGCCCCAAGACTGGCAAAAAAAAATTTCAAGAATTGTACTATACCTGACTTATATTACTGTAAACCCTCTGTACATCACCTTTAAAATAACAATAAGAAAAAAACAAGCTAAGTATGGTGGCACATGTCTATAATCACAGCACTTTGAAGGCTGAGGCAGGAGGATCTCAAGCTCAAAATTACTCTGAACTACACAGTGAAAACTTTCTCACAAAAAGAGGGGCAGGCAGGGCAGATAAGAAGTTAAATTGAATCAGTATATCATGAATGCATGGAAATATCAAAAGGAAGCACTTTGCACAATTAATACACGCTAATAAAGAGAGAAAAAGGAGGGGGCAACAACACAAAATGTTATAAAGTTTACTTGGGTTTGAACATGCATAATACCATTGTTTCTTTTAGACCTGAGATATAACTCAGTGGTAGAGTTCTTTCAGAGCTGGCTTAACATTATTCTATCCCAAGTGCTGAAAATTAAATGAACAAGTAAATCGTTTCTTGTGGTTTAATTGGTTAGACATTTCATTGTTATGGCACATGTGTGAAAGAAACGGCTTAGAGGAGGAAGGATTTATTTTGGCTTACCAGAGTCTCAGACACATGTGGTAGTTGAATGCCTTGTGTTAGGTCTGAGGTAGGCATAGGAGAGTCCAGTGTAGGGGAAGCATGTGGTAGAGGCTGCTCACTTCATAGCAGACAGGAGAGCAAAGAGGAGAAAGAGCAGGGGAAAATACGTCTTTCCAGTGCATGCCCCCACTGATCTACTTTCTGTAAGTCCCCACCTCTTAATTCTTACCATTTCCTCCTAGTAATGCCATTATGACTCCATCAAGGGATTCATCCATTGATTAGGTTAGAGCACTCAGGGTCTAATCACTTTCTAAAGGCCACCAGCAGACAACCAGGTCCCCAATACCACGAGTCTACAGGAGACAGCTCATACTTCGCATTAACGAGAGAATATAAGTGCCTGAAAGTGTTTTCTTAACCTGATGCTTCATATGAAATATATGCTCTAACTTTGTGGATGTTTGCAGGTCTCGACACAGGCGATTTTCTTACAGCCAGTCTAAATCTCGTTCCAAGTCACTACCAAGGCGCTCTACCTCAGCAAGGCAGTCAAGAACTCCAAGAAGGAATTCTGGTTCTAGAGGACGGTCAAGGTCCAAGTCTTTACAAAAAAGGTCCAAGTCAATAGGAAAATCACAATCAAGTTCACCTCAAAAGCAGACTAGCTCAAGAACAAAATCAAGATCGCATGGAAGACATTCTGACTCCATAGCAAGATCCCCATGTAAATCTCCCAAAGGGTATACCAATTCTGAAACTAAAGCACACACAGCAAAGCATTCACATTTTCGGTCACATTCCAGATCTCAGAGTTATCGTCATAAAAACAGTTGGTGAACAGCAACTGAAATACTACATAGTCTTTAAGTTATGAAACCTCATTATGTTAAATAAAAATTCTTCAAGGCTTACAAAAAATGTGAGTTGATACTACTTGGGCATTTGAAAGAATAAAATCTCTGTAGTTTTGAATTAATAAATATTTCATATCAATTTAAGGGCTCACACCACAAATTGTGATGTCTAATGTCAACACTCAATGGACTTTTTTTCTTCATGTTATAGTAGGATATTTTTCAAATCAGTAAAATGGACTCGATTTAGAAAATTACACTAAGATAGTAAATATTGATAATACCTTTTAACAAAAATATTTTTGACTAAAGCACTTTTCATTTAAAAGGTAATATATAGCAGGCTTAAACTGTTTGACACATGGCTAGCTGTGTTGTTTGTCTAAGCTTAGGCCAATTCCTAGTTGGTAGGTGAAATTTATAATACTCCAAAATTCCAAGCAGTAGAATTTATGTAAGGAAAAAGTATTCAAAAGATAAATTGTCTTTGAGCTCAAGATTTTGTTTTTATTGAAAAGAACAGTATATAGATCAGCTGACACGATTATGTTCACTTAAAACATGAAAACACTTTAAGAGATGCTGGATTTGCATGGTTTGAGACTGCTTCTGTAAAAATTATGGTATTAAAAACTCACAAATCCAAAAATATTCATATTAAGCCTTATACATTCAAAGATTAGTACATTTTATATAAAATAGTATTTTATACCATTATTTCTACATACCTATTTTCATTTCCTTAATTTTTCTTTTTAGAGCTCTAGCTCAGTACTCTCAATTATACAAAATGTCTTTTTTTTAGACTAGTACCTTGTACTAATAAACTGAAAACTGCATCTTCACAAGACAGCTTTTCAGTATTTGAACTGTTTTGCAGTCTTAGTTTTTTCACTGCTCATTTTCTAAACCAAAAACTTAGTTGGCATTTATTGCACTTGTAGTTGTAACTGTGGATTTCTTTTAAAATGTGTTTGTAGTTTACATTTTTCAGAGTTTTGTTAATTTGTGGTAAAATGGTTTTGCATATTAATGGGGATATATTTATAGAGCTCTACTTGTATACCTTGTTGAATTATATTATTGAAATTTAAAAGGTAGTCCATACAGTCAATATTTATAGCTAAAATGCTTAAAGAAAAAAAAGCCTGTCTTATATTTTTAGTATATGGAGTCAACATTGCTTCTATTTGTTTTGAATATGCATTTCCATTGTTCTTTGCATTTTAGATATTTATATGTAAGAAACCTTGCAAAACAATTTGTACGCTGACAATATTTGGACAAATAACAAATTCATGTATATTGTGTTTTCTGAATAGATTTTCTCTAGACATAACAAATTTTATTTCAAAGCTACAGGTCTTAAGTGTTTAGCTTTAATGAAAGTTATAAAATTGTATGGCACTTGAAAATTGGAGGAGAATCTGAAGCATATATATTTATTAACATTGATCATGATTTTATTTCCTAAATAATGGGTTCACACATCTAGTTATCTTAAATAGTAATTAGTAAGGTGGGGGTGTAGCTCAGTGATAGAGCACTTCACTACATGACTGAGGCTTTGGGTTTGATTCCCAACACCATAAAATTTAAATAATCAATTGTGGTATATTTTTCTGTGCATTCATGAGTTAATGAACTATTATTAAAAAGTAAGGTCGTGTTCCAGCACATCGTTTTTTTTTTTCATTTGCCTTAGACTTCATCTTATATTATAACCACTAGTCTGTTCAACAAGATAATCTGCTTTTTTTTGTTTTGTCTGTCTGGCATGGGCTTGAACTGTAGGCCTGGGTGTTGTCCCTTAGCTCTTCAGCTCAAAGCTACCGCCCTACCACTCTACCCCTTGAGCCACAGCGCCACCACTTCTTTTTCCTAGTCATTAATTGAAGAGTCTCGAGGACTTAGCCAGACGTGATGGCTCATGCCTGTTATCCTAACTAACTACTCAGGAGACTGAAATCTGAAGATGAAGGTTCAAAGCCAGCCTGGGCACAAAAGGACCTGATACTCTTATCTCCAATTAACCACTAGAAAGCGGGAAGTGGTGCCACTGGCTCAAGGGTAGGGTGGTAGCCTTGAGCTGAAGAGATTAGGGACAGCATCCAGGCTGAGTTCAAGCCCCATGACCCACAAAAACGTCTCTTGGACTATAGTGCCCAGGCTGGCTTTGATTGAACCCAGGATCCTCAGATCTTAGCCTCCTAAGTAGCTAGGATTACAGGTGTAAGCCACCGCCTGGCTAGTTTTCTTCGATTGGAAAAAGTGGAATTATAAAGTGTTTTGAACATTTACTGTGAGCTTGCCACAGCCCCATATGTTCTAATCATGGCTATTATAAGGCAATTACATATTCCAGATAAAGAACCTGGCATACAGAATGATTAAGTTGGAGAGTACACATTTGTAACTGTGGAGCTGGGGAGTGGCTGGGGCTTAGAGTCCTCTCCATGACAGCTATATCATGTCAAAGAGCAAGTCTTTTCAACAGACATTTTGCAAGGACATTTGAAAGAAGAGAATGGAATGAGAATTATTCTGTAGGCTTTAAAATGGCCCCTTGGGTGAGAACAGATCAGCTGGATATCTTGGGAAATTGTCTAGAAGTATCTATTGTACAGTTTATTTTGCCAGATGTGTTGGTGCACCCTTGTAATCTTAGCACTTAGAGGCCAAGACAAGATGATCTTGAGTTTGAAGGCAGTCTGGGCTATACAGAGAACCTGTTTCAAAAGAAAAGGGACCATGCACTTACCTCTTGCCTGTAAATCCTAGCTACTTAGGCTAAGATCTGAGGACCAAACAGGAAAGTCTGTATCTTATCTCCAATTAACCATCAAAAAAGCCAGAAATGCAACTGTGGCTCAAGTGGTAGAGTATCAGCTTTGAGCAAAAAAAAGTCTGGAACAGTGTCCAATCCCTAAGCATACAATAATAATAAAAGTTGTTTCTTATAGATAGCATAAGACCATCTCTGGATAAGGCAGATGTTTTCATCTTAGACATTAATGATGGATTCCTTCTAAGTAAATATAGATAGTTCCCACCTTCTTTAGAGATACTACCTATCACCATTTGTTCAAGAAAACAAGTTCAACTTATATTCTGCTGCTGGCTGCCTGTGGCTTATGCCTGTAATCCTAGCTACTCAGAAGGCTGAGATCTGAAGATTGTGGTTTGAAGCCAGCCTGGGCAGAAGTCTGTGAGATTCTGATCTCCAATGAAACTACTCAGTAAAGCCCTAAGACAGGGGGAGGGAGTATGGTGGGGAGCAGTGGGCAGGAATCGCCAGAGCAACTTTGATTGAATTTGGAGACTAGGGCATGCTAAGTCAGCTTAATTACCTCCTCCCCTACCCCCTATGCATCATTGTGAGGCTTGAACTTGGCCTGGGTGCTGTCCCTGAGCCCTTCAGCTCAAGGCTAATGCTCTGCCACAGCGTCACTTCCCATTTTCTGGTGATTAATTGGAAGTGAATCTCATGGACTTTCCTGCTTGGGCTGGCTGTGAATCAGATCTCAGCCTCCTGAGTAGCTAATGAGCCACCTGCACCTCCCTAAGCCCTTAAATTTGGAAAAATGAGTTTTGCTTACTAGAATAAAGTTGGGGGGGGTAGGGGAGGGAGTGGGGCCTAGTGTTAGAGTGCTTGCCTAGCATACACGAAGCCATGGTTTGGATTCCTCGGCACCATATACACAGGAAAAACCAGAAATGGTGCTGTGGCTCAAGTGATGAGCTCTAGCCTTGTGCACAGGCTCAGGGGCAGTGCCCAGGCCCCGAGTTCAGGCCCCAGGCCTGGCAAAAACAAAAAGTTGGGGGGTCGGGGGTGTGGTCTAGCATGCCCAAATCCCTGGGTTTGAGTCTAGGGAAAGGAAACTTAAGAGTCAGGTGTTATATTTCTTACCTAAATCACTTTACAGAATCTTTTTTTTTTTTTTTTTTTGCCAGTCCTGGGCTTAGGCTCAGGGCTCAGGGTCTGAGCACTGTCCTTGAGCTTTCTCAAGGCTAGAGCTCTACCACTTGAACCACAATATGACTTCTGGCTTTTTTCTATGTATGTGGTATTGAGGAATCGAACCCCGGTCTTCGTGCATGCTAGGCAAGCACTCTACCACTAGGCCAAACTGCCAGCCCCTCAATTCTTGTATGGAAGTACTGCCCAATTACTCGGAAAAGCTTTTTTAATGAGCCAGACTTCAGCTTTGCATAATATGAAAATGACCTGTTTAGAATTCTCTTGGAAATACATGCACACATGCACACACACATTATTGCAAAGTTCATTTACTCTTGGACTTTGGAGTCATGTGCCTTTGCCTCATCTGTAATCTTAACATCTCAGGCCATAGCTTCTGAGATCTGAGGATTGATGTTCAAAGCCAACTAAGGGATTTGTAATACTGGATTTTTAGTTAACTAGTAAAATGCCAGATCGGGGCATGGGAGCATGGTCTAGTGGTAACAGTGCTTGTCTAGCATGTACAAAACCCTGGGTTCGGCTCCTTGGTACCACATACACAGAAAAAAGCAGGAAATGGTCCTGTGGCTCAAATGGTAGAGTGCTAGCCTTGAGAATGTCCAAGGACTGTGCTCAGGCCAAGTTCAAGTCCAGGACTGGCAAAAATTGCCAGACTGAAGGCATGGGTCAAGTGGTACAGTAAGGTAGCTAAGGCAGCGTTTGAAGTCCTCAGTGTTAAGCCCTTGGTACTGTCCTCAGAACCTAATCCCCAAGCAGTTTTTTTCACTTACATTTACCTTCAGAAAGCTAGTGCCAATATAGGAAACCCAAGTATTTTAGTCACTGAAGGGTATGAATGGTTAAATCAGATATTTAGTAGGTCATTCATATAAAATTCTTAGTCACTAACCAGGTTTACTTCATGTCTATACTGAATTCCACTTATGAGACGAGGAATTCTTGTACTCAGAGGTGGAAGTGTTACACTGAATTTTCTAATTTTGTATGAGAATTACTACTAAAATCAGGCCTAAAGCCAGTAAAATTCAGTTGCACAAGGGCCAGTATGGTAATACATCCTTGTGTCCTTAGCAGTTGGGATGTTGACACTGAAAAAGGAGTTCTAGGCCAGCCAGGACTACACGATCAATCATTGCAATCTCACAAAATCTCTCCATCAGACATTCAAACATGAGAAACAGTCAAACACAAAGAGTCAAGACTACTATTTTGGGGGGGAGGGCCAAATTATTATTTTATAATTTGATTACAACCAATTTTGTTGGCATTAAAATCAGAGGCATTTTAAATTTGTGAAAAAATGGCTATATACCAAAACCAGAGATTGTTTGGTAAAAATGGGAATACTTTTCCAATAATTACAGATTAGGTGACAAATCAATTTAAAGAAACCACAACTTCATGTTCACAATGATTGTGCCACAAATTTAAACTTCAGTAGTGCATCAGTAAACTTCACATTTAGATTTTCACTTTGAGATTTGACAGCTGTTTCTTGAAAAACAGTACCATGTGCAAATAAATCGGTCTTCCATGTGCCTTAGCACATAAAATTTTTCCACTGTATATATACAAAACACCTACCATGTTGGCAGGGCAAAATACATACTTTCATAACAAAACTATAATGTACCTCTCAAGTATGAACAATATACACATAATACATGGTATACAGTATTTACAAAATATAAAATATAATACAAGCTGTTTGTATGTAACCTTTTTAGCTCATCTTTTGCACAATGCAAATTTCCATTTCTGTACCCATTTTCTTTAAGAGTCCAGAAATCTGGAGAATACTGTTTTACATACACATTGAAATGTGAAATCTAAGTTTGAACTTTCAGGAGCGTTTTCAAATGCACTGCCATCAGCTCCCTATTGGGGTTGGCATTTTCAGACGGGTTTCCCATCCAGTGACTAGGAGGCTTTGGAAGAACACTCGGAGAAGGTGGATCACTGAACCTTGCCCCAGCGTAGTTTTCCTTTTGGCTTCCTTCGGTTAAAAATGCTGATTTCTTCAAATTAGTACTTTTAATGTTCTCAGTATTTTTAAAAGGCTTTTTTTCCTGCTTCTGAATTCTATCAGGCATATCAGAATCCTGTCTAAAGTTATTTTCATTCCTTTTTGCAGAGGTCATCTTGGTTAGTGGCAAATTATGTCTGCTTTTCTGTCTGTTTATCTTTGGTTGTTCACTCAAGTGTATACCATACACAAGCTGGCCGTGGGGAAGGGCAATTTTCTCTGGTTTTCCCATCTTTGATTTGAAAACCTACAAAGATAAGGAACACAAATGTGAATATAACTTCAAGGTAAAAATCCAGTTACAAATTTCACATTTCACTTCCGATAGACCGTAAGTCACCATTACCCTAATCATTGACTTTCCTAGTTTGTAAGCCTCTTGTTTGGGGCTAACAGTGAAATCAGAAATACTGTTATCAGTATACAATCTGGTCCTAAAACATCCAACGAATGATCTGAATCTTCCTACGACTGTGAACAATGGTAAAGGACAAATAAATAAGTGTTCACGCCACCCCTTTCAGGAACACTTACCTCAATCATCTTTGAGAAATGGAGTGGACCTGAGATCATGGGAAAACACGACCTCAAGGCCATCAGGAGAAACAAACTAGTAACTACAAAACCTTGTCTACCCCAGCCTCCCAGATTTCATCAAGTCGTAAAGTTTGGAAACTAAGACGTCAAGGAAATCGATACAGAGCAAATCTCAATGCACGGTGAACAAATAGCTGGCTGGTAAGTTTCTCGTCGGCGTTATGAAAGCCACGGAGACCAAGTCACTACAACGCTTTGGTTTTAAACACTTAACCCGGCTTGCACTTTGGTTCTTGGCATCCAAATCCCAACCGCGGCACAAGCTCGGCGCCACGTCAGTTTCCCTGGGAACTTTGTTTCCCGCCCGGCGGGGACCGGCGACGGCCAACCCCGTCAGAGCCGGGTCAGCGGGACTGGACGTCCGAAGCGGCCAACTTCGCAACTTGGGAGTCGCCGAAGCGGGACAGGCTGCGGCGGGCAGGGCAGGACGCCCGACACGGGGCACCCCGGCCAAATCGGCAGCCGCTGGCGACTGCACCATACTCGCCACAACCGGGGCGTTAGAACCTAGCCACAGGTTCTACCGAGGAGGCGGCCACCCCGCCGCGCCTCCTTCATGAGCGCCCGAGCGCTGGGCACGTAGCGCGATGACGTCAGCCCTCCCGCGGGCCCCGCCCCCCCCGTCCGCCGCGCGCGCCCGGAACGCCAAAACCCCCTGGAACGCCGCCAACCTTCTAAATCCGGGCTGTTGCTGGGGCCCAAGCGCTCACCCGATTGGCTGGCTCCCGGGAGCCAATCAGCGGCACCAGCGCAGGCCTCCCTCCCACTCCCTCCCAACTCCCCCCGAGCGGGCGTCACGGAAACTTCCCTCCCGAGTAAACAGCCGCCCCGCCCCGCCCCCACCCGGCCCGCGATCCCGGGCCCCCGAGTCCGCCGCGACCCGCTGCCCTCACCTCTCTCCGGAACGCGGGCTGAACGGGCTCCGCCGGCTGCGGCGGCCCGGGCACGAGGCTCGATCCCTCGGTTCGGGCGGTGGCCGCAGGACCCGGGGCCGAGGCAGCCGCCCGGCCCGAGAGGTCCTGCGCTGCGCTCGGGCTGCTCGCCGGACTCCGGCCTCCCTCCAGGCTCGGCCGGTGCTGCTGGTACTGGTGGAAGCGGCTGGGCAGCTGCCCCGCCGGGGCGGCCCGCACCTTCTTCTTCCGCCGCTTCTTCGGCGCTGCCCGCGGGGTGCCTCCCGCCGGGGCGAGGCTGCAGTTGGGTGGCGCAGCGGGAGCGCGAGGCTGGGGGGTGAGGCAGGGGCCGTCGCCCCCCAGGAAGTGCGGGAGGAAGAGGGTCGGTGGCAGCGCCCGGGGGTCCGGGATCCGGGGCACGGGCGGCGAGGCCGTGGTCACCATCGGGAGGGCCCCGAAGTAACCGCGGGAGGAAAAGCCGAGCGGCGCAAGACGACTGCCCAGGACGAGCGGCTCCCGCTGCGGGACAGAGACGACGGTCATGGCGCTAGGAGGCAGGCGGCTCTGCGGGACGGGGACGAGGAGGAGGCGAAGCCGGGGGTCCCAGGGTGGCGGTGGCGGTGGCGGCTGCTGCTGGGAGAGCGACACAAGAGCGCGGACAGTAGCTCGAGCAAAGGCGGCGCAGCAACAAATAGCTCAGCCCGGGTTCCGAGTGTTGTTATAGGAAGCGCCGCCCCTGGCCCGCCCGCCGCCCTGCGGGAGTCCAATCCGCCGGCGGCGGCCACGGCCACGCCGCCCAATCTCCGCCCCCGCCGCTCGGGAAGCCGCAGCTCCTCCTCCCGCCCGCTGCAGTCCGGCACAAAGAGCGCGCACTGCGCAGGCGCCGCCAACGGGCCCTTTCGGGAAGTGTCGGCCCCGCGAACAATGAAGTTGGGCTTGGGTCCCAGCCCCCAGCCCCCGCGGCCCCGCCGCGCGCCCCACGCCTGGCCTCCCACCCGGGGATCGGGGCTGGGCCGTCGCCGCGGGCCCAGCAGGAGTTCGGAAGCCTCAAGGCCTGCCTGATGGTTCTCAGCTACTGACCTTGGGGAAGTATCTTTGTGTGTGTGTGTGTGGTTTTTTAAATACCCATTCCTTCCTTTTTTAATTCCAGCTTCACAAAATGATGACATTTTTAATAAAAAGGGTTCAAAGATCACTAGAATTCCTTCCTTAGCAATGGAGATCAGTCTACATTTAAGCAATGTAGTTAGTGGTTTTGGTTTTGTTTTTTTTGTTTTTTTTTTTTAATCTTACAGTGCTTAGTAACCTTGGAGATAGAGAAACTGGCTTCCCAGTGTGCCGAAAGTTTACAAATCTGCATTGTGGCTGTTAGCAAGGCCCCAGAAGGGTTAAAAGACTTTGAGATGGCCACATTACCCGACACAGGAGCCAAGAGCAAACCGACTTCCTTGAGGGAGAAGGTGAAACAGCTTGCAACACGCAAGTTTTATTGGTGTTATTTAATGGTGGGTTAATGAAAAATCCACACATTCAAAACCACACACAAAAACTGTAGCTATCCATTTAGGTTCTAAGGACTTTTTTTTTTTTTTTTTTGCCAGTCCTGAGGCTTGAACTCAGGGGCCTGAGTACTGTCCTTGGGATTTCTCAAGGTTAGTGCTCTACCATCTGAGCCACATCACCACTTTCAGCTGTGTATTTGGTACCAAGGAATCGTACCCAGCTAGGTATTGCCTAGCTTTGTACATGCTAGACAAGCACTCTACCACTAGGCTACATGGCTACACTCCCGTGGCCCCAGGACCTTTTTTTTTTTCTTTTGGTCATGGGGCTTGAACTCTGGGCCTGGGCACTGTCCCTGAGCTCTTCAGCTCAAGGCTACCACCCTACTCCATCAGCCACAGTGCCACCTCTGGTTTTCTAGTGGTTAATTGGAATTAAGAGTCTTATGGACTTTAGTGTTAGTGCTGGAGCTGGCTTTGAACTGCCACCCTCAGATCTCAGCCTCCTGAGTAGCTAGGATTACAGGTGTGAGCCACAAAGCCCAGCAGGCCTTTTTTTTTTTTTTTAAACATGTCTCATTTGGAACTCAAAATATCCCTGCTGAGTGTTGTGTTTAATTCTCATTTTACAAAAGACCAAATCAAGCCTCACAGAGGCCAGAAAGAACACTAGAATCTGAACTCCAGTCCGGATCTTGCAAGACCAAAGTTTTATCAGCACTGCTAATACTGGCCTCACTGATCTGTGATTTTGTTGTTTTTGACATGTCCTGAGGCTTGAACTCTGATCCTGAGCTGCTGCTGCTGCTGCTGCCTCCTCTTCCTCCTCCTCTTCCTCCTCTTTTTCTGCCAGTCCTGGGTCTTGAACTCAGGCCCTGAGCTTGAGCCACAGCACCTCTACCAGCCTTTTCTGTTTATGTGGTGCTAAGGAATCAAACCCTAGGCAAGCACTCTACCACAAAGCCACATTCCCAGCCCTTCCTCAGCTTCTTTTAGCTCAAGGCTACGCTCTGCTACTTGAGATATAGCTATCACTTGGCTGTTCCAGAGTAAATTGGAAATAACTGTCTCAGAAACATTCCTGCCAGACATCAGCAGTGGCTCATGCCTATAATCCTAGCTACTCAGGAGGCTGAGCTCTGATCATGGTTCAACGCCAGACTGAGCAGGTTTTTGTAATTGTTGATTTACTCATTTTTATTTTTTGTGACTGTACATAGTACTTTTATTCATTGAATGAATGGGAATCATAGTTCCAGAGTTGGGGGAAAAAAATCTTACAAAGCCTTGCAAATACTTATGTTTCTAAATTGAAATTCAACTCGGAACCTGTAAGTAGAATGTCTGGCCAGAGTTGGTGAGGACTTACAGGCAGAGAATATGGGGCTTCTGAAGGGAACAAAAGTTATTCTTTTGTCTTTGTAAGATTCTCTGCACCAAGCACTCTCCCATATGCTAATCTCCTTTACTTTTTTGCTTTTATTGCCTGTTCTAGAGCTTGAACCAAGGACCTATGCACTGTACCTGAGGCTTTTTGCATAGGGCTACCATTACGTGTTGAGCCACAGCTCCACTCTGGCTTTTTTTTTTTTTTTTTTGGCCAGTCCTGGCCCTTGAATTCAGGGCCTGAGCACTGCCGTTGTGCTTTCTCAAGGTTAGAGCTCTACCATTTGCGCCACAGCACCACTTTTGGCTTTTTCTATGTATGTGGTACAGAGGAATCGAACCCAGGTCTTCATGCATGCTAGGCAGGCACTCTACCACTAGGTCAAACTCCCGGTCCAGCTTTATATTTATTACCTGACTTAAGGAATCAACTCTTTTGTGTAACATCTTAATAATAATAAAAAATAAAATTAGATGGGTACAGTTGTCTCATTCCTATAATCTTAGCTATTCCTATAATCTTGGCTGTGATATGAGAATCACAGTTCAAAGTCAGCCTGGACAGGAAAGGCATTGAGACCCTTATTTCCAACTAACCACCAGGAAACTAGAACACAACATGAAGAACCAAAACTGTATTTGGAATATAATGCTGAAAAACAAACAGCCACTTTCATAAAGAAGCTCAGGAACACTTGTAATCTTGATATTTTGCCAAGGTTTTTTTTTTTTGCGATATTGATTATGACTTGAAGCCAAACATGACTCATTGCTATAAATGTTATATCTAAAATGATGTCATTAGCTTTCTGATTTTTCAGGGGAAATAAGATATTTTATAGCCTAACCAGTAAGGTAGCTTACTAGTTAATTCTTAACATATTTAAGTACATATATTGTGATTTTTTTTTTTTTTTTGCCAGTCCTGGGCTTGAGCTCAGGGCCTGAGCCCTGTCCTTAGACTTTCTCAAGACTAGAGCTCTACCACTTGAGCCTCAGCACCATTTCTGGCTTTTTTCTATGTATGTGGTACCAAGGAATTGAACCCCAGTGATCGTGCATGCTAGGCAAGCATTCTACCACTAGGCCAAACTCCCGGCCCCTGTGATTTGTTTTTAAATATTAACATCTTGTATTTCTCTTCCCTTCCCTTCTCTCTCATTCCTTCCCTTCCCTCTTATTCTCGTCCTTTCTTATCCCTCCTCTTCTTGCCCCCCTCCCTTTGTCTCTCTTTCCCTTCCCATCCTCTCTCTCTCCCTTCCTTTTTTCCCAAGCAACATTACTAGGGCTTGGACTCAGGGTTTTGCATTCATCCTTGGCTTATTCACTCAAAGCCTGCTCTACTACTGGAGTCACATTTCCACTTCCAGATATTTGCTGATTGTCAGATCGGATCTATCTGCCTGGGCTGGCTTTAAACCTATTTTCTTACATCTCTACTTCCTGAGTAGTTAGGATTATATGCATGAATTACAGTACAGGCCCCATTTTTCATTCATTCTTGGCAGACTTTTGCTGTGTAGTCTAGGCTAGCGTTGAACTTGGGACCCTCCTCCCTTGGCATCTTGAATGCTGGGGTTCTAGTGTGGGGTTCTACCACACACATAACCGTATATATTTGGTACGGGCATTTGAACTCAGGTCTTGGTACTTGTTGGGCTTGCTTGCTTGACTGACACTCTTCTACCTGAGCTATGCCTCCAGCTTAAGATAAACAGATTTTTGATAATCAAATCAACAAGGAGAAATAAGGGGAACTTACAGGATGTAGAAATAGCAGGAGGAAAATTCTGAATCCTGTGTTAGCCAAAATACCAACTTCAACAAAATCATCTTAAAAGAAAGAAATATTTATTTTGGTGCATGGTTTCAAAGGATGCAGCCCAAGGTGCTGTTGCTTTGGGCTGATAGTGGCAGACTGTCATGGCAAAGTACATGGTTGTCGGAGCTTGTTCACTTTGTAGCAGCCAAGAACCAGAGGAAGAACAGGGCCAGGGTTCTAGTCTCCAACTTTCAGAGCATATCCTCTACTGACTGTGTATTGTATGAATTATTAGCTAATGGGAACTACTAAGGGATGTTCAGTATTACTGGGCTGTATCTTTTTTTTTTTCCTCTGATTGATTGTGGAGTTTGAACTTGGGGCCTGGGCACTGTCTCTGAGCCTCTTTGTGCTCAAGGCTAGTACTCTACCACTGGAGTCACAGATCACTTCTGGCTTTTGAGTGGTTAATGAGAGATAAGAATCTCTCTGAGACTTTTCTGCCCCCATCCTCATGCCAGCCTCTTGAGCAGCTAGGATTATAAGCATGAGCCTCTGACTCCAGCCAGGCCTGTATCTTAAAGGAGCATGAAATTAATAACATATGAAGGGTAACCCTGAAAGAAGTAAGTAAAAGAATTAAAAGGCTGCCTAGGGAGGGAAGCAATATAGAGGAACAGTGGGAGGCCTAGACTTCTGGATTTGTTTTAGGTCTTTGTAGAACCTTAGTTTTATTTTATTTATTTGTTTGTTTATTTTTTGCCAGTCCTGGGCTTGAGCTCAGGGCCTGAGCACTGTCCTTGGACTTTCTCAAGGCTAGAGCTCTACCACTTGAGCCTCAGCACCACTTCTGGCTTTTTTCTATGTATGTGGTACCAAGGAATCGAACCCGGGTCTTTGTGCATGCTAGGCAATCACTCTACCACTAGGTAGAGTTTTAAAAGGACAAGGGAGGGGTGTGTGTGTGATTCAGGTGCTAGAAAGCATATCTATCAAGTTCAAAGCCTGTTACCACCAAACCAAAACAAACAAAAAAACAGGAGATAACAGTCCATATATCTAAAAGGTTGGTAAGACAAAAAAGGCAATCACTTGAGAAGCTGATACAGGAGGGTTGGGAGTTTAAGGCCTGCTTGGGCTCAGTAATAAGAACCTGTTATGAAGAAAGAGGAAGAGGACAAGGGAACAGGAGGAGGAAGAGGAAGAAGAGGAAGAGGAGAAATAAAATGAAGAGAAGGAGGAAGAGGAAGCAGAGGAGGAGGAAGAGAAGAAGGAGGAGGAGAAAAGAGGAAGAAGAAAGCATAGAATACCAGGTACTGGTGAGTGTTAGCTTTTCACAAAAGTGACAAATACAGGCAGAAATGATTTCACGGGGAAATATTTATTTTTGCTCATGGTTTCATTGCTTTGAGATGGCGGTGAAGCAGAACATTATGGTGAGCGGTGAGGAGTTACTAATTTCAGGGCTGTCAGAAAGCAGAGACAGGAAGGGACCTGAGCTACTGTAGACCCTTCAAAAGCATCCCCCAGCAATCTACTTCCTCCTAACTAACCTGCCACCTTCTTCCAGCAGTCCATTCAAATTTTGAGCCCATTAATGAGTTAAACCATTTGTTCATTGTCCTAATCTACTTTCTGGAAATGTCTCATTTGAAAGCACTCAACTGTCTCTCAATCTAGCCACATGACCACCATTAGATTGTGGTAGAATCAGGACTCTCATATATGAGGTTATAAAATGATTTAGTTGTTTTAGAACTTACTCAAAGCCGGTCAAGGTGGCTCATGCCTACAATCCTAGCTACTCAGGAGGCTGCCCAGGTACTAAAAAGTCCATGAGACTTTTATCTCCAATGAACCACTGGAAAACCAGAAATGGGGCTGTGGCTCAGGTGGTAGGGTGGTAGCCTTGAGCGGAAGAGCTTAGGGACAATGCCCAGGCCAAGGGGTAGGGCAGTAGCTTTGAGTTGAAGAGTTCAGGGACAGCTTCCAGGCCCAGAGTTCAAGTCCCATGACTGACAAAAAACAAACAAACAAAAAACCTTACTCTGTTTTTTTTCCTTTTTCTTTTTTGCTATCAGTCCTGGGGCTTGAACTCGGAGCCTGGGTACTGTTATGACACCACTATTCTACAATTTGATATAGACCCCAAAAGATCTGGAAACATTCATATACAAATGCACAATTTTTTGGGGGGGAGGGTGAAGATCAGAGCATGGCCTACTGGTAGAGTGCATACATGAAGTCCCATATTTGATTCCTTGGTACCACATACACAGGAAAAGCTGGAAGTGGTGCTGTGGCTCAAGTGGTAGAGCTCTAGCCTTGAGAAAGCCCAAGGACAGTGCCCAGGCCCTGAGCTCAAGAAAGAAAGAAATTGGGAAGAGGTATCATAGCTGAGGGCCTCAGCCCACTGCATACAAATGTCCACAGAGCATTATTTGTAATAGCAAACAAGTGGAAAGAGCTCAGATGTCCTCCAACTAATGAATGGATAAACAAGATATGCCACATAATGTAGTAGGATTTGTCAATAAAGTGGAATGAAATGCTGATATATACAACAACTTGATGAAACTTGGAAAGATTATACTTAGTAAAGGAAGCCAGGAATAAAACAAATTGTCACTTGTAGGAGGGTTCAGAAAGGGAAATTTAAAGACATTAGACCTGAGTTTGCCAAGGGGCAGGAGTAAGAAATGGGGGAGTGATGGCTAAGGGGGAATACAGTCTCCTTGGGACTGCTAAAAAGATGTTCTAAAATGAAATGGATTTGAAGACTACATAATTCCATAAATATGATGAAATACACACACACACACACACTCACACTCACACACACTCACACTCGTCCTAGGGCATGAACTCAGACGCCTATTCCTGAACTACTTCTACTCAAAGGTTTGCACTCTATCACTTGAGCTACAATTCCACCTTCAGCTTTTCTGCTGATTAATTAGAGATAAAAGTCTCTCGGGCTTTCCTTCTCCAGTCTGGCTCAAGTGGTAGAGCTCTAGCCTTGAGAAAAATCCAAGGACAGTGCTCAGGCCCTGAGTTTAAGCCCAGGACTGGCAAAAAAAAAAAAAAAAAAAAAGTCTTTTAGGAGCCAGGAGTTTGGCCTAGTGGTAGAGTGCTTGCTTAGCATACATGAAGACCTGGATTCAGTTCCTCAGTACCACATAGACATAGAAAAAGCCAGAAATGGTGCTGTGGCTCAAGTGGTAGAGCTCTAGCCTTGAGAAAGCCCAAGGACAGTGCTCAGGCCCTTGAGGAAAAGACCTCAGGGGTAGTTCCCAGGCCTCAAGTTCAAGCTGCACAAATGAGAAGGAAGAGGAGGAGGAAGAGGTGGAGGAGGAGGAAGAAAAAAGCCTATCAATTAATTCATGTGTTTTATCAATGTTTCTTGAAATACCATATTTTTCTTTCCTAGTAAGTACTGAAGTGATTAAGGTAAAAAAAATCTCTGGAGCCTTTTGAATTTTACACAGATGAAAGTAGACCTTCTCTAGTTGTAAATGATAAGGGTCTTGGAATAGTAATCACAGCTCTTAGTAGGTAGTCCTACTTGGTTACAGATAAGTAAACCAGCCCAGCGCTGTGGCTCACACCTGTAATCCTAGCTACTCAGGAGGCTGAGATCTGAGGACCATGGTTCAAAGCCAGCCAGGGAACTAAAGTCCATGAGACTCATCGCCAGTTAACCACCAGAAAACTGGAAGTGGTGCTATGGCTAACGGGGTAGGGAGGTAGCCTTGAGCTGAAGAGCTCAGGGACAGCGCCCACGCCCAGAGTTCAAGTCCCACGACCAGTTTCAGACAACAAATGACTACTACCAGCGTTATGCCTACAATCCTACCTCCTCAGCGGCTGAAGTCTAGGTCTGTTAAAAGCTAGCATGGGCAAGAAAGTCAATGAGACTCTTATTTCCAATTAGCCATCAAAAAGTTGAAGAAGTACTGTAGCATAAGTGGTAGTATACTAACTTTAAGTGATAAAGCTAAGGGACATTGCTCAGGCCCTGAGTTCAAGCCCTGGTACACACACACACACACACACACACACACACACACACACACACACACACACACAGAGGGAGGAGGAGCAAGAGCTGGTTGCTTTTCTTTGTTTCCTTTGTTCAGCCTAGGCATTAAGACAGATTTGCTCATAAATTTATACGTTGCGTGTGTGCACGCGCGCGTGTGCGTGTGTGTGTGTGTGTGTGTGTGTGTGTGTGTGTGTATAGGGGGGTGTTGAGGCTGGAATCCTGGGCCTCATGAATCCTAGGCAAGCTCTCTTTTATAAATTAAACTCTTGGGGCCGGGAGTTTGGCCTAGTGGTAGAGTGCCTGCCTAGCATGCATGAAGACCCCGGTTCCATTCCTCCGTACCACAAACATAGAAAAAAAGCTGGAAGTGGTGCTGAGGCTCAAGTGGTAGAGCTCTAGCCTTGAGAAAGTCCAAGGACAGTGCTCAGGCCCTGAGCTCAAGCCCAGGACTGGCAAATAAATAAATAAATAATTAAATAAATAATTAAACTCTTAGCCCTTCTTACCTTGTTCAATCTCCTTACTGAAAAAGCATGATGGGATTCCTAGGATGTCCAGTCTACTCCCTTCTATCCCAGACCAACAGACTTACTTCCACAATCTTCCTACTCAGGCTTGCAAGACAGGATGTATATATAGACATACAAGATAGAAAATGTGTGTCTAGAACACTATGCATTGCTGAATGCTTGTGCTAGTTAAACAAGGCTGGAGGTTCAGAGAGGCAGAATTTGGATTCTACCCAAATATTAGAGTCCTGGGAGCTATAGGGTACTAGAGTAGTGGTCATTGTTACTGTGCCAACAACAGTGGTTCTAGGATATCCATTTTCAGAACGAAGTCAGAAAGCCTCCAAGGTCCATGCAATTGTCCCTCTCCCAACTGCTTTTATGAGGTGAGATTTCCACCCAAACACATCACAGCAGAGTGAATAAATACTAAAGCAGACACAAAGTTCAACTGTCTGCCATGAAGCCTGAAAGAAGAGATTTGCAAGAAGTAAAATGCGGTTCTTCTCAGTGGTTGTTTTGGAGACTGTAGCTATGATTTACATAAAAATAAATGTATGCGTGGGGGAGGGGGGAAGGGAAATGGGGACCATGACATGTGAAAGGGTATCAATGTGTGGGAACTAAGGCACCATTTATCTGGCAAATATCATGTAACCCCTCTATTAATTACAACAAAAAATATATTAAAAAATAAATAAATGAATAAAAAATAAATGTATGCGGCTGGGAGTTTGGCCTAGTGGTAGAGTGCTTGCCTAGCATGCACGAAGACCCGGATTTGATTCCTCGGTACCACATACATAGAAAAAAGCCGGAAATGGTGCTGAGGTTCAAGGGCTAGAGCTCTAGCCTTGAGAAAGTCCAAGGACAGTGCTCAGGCCCTGGGCTTAAGTCCAGGACTGGCAATAAATAAATAAATAAATAAATAGTATGCAAACAGATTTTCTCCTAAGAGTTGAATTGGACAAATCCATACATAGCAAGTATGACTACCCAGAAGAGCCTGTCTCTATGTTGTATTGGGGATAATTGCAAATTCTAGGTTCCTTTTACTTCCAGATTAGCGAAGATTTTTATTTTTGCCAGTTTTAGGTTTTGAACTCAGGGCCTGCGCACTGTCCTTGGGCTTTCTCAAGACTAGTGCTCTGCCTCTTGAGCCAGAGCACCACTTTCAGCTTTTTCTGTGTATGGGACACGGAGGAATCGAACACAGGGCTTCATGCATGCAAGACAAGCACTCTACCACTAGGCCCTCCTGGCTCTCCAAGATTTTATATGGACATGAGACAACAAAAAAGAAAACAAAGTAACATGATTTTTTTTTTTTCAGTTGTAGGGATTGAACTGTGGGTCTGGGTATTGGCCTTGAGCTCTTCCACCCAAGGCTACTTTTCTACCCCTTGAGCCACAGTGCCATTTCTGGTTTCCTGGTGGCTAAATGGAGATAAGTCTGATGGACTTTCATGCCTGGGCTGGCTTTGAACCTCAATCCTCAGATCTCAGCCTCCTAAGTAGCTAGGATTACAGGTGTGTGCCACCATGCTCATTGTTAGTAAATATACTTAAAAAAACCCCAAACCTCTGTGTATGTGTAGGTATGTGGGTGTGTTGTATGCATTCATTTTATTCTTTTTTTAAAAATAAATTATAAGCCAGCTGTAATGCTAGCTACTCAGGAGGCTGAGATCTGAGGATCACAGTTCAAAGTCAGCCTGAACACTAAAGTCCATGAGACTCTTATCTTCAATTAACCGCCAGAAAATGGGAAGTGGTGCTGTGGCTCAAGGGGTAGGCCTGTAGCCTTGAGCTGAAGAACTCAGGGACACTCCCAGGCTGAGTTCAAGCCCCGTGACCCACACAAAAAAAAAATGGAAAAGAAATAAATTATAATCCCCTAAAACTATTTTACTAGTCGGCCTTTCAGAAGTGTTTCTAAGTTTTGTCCTGGCAAAAAGGAAGATGGGACGTCAGGAAAGCACCCCTGTAATCCTAGCCTGTGGGAGGCTGAGACAGGAAGATCACCAGCTCTAGTCAAGTCTGGGCTACAGAGTGAGACCTGTCAAGAAGGAGAAGAAGGAAGAAGAAACATTCTTTTCAGCCCAGGGAGTAGGATAAGGAGGAAAGAGAGCTCAGGATGACTCACACATGCTGGCAAGCTGTTAGATAAGAGCTTGGTCTGTGAGCCATCATGAAGTCACCCAACTGCCACCTTCCAAACACCACATTCAAGGAAAGAAAAGGCAAAGGAACAGCTTTCCTAAGGAGTTGTGAGCTGGAATGAAACTATCTTTGAAGTAAGGTGGCTGAAATAAGGTAACTTTTTGTAGTCATACCAGTGTCTGGCCAGGTATTGGGATCTGGTAGCTTCTCAGCCATCTGGGTGCCTCTGGCTTGTGAGGGGTGAGGGAGGAGGAGGGAATTCTTCACCCAATGCTGGAAAGCCTAGAGGTTAGGTACTATTCATTAAATGCAGAAGTGTAGTCCTAGGTGAGCAGGAGGGCTCTGCTTAAGGGAAGATAATCTTGGCCAGGAGTTTGGCCTAGTGGTAGAGTGCTTGCCTAGCATGCATGAAGACCGGGTTCAATTCCTTGGTACCACATACATAGAAAAAAAGCTGGTGCTGAGGCTCAACTGGTAGAGCTCTAGCCTTGAGAAAGTCCAAGGACAGTGCTCAGGCCCTGAGCTCAAGCCCAGGACTGGCGAAAAAAAAAAAAAAAAAAAAAGAGAGAGAGAGAGAGAGAAGATAATCTTTAGAAAGGCTTACATATGGAGATTTAGGGTCTGGACTCTTGTCCTCATAGTGACACCCCCCTACTCCCCACCTCTGCCCCTGCATTCCTGGAGACAGAAGTAGGCTCTTGGCTGATAGGGTACCAGACCTGTCAGTCCAGTACCTGGGACTGGGAGCTTCTGTTGACTTTGCCCATTGCCCTGACCCTATTTAGGCCTGAATCAGCTTAGGTGCCAGGACACCATGCCATGTGTCTTCACATTTGGGTCCTGTCTCCTGTCTCCTGGCTGGTTCTCTAACCACCAAGGAGTCCCAATTCAGCTCTCCATTGAAGCTGAATTGACTTGTTAGTATTGTATCTGTTGTTTCTGTCAACTCTGGCCTGTTTTCCGACTGTATTGAGTGTGTTTTGTGGTTGCTGAACTTTGAGACAGGGGTCCACCCCGCAGTCATGAACCTTTTAATAAAGCCTCCAAGATTCAAACCTGCAAACAGTGGCTTCTGTATATTCTTACCTTATTACATCTTAAGACTGGGCTTAAAAGACTGAGATTCTTTCATCCATAATACTAAATCCCATTCTTCACCGTTTTCTTTACCTGTCTGAGATGTCCTGTGATCAATTTCAATCTAGTTACTTTAGTATTTTATTTATCATTGCTGAATTTATGTCTGAAACAAAGACACAAAACCCTTCTTTCTGAAGAAAAACCCAGAATGTTACTAGCAGTTGGTCAGGGAGAGGGGAGGAGACACTGAAGAGAAGAGATGGCAGGAAGTGGTAAGAATGGGATGGACAGGTCTTTTCCTCTTCCAGCCTATTTACCACCTACTAGGCCACCTGGATGGAAAAAGCACTGGAGAGCCAACCGACTGTGTCCACCTGGCAGCAGGCCTTCATGAAAGAGGAGAGAGGACTAGAAGAAAACAACAGACAGGCTTTTTCCCTGCTGGAAAATTTTGGCCTGCTGACAAAGAAGAAAGAAAGGGAACTGTACTCTCAGCTCCATCAGTCAGTACCTGGAGTGACTCATCAGATTCCCATCTCAGCTTTCCCCATGTGGGAATGAAAATAAAGATCAAGGAGCAGCCTGGAGAAATAACCCAGTCCTCTCATTCAAAATGCCAGCCTCCCTAATTGGGCATTTTAAATGCGGGGAAACAGAATCTGGGTAAGAAAAGAAGTTGAAATGATAAGCTACATAAAGAGATGAGACCAACTTTTTGAATCCACATTGGAACCAAAATGTAACTAGGTTTTGGTTTGGTTTGGTTTGTTTTGGTTTTCTAAGTCATGCTTCTTCAAGACTCCTCTCCCTTCTCATCCAAATCTGATTCAGAGGCCTGAGTGGTGTTGCATGTGCTGAATCCTAGCACTGGGCAGGAGGATTATGGGTTACAAAGTGAGACTCCAACTCAAAAAAAGAAAACAGGAGCTGGGAGTTTGGCCTACTGGTGGAGTGCTTCTTGCCTAGCATGCACAAAGACCCAGGTTCTGAGTCCTTGGTATCACATACATAGAAAAGCCTGAAGTAGCGCTGTGGCTCAAGTGACAGAGGCCAGCCCTGAAGAAAGTCCAAGGACAGTGCTCAGGCCCTGAATTTAAGTCTAAGCCCCAGGAGTAGCCAAAAACAAAAAAACAAAAACAAAAAACCCAACCATGACTTACTTAGTGCAACTAATCCTTATTACCGGTCGCAATCTTATAGCCTTTCCTACTTTTAGATATTAGCTGAAATTGCTTGTGGAGAAAGCAATACCTAAAGCAATGATTCCTTTCTCCACTAAATATTTATTGGCTAAAGGCTTGTCCTCAATTTTTGAGTCCTGTAATTACTTCTGTGATTGATCCAATTTCATGAAATGTGATATACCACTTAGACTCTTGGTATCCTCCTGGATTGAGGAGACTATCATTGAGGAAAAAGCATTCATGCTCACTAAGGAATTTAGGATGCTTGATTTCTTTTCCCATGATGCCACCTAACTTTCACTAAAGACCTTGCCTTTCCATGAAAATTTTACTTTAATACTTCAGTTAAGCACAGAGCTAGGGAGGATTATCATACCTTTTTGTTTTTGTCCGTCAGTAGTGGGATTTGAACTTTGGGCCTGGGTGCTGTCCCTGAGCTCTTCAGCTCAAGTGTGCTGCCCTACCTCTTGAGCCACAGTGACATTTCAAGTTTTCTGGTGGTTAATTGGAGATAGGAGACTCATAGACATTAGTGCCCAGGCTGGCTTTGAACTGCGATCCTCAGATTTCAGCCTCTGGGTAGCTAGGATTACAGGTGTGAGCCATTGCGCCTGGCATCATACTTTTTACTTTACCTTTGGGGAGGCATTTTCCCCCACAAAAATAACAGCAGAGATAATAGTAGATCATACAATTAAAACACAACTAATGGGGAAAAGGAAGTGAGAACTTCTCAGTACCAGTTCTGCTTCAAGTATGTGTACAGGAATGAAGATGTTTTTGACATTCACTTTGCTATTATTGAAAAAAAAAATGACCCTACTTAGTCCAAATCATGAATAACAAATTGGAGAAGGGGGTAGACTTTTTGCCTAGCTAAGTGATTCCAGCCCCAGGAGCGAGCAGATTGAGAAATCCAGAGAAAGACAACCTTCCTATGAACTCAGGAGCTGAGGTTCTCAGCTAGCAGCTTGTTTGAAGACAACATTGTGTGGTTATACTGTTACATCAGAATTTGATAAGGAGATACAGAGAAGCCATATTTTGAAAGGTTGAATCAAGAGTCTTTATTAGAAATCCAGCAACCTCCAGCAGGCACAGATTCCAAAAACTGTGCAGCTTTGAATGTATTTAATTCTGTTAGAGCCACAAGGGTAGTAAAGAAAGAGCAGAAAAACAATCTCAACAAACCTGATTTTTTGTTTTTTGGTCAGTCATGGGGTTTGAACTCTGGGCCTGGGTATTGTCCCTGAGCTCTTCAGCTCAAGGACACTGCCCTACCCCTTAAGCCACAGTGTTACTTCTAGTTTTCTAGTGATTAATTAGAGATAAGAGTCCCACGGACTTTAGTGCCCAGGCTGGGTTTGGACTTTAGTGCCTGGGCTGGCTTTGGACCGTGACCCTCAGACCTCAGCCTCTTGAGTAGCTAGGATTACAGGCGTGAGACACTGTGTTGGGCAAACCTGATTGTTTCTAATGTAGAGCTAAAGAGAGATGCCAGAGACCTGAGGAGAGTCAAAAAACAGGAGGCATGGCTTCAAATGGCAGCCCAGGTGGCTGGTGACTAAACAGGGCAATGGCCAGCGGGCAGGTGGAACTGGAGAGTTCAGAGTCTGGTTCATGCCATAGGTCTGGCATTTCCAGTAACTTACTGTCTAAATCCCCATCCACGCCTCTACAAATTCAGGCACACCCATCACCTGGTGGTGAGACTCCACTTCTGAGAAGTTTTGGAAATGATGGGAAATTCCCTGTCATCCATCATGTTGCCAAGATGGCGCCAGTGAGATCCAGCATCCTTATTTTAACACAAAATGAAATGTAGCTGAAGGATCCACCTCTACCCTCTAGGTCCATTCTTTTATGTATCTGAAAATGGAATATGAAGGATTGAGTTCTGTCTTATTCCCCAAGGTCAAGCACCAGGTGCATCTGACATGCTTGTCTACAGATGCTCATTCTAACCTTTGTCCCCAGGGGATAATAGCCCCCACAACCAAGGTGGAGCATTCCATTGCGGGCCTGGCCTTAAACATAGGCCTGAGCCTCCAAGAGCCACCACCCATATTTTAATCTTGCTCCCTTGTTAAGCCCTAAATAAACCTACCCCCAAATCCCTAGTACAACCTCCAGTCCCACGGGAATGTTTGTGCCCCTCGCTGTTCCTCAAGAAACAGTCCTCACTGCCACAGTGGTTCACACCTGTAATCCTAGCTACTCAGGAGGCTAAGATCTGAGGATCAAGGTGCAAAGCCAGACTGGCACAAAAGGACCTGAGACTCTTATCTCCAATTAACCTCTGAAAAAATGGGAAATGGGGCTTGGCTCCCAGGTGAGGTGGTAGCCTTGAGCTGAAGAGCTCAGAGACAACACCCAGGCCCAGGGGTAGGAGGGTTGCCTTGAGCTGAAGAGCTCAGGGACAGCATCCAGGCAGAGTTCAAGCCCCATGACTCCCCCCCCCCCCCCACACACACAAACCCAAACCAGTCTTCACCTGTTGAAGATTTGAGTCCGGCCTATTCCTTTTCCATTCTCCTCCATTTTTCTTGTAGTAGCAACAATTCTTCCTTTATTTGTGTGTATGTTTGAGCATATGCACATACATGGATACCCCCCCAACATACACATCCTATTTCTTCCGATTTTCTGTGCTGATGGAATTTTGCCTCACAGATTGATCACGCCTTTTAAAAAGCCAACTGCCTCATGTCCCCAACCATTTTCTAAGCAATTTTTATAACCTTCTTTAAAATCTCTTTGAAGCATACAGAGTGTTTCAGATCTCAGTACAGACAAATGTTTGTTACATAATTACCCTGGCACAGTATTGTTGATTCGCTCTGGTGAAATGTAAGTCACAAAAGTATCTCATTTTCAAACTACTTTCCTCCAGCCTTCTATTAAGGTGGGCTCAGGGAATATGAACTTCATAAAATGACATTCACACGATGAATCTGTTCTTTAAAATTCTGCAGTGTTTTCCAAACCAAGTTTACTTAATTTTTAGATCATTTAGGAGGCAGTAAGTAGAACATAATGACAGAAAGCAGGGACTCTGACTTCATCATTTAGATAAAATCCCTGCAATTATACTTACTGCCTGTGACTTTGAAAGAGTTGTTTGACCTTCCTTTGAACCATTCCCTTCCTTTCTTTTTCTCTTTTTATTTTATTATTTTTTTTTTCCTGCCAGTCCTGGGGCTTGAACTCTGGGCCTGGGCATTGCCCTTGGGCTTTCTCAAGGCTAGAGCTTTACCACTTGAGCTACACCACCACTTCCAGCTTTTTCTGTGTATGTAGTACTAAGGAATTGAACCTAAGGCTTTGTGCATGGTAGGCGAGCACTCTATCACTAGGCCACACTCCTGGCCCTTTTTATTTTATTTTGACAGGTTTATCTGTGAATCCCAGACTGGAATCCAATTCAGGGTCCCTCTGCCTCCGTTTTCCGAGTTCTGGGATTACAGGAATATACAAACATATCCAGCTGAGCTATAACTACTCACTCTAAAAACAACTCCAAAGAAATGTGTTTATTAGATTGTACAAGAAATGTCTGAAATTTGGTTTTATGGGAAAATTCCCATTTGTGTCAAAATGCTATTTCTCTTCCCTATTGTATCTCAGGAGGAATTTTGTACATGAATAGTTGAATTTTTTTTAATCACCACAAGCGTAATATTTTCCAAGAGCAATCCAATAATGAATTATCCTCAGTATCCATTCTTTTTCTCCCCTGACACAGGCTCAGAGGAGGCGGCATCATTATACTTTCCCATCTCAGTGCCTTAAGTGTCCTCATTTAAAGCATAGAGTCAGGGAGCACTTGACACCACCTCTGCCTATGTTATGCATGCAAGTCAAGCAGAATCTGAACTCCACCTCTTCCCTCCCCATCCCCACCCGAGGTTCCACACAGGCTACTCAACTTCCCCTTTTGATCTGCAGCTCTGCTACACTGTGACAGCATTCTGCCTCTGAAATCTGGCTTCCCACCAAAGGGTGCCAAGAAAGAAATGGAGCCACACTGTGAAAGGTCTTTGAGCAAGGAGAGGAGCTACAGAAGCACATTCAGTATTTGTTTTCCAAGCTGTTCATTCTGAACAATATTATGCTTTCCTTTCCAACGCATGCAGACCTAGAACTCTGATCGTAAGATCTCTCTAGAGGACAGGAGTCATTCTGGCTTCCCAGCCTGAGGTAGCTTCCCTCCCAGGTTGCCTCAGAGTGTCCTCAAAGGACAAGGTTGATTTGGAAGCAGCTGCTTTAGGCTGGCAGGCCCTCCCTTTGAGGAAAGCAAGGTCGGGGTAATAGGCCCCAGCTCTGTCCATGGAGACAATTTTCAAGGACTTTCACTAGAAACAGTGTTACAAAATCAGAGATTAATCCCAGTGGAATACAGAAACAAATAGACTCTTTGTACAAACTGATACCAGGGTAGTCAACAGCACACAGATTGGCTACTGTCCTTGAAAGAAACCCTAGCTTTTTTCCCCTCCTCTCTCCACCCCCACAGCCCATTTCCTTCCTCCAGAGACAAAACTTCCACAAGGTCATGTTCTCTTAAAATGTTAACTGAATGTTTACTTTCAACAGGAATATCAGATGAACACCAGAGTCTGGATTAGTCAAATATGAAGGTTTTTAGAAAAGAGTTTAAACATGGATTAGTTCCTTTTCCTATTTTTAACTGATTATTTTAATAACAAAAATAAGCCGGTGCCTATGGCGCATGTCTATAATCCTGTCTACTTAGGCTGCTGAAATAAGGAGGATTGTGATTCAAGGCCAACCCATAGCTGGATTTTGTCATCTCACATTCTGTGGGAGGATGAGTTTGGGAGATTGATGGCACACAGGTAAGAAAACTCCTCAGGTTGTCTCCATGGAAGGAAGCTAGACCTAAGGGAAGACCTGTGATACCAGAACTTATAGAAAGCCCAAAGTAGGAAGATCAAGGTTTAGCAGCGTTCCTGGGCAGAAAGCAAGACTATCACAAAAATACTCAAAAAAACAGAGCTGGAGGTGTAACAGCAGTATCTTACCTGTCTAGCAAGCCTGAGGCCTCCCCCCAAAGCACGATGCTCAAGATCACATAAGAAAAATTAAATGAGACATACTACTTCTATTTGGGTTTTTTGGAACTTGTTAATGGGGTACTATGTAATGGTATACATTCTATGTGATAAATGTATATATTGTATAATGTTCAAATCAGGGTATTTATCATTTATGACTAAAGCATCCCAAACCCTTTCTTCTATCTTCCTGAGGCATATTATGGATCATTGTTACCTATAGTCACTGTATATCCTGGATAATTGTGCTTATCCAACTATAGCTCAGTGCTCATTGATTAGTCCCTTCTCATCCTCCTCAGTCCATTTTTCCTAGGGCCTTGTAAATACCAGACAGAAGTTCCATCACTGACCAGAGCTCTAGCCTGATAGTGGAGTTCCCTCTGGGGATGGCGGCTGGAGAAACCCAAGGCCTCTTTCATGCTAGGCAAGCACTCTACCACTGAGCTGAACCTCTAATTGGGTTTTCTCTGTTTATTTTAGCATCCTTATGTTTGAACTAGTCAAAATTAAATGAGGTCAAACATTCGAGGCTGGGGTTATGGCTCGGGAGTGAGTGCTACTTTCCTAGCATGTACAAGGCCTAGGTTCTGTCCTCAGAAGGTAAAGCAGCAACAACAATAACAATACAACAACAAGAACAAAATAAAAGCATGCAAGATATGCATATAAGATATTTTTCTTATAGTAGTTTTAAAATAACTGTTTATTTTCCATTTTGAAAGACATGCACCCATACCTGCATGATTGGAATCCATAGCCCCTTGAGAAGCTGAGGCAGAAGGACACTAAGCTTGAACATAGCCTAGACTATACATGGAGACCTTCTCTCAAAAGTAAAAGGAGGGCTGGGAATATGGTTTAGTTGTAGAGTGCTTGCTTAGCATGTGTGAAGTCCTGAATAAGATTCCTCAGTACCACATAAACAGAAAAAACCAGAAGTGGCTTTGTGGCTCCAGTGGTAATGTGCTAGTCTTGAGTGCAGAGGCTCAGGGACAGAGCCCAGACCCTGAGTTCAAGCAACAACAGAAAGAGAAGAGAGAGAGGGGGGGAGGGAGAGGGGGGGAGGAGGGGAGGGAGAGGGGGAGAGGGAGAGGGAGAGGGAGAGGGAGGGAGGGAGGGAGGGAGGGAGAGAGAGAGAGAGAGAGAGAGAGAGAGAGAGAGAGAGAGAGAGAGAGAGAGAGAGAGAGAGAGAGAGGGCGAGAGCGCACACACAAGAATGGGGGCTGGTGGCTCACACATTTAATCTTAGCTACTTCAAGAGGCTGAGATCTGAGGTTTGTGGTTCAAAGCCAGCCCAGGTAGTAAAGTCCATGAGACTCTTATCTCCAGTTAACCACCAGAAAATCAGAAGTAGTGCTGTGGCTCAAAGTGGTAGCCTTTAGCAAAAGAGGCTCAGGGACAGCATTTAAGCCCTGAATTCAAGCCCTATGACCAACCAAAAACAGAACAAAGAAAAAGAAAAAAGAAAACAAGTTTAATATAGCATTAAACATTATAGCATTTTGAGATAGTCTAATGTTGCTTACAATTTAAGAATTTCTAAATTTTTAGTCTATATTCTATTTTTATGAGGAAGAATCTGAAAGGGAAGCTAAACCACTTGCCCAAGGCCTATAATTAATGTCACAGGATCTCAAAGCTGTGAGATCCACATCAGCTCTCAGGAATCACATGTCCTTCCAGCTGCCAGTCCACGAAAACCACTTTCTCAGTGATTTCCTCATTGCCAAATCTACTGATCAGTTTTCTGTCCTGTTTTCCCTTATCACTTAATAGCATTTCACAATGGCTCACTTCCTTTTTGGTATTAGAGCTTGAACTCAGGGCCTCAAATATCCTAGGACAGACACTCTATCTATGGAAAGGTAGGATCGAAGACTAGGATTCTCCTACTTTTGATTCCCCAAAAGCCGGAATGACAAGCATGTGTCTTTCCATCTGGCCTACTTCCTCTTTTTCTTTCCTCCCATCACTGGGGCTAGACTCTACTACTACAGCTCTATAAAGCTATACTTCTCACCTTTTTCGGTTATTATTGTCCTTTTTGCTCTGGCTGCTCTTTAGGATCTCGTGTGTGTGTGTGTGTGTGTGTGTGTGTGTGTGTGTGTGTGTGTGTGTGTGTGTGTGTGTGTGTGTTCTTTTGCTCAAGGCTGACCTCAAAACATGATCTTCCTACTTGTGGCCTGTTGAGTATGCAGGTTATTGGAGGTCTGGAAAGATGAAACAGGAAAGGGCACATCTGAAGTAGGTTTAGTAGAAAACTGGGAGAGGAATTGGAAATACATGAATAGACAATGCCTTCAGTTAAAAACATTTTACTTTGTCTTCTCAATGCTAGAGGTTGAATTTGAGGCCTCACACTTCCTGGGGAGGTGCTGTACCACTGAACAACATCCTCAGCTCTCAAGCTTTGTTTAAAGGGGAAGAGGACCACAGGACAGTAGCCAGAAGGAAGATATGGGTTTAAAAGGAAACTTAGCACAGGTAAAGGGGAAGGTGTTATAGAGCTTGCTAAGAAGGCTGTTGGAGGCTGGGAGTTTGGCCTAGTGGTAGAGTGCTTGCCTCGCATGCACGAAGTCCCAGGTTTGATTCCTCAGTACCACATACATAGAAAAAGCCGGATGTGGTGTTGTGGCTCAAGAAAGTCCAAGAACAGTGCTCAGGCCCTGAGTTCAAGCCCCAGGACTGGCAAAAAATAAAAAACAAACAAACAACAAGAAGAAGGCTGGTAGAAGCCAGACATCAGTGGCTCACACCTGTAATCCTAGCTACTCAGGCTACTCAGGAGGCTGAGATCTAAGGATAGCAGTTGAAGCCAGCATAGACAAGAAATTCTGTGAGACTCATATCTCCAATTAGCACTCTGCACCCCCCCCCCCCCAAAGCCAGAAGTAGAGCAGTAGTTCAAGTGCCAGCCTTGAGCAAAATAAATTCAGGGACAATGCCCAGGCCCTGACTTCAAGTCCCAGGACTGGCACAGAAGAGAAAAAGAAAAGGAAAAGAAGGCTGGTAGACCATTGAGCATCTACTCCAAATTATTACAAGTCAGGATATGGTGAAGACACCTGCACATCCATGTTCATTGCTGCACTATTCACAATAGCCAAGTTACGGAAACAGTCCAGATGTCCTACAACAGTTGAGTGGATCAATAAACTGTAACATATATACACAGTGGAACTTTACTTATCCATCAGAGAGAATAAGATTAGGTCATTTGTAGGGAAATAGATGGACCTAGAACAGGTAGTGGTAAGAGAGACAATCCAAGCTCAGAGAGACAAGTGTACTTTTTTTTCTCATATGTGGATAGTAGATCTAAGATACAACTGGATAAGATTATCTATGCAAGATTCTAGTCATCCACACACTGTCATACTGAAGATACCCTTAGGGAGGAAACCCAAAAGTATAATTTCTCTGAATAATATTTAACTCTGGGACCTGATAAATTATACAGGACTCCAGGCATTGAGACATAGGGAGACCAGAGGAGGATTCTCAGATAAATGCAAAGGGGCAATGCGCAATGCTTATGTTCCTCTGATCAAATAAAATAATATGTATTGAAATAAACTTCAGGAAATGGAAACAAAAACGTTTTGTTTATTCCTCCCTTCTTTCTTCCTTTTTTTTTTTTTTTTTTTTTTTTTTTTTGTGGGTCATGGGGCTTGAACTCTGGGCCTGGGCACTGTCCCTGAGCTCTTCAACTCAAGGCTACAACCCTACCCTTGAGCCAAGTCTGACTTCCTGTTTTCTAGAGGTTAATTGGAGATAAGAGTCTCTGGTCCTTTTGTGCCTGGGCTGGCTTTGAACCTTAATCCTCAGATCTCAGCCTCCTGAGTAGCTAGGATTACAGGTGTGAGCTACCGTTCTGGCCAGTCCTTCTTCTTTTATATTTGTCTTGTTTATCTGTCTTTGAGAGGGGAAGATAGGACACAGAAATGGAGAGACAAAGGGTAAACAAACTTGACACTATGTTGGGTAGATAAGGAGGAAAAAAACCTGGGAAACAGTGAGGGAAGGAGTGACATCACCCAAAAAGAAATGTCCTCATACATGACTTATGATAACACTTTAATGATAAGAAAATTACAGACACACACACACCCCACATGGCTGGTAGAGAGGATGGCATAACCATGCAGTAACGTGTGCTAACTTCTCAGACAATGTCTTTGGTGTTGAGGCAGCACTGGCTTTGGTGCCCATGTGAAGATGATCTTTGACAGTGGAGGACTGGATAGTTTGGCTCTGCCATCCACTGTCAGGTGTGTGTAAAAGTGTTTTGTAGGGTGTTTTCTGATTATTTCTCTTTTCTCAGGGTAATGGAAAGTCTTTAATGGTGTGAGGGGCCAGGTGCGAAAAAGTGAGCCCTAGCTGGGAATGTGACTTAATGATAGAGTGCTTGCCTAACATGCATGAAGCCCTGGGTTTGATTTCTCAGTGTCACATGAACAGAAAAAGCTGGAAGTAGCACTGTGGGAAAATGTGGTAGAGTGCTAGCCTTGAGAAAAAAGAAGCTCAGGCTACCTAGGCCCTGAGTTCAAGCCCTAGGACTAGGTGGAGGGCAGGGAGGAGATTGTCAGGCTACAGTGAGACCATACCTGGGGTTTGGGGCCAGACTTTGATGTGAGCAACTGTACTGGCCCTCCAGCCATGTTTAACCATAGGGTGCATAGCTGCAGTTGGTTTTGTCAGTCAGTTTGGATAAGTGGTCATGAGTTTTATGGACGTAAACTGGTTGAGGACAGATATGAGGATGGAATGGGCAGAAAGATGGTTCTAGAGTTTGGTCCCAGAAAGATAAGAATAAGGGCTGGGAATGTGGCTTAGTGATGGAGTGCTTGCTTAGCATGCGCAAAGCTCTAGGGTTGATTCCCTAGTACCACATACACAGAAAAAGCCAGAAGTGCTTAGCACCACTCAAGTGGTAGAGTGCTAACCTTGAACAAAAGGAGTTCAGGGACAGTGCCCAGGTTCTGAGTTCAAGCCCCAGGACTGGAAAAAAAATGAGAATAAAGTTAGGGGCTGGGAGTGTGGCATAGTAATAGAGGGTTTACCTAGGATGGATGAAGCCCTGGATTCAATTCCTTAGTACCACATACACAGAAAAAAGCACCACATACCATAAGTGGTGCTGTGGCTCAAGCAATAGAGCACTAGCCTTGAGAAAGTCCAGGACAGTGTCAGCCCTTGAGTACAAGCCCCCGGACTGGCAAAAAAGAGAGAGAGAGAGAGAGAGAGAGAGAGAGAGAGAGAGAGAGAGAGAGAGAGAGAGAGAGAGAGAGAGAGAGAGAGAGAGAGAGAGAGAGAGAGGTGGGGGAGGAAGGAAGTAAAGAGAAAGAGAGAGAAATAAGTTAGAGCTTGGAAGGCAAGAGCTAGGAAAGCAGGACTCAAGAGTTATCAGAAGAGTTGGGACTGATGCTCCAGAAATTAGAGCACCTGCCTAGGAATCATGAGACTCTGAGTTCAAACTCAAGTCCTAAGAACAAATACAAAAACAAACAGACCAGAACAAAACCAAACAACAACAAAACAAACAAACAAACAAGAAACAAAAGAAAGAAAGAAAGAAAATGAAGCAATCCAGTAAAGAAAGCCAATATTACAAATGAAAAAAATCTGGGAAAAAAGTCTCAATCTCAGAATTGAGAATAGAATTATAAATACCTGACATTGTTAGTCCATGAGATTTCCTGTAAGGGTTATTAAGAGTCACTTCAAGAACTGGGTTCAAGCTCTTTTGCTTATCAGTAATATCATGAGTTTGTTCATCATAGGCTGTCATCTGCTCAACGACCACTCGATTCCAGGGACATCAGTACCAGCCCCAAGCACAGGCTGGACTAGAACCATATATCACATCATCTTCTCATACTTTGTTTCCCCAAACATGAGAGTTAGGCTAAAAGAGCAGTGGGAGACATCTCTGGCCAGGCAAGCTGATCATAAAGTTCAGCTAGTAACTTAAAGAGTTTTTGTGGATTAGCATTTCCTCTCAGAAACTATTATTATTATTCTTATTAGTCAGTCATAGTGCTTGAACTCTGGGCCTGGGCACTGTCCTTGAGCTCTTCAACTCAAGGCTAGTGTTCTACCACTTTGAGCCACAGTGCCAATGCTGACTTTCTGTGGTTAATTGGAGATAAGAGTCTTACAGTGTTTCCTGCCAGGGATAGCTTCAAACAGCAATCCTCAGATCTCAGCCTTCTGAGTAGCTAGGATTACAGGTGTGAGCCACCAGCGTCTGGCTGTCAGGAATTATTCTCTACTGAAAAGTTGAAATTGAAAAAAGAAAGCTCAAAGATGAATTCTTGCTAAGTATGGTAGTACATGCTTGTAATCTCAGCACTCAGGAGGCGAAGGCAGGAGGATGGCAAGTTCAAGAGGAGGCAGACAAGCAGACAAGAGAAAATGCAAAATCTTATTGTGACTTTGAACAATTGTAAATATGCTAAAAATTATAATACAAGTATATTATGTGTGCTTATCAGAGTATAGAATCAGTTCTTAAAAAGCTGAGTATGAATTAAAAACCATGACTTGATATTTACTAAATATTGAAATGACACATTTGAATTCAAGTGTAACTCAACACAGTGGTTTTAAGATGATTAAGCAACGCAAGAGGACACAGCTCTAACAGGAGGAAAATCCACTGAGAAAGAATTAGGTCACTCCTTATATGTTTATAGTGTTAGTTAATATAAACCAGAACTGAAAGTGCAGAATTACTGGAGCTTGCGTAAGGCTCCAGGAAATTTCTGACTTGCCACACCACACTCCTTGGCTGACAACTGCCCTTATTCTTCCTGATAAAGTCTAACCTACGTGGTCTGTGTACTTCAGAACTTTTGTTTGTTCCTGGCTGGGTGTTTATGCTGGCAGTGTCCCAAGCTTAGTATGGAAGCAGGCTGGTAGCAAAAAAAGGAGAGCTGTCAATTTTGCTGACAGGAAAAAAGGTAGAGTGGAAACTTGCATGTAAACTCATCCTGCTGGTTAGTCATGGTTAGTCATCCTCACCAATGACTATGGCTCTGGATATGACATGTGCTCAATGGAGCAGCCTCCAGAAGGCTTGGCTGACCTGATTTCTGTGAACTGTGAAAAGCTTGCAGTCCAGTAGGGTCTCAAGGTGTGGCATGTGACATCATGATCTGTTCACGGTGGCTATTTCATAGTCATTACGCATAACAGGAAGCAGTCAGTCACTAGTCCAGACTTAGGCTTGTGTCACTGAACCTCTTGTACAACGTCCAACCGCAGTGTTTCAAACACGCAGTCATGATTGGTGAACAGAAGCCTCTGATCATAGTGCATCCTTTCCGGGATGGTCCGGCCTGTGTGATGTCACTCATCCAAGTCCCTCCCCCTGCTCTCCAGACTCTTAGTTCTGAAACAGTCTCCATTTTGACTGTGTGACCTTTGGGTGTTCTTTATCCTTGGTATAAAATGGGACAGTTTCTCCCCTGGTAGCTGCTTGGCCGTAACTGGTCAGTACAATTCCTTTTCTGGCCGTTTTAGCTCATCAGAACCCATCACTTTCCTCTGACCGGAATTTATTTCCTAATTTAGCACTTAGTGTTAAGAACCTCTCCTTCTCCTTCTCCTTCTCCTTCTCCTTCTCCTTCTCCTTCTCCTTCTCCTTCTCCTTCTCCTTCTCCTTCTCCTTCTCCTTCTCCTTCTTCTTCTTCTTCTTCTTCTCCTTTGCCAGTCCCAGTCCTGGGCTTGGGCTCAGGGCTTGAGCACTGTCCTTGGACTTTCTCAAGGCTAGAGCTCTACCACTTGAGCCTCAGCACCACTTCTAGCTTTTTTCTACGTATGTGGTACCAAGGAATTGAACCCGGGTCTTCGTGCATGCTAGGCAAGCACTTTAACCACTAGGCCAAACTCCCGGCCCTTCTTCTTTTTTTTTTTTTTAATGGGCACTGGTGCCAGGTCTTGGACTTGGGGCCTCTCTTGGCTTTTCCCACTCACAGCTGGTGCTCTACTGAGTCATACCTCCAGTCTGACATTTGGCTGTTTAATTGGCTTTGAACTGTGATCCTCAAATCTCAGCTTCCTGAATAGCTAAGATGATAGACATGAGTCATTAGTGCTCAGTTGGCAATTTAGGTTTTGAATATAGTATGTTTTGGTTTGCCGGCACCACTGTTTTCATTCTATTCCATTAGGTTATAGCAGACTCAGATCAGTTAACTAGTATATAGAGACACTAGGATTTGACTGCCAGGAAAGTTTGTTTCCTCAGTCAAAACAGAGGTAGTTGGGGCTGGCAATGTGGCCTACTGGTAGAGTGCCTAGCATGCATGAAGCCCTGGGTTCAATTCTTCAGTACCACATACACAGAAAAAAGCCAGAAGTAGCACTGTGGCTCAAGTGGTAGAGTGCTAGCCTTGAGCAAAAGAAGTTCAAGGACAGTGCCCAGGCCCTGAGTTCAAGCCCCAGGACTGGCAAAACAAACAAAACCAAATCAAAACCATAAAACAGAGGGCTTGCTAGGCATTGTGATGCATGCCTGTAAAGCTAGCACTCAGGAGGCAGAGGTAGGAAGATCACCAATTGTTGAACAAACAGGCAGGGCAAGATCTTGGCTCAAACAAAACAAAACAAAATAACACAATACAGGGTTTTATATTATAGTCTGATGTATAAAATTTATATTTCTCCTTCTCCCTCTTCTCCTCCTCTTCCTTTTCCTCCTTTTTTTGTGCTGGCCCTGGGGTTTGAACTAAGAGGTTTAGTGCTATCCCTCAGCTTTTGTGCTCAAGGCTAGTGCTCTACCATTTGAACCACAGTTCTACTTCTGGCTTTTTTTTTTTTTAGTGGTTAACTGAAGATAAGAATCTCATAGACTTTCCTGCCAGCACTGGCTTTAATCCACACTCCTCAGATCTCAGCCTCCTGAGTAGCTAGGGTTACAGGCTCATGCCTATGAGTCACTGGCACCTGATTCTATTTCTTATCTTGGATTATGAATAGCCAGTAGAAAATTTTTACTGATATACAGGTATGTTTTAGTTAACATCTCTACAAAAAGTGAATAGTAGTTTATGACCCCAAGTTGAGAAATCCTTAAAGCTTTACTCTGTCCATGTTACTCAGTTTTCTACAAAACTTTTAGCAATTCTTTTCCTCCTCCTCCTCCTCCTCCTCCTCCTCCTCCTCCTCCTCCTCCTCCTCCTCCTCCTCTTCCTCCTCCTCCTTCTCCTCATTATTATTATTATTGCAGTTTAGGCTTAAACTCATGATCTTCCTGTCTCAGGCTGTAGATGTTGGGATTACAGGTTTACACCACCAGACCCAACTCTAGATTCTGCTTCCTTTGAATTATTTTCCTTGGGTTCTTCTCTCAATTCTTGCCTGCCAGTTATTGGTCCATGCTTCCATAGTTTCCCCTGCCTGCATATGAGGGCTTGAACTCAGGACCTAAGCCGTGGTCAGTTTATGTATTCATGGCTGGCACTCTACTATTTGAACCATGTTTCTAGTCCATGTTTTGCTGACTATTTCTGGAGGTGGTGTTTCAAGGACTCTTCTGTCTGAGCTGGCTTTGAACTACAATCCTCTGTATCTCTCCTCCAGTACAGCTAAGATTACAAGTTGAGCTGCTGGATATCTTCCATAGCTTAGAATTATCTCAAGTGATTCTGAAAGTCTTCCTGTTGTAAACTCACCCTCTGTAATTTGTTTCCAAAATACTGCTGCCATTGTCTCTCTGAATAACCATCTGACCATATTTCAGTACTCTCTAAATGTTTAATGATGCACTAGTGTGTCCAGAACTTCCAGCTTCACCCCCACCCCTCTCTAGCCCATCACCATGGAAGCCTGCCCGCCTCCCACCTTTCTCCTCTACATTCTTCCCCTCACAATTGCACCCACTAGAACTGAACACTTTGTACTCTTCCTAGCTCTTGAGTCTTTTAATATCCTGCCTTCTTTTCTTCATTTCTCTTTGTGTCAGTACAGTATGGGGCTTGGGTTAGACATTTTCATATAATCCTTACTCTTCTCCTTGCTAGCTGGGCAAGACAATTAACCTCTTGTGCGTCATTTCCTTCAGATGTGAAGTGGAAGCGATATCAACACCATCTCTCAGGGCTAAGCATAAGCACTTAGATGCCTGAGCAGAGCCAAGGCCCAATACATATTAGCAACTGTAACCATGCAAAATCCATGTGTCATTTAAAACGCAATTTCGGTTTGTGTATCTGCAGTTTTGGGCCTCAAATGTAGGGCCTGGTGCTTGCTTGTTCTATCGTAGAATAGCCCTTCTGATATCTTTTTTTTTTCAGGTTTTCTAATTTTGTATTGTTATTATAAAGGTGATGTACGGCGGGGATACAGTTTCATAAGTGGGTATAGTGTTTCTTGATATTTTTTTTTTTCTGGTCCTGGGCTTGAGCTCAGGGCCTGAGCACTGTCCTTGGTCTTTCTCAAGGCTAGAGCTCTACCACTTGAGCCATAGCACCACTTCTGGTTTTTTCTTTTTTTTTTTTTTGCCAGTCTTGGGCTTGAGCTCAGGGCCTGAGCACTGTCCTTGGACTTTCTCAAGGCTAGAGCTCTACCACTTGAGCCTCAGCACCACTTCCGGCTTTTTTCTATGTATGTGGTACCGAGGAATCGAACCCGGGTCTTCATGTATGCTAGGCAAGCACTTTAACCACTAGGCCAAACTCCCGGCCCTTGAGCCATAGCACCACTTTTGGTTTTTTCTATGTATGTGGTACCGAGGAATCGAACCCGGGTCTTTGTGCATGCTAGGCAAACACTCTACCACTAGGCCAAACTTCTGGCCCTTGCTTTGGTTTTTATTTCTATTCTGTTCTATGGCCAATACTGAGGTTTGAACTCAGGACCTTGTGCTCACTTAGCTTGTTTGTTCTATTGGTGCTCTACCACCTGATCTACTCTTCTAGTCAAGGTTTTGTGCTGATGAATTTAGAGATGGAGTCTCATAGATATTTCTCCCTGGAATGGTTTCAAACTTCAATCCTCCATATTTCAGAGCCTCCTGAGTGAAAGGCATGAACCACCATGACTGGCAGAACGTGTGCTTAGGGATTCTACTTCTTAATATTTGAAACCACTCTCTGAATCCATCTCAAAAGCACAGTGCTTGGCACTTCCTTAAAATCCAATTGGGCTTGGAACTCAGGGTGTTGTGCTCTGGGTTTTCGAAGAAGGTGCTCTACCCCTTGAGCTGTGCCCTCACTCCAATAGATCTTCGATGAAGGCAGGATTACAGTGTGATATGACTTGTCTGGGTTGAATTCAGTGCATGTGAAAAGTAAAGGCACTGTGAATAGAGTCTCAAATAAGTTTCCATTTCTGACGATCACAGGGCTGGGAGATGTGTCAGGGGAAATGATTGAAAGCATGTCTGGGAGATTACTGTAGAAAAAGAGGTGACTGTAATTGAAAGAGTGCCTGGGCCCAGAATATTTTATATGATGAATATTTCATAGGGTTCTGGTCTCTGCTTCTTGAAGATGTAATAGAGCTAGAAAAGATCTAGAGAATGACACTAAAAATGATCAAGGGCAGAGAGAATTAAGGATGGTGGTAAAAATAAAAAGATTCCTTTTGGTTAATCTCATATTGTTACTGTATCTGATTTTGTTATTGGCATAATATATATATATATGTTTATTTGTTTATTTGAAATAGGAAAGGGAAGGTGGTAACAGACAATTGGGAGGGGATGGGGGAAGGGAAATGGGGACAAAAACATAAGAAGGGATATCAATATGTGAAAAGTAATGCACTTACTACTTGGTGAATGTAATTGTAACCCTTCTATACATTACCCAGACAATTAAAGAAAAGATGTATCGCATTAAAAAATGAAATAAAATAAAAAAATAAAAAGCAGGTCGTTAAAAAAAGATTCCATTTGAAAAAAAGTTCATTAGACCCTATGAAGAATGTTATAGATGACTCTCAAATCCTAAAAAAGGGAACTAGGAACAGATCAAACTTCTGGAACTTCCCATGGCCTTTCCAGCAAAAAAAAAAAAATACAGCAGGCATAAACTACAGAACCCACTCTGGAAGAACTATCGAAAACGTCAACACTGTAAGCAGAACTCAAGCCTCCCGTGCATTGTTCAAAGTGCCTCAAAAAGCCACACATCACTTGTAGACTAGTTAGAAGACTGTCCATCTGTGTGTGTATGTGTGTGTGTGTGTGTGTGTACACTAAGAACCTCACATACATTAGCTGACACTGATCACATAAATGTTGTCTGTGGGTAGAATTTAAAGAGAAGAAAAGCCAGGTATGGTAATAAATGCTTGTAATCTCAGCACTCAGAAGTCTGAAGCAGGAAGATGGCAAGCTAGAAGCCAGCTTGGATAATATACCAAAATCCTGTCTTGAAGACAAACACCGTTATTTTGGGCTGTGGCTGTAGCCCAGTGGCAGATCCCTTGCTTGGCATGTACAAGACCCTAGGTTTGATACCCAATACAAATACCCACATACAAACCAAATAAGCCAAAATTTTTTTAAAAAAAGTATTATTTTAGAGGCTCCATTCTAGGAAACCAATGTTCTCAATTACATCTGCAAGATTAGAAGAGCTGCAAAAATTCATAACAAGATATAAATGGGAGGGCCCATTTATATCTTGGTGCTGTGGCTCAAGTGATAGAGCTTTAGCCTTGAGAAAGTCCAAGGACAGTGCTCAGGCCCTGAGTTCAAGCCCTAGGACTGATTTTGGAAAAAAAAAAAGATATAACAGAGCCCGGGGCGTGTGGCCTAGTGGTATAGTGTTTCTCCTAGCATGCACGAAGCTCTGGGTTTGATTCCTTGGTATCACATACACAGAAAAAGCCAGAAGTGGCACTGTGGCTCAAGTGGCAGAGCACTAGCCTTGAGCAAAAAGTGTTCAAGAACGGTGCCTAGGCCCTGAGTTCAAGCTCTAGGACTGGCAAAAATTAAAAAAAAAAGATATAAATAGGTCTGGGAACATGGCTTAATGGTAGAGAGCTTGCCTAGCATGTACCACATAAACAGAAAAAGCTGGAAGTAGTGCTGAAGCACAAGTGGTACACTAGCTAGCCTTGAGCAAAAGAAGCTCAAGGATAGTACCCAGATCCTGAGTTCAAGCCCCAGGACTGGCAAACAAAGTAAAACAAAACAAACAAAAACAAAATTCATAAGTGAAGTAAGCCAAACCCAAAGGAACATAGGCTCCATGGTTTCCCTCATTTGTCATAATTAGTACACATCCAGGACTCTCCTAGCAGAGGATTACGATAGCTCAAAAGCTATGTACATATGGCAATATGGGATGAGACTCCACAAACTGAACTCTAGGATATGGAAACAAGGGGTTTATGTTTGTGGTGGTTGTTCTCAATGTGCTATGTGCAGTTATTTCTTTTCTCTTTTTTCCCCCTTGTGTTCAATCTCATGTGGTTACTGTATTTGACTTTGTTGCCTGGTGTATTGTATATACATTTACTTGTTTATGTGAAAGAGGAAAGGGAAGGGGGGAAAACAAGAAGAATGGGAGGGGGGAGAGGAGAGAAAGGGGGACAAAAACATGAGAAGGTATCAATGTTCAAGAAGTAATGTACCCACTACCTGACAAATGTAACTGTAACCTCTCTATATAAATACCCCAACAATAAAATTAAAAAACAAAACAAAACAGGATATTAAATAGGAATGTTGCAAGATATTCTGGGAGAATAATCCTCAGGTTAACTTAACCTAAGTGGGGAGCCTGTGAGCTAGGGTGTGTGCGCTTCGTTGACAGTCACTGCTGCTGTGCAAGGCCGTGTGTGATGGGCTCCACCTGTCCAAACAGCTCCTGCCATGCAACCTTGGTTTTGAGATAGAAAAGCTATATTTGAGCTGGGTCCTCACGCCTGTAATCCTAACTAGCTAGGAGGGTGAGATCTGAAGGAAGCCTGAATAGAAAAAGTCCATGAAACTCTTTTTTTTTAAAATTTTATTTATTTATTTTTATTTTGGTCATGGGGCTTGAGCTACTTACCCTTGAGCCAAGCCCCACTTCCGGTTTTCTAGAGGTTCATTGGAGATAAGAGTCTCAGGTCCTTCTGTGCCTAGGCTGGCTTTGAACCTTGATTCTCAGATCTCAGCCTCCTGAGCAGCTAGAATTGCAGGTGTGAGCTACTGCCTGGCTTATGAGACTCTTCTTATCTGCAGTTATCCACCCACAACCCAGAAGTGCAGCCATGGCTCCCAGCACAAAAGCTTAGGGGCAGTGCCCAAGCCCTAAGTTCAAGCTCCATTACTGATAAAACAAGAAAAGAAAAGTTATAGTTGGCTTACTAAGAACACCCATTGCACGAAGCAGGTTGGCAGTGAGGGCTAGCACCAGGTGTCAGCATCTGAGACCTGATCATGTCTGACTCACCATGCGGGCACAGAAATGATGCCTTAGGATGCTCACACTCCAGCTTTGCCTTAGGTTCTTGATGAAAGGCTGCTAGACGTGGCTCCACTGACCCTCACTCCTGGTCCTGAGTTTCAGCATAACTCTTTAACTGCCTCTGTTTCTAATAAATACTCATATGTCTCAAACCCTCCTGAGCTAATACCATGGGCAGCCCACACAAAGCAGAAAATGAAGACTCCTTCACTCTTAGTCTTCTCTTGCATTCTCCAGAGGTGGGGGCAGACCATCTCCCAACCTTTCTGACTGCTCTAGCCAATGCCTGCCAGGCTCTCTTATGTCTTCTCTCTTTATCTATCACAAAGGCATGTCCCAACATGTAATCAGCCAGAATTCCCCCTTTACTGAAAAGATTACAGTGTATACATTAGATATATACTATATATTAGATATATAGTGCATATAGTACATAGCATACATTAGGTATATAATATATAGTAGACATATACTATATTTTAGATATATAGTACATATAGAATAATAGATATAGTATATATACAATATAAACACTACTGTTTTCTTCTGCTAGTCCTGGGGCTTGAACTCAGGGCCTGAGCACTGTCCTTGGGCTTTCTCAAGGCTAGAGCTCTACCACTTGAGCCATACCAGCACTTCTGGTTTTTCTATGTATGTGGCACCGAGGAATCGAACCTGGGTCTTCGTGAATGCTAGGAAAACACTCTATCACTAGGCCAAACTCCCGGCCCTAAACACTACTTTTTTGTTTATAAAGTATGCATATACATATATACATATATGTGTGTGTATATACATACTGGTATATACATACATCCTTTTGTTTTAAATATGGGTTATTATTTGTGTCTTATAGATTTATTAGACTACATCTTACTTGTTGTGCACATCTTGGACAGGTATTTTACCAATGAGCCACATTCTCAGTCTTTTATTCTGTTGATCTTGCTTTTGTCACTCTTGAGAGATTGTGGTGGCAAACCTTAAAGTATGTCTTATTCTTTTTAATTGCCATGTAGTATTTCATAGCATGAATAGACTAGTTTATTTAGCATTGCCTTGTTAAAGGACATTTAGATCATTTCTACATATTTATTTTTTAGTGAATGCAGGGATAATGCATATATTTGTGAGTGTGTGTATGTGTGCATGTGTTTGTGTATGCATGTGTGCGTGCATGCGTGTGTGTGTGCATGCGTGTGTGTGTGTGTATGTATATTCAAACATTTCCCCAGACTACACATTTTCATTGAAGAGGAAGATAGCTAGGGCATTTTTACTCATTTGTTTGCTTATCTTAGAGTTTTACAGACAAGAGTTTGTAATCCAGAAGGCTTCAAACTTTTTTTCCTCCTTTCTCAGCCTTCTGAGATCGAGATTACAGGGAAGTACCACTATATAGAGCTCTATTTAAAAAATACTTCCAAATTGCTGGGGTTGTAGCTCAGTAGGAAACCACTTGGTTTCAGGTTCAATCCTTAACACCATACACAAAAAAGATGCTGCCAAATGGCAGTCAAAATGCCTAGAAATGAATGAGACTATCTACCTACCTACCTATCTATGTATGTATCTATGTATCCAGCAGTTAATGTAACAAATGCTTAAACTTTGTCAAATAGTTAGAAAATAAATTCGCATAACAATTGTGAATTTCAATGTGTATTCATAGTATTTCCTTTTCATATTGTTTCCTCCTTTTTCTGTGGGATGTTTACCACTTTATTTTTGATATTTAGTAGCCTTTATGTATATTTTGAGTAATAAATCGTGTATAAATAGCTGTATCCATATGTTATCTAAATATTGTGTAAATATCTGCATATATGTTTTCATTCAATACAAATATTTTATCTCTAGACATTACTTTATGGTTTTTGTGTTTTATGTAAGGCTTTCTCCTTTACTTCTATACTTTTCTATACAGATAAGAATCTCACCATCTTTAGTGCCTGGGCTGGCTTTGAACCATTATCCTCAGATCTCAGCCTCCTGAGTAGCTAGGCTTACAGGCATGAGTCATTAAGCCCAGCTTCTTCCTGTACTTTTTACATTATCTTTATGTTGTTGTATGTCTCTCCCACTCTCACCCATCCCCTCATATTACCTGGCTTCATGTCCATGTATGCACTTGATATTATGACTATATTCTCCGGTTCTTCTTTTCTATATCCACCTTTCTTTACCTCCAAGATAATAAATATATGACCTTGGTGTGAGGTAGGGATCTAATTTTATTTTCCAAAGATTAGACAAGCTACCAGTGGTATTGACGGAATACGTTTGTGTTTTATATACTTTTTATAAATATGTGGGTTTTTTCACATATGAAATTTCTATGCAGAAGTGAATATGAAACCAGAGTAATGAGGAAGAGCAGGGTTAGAGATGGGGTTAGTTTCAAAAGTAATTAGCCTTGGGATTTTCCAGCAGAGGGAAGTGTGGGGCTTTCTAAGTGGCCACTGTCCTTTTTAGCATTAGGCAAATAAGCAGATAGATGATACATTCCCCAATAATAGTAATCTGTGTAACAGTTGATCAGGTCATTTTGTGCTTTCTTTCCAATATTATAAATATTGGATGGTGTTATCCTTGACAGAACAGAAAATTGAGGTGAATGATTTTTTTCAACAAATCAATCTGTTGATTCACTCTAGCTCTTACTTTCTGCTTAAATCATTCAATAATTCAAATTCTTCATTTTTCCCCCATTTTTTTGTGGTTACTGGGGTTTAAACCCAGGCTTCTGGCTTACTATACAAGTGCTCTCTTAGTCCAGATTCTTAGCATAGCCTAAATAGCTTTGATACCTGCTGGCTTGCCTGCCCCTCATAAAGGACTCTGAGTTTGGTTTAGCACCAGGGAGGTGAAAGCAGGATAGATAAGAATTCAAGCCAGGTGCCTGTGGCTCACTCCTGTAATCCTAGCTGAGATCTGAGAATCATGGTTGGAATCCAGCCAGGGCAGAAAAGTCCCAGTGAGACTCTTAGATCCAACTAACCACTCAAAAACCAGAAGTGGTGCTATAGCTTGAATGGTATAGCACTAGCCTTAAGTACAAAGAAGCTCAGGGACAGTGCCCAGGCCCTGAGTACAAGCCCCACACTGACAAAACAAAACAAAAATAAGCCAAGGACTATTTTGCCAGTTCTCTGCTTCCCTGCCCCTGCCTGGCCAATGACTCATTCTTCTAATGAAGGTTCAGTCTAGGAGCTTTGTACCGGAAAGCATTCAACTCCTACCTCAACTCCAAATTTGCCATTCTTTTCTCAAGCATTAGGCACTATTGACAAGAAAACTAGACTTTTAGGACTCATGCTTTATAGCTTTACAGTGTTCAGAGTCACATAGCAGGTTCTTTCAAATTATACTTAGGGGAATAAGTCAGTGACTAACTTGGTAATTTCACCAAGTACAGAGACTTCCAATTCCGAAGGATTTTGCTGGTGAGTCATGAAGTTTAAAAAGGAAATCTATATCAGTAATAAATCTTTGTAGCAGTACTTTATGTTCTTTTTTTTTAAAAAAATTGATTGTTTCTAGGTGGCTACTTCAGCTACACATTATCAGCAGCATGGCTTTCTCAGCGATGGACTTGCTCAAAGAACCCTGTACACATCAGTGGCATTTCCACAATGAAATTCTCTAGTAGTAGCTTTCTAATTTTGTTCATTTTAATTTTTAATTGTTATTGGAAAGGCGATATACAGGGCCGGGAGTGTGGCCTTGTGGTAGAGTGCTTATCTAGCATGCATGAAGCCCTGGGTTTGTTTTCTTGGTACCACATACACAGAAAAAGCCAGAAGTGGTGCTGTGGCTCAAGTGGTAGGGCACTAGCCTTGAGAAACTTCAGGGACAGTGAACAGGCCCTGAGTTCAAGCTCCAGGAATTGCAAAAAAAAAAAAAAAAAAAAAAGAAGGAAAGAAAGAAGGAAGAAAAGAAAAAGAAAGAAAGAAAGGAGGGAGGGAGGTGCTATACAGAGGGGTTTAGATTTACATAAGTCAGGTAAAGAGCATATTTCTTTTTGGATAATGTCACCTCCCCTCATTTTTTTCCTCCTATCTCCACCCACAAGCAGTGTAGATCATTTTCCACATAGTATTTAATAAATACCACCGCTGCATTTGCTCATCTTAATTTTTCTTTAAAAAAAAGAACAGATCTCTTTTCTTTCTTTCTTTCTTTCTTTTCATATATTTATTATTGTAGTTAATAGAAGGGTTACATGATATTTTCCAGATAAATGGTGCATTAATTCCCACACATTGATACCCTTTCACATGTCATGGTCTCCATTTCCCTCCCCCCCCATCTTGTTTTCCCCCCTCTTTTCTTTCTTATCCTTTCTTTTTTTTTTTTGCCAGTCCTGGAACTTGAACTCAAGGCCTGGGCACTGTCCTTGGACACTTTTTCCTCAAGGCTACTACTCTGCCAATTGAGCCACAGGGCCACTTCTAGCTTTTTCTGCATATGTAGTACTGAGGAATTGAAACCAGGGCTTTGTGCATGCTAGGCAAGCTCTTTAACACTAGGCCAAACTCTCAGCTCTCCCATTCTCTTTCATTCATTCATCCTTTCTTCCTCTCTTCCTTCTTTCTCTCCCTTCCTCCTTCCGTTCTTTCCTCTTCCCTCCCTGCCTCCCTCCCTTTTTCCTTCCTTTTCTGTGCTAGTACTGGGGCTAGAATTCAGGACCTGGGTGCTGTCCTTAGCTCATTGTTCAAGGCTCACACAATTTGAGTCCACTTTCAGGTTTGTCATAATTAATTGGAGTATCTTGGACTTTCCTGCTTAGGCTGGCCTTGAAATGTCATCTCAGGCTCCAGAGTAGCTAGGATTACAGATATGAGCCCTCAGTGGCCAGCTTTCTTTCTCTGTCTCTGTCTCTCTCTCTCTCTTACATTACTTTAGTTCAGTCTCTATCACTTTAGCCTTTAGACTTTTTCTGTGGCTTCAGAGGGGATTTTCCTGCCTTTTGCCTCCATCTCCTCCCAGATCCATCCACCTCCTGCAGTTACTCTGGTTTGTTAGATCCCTTCAATGACTTGCTGTTCCCTATAGCAGAGATTCTTAACCTGTGGCCACAGACTTGAGAAGCTGTGTGGATAAAGAGCTAGGAACCTCAAAAGTTCGATGAGTTCATTTCACTGGAGAGGCTCTACACCTTTCATCATATTCCTCAAAAGAACTGTGGTTCAGAAAGAAGGAAGAGCCATTGGCCTAGAGCAGAAAAGCATAGTCCTCAGTATATAGCATGATTGTCAAACGACAGAGGTGACAAGGAGCCATAGGCACCACAAGGAAAAGATACCAGTTCCTCACCATGCAGAATGAAGTGTGAGACTCAGCAGCATCCTCCCCACGGGACAGCCAAGCTTCGCTTGCTCTCCAGTCCAGTAACGACATCCTTGTGGAGCCCCGTATTCTCAGGTCCTCTCGACATGGCCTCTCCTAAGTACTCTAAGAGGTTTGTAGTTGTTTTGGCTGCATAACAGCCAAAACCATGATTTTGGCTGAAGCAAACCATGAATTAGCGTTTATCACCCTGCCCTGGAGATATTTACCTATTCAACTTAGCATTGGGGCACTCTGTATTCATTCCTGCAGTGGGTCTAGGAGAAATTCAAGAACAATCTAAAGTGATCTCTGAAAATAACTTCTTATAATTATATTTTGTAGTAGGAAGGTTTGAATTCAGGAAGGTTTGAAAGCCAGGCAAGCATTGGAGCACTTGATCTATGCCCCAGCCTTTTTAGCCTTAGTCATTTTCCAAATACAGTCTGATGTTTGTATCTGGGCCAGCCTAAACTGCTGTCCTCCTATTTTGCTTCCCAAGTAGCTGCAATGACAAACATGAGCCACCACACCCAAGTGTTCAATGAGATGACTTCCCTAGAACTTTTTGCTCAGGTTGGCCTCAAACTGTGAGCCTTTTGATTTCCAGGTAGAGTGTGAGCTACTCTACCTGGTCTAACTTTTACAGATAGGATAAGGTTTCAAGTTTATTTGAAAGTGTGTCCTTATATGTCCTATTATAAGGGACACCCGAGGCCATTCATGACTGACCTTCCAGCTCCATGTCTGTCTGTGTTCTATGGGTCAAGCATAGGAAAATATTAGAATTTCCTTGGACCAGCATAGCATTTTCAAGACACTTTCCCTTTAACAGAGCTAATACCAACAATAATAGTTTAAAATTCCAACCCAAGTTCTATAGAATAAATGAGGAAATCAAGGCTAGTAAAAAGTAAATTTTTTCACAGTTAACAAAAGAAGTATGATCAAGAATTTCATCTGTCTCACAGTGTTGGCTCACAGTATTTGCATAAAGTCTGTCTTGATTTAGCTCTGAGTACAGTCAGACAGTCTTTCCTTCCCATTCTTATAACATTCAGACTGTTTTTCATTGTAGAAGTGGCAACGTGCTAGCATTGAGTGAAAGAGTTCAGTGAAAATCATTCAGGCTCTGAGTTCAAGTCCCACAACCACCACCACCACCACCACCATCACCACCACCAACAACAACAACAAAAGAAAGAAAAGAAAGAAAGAAGGGGAGGGAGGAAGAAAGAAAAGAAAATGGAAAGAGTCCGAGAAAGAGTCCTCAGTAATACATCTATCCAAAAGTAGTTGTGGCGTTGGGAGTGTGGCCTAGTGGTAGAGTGCTTGCCTAGCATACACAAAGCCCTGGGTTCTATTTCTTATTACCACATACTCAGAAAAAGCCAGAAGTGGCACTATGGCTCAAGTGGCAGAGCTCTAGCCTTGAGCAAAGACTGTCCAAGGACAATGCCCAGGCCCTGAGTTAAACACCCAGGACTGGCACACACACAAAAAGTAGTGGTTGGTGGTTTTGTTCTTTTTTGTTGTCCAGATTCTGGGGCTTGAACTCAGGGTCTAGATGCTGTCTCTGAGCTTTTGTATACAATGATAGCACTCTACCATTTGACCATAGGCTCTACTCCAGCTTTATTTATTTATTTTTTTTGGCACAAGGGGAGAGGGAAGGGGGGGTTAATTGGAGATAGGAGTCCATGAACTGCCCTAGCTAACTTCAAATCTTAGATCTCAGCCTCTTGAGTTGCTAGGATTATAGGTATGAGTCACCCATACTCAGGTTGGTTAGTGGTTGGTTTTATATATATCTTTTCAAAGGCCTTTCAGTAACGTTACATTCATTATGTATATGCTATTTTGTATTGTACTTCTTTTGGTACTATGGTCCTATCATAAACATATTCCCATAGTATTACACATTTTCATAATATCTTTTATATTGCCTTTTGGATGTAAGTTGCAAACAACCAATTCAAATTGTCTTCAACAATAAGGAGTGAATGTTGATTGCTGCAGAAATGGAGATGGAAGAACAGAGGGTTCCAGACATGCTATTTTGGTTACAGCCCTATTTTCCTGCAGTGATCTCCTAGCTGTCTCTACTCCCTGTGACAGGTGATGCTGTTTTGTTTGTTCATGCTCCACTCAAGATGGGGAGAAATGATGCAGCCCCAGGTTGAGTTGTTCTAATAAGAACTGGTTCTTATTCTAAATCTTTTACTAACAAGAAGACAGGAAACCCAGAGCGTCAAAACCCAGCAACAGCACGAGCTGCGTTTTACTTGCTCTTGGTTTTGTATTCATCCAGTTCATCATTGAGCAGCACTGTGTGTGGAGTCCTGCAGTTGCCGAGATGGTTCTGTAGGTTGACGGCCCTTTGCAATGAGCTGATGGGGAGCCTGGGGGCAAATGGCCAAGGGGTTTTGTCCACTACCCAGGAGTGTGTGTGTGTGTGTGTGTGTATTTTAGTCTGTCTTTTCTGACTGTTCTCCTGAAACTCTTTAAGTTGTTTAGATACGGAGGAGGCAGGTTTCTCTTATTATATAACAGGAAAAGCAAACGATATGATTTCCACATCACAACAAGTTTTTCGTTGGGGATTTTTAGATGCTTACACACACCTGTCTTTATCTCTGAGAAGGAACATGTCTTGCTTCCAAATTATTATAAAGATCTCAGTCCATCTGCTTTTTTTTTTTTTTTTTTTGGTCAGTCATAGGACTTGAACTCTGGGCCTAGCGTTGTCCCTGAGCTCTTCAGCTCAAGGCTACCACCCTACCCCTTGAGCCACAGCATCACTTCCCGTTTTCTAGTGATAAATTGGAGATAAGAGTTTCATAGTTTCATAGGGTTGGCTTTGAACCGAGATCCTCAGATCTCAGCCTCTTGAGTAGCTAGGATTACAAACATGGGTCACCGCACCTGGCTTCAGGTGCTTTTTTAAAAAAGGAAATTACATAGTTCTGGTCTGACTGGGAAATTTCCCCCCACTGGGAGGTGGGGATCTTGTGGTTCCTTCAGCATAGGAAACTGACCTAGTTGGGGAGGTGACACAAATAATAGCTACTTATGCCTAAGCGACGAATGTGATTTTTCTAGAAGGGAAGGCTTAGGGACTAGAGCATTGCAGGCAAGGCCTGCACTTAGGCGGAAGCTTTGGTAAGCAGGCCAGTCTGAGTCTGGGAATTCAGAGAGCAGAAAGTCTCATTTGCTTGATATGCAGACAGTAAGAAGACAAAAAGCCAGATGAGACTAGTGTGTAGGTATGAGGTTTTTGTCGTTGTTGTTTTTCTGTTTGTTTTTGTTTTTAACTAGTCCTGGGCTTGATCTCAGGACCTGACCACTGTCCTTGGACTTTCTGAAGGTTAGTGCTCTACCACTTGAGCCACAGCACCACTTCCAAGGAATTGAACCAGGTCTTCGTGTATGCTAGGCAAGCACTCTATACTAAGCCACACTCCTGGCCCTAGGTTAGAGTTTTATCTGTATAATCTTTACACAGTATCATCATTTTTTTGATTTAGACAAAGTCTGGGAGTAAGAAAGTCAAGAAGTTACTGAGGTAGAGCCATGAGGCCATAATCACAAAAAAGACTGACTCTTTTTCTCCTCTTAGAATTCCATTATATGATTAACTGACATTACAAAACAGTTACAGTATAGATTCCTAGTTTAGAATTAGTGTGATACTACTATAGTATATATAATATATAATATATAAGTGATATAAATATTATATACATAGATATATAAAACTACTCCTGTGGCTTGACCTCAAAGCCTAGGCATTATCCTTGAGCTTTCTCAAGGCTAGCCTTCTACCACTTGAGCTACATACAGTACCACTTCCGGCTTTTTCTGTGTATGTGATACTGAGCTTTGTGAATGCTAGGCAAGCACTCTACAACTAGGTCACACTCCTGGCTTAGATATTATATTATAGAATAAGAGATGTACATATTATATAGTACATATATGATATAGTACATATATGATATATACTACACATATGATATAGGAATACAATATGTATCATATGAGTTTGTAGTGCCATTCTTCTACCCTTCTAAAATTATTTTTAACTGTATGTTCTATGTCTTCTCTTTTTCTATTGGTACTGGAGATTGAACCCAGAACATTGCACTTGCTAGGCAGGCACTCTGCCATTGAGGTACATCCCAGCTGTTAAAACTTATTTTTTAAAAACAGTCTTTTTGGGCCAGGAGTTTGGCCTAGTCTCATACAATGAAATGCAAATATCTTAATACACGATTTGATGATTTTTGATACACATAAATATAATTTGAAACCCAAATGAAGATACTGCCCAAGGACAGTGCTCAGGCACTGGTTTCAAGGCCCAGGACTGGCAAAAAACAAAACAATAAAAAAAACACTCAACCTCAAAGAAAATCATAAAATAGAAATAAATTATGGAAGGAACAAAAAACAACAACAACAAAACAAGCACTGAGACTATAGACTTAAATCTTCTGAAGACACATGCACTGGTTCCTTGAATTAAAAAGGCAGAGACTGACAGTCTAGATGAAAACAAGATTCAGAATTTAGGACATAGTTCAAATAGTACAACATTTGCTTTGCTTAGCAAATGTTGGATTCAACTCTTAGTACTGCAAATGAAACAAGAGCAAAACAAACAAAACAAAACAAAAACACCAAATGGACCCAACTATTTACTTTTCATGTAGCATACATTCTAAATAGAAAGGCACAATTTGGAAGTTAAAGGCTGGAAAAGTGTATCATGCAAACACTAAGTTTAAGAAAGAGTATGTATGGTTTTTTGTTTTGTTTTGTCTTGCCATTCCTGGGAGTTGAACTTAGGGCTGGGCATTGTCCCTGAGCCTCTTTGTACTCAAGGCTAGCACTCTACCACCTGAGTCAGAGCATCACTTCTGGCTTTGTCTGAGTTGTTTATTGGAGATAAGAGTCTCATGGAGACTTTCCTTCCTGGGTTGGATTTGAACTTTGATCCTTAGATCTCAATCTCCTGAGTCACTTGGATTTTAGGCCTGAGCCACCATCATACAACTAAGGATGGGTGATTTTAGTACCCAATATCAAGAATTACTATAAACTGGGCTTGGTGGCACATACCTTATATTCCAGCACTTTGGAGACCAGTCTGGGTTAAATAGTGAGTTCCAGGCTGCTCTTAGCTATGTAGAAAGTCTCTGTCTCAAAACAACGGCAACAACCAAAACCAAAACTATAAAATTACACTAATCCAGTAAGATACTGGTACCAATTAGGTAAAATAGAGTCTAGCACAGCAGAATAAGTATTGTTGACAGCAATTAATTAGATATTTCAAAATAGTATAGAATTTTCCTAAGACAGGGAAATAAGTGAATTATATTATCTTAATATAATCATTACATGTTTTATATTTGTATTTAAAGTACCACCTTGAACACCCCAAATATATACAATTGCTCTTGTCACTTACAAATAAAAATATATTGGGAAGAAAAGAAGAGAATCTAGAAATTGATTCACACATGCATGGTTTTTGACAAAGATGCCAAGGAAAATAATAGATCAACAAAGATGGCAGAAAACCCCACCTAGACATGGATTAGGAAAACTTATTACATTTGTAGTATATAGTTATAGCAAATTACAGGTTTGAACCCAAGTTATCAATGTTCTGGGAGATAAGTTATGTATTTGTTCCTGCTATACCAGTTTTCTCAAGCCACAGGAACAGTATTAATTAAATGAAATTCATTGAGGACACTCAAGGTATTACCTAGAAAATAGTAGGATGCCATTACTTCATATTTGGATGACACAATAAAGTTAGTCTTTTGTTTTCAGTTCTTCCTCCTTTCTTCAATGTAGGCAACATTTCTAATTCCATTTATAACCAATGACACAGATAGTGACACTATTAGCTGGTATGGAAAAGCCGATGTGATCTCCTTACACAAAATGAAACTGATTATTCACAAACCAATACCTGACTAGAGCTTGAAATAGTTAAAGCATCTTTGAGATACTAGAAGAATTGGGCTCTTGTATATGGCAACTGGATCTATTATTGTGATTAGTAGATATTAATCAAAAAGAGAAATCTTTGTCTTAACAGATTGGAATATAATATTAGATTTTGAAAACCTTTTCCCACTGACATAGTGTGCTTTGAGATGGGTTTTTTTTTTCTCTTTTTAATCCCCCCTTTTTAAATTAACATGTTAGCTCCACAAGGGTGGGTTTTATTGCGACAATCCCATGCACCTATACCATCAATCCCCCTAACCCCTTCCTTTCCAATACAATCTCTAGTGGTTTCATTGTTCTATTTTCATACTTGCTGCCATTCGGAAGGGTTTCTCCAGGAGAGATTCTATGCCTAGACCCAGGGTGCTTTGTTAGTGGGTCAGGTTGGATATTCCCCCAAGGAGTTCCTGTTTCCAAAAGGGCATGTGGACAACACAGGATTAAGTTGCAAGCAGTTTACTAGCAATTTCTTTTCTATCATCCCAATACTTGGGGAAACCCTCCCAACTCTAGATCAAAAGAGGATGTGGTCTTGCTTCCATCTGGTGCTAGACATGTGTCACCAACGCTCTTTTGTTTCCTGTCTCTGAAGTACTATTTCCCCTCCCCCCAGTTTGTGTAGCCAATGCCACTTCCAATATTATCATGTTACTTGCAATGTTCAAATTACAGAAAGTGATTAGATTACATGTTCAGGTTAAATAATCTTGCCAAGACAGATTTCTCTCTAAGCCCCCCCTCCCCTTGCTACTACTTCATGTTACAAATTAATTCTAAGGGAGAACTGCTTTTGCAAATGGGTCATCTCAACCATTTGTGTTGATTCTTAGTTTGCTATTTATGGAGTATGTCGCAGGGCCAAGCTAAGTGCTTTACGTACCATTATCTAATGTAATCCTTATGAGACCGCCTCAAATACACACTTTTACACTCCTATTTTATAATTAGCTTACTTAGGACAGGAAGGTAATGATAGAATTGAACTTACTACTTCATATTCCCTTACTGAGCTCAGGATGATGTAATCCTGGCCTTATCCCAAGTCCCAGGTACGTTTCTCTAGCTTCCTTTGTATTTAGAGCACTGTCAATTGGTTGTTTGGTATCGGCAGAAAACTGCTCTGTTCACCATAGGATGAAACATCAAAATCACAAGAAGCAGTGTTGCCTTTAGGTGCCTTTGATCTTGCTAAGATTTAGTTAAGTAGTGGTTTTCAACTTCATATCTACATGAGAGTCATCTGTGGAATTTTTTGGGGAGATTTTATTAACACTGATTTTTACATCATATTTCAAATGTCATGTTTAACAAACAAGTATTCAAGAAGGGAATCTCTATATGCAATCACTGATACCTAGATTTTAGAACATAATTCAAATTAAGCTGAGAGTTTGTATGTCATAAATACTTATCAATCTATATTATCTATGGAATTTTATCCAGTAAGCATGACACAAATTCTGACTGAATTGGTACAGGTGAAGGCTGGGTTTCAGGATTTTAAGACACTCCCCGGTTAATTCTTAAGAACAGCCAAGGTTAAGAAATAGAAAAACATTCTCATGTAAAACAATGCCAGAAGAATTTTACTATACAAAAATACATTGTGAAATCTATTTCTTTCTTACCTCTTCCCACAAAAGGATGTGATGTGGCTAAAAACTTACTTGGTAGAGAATGAATTTCGTCTGAGGGGCACAGAACTCGTTGATACTTGTCAAACAGGCTGCAGATGGTCTAAGATGAAGTCAGTAGAAACAATTCAGGTACATTTTATTTATTTATTTATTTTTGGTTTTGGTTTGCCAGGCAGCAGTGGCAGATTTGGGGGAAAATACTTCTTAGAAAATAGCTGATTGGCTGGGTTACTGTTTCTAGGTGACTGATTGGTCCAAGAACTGTTTCCAGGCAGCTGATTGGTCTAGTTGCTGTTTCCAGGCTGTCTAGCCAGTAGATTGCTTTGTCTCCAAGGGTTACTCAATCTACAAAGTGATAACATGTTTCAAAAGCTTACATGGAATTATAATTTTTCCTCATTACAGAATGTTATTGAAGAAAATATCAGAAACTATCTTTGATCCATCTTCTCCTGAGGGTTATGAATTGCTTGAAAGGAAGAATTTTTCTAAATTATTATTATTATTATAAGTCCAGGAGTAGCTGGAGCTATCCAGTGAAAAATTTAAATCTCTTAAAAAGGATTATTGCCTTCAACAGTTACACTATTTTCTGTCTTTTCTTTCCTCTGTTCAAGAGTATATGCATCCACATTTAGTTTAATATTAAGAAGGAAAAAAATTAGGTAGACTATTGGTGGAATAATGCTTAAAACTGAAAAAGTAAAATCACTGCAAGCCTGTCATCTTCATATTCAATTATTTTCACTTTTGCATAGTTCTCTTTTATCCCAAGAGCAAAATTATTCAGACAATGACACTGTGAAATTTAAGCTTTAATGTTAAACCACATGTTTAAAAAAGTACTTTCGGTTTATTTCATAGTGACTCACTGGTTCCATTGAAAGTGTGACACGACGTGATTTATGAACAATGAATGTTTCAGTGTTTCAGAATCAGTGAGTGTTTTTGAGTGGTACATGCTGGACATTCATTTTCCCCAGCTATCTCATTTGAAAAAAAAAAAAAAAAGAAAAGAAACTAAAACAGCAAATCTTTGTGAAGAATCCCCGTCACAGCTGGCTACATCATAAGAACTGGAGAAAAACAGCTGGCTAGAAAATAGGATCTACAGCTGGGCGTGGGTGCGGTGGTGCATGCCTGTAATCATAGCCACTCAGGAGGCTGAGATCTGAGGGTCAAGGTTAAAAGCCAGCCCGGGGAGCAAAAGGACCTGACACTCTTTTTTTTTTTTTTTTTTTTTTTTCCAGTCCTGGACTTGAGCTCAGGGCCTGAGCACTGTCCTTGGATTTTTCTCAAGGCCAGAGCTCTACCACTTGAGCCTCAACACCACTTCTGGCTTTTTCTAAGTATGTGGTACCAAGGAATCAATCCCGGGTCTAGAGTGCTAGGCAAGCACTCTACCACTAGGCCAAACTCCCAGCCGGATCTGAGGCTCTTATCTCCAATTAACCTCTAGGAAACAGGAAGTGGGGCTTGGCTCCAAGGTAGGGCAGTGACCTTGAGCTGAAGAGCTCAGGGACAGCGCCCAGGCCTAGAGTTCAAGTCCCATAACAAATAAATAAATAAAAAGAAAATAGGATCTTCAGGGGTGAGAAGAAGAAGAAGGAGGAAGAGGAGGAGGAGGAGGAGGAGGAGGAGGAGGAGGAGGAGGAGGAGAAGAAGGAGAAGGAGAAGGAGAAGGAGAAGAAGAAGAAGAAGAAGAAGAAGAAGAAGAAGAAGAAGAAGAAGAAGAAGAAGAAGAAGAAGACGACGACGACTAATAAACTAATAGTCCTACGGTAGGTACAATCATTACGTGTGTGTGTGTGCTGGTACTGAGGCTTGAACTTGGAGCCTGGGTACTGTTCATGAGCTCTTTTTGTTCAATGCCACTTGAGCTACAGCTCCAAATACTATTCTCTCTCTCTCTCTCTCTCTCTCTCTCTCTCTCTCTCTCTCTTTTAGGAGAGGAAACTAGAGCACAGGGAAGTTGATAATGGAAGAGCCCAATTTAAGCTATCTATTCTAGAAGTAAGTCAATGACCTCTGACCTTAGGATTATGTAGGACCCAACCATGGAGTTTTGGAGATATGTCACCAAAATATTGAAGTTTACCCTACTGGCTGCCAGTGGCTCACATCTGTAAACCTAGCTACTCAGGAGGCTGAGACCTGAGGATTGTAGTTCAAAGCCAGTCTAGACTAGAAAGTCTTTGACTTTTATTTCCAATAAGCTACTCTGAGAATACCTAAAGTGGTTCTGTGGCTCAAATGGTAGAGCGCCAGCCTTGAGCAAAAGAAGCTCAGGGAAAAGTGTCAAGGCCGCGAGTCCAAAGGAGGGACATTTTCCTATTCATCACCTGACTCAACTTCTTTCTTTCTTTCTTTGATAGTCCTGGAGCTTGAGCTCAGACCCTGGGCACTGTCCTTGAGCCTCTCTGTACTCAAGGCTGGCACTACACCATTTGAGCTACAGAGCCATGCTGGCCTTTTCTGTTTTTGTAGTACTGAGGAATAGAATCCAAGGCTTCATGCATGCTAGGCAAGCACTCTACCACTAAGCCACATTCCCAGCCCCATTTCCTTGTTTCTCCTAACAAATTGTTCCCACATTTCTCCCATGCCTGTCTTCTTTATGCACAGGAGATGCAGTTATGGTCTGTGTATCACAGCTTTCTGATCAATTAATCTGAAATGAGTAAAATGGTAATCTTCTTTATATAGTTTACTAAATTTTAGAGGGTCAAGGGCAGTTAATACAAGAGGAGATGCTTGTGTAAACAGGAAAGTAGTACATAGAGAAAATACAAAACTTCTAGAAATATGGATCCCAAGCACACACTATCATTTAATAACTCTTTAGTGAGACAATAGAATCTGCAAGGGGATCAAAAGAGATCAAGTGTGAAAATGTCATTTGTGTGAAAAACAGTTTGCTTGGGCATGTTATTGTGTAAAGATTACAGGCAGAATACTTCAGTTTCATATCAGGGGTGATTCTATGGGAGAAGGTCAGAAAATTTTAAAACATTATTTACCTATGAGGCAAATGATTGGGATATATTGGAGGTTGATAACTGCAATAATGAAGTTTCATTCCACACCAGGTTGATAGGCCTCAATCAATCTAGAAGCATAAAACCATGTCAAATATCAATCAATACGAAATAACAAGGTCTGCTTTCAAATGCACAATTACCAGGAACGATCTCAAACTGCAAACACTAATGCAGATATACACCTTGTTTATTCTTTCATTTAGAAAATATTTTTCTCTTGTACATATTAGTTACTAATCTTCCTCAAGAAGAAGGGTGCTCAGCAGAGCAGTGGTATCATCTCAGAGATTGTTAGAAATTGAGTATTTTCTCAACTCAAAACACCAAAAGAAAAAAATTCAGAATTTCAGGTCCAGTACAGAACTACTGAATCAGAATCTGTTTTGCTTGTTGCTTGATTTATTTATAGTGATGATAGGGCTTGAACTCTGTGCCTGAACCCTGTCCCTGAGCTCTTCAATTCAAGGCTATCACTCCACCATGTTGGGTCACCATGCCACTTCTAGTTTTCTGGTGGTTAATTGGAGATAACAGGCTCATGGACTTTCATGCCCGGGCCTGGCTTTGAACCATGATCCCCGGATCTCAGCCTCCTGAGTAGCTAGTATTACAAGTGTCTGCTACTAGTGCCCAGTAGAATCTATATTTTAAAGAACCCTCCAGGTTATTGTATTCATTTAGGATCTAGTCAATCTATTTCAAATGGAAAAACAAGACTTCAGATCTCCAGGGGGATTTTTCCTTGTTATGGTCTCAGTCACTATGTAGAGCTATTAAGCCAAGGGCTCCCTGCCTCTACTGGCAGGTTCCTGAATTGCATACTGGCTCATAGCCTTCCTCTGCTTCCTGGTTGGAAGGCTCTGGGTTTGTTAGTTCTCAGCCTTTTCATATTGATTTGGTGGAGATGGTAGTGATGCCTGCTTAACACACTGTGAGGACTAGCTCACAACACATAATTTCAAACCAAACCAATACTCTGTACAAGAGAAGGCACCATTTACCAATGTACCGAAGGCAAAGGCAAAAGCATTCAAAATATTATTAACAATAACATAAAATGTTTAAGGTGTATAGAAACAGGTAAATTATCTCTGGAATTTTTCATACTTTGGTAGCGGTGTTGAGAACGTACTTGTTTGTCTTTACATTTTGTGTCTTTTTATTTATTGATGGTGCCAGTCCTTGGGCTTGAAAACTCAGGGTTTGAGCGCTGTCCCTGAGCTTTTGTGCTTAAAGCAAGCATTCTACCACTTGAGAGACAGGCCTACTTCCCCCTTTATGGCTGGATTATTTCCCAGTGAAGAAATTTACATGAGCTCATGTAAATTTACATAAGTATGACGTTGCTGCTAGTTACTATTACCTAATCCCCTGGGGGGTTAGACCTGTCTCAGTTACTATGAATTTGATGATGGGGCCAAATTCAACATTTGGATGAAGAACACGAGTTACTTAAGATAACCAAGTTGAAGAACCTGACTCTGACTTCCTTTCTTGGTTACCAAAGAGAGGAGGTTCCATGACCTGGGTTTTAGCACCACCTAGTGTCTATACAAGATTCTGTTTGGGGTTGTACCAAAATACTAGTTTTGTCTTTGAATTCAGATTCATCCAACTTCTCACTATTTAGGTGAAATAATTCAATATATACATTTTTGGTTAGATTTAAGGTGATAGGCTTTGGAATAAGGAGCTTGGCCTAGTGGTAGAGTGCTTGTCTAGCATGCATGAAGCCCCAGGTTCAATTCCCCAGTACCTCAAAAATAAAAAAAGCCAGAAGTGGCTCTCAAGTGCTAGCCTTGAGCAAAAGAAGCTCAGGGACAGGACAGTGCCCAGGCCCTGAGTTCAAGCCCCAGGAATGAAAGAAGAAGGAGGAGGGGTGGAGGAGAGGAAGAGGAGGAGCAGGAGGAGCAGGACGGGGAGGAGTGGCAGGGGGAAGAAGAAGAGAAAATGGTAGGCTTAGCTGGGAGAGAGCTAGGGAAGGGTTGACATTGTCCAAAAAGAAGTGTATTTTTTTGCCAGTCCTGAGGCTTGAACTCAGGGCCTGGGCACTGTCCTTGAGTTTTCTTGAGGATATACTTGAGCCACAGTACAACTTCTGGCTTTTTCTGTGTGTGTGGTACTGTGGAATCAAATCCAGGACTCTTTGAATGGTAGGCAAGCACTCTACTACTAGTCCACATTCTTGGCCTGTCGATTAATGTTTTTTATTAAAAGATTTTATTAACATTTATTTTTTTACATCTTTATATGCTCTTTATGTGCTCTTGTTTATCTAAATGTAAGGAAGAGGATTGCACCTTTAATCCTAGCTATTCAGGAGGCTGAGATCTGAGGATCAAGGTTCAAAACCAGCCTGGGTACAAAAGAACCTGAGACTCATCTCCAATTAATCTCTAGAAAAGTGTGGTTTGGCTCAAGAGTAGGGTGGTAGTCTTGAGCTGAAGAGCTCAGTAATAGTGCCCAGGCTAAGTTCAAGCCCCATGACCCACAAAACAAACAAACAAACAAACAAAGATCATAAGACACTGGTGTTTTGATTTGACACCATCAAAATTTCAAACCAGTCAGTCACTGGTGCTTATGCGTAGTAATCGAAACTACTTAGAAGGCTGAGATCTGAGAAATACGGTGAAAGGTGTAGAGCCTCTCCAGTGAAATGAACTCATTGAACTTTTGAGGTTTCTGGCTCTTTATCCACATAGCTTCTCAAATCTATGGCTACAGGTTAAGAATCTCTGCTATAGGGAACAGCAAGTCATTGAAGGGATCTAACAAACCAGAGTAACTGTAGGAGGTGGATGGATTTGGGAGGAGATGGAGGCAAAAGGCAGGAAAATCCCCTCTGAAGCCACAGAAAAAGTCTACAGGCTAAACTGATAAAAGCTGAACTGAAGCAATGTCGTTTAAGGTGGAAAAAAAGGAGAGGAAGCGGGGCCCAAGGGCTCACATCTGTAATTCTAGCTACTCTGGAGCCTGAGTTAGTTTCAAGGCCAGCCTCAGGAGGAAAGTCCAAGATACTCTTATTTCCAATTAATCACAAAAAACCTGGAAGTGGTGCTGTGACTCAAATTGTAGAGGTCTAGCCTTGAGCAATAAGCTAAGGACAACACTCAGGTCCTGAATTCAAGTCCACGTACTGGCACAGAAAAGGAAGGAAGGAGGAAAGGAGGGAGGGAAGGAAGGAAGGAACAAAGGAAGGAGGGAGGGAGAGAGGGAGGGAAGAGAGGAAGAATGAATGAGAGAGTGGGAGAAGAGAACAGAAAAAGGAAGGGAGAGCAGGGGAGGGGAGAGGAAGGTTTGACAGCTATAGGAGAGGAAGATGTGGTGTGTGGCTCAAGTGGTAGAGTACTTGCTTGGAGGAAAAGAAGCTCAGGGACAGTGCCCAATCCCTGAGTTAAAAAAAAAATCCCAGACTCTAATAGAAATGAAAGCACAACCTATTAGAATTATTGAGATATAGGAATGGCAATGCTAGGTGGAAAGTTTATAGCTAAGTGTGCTTACATTAAAAAAATAGCATTAGATGCCAGCTGTAAGACATCGGATCTTAGAGATCTAGAATATTGAGCTTTAAGCATCATATTTTTTATATGTATTTTTATTAAAGAATTTATTAACATTGATTTTTACATCATATTTCAAATGATGGGTTTAATAAACAAGCATCATAATTTTTTAAATGGAGACTAAAAAATCTATACAAAAAATCAGTGGAACAAAATCTGATTCTCTGAAAAATAACATTGACAAACCCCTACACAATCTGCCAAGAGGAGAGGAAGCACACCGATTTATAAGATCAAAGGTAAAAAGGGATATCACAACATAATATCCTGAGAGTCATGAAGGATTAAAAAAACTTGTGAATAAATAAATGAACAGAAAATTTAGGGCTAGGAGTTTGGCCTAGTGGTAGAGTGCTTTCCTAGCATGCATGAAGACCCGGGTTCAATTCCTCAGTACCACATACATGGAAAAAAGCTGGAAGTGGTGCCGTGGCTCAAGTGGTAGAGCTCTAGCCTTGACAAAGCCCCAAGGACAGTGCTCAGGCCCTGAGCTCAAGCCCAGGACTGGCAAAAAAGGAAAGAAAATTTAGAAAAAAAGGATACATTTCTAGAAGCATTTGATCTACCCAAACTGAACCCATTTAAACAATGAGGCTGTTGCAGTCAGAAATGGAGTCTCCCAGTGAAGGGAGCCCAGAACTTGATGGATTCACAGCCAACTTGTCCCAGATATTTAAAGAACATCCATACTTTTCAGATGTTTTCATGAGATAGAAAGGGAAGGAATGATATCAAATGCATCCTATGGTATCAGCATTGTACTCTTCTAATGGACAAAGAAGAGTGTCTATCCGTGGAAAGCATGATTCTGTTTCAAGATTGCTGTTTTTGTACAACATGCTTTGAATGTTCAAAGGAAGAAAAAATAAACAAAGGAGGATAATTTTGAATTTTGCCTTCCTTGCATCCTTTGATTATAGAACCTATGTCACTGGATGCAAGCCATTGGGTTTTGGGACCAGGTAGTTCTTGGTTTAATCAGAAGAAGATTTGTAGGGCATGCATGGAGGGGAGAGTTAAGTAGGAGGAGGTCTGTTAATGTGAAACAAAGCAAAAGAAAAGCAAAAGTGCACCCTTTAGATGGACAGGTAGGCAGGACAGGCAGCCACCCCCTTCTGCCCCAATGCCTCTGCCCTTCCACCTCGTGTGTCAACAAGAGTGCAAATGTGAGTGTATCAACTGGAACTATCTCTGTGGCTTTTGCCAACATCATCTCCTGCCTGGTACCCTCAAATACCTTTATTGATCTCAAGAGAAAGTGCTCTGCAGATCCCAGGAACTCAAGCTCTCACTGGAGTCTGTGGACCCAGGAGGGGTCAGTCTGAAATAGTGGATTAATGTGTCATTAGCTTCCACAGACCATTCATCAAATGCTCACCCAGGGAAGGAATGAAGTTCATGGCCTCGAATGATCAGACCAAGGTTGCCATTTTCTATTGTGGGAGACTATAAGGTCCTGCTATATGTCACTAACCATTCTATTAACATTAGCAGTCCAGTATGTGATTTCTTCTTATCATCCAAGCCATTATCCTCAGCCATTTAAGTGTCTTAACTCCCTGTCTAATTCCTATATCAAGATGTAACTCCAGTTTCTCCTGTACTTCCAAACTTGGCCCAATTGGAGGGTCTCAGAACTATTCTCATCTTCTGAAGCTGGAGCAGTCCAGGCAGGAGGTACAGGAGGTAGCTTACCAGTGTGGAAAGAGAATAGATGATACCAGCAAAAGTCCCTGAGGATTCAATGATAAAGCTAATGTGCCTCTGTGACACTTGTGAAGTGCAGGAGAGTGAGCTCCACAGCAAGCTTTAGGATAGCACTGCTGAGTTTGAGAGGCACATTCCTGCAAAAGCTTTTAATAGCTCAATGAGGTGCAAATATCCACTGGGGGAAAAATTGAGAATAAGATGTGTCAACCTGGAAAAATTTTCTCCAGGAAGATAAAAAGGGAAGCAAAGAGTTTTTTTTTTTTAACTCAGCCTGGGTGCTGTCCCTGAGTTCTTTAGCTCAAGGGAAACACCCTACCCTTGAGCCAAACCCCACTTCTCCGTTTTCTAGAGGTTAATTGGAGATATGAGTCTCAGGTCCTTTAGTTCCCTGGGCTGGCTTTGAACCTTGATCCTCAGATTTCAGTGTCCTGAGTAGCTAGGATTACAGGAGTGAGCCACTGTGCCCAGATTTTTTAAAATTTTTTTATTTAAAGAATTTATTAACATATTTCCCATCCCTGTTCCTTTTTCTTCTATTTCATTTTAACCTGAGGGATTCCTTCTGAAATTTTCTAAGAGCTAAGTCCACATTTGAAGAGCTTTCTTTTCTTAGATTCCTTTTTTAATTAAAGAATTTATTAACATTGATTTTTACATCCTATTTCAAATGACGTGTTTAATAAACAAGTATTCAAGAAGGGAATCTCTATATACAATCACTGGCACTTAGATTTTAGAACATAATTGAAATTAGCTGAAGGTTTGTATGCCATAGATACATATTAATCTGTGTCATAAAACATTATGTCTATAGAGTCATAAATTTTTATGTCTATGTAGTTGTGTTTATATTTCCAATACCGTGTCCATAGCATTGGGTATGCAAATATTGAGTCACTGCTCTTGTACTGTTTGGATCTAATAGCTACATATTGAGGATACCATGTGCCTTTTATTCCTTTGGTCTTGACTTATCTCACTCTACATGATTCTCTCCAGATTCATCCAAAAATGGCGAATGCCATTATTTTATTTGTTAGTTGTGGGGCTTGAATTCAGGGCCTAGGCACTGTCCCTGAGCGCTTTTGCTCAAGGAGAGTGCTCTAACTTTCAGCCACAATTCTATTTTTGATTTTTCAGTGGTTAATTGGAGATAAGAGTTTCACCAGGACTTTTCTGCCCAGGTTGGCTTCAAACAGCAATCCTCAGATCTCAGCCTCCTGAGTAGCTAGGATTACAGGTGTGAGCTGCAGCACCACTTCTTGCTTTTTCTGTTTATGTAGTACTGAGGATGGAACCCAGGGCTTCATGCATGCTAGGCAAGGACTCTACCATTGAGTCAGTTCACCAGCTCTGTTTGTTTTAATTATTATAAAGGTGATGTACAGAGGGGTTACAGTTACTGAAGTCAGGTAAAGAGCACATTTCTTTTTGGAAACAAGGTTTCTTTTTATGTTTTTTGTTTTTCTTTTGCCAGCTCTGGTGCTTCAATGCAGGGTCTGGGCACTATTCCTGTGCTTCTTTTGCTCAAGTTGTTAATTGGAGATAAGAGTTTCATAGGGACTTTTCTGCCCTGGCTGGCTTCAAACTTCGATCCTCAGATCTCAGCCTCCTGAGTAGCTAGGATTGTAGGTTTGAGTTACTGGTGCCTGGCAGGAAGTTTTTTTCTTTGTTGCTGGTGTGTTACAGCTCGATTCTTGAATAAACATTAAGTCAGCTTATGATGTGCCTCACAAGTAATCTGCCAATGAGAATTACAGAAATTGCAAAATCTTACTCCTCTTTAGCCAAGCACGTATGATCCATTGTGTATGTGTTCTCAAGATAAAACTTGCTACCTTGGCAGTAGGTTAACATTGTTCAACTTGATTAACATTCTTTCAGAGTTTGTAGGGTCTTGGCAATTGGAGTAGCCACTTGTTTTACTTAATTGCCATTATCTGAAGGAAAACAAGCTTGAAAATAAACTTTTCCTATCTTAAAACCAGAAGTTACAGTCTGAAGCAAAGCCTCTGTGGGTTTGCTCAAGGACAACTAGGTGACAAGAGTTGGGGGCACTATCTTCTTTGATTACATTTCAGAAGATGGTTTTGTAGACTAGTAAGAGGCTCACTTGGCTCTGTGTGTGTGTGTGTGTGTGTGTGTGTGTGTGTGTGTGTGTACATGCACACTGCTACTGGGGCTTGAACTCAGGGTCATGTGCTGACCCTTAGCTTTTTTATGCAGGCTGGTGCTATGCACATATCTACTCTGGCTTAGGGGGATTTAATTGGAGATAATAATCTCTTAGACTTTCCCACCTAAACTGACTTTGAACTGTGATATTCAGATCTCAGCCTCCTGATTGGCTAACATTACAGGTGTAAGCTACCAACACTGTCTCACTTGGCTTTTAAAAGATTTATATGATCGTCAAAGTTAGGAGAAAGGATTTATTTGTTTTCTCAAGTAAAATGCTTTAAGGAAAGGAAGGTGGTAAGGAACTCTCCTTTTTGTCAGCGGTCATGTTTAGTCTTTCTGCCATCCATTTCTCTTGTTAAGATAGATGTTAGATGGAAGAATTTACAAAGGAAGAGAAGAAACAGTCAATAAAGGAGATGGTATCATATTAGAGAGAGTAAGTTGGAGGTTTCAGGAAGCCAGAGTGGAGGGAGCTATATTGGTAGCTATTTAACATTTTTTTCTTTAAACCAGACAGCAAAAACCTAGAATCAGGAGCCATGTAGGCAGAAATACTTACTAGGCAAGGGATTCCTGGAAGGGAGAGAAGCTTCCCACTCACTTACATGGCATTATCCTATTTTATCTTCTGCTGTGGGAAAATGTGTGCCATGTGTCCTTTCTGTGTATAGCTCTCAGGATGGATAAGATGCAACCTGGTAGTGGAATAAAATAACACACACACACACACACACACACACACACACACACACACACGACCTTAGAGTCAACAGCAACTGCTTACTAGTGGCATGAAGCTCTCCTTGTGCTAGGGCTAAGATTCTTGGGTTGTACCTTTTTTTTTTTTTTTGTAGGTCATGAGTCTTGAACTCTGGGCCTGGGCGTTGTCCCTGAGCTCTTCAGTTCAAGGCTATTGTCCTACCCCTAGAGCCACAGCTCCACTTTCCCTTTTTTTCAGTGATTAAGTGGAGATCAGAGTCTCAGGTTCTTTAGTGCCCAGGCTGACTTTGAACTGAGATCCTCAGATCTCAGCCTCCTGAGTAGCTAGGGTTAGAGGCATGAGCCACCACTCCTGGCTGGGTTGTATCAATTTTTACAGGATAGTTTCCAAGGGTTTTCTTATAAGAGGAGGGTGAGTTATCCTTCCACTATACAAGGCTCATCTTTTCCATCCTTGGATGAAGAACGAAGGTGAAACATTTGACCACTTTGGACATGGCACACACTCCACCCTGCCAGAGGGAAGGGAGCTAGTTGGGTATCATTTGGGTAGATTGCTAGTCTCTAAGGAGACTGGGGTCTTGTGCTGTAGGGAAGAATGACAATTCCACTAAAAGATGTGAATAGTTGTAATTGTGGCTTAGGTTGCCTCAAAGAAATAGCCAATGAGCTTTCTTTGTTTTATTTATTTTGATTAAAAAATTGTTTTAGCCAGTCCTGGGGTTTGAACTCAGGGCCTAGGCACTGTTCCTGAGCTCCTTTTGCTCAAGGCTAGCACTCTACCACTTAAGCCATAGTGCTTCTGGCTTTTTCTGTGGAATCAAAACCAGGGCTTCATACATGTTAGGCAAACACTCTACCACAAAGCTACAGTCCCAGACTATCTTATTTATTTATTTAAAATTTTTGTCGTACTGATGTTTGAACTCGGATAAACTGGTGCTCTTTTGCTACGGTTATCTTTCTTATAGTCTTATGATTTTATATAGGGCTGGCTTCAGTCAGTGGCCCTTCTGTTGTTATTACTATAGGTATGAACCATTGTGCCAGCTTGTTCTGAGATAGTCTCAACACAATTAAAAAATTACTTTATCCGAGGGGCTTGGTGGCTCACACCTGTAATCCTATCTACTCAGGAGGCTGAGATCTGAGGATCAAGGTTCAAAGCCAGCTGGAGCACAAAAGGACCTGAGACTCTTATCTCCAACTAACTTCTAGAAAATCGGAAATGAGGCTTGGCTCAAGGGTAGGATGGTAACATTGAGCTGAAGAGCTCTGGGACAACACCCAGGCCCAGGGGTAGGGTGGTAACCGTAAGCTGAAGAGCTCAGAGACGGTGCCCAGGCCTAGTTCAAGCCTCAGGACCCACACAAAAAAATTACTTTATTGTTAATATAGATGTGATATACAAAGGGGTTGTGTTTACATGAGTCAGATAATAAGTATATTTCTTTTTTCTTTTTTGTCGGTCATGGGGCTTGAACTCTGGGCCTGGGCACTGTCCCTGAGCTCTTCAGCTCTAGGCTAGGCCTCTGTCACTTGAGCCACAGCTCCACTTCTAGTTTCCTAGTGTTAATTGGAGATGAGAGTCTCATATACTTTCCTGCCTCTGCTGGCTTTGGACTGTGATCCTCAGATCTCAGCCCTCTGAGTAGCTAGGATTAATAGGAGTGAGCCACCGGCCCACGCAAGTATATTTCTTTTCATACAGTGTCATCTATTCCACATTTTCTCCTGTTCTATCGCTCCCATCTCCACCCTTGAGCTGAATAGTTCACTTTCATCAATGTCTAGTGTGTTCCACTGCTGCACTTCGTAATCCTTTCTCCTCCAGTTCTGTGCGTCTCCCTACCCTCTTGCAGATACATAGTTGTCAACTCACTATTGGGATTAAAAAAAACGTTCCCTGTATCCTTATATTCTTGCAGTTTATGTAGCATTGGTGCTTAAAGTCAAACTGTTACAGTATAATTACCACCATCTAGTTTTATATCTAATAATTTAATGATTTAGGCTGATAACTAGCCTTGTTATGGCGTTTATAAAATGCTTCCAAACACCTCTGCTTTGCTTGGAGGGCAAATAAAAAGGGCTATTTATTTGGTAGGCTGAGAACACCGCCAGAAATTTCCCACTGGACAAATCCCGCTCTGTAATTTGCACATATAGATATCATTATGACACAGGCCTTTCAAGACTTCAAAATATGCTTTGAGGGTCGGGAGTTTGGCCTAGTGGTAGAGTGCTTGCCTAGCGTACATGAAGACCCGGGGTTAAGTCCTCGGTACCACATACATAGAAAAAAATGCCAGAAGTGGTGCTGTGGCGCCAGCCTTGAGAAAACCCAAGGATAAAGCTCTGGCCCCAAGCCCCATCCCAGGATTGGAAAAAAAAATGCTTTGGAACTTTGCTCCATAAATGGCAGACAAAACTCCAGCACTATTTGAAATCATTTCCCATGCTACACCGATCCTCTCCAATGTTTTTTTATCAACAGCCTTTCATCGTTAGGACCTCTCTGATCCACCTTAGGGAGAATTTCCTCAAATACTAATAGAAGCCGGATAAGGCCAGGATAGCAGATTTGAGCTACGATTAACTATGGTTTTCATCCGTCACCTATGCCTTTATGAAAGCGGCAGGGTAGTACGCGGTAGAAAATTCCCGGGTTCCTCTATATTTTGGTGTTTCTCTCCCTGGTGTACTTGGAAGACATAAAGATCTAGTCTCCCGCCTGAGCCATCGCGCACGCGCAAAGGCAGACTAGGCGCGCTCTAGTCTTTTGTGCCCGTCCGGGCTGGGCGGGGCGGGGAGGGACGAGGCGTGACGGGGCGTGGTTTGGAAAGACCTGCTCCGCCCACTTGAGGTTCCTATTCTTCCCCTCTGACCTCGGAAATAAGGGGGCGGACCTTCAGGGGCGGAAGTCGCGGTGCATTGTGGGCTCGCCTCGAGCTTTAGAGTTGAGCCTGAATGAAAGTGGCGCGGCGTCTCTGACGTTAGTCCAGATAGGAGCCGGAGGCGTCTGGGTCTCGGCTAGGGTTCGCGGACTTCGATCTTCGGTGGTCGGCGGGCCGAGGCCTCGAGTTGGGGGCAGCCTACGAAGGAGGGCGGCTCTGGGCGGTCCGGAGCCATGGCTCACAACAAGATCCCGCCGCGGTGGCTGAACTGTCCGCGGCGCGGGCAGCCGGTGGCAGGTAACCGGGAAGGGACCGCCTGCGCCCGGCCGGCCGGCTCACTTCCCGGGGCGGCTGCCGGGGCCGCGCTGGGCTCGGCGGAGGGCGTCGGGGGTCGGGGCTGGAGCCGCGGCTGGGGGCGGGTCAGCCGCCTGGCGTCCCCGCCCGGGGAAGGCTGAGGGTGCGAAGGTAAACGAGGGGCGTGGGACCGGAGCCGAGCCCCCGGGAGCTCCGCGGCGAGCACCGGGAAGCCTGTCAGGGTTCCCCCGGCCCCTCCGAAGGAGGGGAGCTGGGAGGAGAGGGGCTGTTCCCGGGCAGCCGAGTGTGTTGACGTTGAGCCGGGGAATAGGGAGGATTTTTGTTTCTGCTTTTAAAATGACTTTTGCGGATTCGACACGTTTTTCTTTTTAAACACACGGTCAACTTTTACTGAAGTTGGGGAACATTCCTGAAACCATCCTACTTGTTAAGCCAAAACTCTCCAGGATTATCTGAAATAAAGTTTTTTACTTATTTGTTTGTTTGTTTATTTAAAAGACAGGATCCCACAGTATAACCCTGGTTGTCATCAAACTGTGTAGCTTAGGCTGGCCTGTAATTCAGATGCTCCTATCCCAGCCTCCGCAGTTTGGGCTGGACTTAGGAACTCAAAGCATTTTTTTTTGCCAGTCCTTGGGCTTGAGCACTGTCCTTCTTGGGCTTTCTCAAGGCTAGAGATGTACCACTAGAGTCACATCACCACTTCTAGATTTTTCTATATATGTGATACCGAGAAATTGAACCCAGGTCTTTGAGCATGCTAGGGAAGCAAACTCCGGGCCCGCATTGTTTTTTAATAATAAAATTTGCAGAGGAATACATGAGTTTATTTTGGCCATAGGCAAGCAGTGTTGATTAATACAAATTTTAAGTTGGGAGGATAGTATATAAGAAAAGTATTGGTTGCTTCTGGATTGATTGAAGTTGATCTGGAAAGTTATTTTATAAACCAACAATTTAGGATGGAGGAAGCTTTCGACATACATTTGGAAACTTGGCATATTTATTTTTTGTTCCAATTACTACATTGTTTAACTTACTTCCCCTAACTCTTTCTACATATTGCCCTAGGACAGTATGTAGGACATCTCAGAATTTTTCTCTTTACCATCCCTTCCAAGTTTTCTGTGTCTTTTGGTAATTGTTTTCTAAGGTAATTATTTTCTGTTATTTCAGTCACTATTACATTGCATTTTCTAGAATTTTTCTAATAAATGGAAACATTATACACTCGTTTTGGTTTGGCTTTGCTCTGCATTATTTTTGAGACTCAGACTTTTGAATGTATTAGAAGGTCATTGCTTTTTATTCACTGTTTTGAACACACCATATTCTGTTTATTCAATTATTCAATTACTGGGCTGTTGCCATTTTTTTTTTTTTGGTGCCTGTCCTGGGGCTTGAACTCAGGGCATGGGCACTATCCTTGGCCTTTGTCAAAGCTAGTGCTCTACCACTTGAGCCACAGCACTTCTGGCCTTTTCTGTGTATGTGGTACTGCGGAATCAAACCGGGGTCTTGGTGCATGCTAGGCAAGCACTCTACCAGTAGGCCACACTCCTGGTCCTAACTTTTGGCTTTTTAAGTAATTTATTGGAGATAAGAATCTCAGATTTATTTTCCTGCCCAGGCCGGCTTTGAACTGTGATCCTTAGATCTCAGCCTCCTGAGAGGCTGGGATTACAGGCATGAGCCACTGTTGCTTGAATTGATTTTTTTTTTAATTAGTTTTGGGATATTTGAGACCACAGAAACTAGCTTCTAAATTATTGTGATTAAGTCACTGAATTTTTTTTTTTTTGTAATGCTACTGAGGCTTGAGTTCTTCCTGGAACTGCTAGTCAGAGCTGCTTGACATTCTACTGTTTGAGGCATGAGCTATGCCTCCAGCCTATCACTAAACTTATGGGTGTGATTAGTTATAGAACCTCAAGCTTCCTGACAACCAACTGGATCTCTGCTAGTATTCAATACTGCTTTTTATTTGTGATGCTTATTGGAGGTGAAGTTAAATGTAATTGAATTCTTTTTTTTTTTTTTTGTCAGTCCTGGAGCTTGAGCTCAGGGCTTGAGCACTGTCCTTGGGCTTTCCTCAAGAAAGAGCTCTACTACTTAAGCCACAGCACCACTTCTGGCTTTTTTCTGTGTATGTGGTACCTAGGAATCAAACCCAGGTCTTTGCACATGATAGGCAAGCACTCTACCACTAGGCCAAAGTCCGGATTTTGTTTGTTTGTTTTTTTTAAAGGTATAGGATGGTATGGGATTTGAGAATTTTTTGCTTGGTCTGTCCTCCAACCATGATCCTCTTGATCTCTATTTCTCAAATAATTAGGATTATAGGTGGGAGCCACCATACCTGCTCCACCTGGCCTTTTTTTTTTTTTTTTGCCAATTCTGGGACACTGGTCCTGGGGCTTGAACTCAGGGCCTGGAGCTAGCTTTGAACCACGATCCTCAGATCTCAGCCTCCTGAGTAGCTAGGATTACAGACGAGTAGCTAGGATTACAGGCCACCACACCAGGCTTTCTTTCCTCCTTTTAAGCTAATTATAACAGAAATGCAAAACTAACACATTATTTAAACTAAATGACATTTCAAACACAGTAAAACTAATGGAATGCTACCTAAAAGAATATCTAAGATTGAGCCGGCATGTAATCCTAGCTGAGTAGGAGGCTGAAATCTGAGGATCACAGTACAGTTCAAAGCGAGCCCCAACACTAAAAAATGTGCGGCTCTCATCTCCAATTAATCACCAGAAAAGGGGAAGTGGGGCTGTGGCTCAAGGGTAGGGCGGTAGCCTTGAGCTGAAGAGCTCAGGGACAATGCTTAGGCCCAGAGTTCAGGCCCCACAACTGACAAAATTTTTAAAAAAGGAAAGAGTTTTTTTCCTATGGTCTACTGTGTTTGACCCCATTGCTTTGGGCCTATGATGTGTCAGAACAGGGATCACATGATGCAGCAAAGCTGATGCTTTCATAGTGGCCAGGAACAAGAGAGACAGAAAAAGGGGTTAGGGACAAAGGGTACATACATTGTGACCTACTTCTCCAACAAGGCTTATAGAATTTCTCTTACCTCGCAATAGCCCATTAAGTTGTGAATCCATAAGTGTATTAATCCATGAGAGCCCTCATGATCCACACACCTTCTAAAGGACCCTGTTTGCATCAATGCTACATCTGCAGTAAGCCTTCAACACAGTACCCTAGTGGGGGGGAGGGGCTTATCAAATAGATATCTAGACAAATTGACTACATGGTGATATCCTTTATCCTTGTTCTGTGATTCAGAAAAAAGGTAAAAAAAAAAATCAATCTTTCTTACAGAAATAATCACTGGGATTATATTCTGATAGTTTTTCAGAGAGTGCCTTTAGTTTTCATCCTATCAATATTGTTGAATATCCTAGCATGCCTTAATCCTGAGATGTAGTTAGGTCCATTAGATGGAGAAATTTCCAGCTTCGTTTAACGAAGAAAAAAGAAAAAAGTCCTGTAATTAGAAATTTTAAATAACTAGCTGGGCCGGGTAGTGTGTTCTTGTAACCACAGCACGTGGCAGTCAGTCTAGAGGACCTGAGGTCCAAGACAGCCTTGGCTACATTTCAGGACCCTGTTTATTCCTTTTTCTTTTTAGTTTCACCTTATTCATTTTGGGTCATGGGGCTTGAACTTGGCTTGGGTGCTGTCCCTGAGCTCTTCAGTTCAAGGCTACCGCCCTACCTTTGAGCCAAGTCCCCCTTCCTGTTTTCTAGAGGTTAATTGGAGATAAGAGTTTCAGGTCCTGGGCTGGCTTTAAACCATGATCCTCAGGTCTCAGCCTCCTGAGACCATATTAAACATAACTGTCTGGGACAAGGACTCTGAAATCCCTTTGCTTTATATTACTTTTTCATTTATGTATTCGTTCATTTCCTCAGGGCTTTTTTTATTTTTTTATTCTAGGCTTGAATTCAGGGCCTGAGCACTGTCCTTGTTTTTTTTTTTCCTCAAGGCTAGAACCCTACCACTTGAGCTACAGCACTACTTTAGGCTTTTTCTATGCATGTGGTGTAAACTTGCAGTGTAATCTGAGCTGACCTCAAACTCCTGATCTTCCCCTTTCAGCCTTCTGAGTATAGGGAATACAGAAATTAATTTCATTGACTTCAACAGTTTTTCTTTTTTGATAATACTGGGATTTGAATTCAGGATTGTTCACTTGTTTACTCTGTTGCTTGAGACATGATTCTAGCCGATATTTGCTCTCTTAATGCTAGAGAAAGCCCATGTGGGCTTGTCTGCCTGTTGTAGCTGGGAGCTGGGATGATGGTATGTGCCCCTATACCCAGATTTTTCTGTTGAGATGAAGTCTTCATGAACTTTTTGCTGAGGCTGACCTGGAACATGTGCCTTCCAATCAGCCTCCCATGTAGCTGAGATAACAGCCATGTGCTACTGTACCCAACTATTGGTTGAAGGGGAGTGTCCCCTCTTAAACATTTTGCCCATGCTGGCCTCAAACTTCAGTCTTCCAGGTCTGTTTCCCAAGAAGCAAGGATTATAGGTATGAGCCACTAGCAATTACCAAGCCAGTATCCTTCTTTTTTTTTTTTTTTTGGCCAGTCCTAGGCTTAAGCTCAGGGCCTGAGCACTGTCCTTGGACTTTCTCAAGGCTAGCACTCTACCACTTGAGCCTCAGCACCATTTTTGGCTGTTTTCTATGTATGTGGTACCGAGGAATTGAACTCAGGTCTTCGTGCATGCTAGGCAAGCACTCTACCACTAGGCCAAACTCCGGGCCCTGCCAGTATCCTTTTAATGCAGGGTTCCATTCAGTCGTAGTTTTCTGCTATATTGTCAGTTTCTACAATTTACTTTGTTCCTAAACATTTCAAGGCAGTATATTTTAAATAATTGTTTAGATGGAGAGTACTTTATGAACAGTTGCTCTTATAGAATATTTTCACCTTTAAGATGTTTTCAGAAGGTGGTTCTGACATAGTTATAGGATTTTAACCTGAAACCATTTCTTTATATAGTGAAAATTGTTACTCATCTCAATTTTGTTTAGGAAGATTCTTGCCTCTGAAGACAATGCTGGGACCAAGATATGATAGTCAGGTTGCTGAGGAGAATCGCTTCCATCCCAGTATGCTCTCAAACTATCTGAAGAGTCTAAAGGTAAGAAGTACTGATTGCTACTGATTTGTGCTCTACTGCTGGATATGACTCCGCACTCCCTAGACAGGGCTGTGGTTTGAACCCAGGATTTTATATATGCTAAGTGTTCTACCACTGAGCTAAAACCTTAGTCCTTGCCAGTCCTTGGGCCAGTTGTGAGGCTTTATTTAGGGTCTGGGATCTGTTACGGAGCATTTTGACCCACAACTTCACTTCTGGTTTTCTGGTGGTTAAGTGGAGATAAAAATCTTTTATGGGGCAGGGAGTTTAACCTAGTGGTAGAGTACAAGGACCTGGGTTCGATTCCTCAGTACCACATACATAGAAAAGTTGGAAATAGTGTTGTGGCTCAAATGGTAGAGCTCTAGCCTTGAGGAAAGCCCAAGGACAGTGCTCAGGCCCTGAGCTCAAGCCCAGGACTGGCCAAAAAAAAAACAAAACAAAAAAACTTTTATGGATTTTCTTGTGTGGACTGGCTTTGAAGTGTAATACTTAGATCTCAGCCTCTTGAGTAGCTAGGATTATAGGCATGAACCACTGGTGCCCAGCTCTAGTTCTGTTCTGTTCTTTTCTGCCAGTCCTAGGGCTTGAACTTAGGGCCTGGGCACTGTGTAGACAACCTTTTTGCTTAAGGCTAGCACTTTGCCACTTGAGCCACAGTGCCACTTCTGGCCTTTTCTGTGTATGTGGTACTGAGGAATCAAACCCAGGGTTTTGGGCATGCTAGGTAAGCATTGTACCACTAGGCCACACTCCTGGCCCTAGTCCTTGCTTTTTTGAGGTGTGTTTTGCTATGTAGCCCAAATTAGCCTTGAAGTCATGATCTTTTCTGTCTCTTTTCTTATGAATACTATGACTAAGAGGCATGTACCTTACCTGACTTAGTTAAAGGTTTTTATGTGAGCATAGTGTTTCTTCTTTTGGGATAAATGGTCACAGGCATGATTGCTAGGTCATACAGAAAAGAAAGGTGTAGGTTTATACAACTACTAAACTGGGCTGGCTCAGTGATATTGTGCTTGCCTAGCATGCATGAAGCCCTGGGTTTGATTCCTCAGGACCCTATACACAGAAAAAGCTGGAAGTAGCTTTGTTGCTCAAGTGATAGAGTGCTAACCTTGAGCAAAAGAAGCTCAGGGACAGTGTCCAGACCCCGAGTTCAAGACTCATGAAGCAGAAATAAAGAAGCAGAAACCTCTACCACACTGTTCTTCAGAGTTGCTGTACCATTTTGCATGTCTATTAGGTAGTTTGTGTGTTGGCCTCCCAACTTCCTTGCCATAGCTTTTGAGTACTGAGATTATAGTTATATGTCACCACTCCTGGCCATTGGGTAGCTTTGTAAGAGTCAATGAACCTTTGTATATTTTTACATTATTCTGTCAGAAATGTCATTTTTATTACAGCCTATGGCTACTTTGACAAATTATACACACTAAATGTCTTGAAGCAGTAGATGTGTGCTTCTCACAATTCTTAAATTGAAAATCAAAATTTTCTTTCTTCTGGAGGCTTGGAGGACGAAGTTTTCAAGGCCCTCTCCTAGCTTATAATAGTTACCTGTAGTCTTTGATGATCCTTAGATCACAGTGCCATTATTCAAGTCAAGTATTCTCTTACTGAGCTATATCTCTAGGCCTTAAAGCTCCATCATTCTAGGCATTGCCTCCATAGTCATAAGATATTTTTCCTGCATGTTTCTGTGTTAAAATTTCTGTGTGTGCCTGGGCGTGTGCACAGGCCCATGAATTACTTATTTTTGGACATTTTGGGGATTTTTGAGACCTCAGTTCCTTGAGTTTGTCAGGCAGGCATTCTTCTACTTGAGCCATATCCTTATCCTTTCAGTTTCCTTCTTATAAAGATACTGTAAAGATACTAGCCTCATTTGGCGGGTGCGGTGGCTCATGCCTATAATCCTACCTTCTCAGGAGGCTTAGATCTGAGGATCAGGGTTCAAAGCCAGCCCAGCACAAAAGGACTTTTGAAAATAGGGAAGTGGGGCTTGGCTCAAGGATAGGGCGGTCATTTGATTAGAATCCATCCTAACCTAGCATACCTCATCTAAACTTGCTCATATCTATAAAGAGCCTTTATTCTATTTCCAAATAAGTTCACAGTTATAGGTACTTGGAGTTAGGACTTGAATATGTTTTGTTTTGAGACAGCATTTGCTGTGTAACCCAGGTTCCATTGGAACTCCTGATCTTCTTGCCTTAGTCTCCCAGGTACTGGAATTACAGGGGTATGCCATCATGCCAACCAGACACATCTTTTAATTGTTGGTTGTTGGGCTTGACCTCAGGGACTGGGTCCTGTCCCTGAGCTTTTGTGCTCAAGGCTAGGGTTCACCACTTTGAGCCACAGCTCCACTTCTCATTTTCTGGTAATTGATTGGAGATAAGAATCTTACAGACTTTTCTGCCCAGGTTGGCTTTGAACCATGATCCACAGATCTAAGCTTCCTGAATAGCTAGGATTATAGGCATGAATCACCAGTGCCCAGCCAAGCACATCTTTTTACAGTAAGGACACAGTTAACGCATAACACCAATCTTTATGGCGTTTTATTTTATGCAGTTGGTAGCCTTACAGTTGTATATTATATTAACACAATAAATGATTTTTTTTTTTTTTTTTTTTTTACCAGTCCTGGGGCCTGAGGACTATTCTTGGGCTATTCTCAAGGCTAGGGCTCTGCTACTTGAGCCACAGCAGCACTTTGGGCTTTTTCTGTGTATGTGATACTGAGGAATTGAACTGGGTCCTCATGCGGGCTAGGCCACATTCATGCATGCTAGGCTCTACCACTAGGCCACACTCCTGGCCACATTCTGTGAATCTTATAGCTTACTATGTGCGTCATTCCTATGGGTAAATAAAGAGTCACTTAGATTTTTTAAAAAAACACTTACTTTCATTGAGGGAGCTTTGCTATATTTATATTTTTTATTTGTAGCTAATTTATGAAGTTATCTATAATTACATTGAAAAATCACAACTAACATCTGTAGAGTGATATTTCCTAGGAAATGTGTAGAAGTTTGGACTTAGAAGATAGGTATTTGGTTTGCAGGATTAATGCTACATGTAAAGTATATAGAACAGTTACTGTCGCAGAGTAAGGGCTTTAATAAATGGTAGTTTTTACTATGTGCAGAAGATAGTTATTTTCCTTATGCATGAGTTGGGATTATCTTATGAAAAATACTTTCATGTAACATGTGGATGCATATGTGTGTACAGATTCACATTCACATAAATATATTATCTATACAAATTTACCACATGCACATTTATACATGCAACTATATGGGGCATGTGGAAGCTAAGTTACAGTAGTTTTTTTTTTTTTTTTTTGTGGGTTATGGGGCTTGAAGTGGGCCTGGGTGCTGTCTCTGAGCTCTTCAGCTCAAGGCTATCGCCTCACCCTGGAGCCCAGCCCCACTTTCGTTTTCTAGAGGTTAATTGGAGATAAGAGTCTCAGGTCCTTTTGTGCCTGGGCTGGCTTTGAACCTGTCCTCAGATCTCATCCTCCTCAGATCTCATCCTCTGGAGTAGCTAGGATTATAGGGTGAGCCACATCCCCGGATCTCATGATGTTTTTTCTTCCTGAGCTGGCCTTGATCTATGCATAATCCTTCTGTTCTTAGCCTCAGCTGTGAGCCAATTGCTTGGCTGGATTTTTGTTGCATGTGAAATTTAAATGTTTTTGCCATTTCCTCCTTGTAACAATGGAGTTTATTCATTGTGTAGTTTAGTCTTCTTTAGACAAGTCCATGGTAAGTATTCTATCCAAAGCAACAACAAAAACTAATGATTTGATTTAAGCACTATAGGTTAATCCTTTTGTCTTCTTTCCAGACAGTATGTGTCTGAGAATGTGGTGGGAAGTATGTGAATTATCTGTTTATTATTTGGACTTAGTTCAACTGTTCTTTTTTTTTTTTTTTTTTTTTTTTTGGCCAGTTCTGGTCTTGAGCTTGGGGACTGAGCACTGTCCTTGGACTTTCTTAAGGCTAGAGCTCTACCACTTGAGTCTCAGTACCACTTCCAGCTTTTTTCTATGTATGTGGTACTGAGGACTTGAACCCCGGTCTTCGTGCATGCTACGCAAGCACTCTACTACTAGGCCACATTCCCGGACCAGGATGAATTCTTAAAAAATTTATTTTTCTTTTCCATGTGTTTTCTCTCACTTCTTTTTGGCAGAATTTAGACTTTTAAAATGATTGGATATTCTCTATGCTTCCTATTTTCACTAAAAATGAAGTATTACATTTTTTTTTCAGGGCTAGGAACATGGCCTAGTAGTAGAGTGCTTGTATTGCATGCATGAAGCCCTGGGTTTAATTCCTTAGTACCACATACACAGAAAAAGCCAGAAGTGGCACCATGTCTCAAGTAGTAGAGTGCTAGCCTTGAGCAAAAAGAATCTCAGAAACAGTGCCCAGACCTTGAGGTCCCAGGACTGTCCAAAAAAAATTAAAAAAAAAATTTTTTTTCAAACCATTACTTTGTTTTATATATCCAGGAAGAAAAGAGAAAAATTACCTTAGGAATCATTTTTAACCTTGCTTCAGTGTACTTTTAGAAAATAGGAAGGTTATGAATCAGACAGAGAAAGGATTACACACATATGTTTGTGGCCTAAATGGCTTATGTTGTCTTCTAAGGGTGTGCTACAGTGTTAGTAAACATGAGCAACTAATGCAGGTGGTGGTGTGCAATGCTGAGGAGATGTGTGGCCAAAGATAGAGCTGTGGTCTGTTTCACATGGATGCCACCCTTGCTCCAGGCTCCTGTCTTATACAGCATGGCTGTAGAGACAGATGTGCACCAAAGTATGCCAGTGTTGTTTTCTTTTTTTGAGTTGACTTTTGTGCTGTTGAGAGTGAAGTCTCTTTTGCTTACCTTTCTGTTTCTTCATTATCATATATGTTGTTTTTATTGAGTGTCTTAAGTAAAAATTGGGTGAGTAGAGGTTCACTGAAGTTGGTTGGTGGCAGGGTACACATAAACTCTCTCTTAGTGTAGATGGGTGATTATGGTATTGCCATTTTTAGTCAGCTTGATTTGGAACAAATTCAGTTACTAGTAAATCTGCCCTTTTTTTTAAGGTTAAAATGAGCTTGTTGGTGGATCTGACAAATACTTCAAGGTTCTATGACAGAAATGACATAGAAAAAGAAGGTATCAAATATATCAAACTTCAGTGTAAAGGGTAAGTTATGAATTAAGAATTCTTAAATGAAAACCTTTCACTGAAATTTATATTCTCTTCTTTAAAATTTTCTTTTCCATGTTGTTAGACATGGGGAATGTCCTACAACTGAGAATACCGACACATTCATTCGTCTTTGTGAACGGTTTAATGACAGAAACCCACCTGAACTTATTGGTATGTTTGACTTTACTATTGTTAACAATTTTGTTTCACATTTGGGCTTCTGGTCTCCTTTTGCTAGTGAGCTTATAGGGAAATTATATTTTTATTTTTGTCTCAATCCGTTGCCCATGCTGTCCTACTGTCTCATCTTCTAAGTACTGGGATTCTAGACATGTATCATTGTGCTTGGTATTTATTAAAGGAAGAGACTTTTGTGTGTAGCTTGTTAAGTCCTCTTATTACTTCTCTCTACGTATGCTATCTAGCAAAACTCTTAAACACTACATTTTTTTATTAAAGAATTTCTTAACTGATTTTTACATCATATTTCAAATGACATGTTTAACGAGCAAGTATTCAAGAAGGGAATCCATATACAATCACTGGCACTTAGTTTTTTTTTTGTTAAAGAATTTATTAACATTGATTTTTACATCATATTTCAAATGACATGTTTATGGCACTTAGTTTTTAGAACATAATCAAAATTAGGCTAAGGGTTTGTATCATAGATACATATTAATCTTTGTAATAAAACATTATGTCTGTGGAGTCATAATTAAACACTACATTTTAAAGTAATTTTGCGTGTTTTTCTTGGTGTAATTGTTTTCTTTGGAGAGCCAAGAGAGAAAAACTGATTGTTTTATATGTTATTAAGTTATAGAACCCATTATATAGTAGATCGAAGTAGAAACATTTGCTTTGACTTGTTAAGTTTTGGACCACAGATGTTGGCAGTTGTTTATTGTAACTAATAATCTGAAGCTGCTAACAGAAATTGGCTTTAGAACCTATTGATAAAATATTCTTATTTTAAATTTATTATTTTGTTTATTTATTGGCAGTTCTGGGGCTTGAACTCAGTGTCTGGTCACTGTCACTGAGCTTTTTCACTCAAGGCTAGTCCTCTACCACTTTGAGCCACAGCACCACTTCTGTTTTTTTGGTAGTTAATTGGAGATAAGTCTCTCACGGACTTTCATACCAGGGCTGGCTTTGAACCTTGATCCTCATATCTCACCTTCCTAAGTAGCTAGGATTACAAGCATGAACCATTGATGCCTTTTAAGCAAAAGGCACTGGTGAATCATGTTTAAGAACTTTAAGGTCTTATAAATATTGGTCAGCTTTTGTATTTTATATTTTTAATTTCAGAAAAGAGTTTTCATCAGCTTTGCATACTTTCTTGTAGAAGCAAACTTGTTGACCAGCAATAGATATTTCTGATTTATTTTAAAAAATGTCTTGGGTTTATAAAAATAATTAAGAAAGGGGCTGGGAGTTGGGCCTAGTAGTAGAGTGCTTGCCTAGCATGCACAAAGACTGGGGTTCGATTCCCCGGTACCACATACGTAGAAAAAAACCAGAAGTGGTGCTGTGGCTCAAGTGGTAGAGCTCTAGTCTTGAGAAAACCCAAGGACAGTGCTTAGGCCCTGAGCTCAAGCCCAGGACTGGCCCCCCCCAAAAAAAAAAAATTAAGAAATAGGGGCCAGGAGCATGTGCTTGCCTAGCATGAAGAGAGCCCTGGGTTCGATTCCTGGGTATCGCATACACAAAAGAAAGCTGGAAGTGGTGCTGTGTCTCAAATGGAAGAGCGATAGCATTGAGAAAGCCCAAGGACAGTGACCAGGCCCTGAGTTCAAGTTCCAGGACTGGCAAAAAAATTCCTGATCTAATTGCTAATTCATAAATGCCTGTTGACTGTTCAATTATCAGTTGATAATTGATGGTTGGTATGAGTGTGGGCAAATTCTGTAGGCTTAATGGAAATTTAAAGTTCTTGAAACATAGATACTTAAAACTTTCTCTAAGGAAGTAAGCACTTTAAATTCACATTCTCTTTACTTAATTCTTGGTGTCAGATGTTTGTTATTACCATATATTAGCTGCCCTAGGGAAGTACCCCTTAATTTTTTTTAAGTTATGGAGATACACAAAACATATCAATTGCGGGCTGGGAGTTTGGCCTAGTGGTAGAGTGCTTGCCTAGCATGCATGAAGACCCGGGTTCAATTCCTTGGTACCACATATGTAGAAAAAAGCCGGAAGTGGTGTTGAGGCTCAAGTGGTAGAGCTCTAGCCTTGAGAAAGTCCAAGGACAGGGCTCATGCCCTGAGCTCAAGCCCAGGACTGCCCCCCCCCCAAAAAAAAAACCCCAAAACAACATATCAGTTAACTGAGAAAAGTAAAATGAAATCCTACATACTTATTATTCAGATTTAGTAATAAATGTTTTGCTTCTTTTCATCTTCTCATAACTTTCTGAGTACTATTATTTTTGTGTGTGTGTGTGTGTGTGTGTGTGTGTGTGTGTGTGTGTGTGTGTGTGTGCGCGCGCGCGCGCGCGCGCGCTGCTCTTAGGACCTTGGTGCTGTCCTTGAGCTTTTTGCTCAAGGCTAGCACACACTATCACTCCAGCCACAGCTGCCCTTCTGGCTTTTTGGTGATTAATTGGAGGATAAGAGTCACAGACATTTCTGCTCAGTCCAGATTTGAACAGTGATTCTCCTCAGATCTCAGCCGCCTGAATAGTTAGGATTACAGGTATCAGCTACCAATGCCCAGCTGGTTTTGAGTATTTTAAAGGAAACTATATAAGCTATATAAATGCCTCTGTAACCCTTCTATATGTTACCCTGACAGTAAAATACAATTTTAAAAAATAAATGCCTCTGTATTCATTGTTAATTGATAAGGACTTTTAGTTTTTATAATCAGTATGTTGCTTGATTTTAAATCAAACAGAATAGTTTATGAACTTTTTACTATCCTTAAATCTAGTTTGTTTTTAGATTTTTCTCAGTTATCTAGGCTTTGGCACTGACCTTGAATTACTTTTTTTTTTAAACGCAACATCCAAACTTTATTTAACAAAAATAACATGTAAAGACAAACAGGCACTTATATTAAGAGAGAAATTTTAAGCACCTTACAATAACCTACGTGCAGTTGGATTTAACTGAGCTCTGTTGCCATGAAGAATATAGTTCATGCATAGGTATTGATGAACTGTGCATTCTTTTTTCAAGTATTCACTGAAAACTACTACCCTTATGCACACATATCCATTTGAACATATATCCATTTGAACAAGACTTTGTTTTTGTTGCTCTTTTGGATGAGGTTGTCTAAAGAGAAGAATATGGGGTTCTGGTTCATGAAGCATGTAATAAACCCAGCCAAGACTCTGTTGGCCACCAAGTCTCCTCCAGTCCTTTTGAGACATCAGATGAGTTTTGGGAACTTGATTAGAAAGTTCTCTGGGTAAACATAGTGCTTGGCAAAGTACTTATGAGTAGTAGATGTGCTTGTGGGCCATCTTTCTGGCATGCAAAGGTGGAAAACGAAGTTTGCCCGGGGAAAAATGGGCATTGCACGGACACATGTGCGCTGTCTGCTGGGGAAAAGACTCAACTCACTGAACACTTTTTTCATTTCAAATGTCATGTTTAACAAACAAGTGTTCAAGAAGGGAATCTCAATATACAATCACTAGCACATAAATTTTAGAACATAATTCAAATTAAGCTGAGGGTTTATATGTAATAGATATGTACTAATCTATATAAAAAACATGTCTATAGAGTATATGTCCCATCATAGATTTTTATGTCTATGTATTTATGTTTGTATCTCTAAGGCCATGTCCATAACCTTGGGTACCCAAATATTGAGTCATTGCTCTTGTACTGTTTGGATTTAATATCCACATATTAAGGATACCATGTACCTTTTGTTCCTTTGATCTTGACTTACCTCACTCTACATGATTCACTCTAGTTTCATCCACTTCCCAGAGAATGCCATTATTTTTTATTTTCTTTTTCCATATATTTTTTATTATAATTAATAGAAGGGTTACATTATATTCACCATATAGAAGGTGCATTACTTCTCAAACATTGATACCCTTTCTCATGTCATGGTCCCCATGTCCCTCCCCCCGCCCCACTCATCTTGATTTCCACCCTTCCTTATCCAATTTCAAATAACCAATTAAGCATATAGAAAATATATCAGATAACGAGGTGAAATATTGTAACAATATGAGATAACCAAGGGAAGGTAAAAGAGATGAGAGATAACATAGTACTTTAAGGACAACAATCACTCCTTATATGGCTTTTGTTTCTATATCCTGGAGGTCCTTACATTTAGCGTCATACTATTTGGCCTTATGTATCTAGATTAAGGTTTCTACTGATTATGACAAATGAGGGAAACCACTGAGCCTATGTTCCTTTGAGTCTGGCTTACTTCACTTTATATGATTTTTTTTCCTTTATTAATGTTGATTTTTACATCATATTTTAAATGACAGGTTTAACAAACGAGTGTTCAAGAAGGGAATCTCTATTTACAATCACTGGGACTTAGTATTCAGAACTTAATCAAAATTAGGCTAAGGGTTTATATGTCATAGAAACATTAATTTTAGAAAATAAAGCATTATGTCTATAGAGTCATAGGTTTTTATATCTATATAGTTATGTTTATATTTCCATTACCATGTCCACAGCATTGGGTATGCAGATATTGAGTCTTCGCTCTTCTACTCTTTGGATTTAATAGCCACATATTAAGGATACCATGCGCCTTTTGTTCCTTAGGTCTTGACTTGTCTCACTTAACATGATTCACTCTAGATTCATCCACTTCCCTGTGAATGCCATTATTTTATCTTGTCTGTTGGCTATGTAGAATTCCATTGTGTATATATACCACATTTTCTGTATCCATTCATCTGCAGTAGGGCATCTGGATTGTTTCCATCGCCTGGCTATTATGAATAGCAGAGAGATGAACATAGCTGAGCAGGTGTCCTTATCATATCTTGGGTTAGGATGTTCAGGGTAGATGCCCAGAAAAGGTATGGCGGGATCGTAGGGAAGGTCTATTTTCAGTTCTTCTTTTTGACCAGTACTGGGCTTGGGCTCAGTGCTTGAGCACTGTCCCTGGGTTTTTTCTCAAGGCTAGAGCTCTACCACTTGAGCCACAGCACCACTTCTGGCTTTTTGCTACATATGTGGTACCAAGGAATTGAACCTGGGTCTTCGTGCATGCTAGGCAAGCACTCTACTACTAGGCCAAACTCCCGGCCCTATTTTCAGTTCTTTAAGAAACCTCCACAACTGCTTTCCAGAGTGGCTGAACTAGTTTACATTCCCACCAACAGTGTAGTAGGGTTCCTTTTTCTCTACAACCCCGCCAGCAACTAACTGTCATTGTCTGAGTTCAAAATCTTGGCCATTCTTGTTGGGGTAAGGTGGTATCTTAGGGTTGTTTTTATTTGCATTTCCTTTATGACCATAGATGATGAACATTTTCTCATATGCTTTTCTGCCGTTTTAATCTCTTCTTCTGATAAGTTTCTCTTTAGTTCCCTTGCCCATTTAGTGAATGGTTTATTGGGTTTGGGGGGGATTAATTTCTTGAGTTCCCTGTAGATACTGGATATTAAGCATTTGTCAGATGTATTATTGATGAATATCTTTTTCCAGTTGGTTGGCTGTCTCTCTACTTTTGCGACTATGTTTTTATCTGTGCAGAAACTTTTTATTTTTAGGTAGTCCCATTTATTGAGTCTCTCTCCTATCTGTTGTGACCCTGCGATTCTGTCAGGAATCATTTGCCTGTGCCTATGAGTTCCATTGTCTCTACTACTTTATCATGTAGCAGTTTCACGGTTTCCGGTCTGACGCTGAGGTCTTTGATCCACTTTGAGTTAATGCTTGTGCATGGCGAAAGGCTAGGGTCAATTTTTAGTTTTCTGCCTGTGGCTGCCCAGTTTTGCCAGCACCAATAATTGAATAGATTGTGTTTGTTCCACTGTATATCTTTGGCTCCTTGTCAAATACAAGTTGCCTATAGGTATGTGGTTCTATTTCTGGGTCTTCTATTCTGTTCCACTGATCTTCTGGTCTGTTTTTGTGCCAATACCAAGCAGTTTTTATTATTATGGCTCTATAGTAGAGTTTGAGGTCTGATATTGTAATACCTCCAGCATTGCTCTTTTTGCCTAGAATTGTTTTGGCTATTCTAGGTCTTTTCTTGTTCCATATGAATCTTTGAATTATATCTTCTATTTCAGTAAAGAATGTCTTTGGGATTTTGATGGGGATTGCATTGAATTTGTAGATCAATTTTGTAGTATAGCCATTTTCACTATGTTGGTTCTCCCTAGCCATAAGCATGGGATGTCTTTCCATTTCCTAGTGTCCTCTTTAATTTCTTTCGTTAAGCTTTTGTAGTTTTCATTGAAAAATTCCTTTACATCTTTGGTTAAGTATATTCCTAAGTATTTTATTCTTTTGGGGGCTATTGCAAATAGGATCATTTTCTTGATTTGGCCTTCTGTTTGTGTATTGTTGGTGTACAAGAAGGCTGCTGACTTCTGAAGGTTAATTTTGTATCCTGCCACTTTGCTAAAGTAGTTTATTACCATAGAAGTTTGGGAGTGGAGTTTGTTGGGTCACTCAAGTAGAGGATCATGTCATCTGCGAATAGGGGTAGTTTAATTTCTTCTTTCCCTATGTGGATCCCTTTGATGTCCTTTTTTTGCCTTATTGCTCTGGCTAAGGGTTCCAGCACTATATTGAAGAGAAGTGGAGAGAGTGGGCATCCCTGTCTAGTTCCTGATTTTAAGGTGAATGGTTCCAGTCTTTCACCATTTAGTATAATACTGGCTGTAGGTTTTTCATATATGGCTTTCACTATTTTGAGGAATGTACCTCTTATTCCTATTTTTTCTAGTGCTTTCAACATGAATGGATGTTGTATTTTGTCAAATGCCTTCTCCGCATCCAGAGAAATTATCATATGATTCTTATCCTTAGCTCTATTGATGTGATGCTTTACACGGATTGATTTGCGAATGTTAAATCAGCCTTGCATCTGTGGGATGAAGCCTACTTGATCATAGTGTGTGATTTTTAAAATTTGTTTCTGGATTCTGTTGGCTAATATTTTATTGAGGAGTTTTGCGTCTGTGTTCATTAGAGAAATAGGTCTGTAGTTTTCTTTTTTTGTTGGGTCTTTCCCTGGTTTGGGGATGAGAGTAATATTAGCTTCATAAAATGAGTTTGGTATTACTCCTTCTGTTTCTATTTCTTGGAAGAGTTTCAAGAGTATAGGTGTTATTTCATCTTTAAACGTCTTGTAGAATTCCGCAGTGAAACCATCTGGACCTGGGCTCTTTTTGGTTGGCATTTCCCTGATTGCTTCCGCAATTTCATTGTAAGAGATTGGTTCGTTCAATTTGTTTACCTCATCATTGTTCAGTATGGGTAGCCTGTATTTATTTAAGAAATCTACTAGATTTTCTTATTTCTTTGAATATAGGCCCTGGTAGTACTTATTCATTATGGACTGAATTTCTTGGAAATCAGTTGTGATTGTTCCTGTGGGGTCTCTAATCTTGTTTATTTGAGTCTCCCCTTTCCTTTTTTTGATTAATCTTGCCAGGGGTCTGTTTATTTTGTTGACTCTCTCAAAGAACCAACTTTTTGATTTATCTATTTTGTGTATAGTAGATCTTATTTCAATCTCTACTTCTGATTTTATTTTTGTTATTTCTGTCCTTCTAGTTGTTTTCGAATTAACTTTTTCTTCTCTAGGTGTTTCAGTTTTTTTTTTAAGGTTGTTTACATGCTCTTCTTCTGTCTTTTTAATATGCGCTGGTAGTGTGATAAATTTGCCTCTGAGAACTGCCTTTGCTGTGTCCCATAAGTTCCTTTGTGATGTTTCTTGATTGTCATTACATTCAAGGAAGTTTTTAATTTCATTTCTGATCTGATCTGTTACCCAGGAGTTATTCAGAAGTGTGTTGTTCAGTTTCCAAGTGATTGAATGTTTTTTGACTTTGACTGCATTGTTCAGAATTAGTCTGACTCCACTGTGGTCCGATAGAATGCATGGGATTATATCAGTCCTCTTGTATCTGCTTCGGTTTTCTGTATGAACTATTATGTGATCAATTTTGGAGTGTGTTCCATGTGCTCCTGGGAAAAATGTAAAAAATTTCGCCATTGGGTGGAAGATTCTGTGTATATCTGTTAAGCCCAGCTGGGCTGTGGTGTCGTTTAAGTCGATGGTGTCTTTGCTTAACTTTTGTTGAGTTGACCTGTCGTTTGTTGAGAGTGGTGTATTGAGGTCTCCCACTATGATTGTGTTTGAGTCTATCTTGTTCTGTAATTCTAAGAGAGTTTGTCTGACGGATTTGGGTGCTCCTGTGTTGGGGGAGTAAATGTTTATAACTGTAATAGTATGGGTATGGATTGTTCCCTTTATTAATATGTAATGGCTGTCTCTATCTTTATGTACTGATTTTACTGAGAAGTTAATTTTGTCAGAGATTAAGATTGCTACTCCTGCTTTTTTGCATGGTGTATTGGAGTGGAAAATTCATTTCCATCCTTTCACTTGGAATTTGTTTCTGTCTTTGGTGGTTGAGGTGAGTCTCTTGGAGACAACATATGGATGGGTGGTGTTTCTTAATCTAGTCTGCTGATCTGTGTCTTTTGAATGGATTGTTCAGCCCGTTCACATTTAGGGAAATTATGGAGAAGTGGTCAGTGTCCATTGTCATTATTTATTTTTACTTCTAAGTTTCTTTCTTTTTTTCCCCCTTTTGTGGTTAGTGAATTATAGATATTTGCTTCTTTATGGGGGTTCTTAATGTTCTACAATTTGTTCTCGATTAATTAATATTTTTTGTAATGCTGATTTAGTGTGCACGTATTCATAAAGCTTCTCTTTGGAGTGAAATATTCTTGTTTCTCCCTCAAATGTGAATGCTAGTTTTGCTGGCTATGTCATTCTGGGTTGGCAGTTATTGGTGTTCAGGACATCAATGATATTTTTCCAAGATTTTCTTGCATTTAGGGTTTACATGGAGAGATCTGCTGTAATTCGATTTTTTTTTCCCATTGTAGTATAGCTCTTTCTTTGTTTTTGCAGCATTTAAGATCAGTTCTTTGGTATTCAGGTCTAGTGTCTTTACTATGATATGTCTAGATGAGTTCCTTCTAGGATCTTGCCTGTTTGGAGTCCTGAAACCTTCAACAATGTATTTTCCCTTTTGAGGTTGAGGAAGTTCTCTGCTATGATTTTGGTGAATAAGGGTTGCATTCCTTTGTCTTGAAATTTGGCCCCTCATCAATCCCTATTATACGAAGGTTAGACTTCTTTGCTGCATCTGCCAGGTCTTGGATTTCTCTCTGGTGGATTCTGACTAATCTTTCCAAGGTGGTGATTCTCTGTTCCAGCTCTTGTGTTTTATCTTCTGTTCCTGATGTTCTATTCTCCATCTCCGTCAATCTGCTGCTTAATGCCTCCATTTTTGCTTGAAGTGTGGACACTGAGCTGATCAAGTCTGCTGATAGGGTATTGAACGTTTCTTCCACTTCTCTTTTGAATTCGAAGAGTTCCTTGGAAATTTCTTGCTTTTGTTTTTGGAATTCAGCCTTCATTTCCAAAATTATCTCCCTGATTTGAGTCATATTTCATGTCTCTTCAGGTGTCCTTTCTTGGGATGGTGACATCTCTCTGGTCCTTTCGCTCTTGTTTCCTTTTGGGCTTTGTGTGGGACTTTATTTATGTATGTCGTAATTTGTCTGCGCTCTCCTAGGTATGGAGAACTGTTTTTGTAATTCGCTCTGTGGTCAGTAGGTGGCAGTCTTTACTTGGATTGGGACCGGTGGTTCTGGGAATCTGTGAATACCTGTGGTTCTCAGCCAAATTGATTCCTCTGCTGACTAGGTCAGAGTTTGCAGTTTTTGCAGGTGTTCGGCCTGTTCCCAGAGGCTGTGTGCTGCTGCACAACTAGCTCTCAGCCCAGCCAGTGGCCTCACAGTGGGCTGTGGGATGGGTCTGCGCGCTTCAGTCTCAGCCTGCTGGGCAGATGGTTGGTTTTCCTGCGCTGTTTCCAGGGGCGGGCTCCTGGCCAAGGGTCTGGAGTTTGGGGGTTTCCAGGCGCTCTCAGCTGGATTAGCTGGTTTCTGCTCTGTTCCCAGGGGCGGGGCCCAGCCGAGGACGTGGGCTCCAAGGGCGGAGCCGCGCCTTTCTGATTCTCAGAAGGTGAGCTTGGGTACTGGTCTGCCCTTCAGTTCCCTGCTGTGTTTCCTCTGCTTTGGCCAGAGTCTGTGACTGTGGGGGGCCGCTTGGTGCTGTCTTGCTGGGGATTCCCAGCTGGAGGGTGTCCAGCTCAAGATTTGAGGGGGACAGATGGTGGCTCCTAGACTCCCGCACACCCCACCCGCTTTTGGAAGGCAGGGTCTCAGCGCCCCCCACTGTCCAGATCCAGTGGCCTGGGACAGGAACCTATTGGGTGGGTGGTAGCCGGGACACCTCCACCCCTTTTGGTGGGGTGCTGGGTCTTAGCGCCCGTCCGCCTGTCAGTCTCCAGGCCTGCCTGTCAGTCTCCAGTCTGAGGCCTGGGGGAGGAGGCTGTTGGGAGAGTGGGGGCTGGGATAGCTCCGCTTCCCTTGGTGGGGTGCTGGGTCTTAGCTCCCGCCCGCCTGTCAGTCTCCAGTCAATGGCCTGGGGGAGGGGCCTGTTGAGGGAAGGGACAGGATTCTAAATTCCTTGCTCCCCTGCACTTGCCAGTCTTTCTCGGGCGGGGTAGAGGGGTCTGAGTTAAGTTCTATAGCTCGCCACCAGCTCTGCTTTCCCGATGGATTTGGAGACCCGCTGGGCTACTCACTTCTCTGCCTTTGGCTGTGGACTGCTCCACGGTGTTGGAGAATCGGTCACTCCCCTCGGATCTCCACTGCTGTGGTCCGCGTCTGGGTTCCACTGCTTGCTGTTCTGGTCTGCACTGGTTCCTGTGTCTGGCTTCTGCCGCTTGCTGGCCTGGTCCTGTGTTTGTTTCTGCAGTGGTCAGGGCTGCCCGGCCCAGTGCCCTCCGCTGCGGCTTTTCTCGGCTTGGAGCCCTCGGTGAAGGGTGGGGGAGGGGTCCTCGCATTTGGAATTCTTTGAGAAAGTTGGATGTAAGCTTTATCTGGATTTATTTTCTGGTTTGAATCCTTCTCTGTTGCTTCTTGAGTTTGTTGTTGTGGATTTCTTAAGGTAGTTGGCTTGTGGGATTCCCTGGTTCTCTCTTTTTGTGGGAGAGAGCTAGGCAGCGTCCCTGTTGTCTCGGTGCCATCTTCCTCTTGTTCTGAATGCCATTATTTTATCTTGTCTGTTGGCTATGTATAATTCCTTTGTGTGTATATACATACATACATACCTACCTACATACATACATCACATCTTTCAATAAAAATGTTAGAGAATTGAAAATGAATCATTTAACCAGACAGAAATTTTGTCATGTTAGTAATATTCACAAAATTATTAATTTTATTTTCAAAGTACTTAAAATAATTCTGAATAGGTCCTGGAAGAGAATTTAGGAAAAGTAAAATTTCTATTCTGAACAAATTTCTTTAGGAAAGTTTATTTTGAGAGGTTTTTAGCTAATACAAAGGTGATTCCTAGAGACTTGACAACAAATTAGTATTTCTGTGCTATATAATATTGCCTCTAGTCAGTTGTTTGCTAATTACCTTCAACTAACATTCAATACCTAGATGAATTTGCATCGCCATTAGTTGATTAAGTTTTGCTCTAGTTTTCAGTTTTTTTTCACTATCTTTTAAATGTATATATACCATTGATCTCGCTCTTTTTTTCTTTTTTTGTTGATCGTGGGGCTTGACCTCTGGGTCTGGGCACTCTTCCTGAGCTCTTTAGCTCAAGGCTACCACCCTACCCCTTGGCCTGGGCATTGTCCCTGAGCTCTTCAGCTCAAGGCTACTGCTCTACCCCTGGAGCCACAGCCCCACATCTGGTTTTCTGGTGATTAATTGCAGATAAAAGTTTCAGACTTTTTAGTGCCCAGGCTGGCTTTGAACCATGATCCTCAGATCTCAGCCTCCTGAGTAACTATGAATACAGGCATGAGCCACCTGGCCTGATTGCCATTGATCTTTTATCCAGTATGACATTGAATAAATTGGAAACTTCAGTTTGTAGATTAAAGATAATATGTGCTTGTGTCATTTGCAGTGTTTGATGAAAGTGCCTCCTTATTTAAATTTTTTGGAGGTCTTTAATGAAGAATCTTTTTTCTAATGCTCTATAACACATTCTATGTAACTTAAATAGACCAATTATTAACTTACAAGCTTTTTAGTTATGCAAACATAGAATATAATTAAAAACTGAATCATTTTAATGACAGGTTGGAACTGCAAGAGAAAAATTGTCCTGTGCGGTAACATACTACATTTAATCAAATGCTTTATTTTTTAGGTGTTCATTGTACCCATGGTTTTAATCGCACTGGTTTTCTCATATGTGCCTTTTTGGTGGAGAAAATGGATTGGAGGTATTTATATCTTATGTTGGAAGAAAATGTAATAATTTATAAAATATTGTATTGATGTTTTAGTTGTAGCACTTTATATTGTCACGTGTTTTCAATTCATGATTAGGATAATGTAAAATGAATTCCATTTTTGATATATTAATCTTTTAGAATTTTGTTCATTGTTTTGTGCTGAACAGCACTGTAATTGAGGGCTTGTAAATGTTTTTAAAATTTTATTACTATTTTATTTTTTTGTGGGTTATGGGACTTGAACTCTCTGTCTGGACATTGTCCCTGAGCTCTTCAGCTCAAGACTACTGCCCTATCTCTGGAACCACTGCCCCGCTTCCTGTTTTCTAGTGATTAATTGGAGATAAGAGTCTCACTTTCTTTAATGCCTGGGCTGGCTTTGAACGGTGATCCTTAGATCTCAGCCTCCTGAGCAGTTAGGAGTACAGACATGTGCCTGAATATTTTTTAAAATATAATTTTATTGTTATACTGTGTGTACAGAGGGGTTACTATTTCTTCTTCTTTTTTTTGGGTGGGGGGGCCTGTCCTGGGACTTGAACTCAGGGTCTGAGTGCTGTCCTTGGGCTTTCTCAAGGCTAGAAGTCTACCACTTGAGCCACAGCACTACTTCCAGCATTTTTCTATGTATGTGATACTAAGGAATGGAACCCAGGGCTTCAGGCATGCTAGGCAAACACTCTACCACTAGGGCAAACTCCCTGGCTTGGAGTTACTATTTCAAAAGTGAGGTAATGAAGCCATTTTTTTTTTGTTGTTGTTGTTGTTGTTGCTCTTTGGGCTTGAACTCTGGTCCTGGGTGCTATCTCTTAGCATAAAGAGGCTCTCTGCTCAGAGAGCCTAGGTTTAGCATAAAATCTAGTGCTCCACCAGTTGAGACACAGCTCCATTTCTGGTTTTTGAATGGTAATTAGAGCTAAGAATCTCATGGGGATTTTTCTACCCTGGCTGGGTTCAAACCCTGATCTCAGATCTCAGCTTCCTGAGTTGCTAGAATTTCAGATGTAAGCCACGGGCACCTGGCATAAGCTCATTTCTTTTTGGACAATGGTACCATTTCCTTTACTTTCCCTTAGTTTTCCATTCCTGTCCCTGAACTATTTATGAATTTTTCCCTATACTTTTTTCTCATTTCGTAGAATGATGAGAGGCAGATTCTTTTGACATTCTGTTTGTATTCTGTTCTTTTTCCTTTAGATAGTGTCTTCCATACCCGTTAAGTGTTAGGAAAAGCCCAGAATGTTATGTTATGGAAATATGTTGGCCATACCTGTTAAGTAATAGGAAAAGCTTACAATGTTCTGTGACAGAAATATGTTGGGACAGGGTATAGGTTAAGCTAATCAACATATCTTTATGGACATAATGTTATTTGTGAAACATATTTTTAGATTTCGAGAGATTAGAATCTTCATGAAATTCCTAAGAGAATGGGATATTACTAATAGAATTTTTTCATTGACTGATCACAGGTCATTATTTATGCTTATGAAGCTTCTTACACCATCCATGCTTTTCTGAATATAAGCTGTCAGAAGTACATATCAGACTGTACATTTTCCTTTTACCCATTCCCAGTAGTTCTCTGCTACATGGACTTCCCAGCTCTGGCCATTCAGATGCTGTACAGAGTAACCCTTGATTCCTGTGTTGCACTCCGCAATGCTTACTTCTTTCTCTTATAACTTGTACTCTTAGGGCCTGGATCTTTTGGAAGTTTCTGAAAAAATTTATTTTTGTTTATATTTAGTACTCACACTATTCGCTGCTGTTTTAAAGACTCAGGCTTTAACCTTATATGCTTTACTTAAATTCTTCTTCAGCAGTCCTACCCGCAAGTCTATGACAAACTTGTAAAAATGTAGTTTTAGGGGTTGGGAGTGTGGCCTAGCAGTAGAGTGCTTGCCTAGCATGCACGAAGCCCTGGGTTTGATTCCTCACATACACAGAAAAAATGGAATTGGTGCTATGCCTCAAAGGGTAGAGTATTGGCCTCGAGAAAGCTTAAGGACAGTGCTCAGGCCTTGAGTTCAAGGGCCTAGGACTGGCAAAAAAAAAAAAAAAGTTTTAGAGGAATTTTCAGTATCGCTCATATCGAAACCATCTCCAACTCAATTTGTCTCTTATTTGCATGCCTTGAAATTGAAAACTGGTTTTTCCATTTTATATACCTGTTTTATTTTATATAGTATCCTGAATATTAATGTTTGATAGGTTTGCATAAATGGAGAAAATGAGAATTTGCATGGTGTTTATTTCTTATAGTATTGAAGCAGCAGTTGCTACTTTTGCCCAAGCCAGACCACCAGGAATCTATAAGGGTGATTATTTAAAGGAACTTTTTCGCCGCTATGGTGATATAGAGGAAGCACCACCACCACCTCTATTGCCAGATTGGTGTTTTGAAGATGATGATGAAGAAGATGAGGATGAAGATGGAAAAAAAGAATCAGAACCTGGGTCAAGTGCTTCCTTTGGCAAAAGGAGAAAAGAAAGGTTAAAACTGGTAATGTTAAAAAATAATACAGTACTCGTTACCTTCTTAATCTTTGTAAACTTATTGGGGTTTGGGAGAGTGGGATGGGATGTTGGCTATGTTCTTTTACCTAGGTTTGTAAAGCTGTTTCATTTTAGCTATTTCTTTTCCTCTCCCTTCTTAATCACCTAGACAAGTTTTATTTTATTTTATTTTTCTGGCAAATATTTCTGTTTTATTTATTTATTTAGCCAGTCCTGGGGCCTAAACACTGTCCTTGGGCCTTTTCCTCAAGGCTAGCACTCTGCTACTTGAGCCACAGCGTCATTTCTGGCTTTTTATATGTATGTGGTACCAAGGAATCGAACCTATTTGAGCCACAGCATCATTTCTGGCTTTTTCTATGTATGTGGTACCGAGGAATCGAACCCAGGTCTTCATGCATGCTAAGGCAAGCACTCTACCACTAGGCCAAACTCCTGGCCCCTCTGTTTTATTTTTTAGACAAGTTTTATTTATTTATTTATTTTTAATTGAGCTCAGGCTGATCTAGAACTTGAACTTCTTCTGCCTCAGCCTCTTAAGTGCTGATATTACGGGTATTTGCCATCTACCTGCTCATTGTGGCTATTTTTAAAAGTCTTCTATAAGACCCTCCCCATCACCCCATAAGGTCTGTATGTTTGTTGACCTAGAATGCTTCAATCTTATGAGTGCTGAGAATAAACTACCATGTCTAGCTATTTCTCTTTTTCCTTCCTTCCTTCCTTCCTTCCTTCCTTCCTTCCTTCCTTCCTTCCTTCCTTCCTTCCTTCCTCACTCACTTCCTTCCTCCCTCCCTTCCTCCCTCCCTCCCTCCCTTCTTCTCTCTCTTCCCTCCCTCCTTCCCCCTCCCTCCCTCCCTCCCTCCCTCTTTCCCTCCTTCTCTCTCCCTTTCCCTCCCTTTCCCTCCCTCCCCCACCCCTCCTTCCCTGTCTTTCTGTCTCTGTCTCTTTCTCTCCTCCTCTCTCCCCCTCTGTGTGTGTGTGTGTGTGTCTGTCTGTCTGTCTTGTCTGTCTTCAGTCCTGGTTGGAGCACTGTCTTTTGCTCAAGGCTATCCAACTTTGAGCCACATCTCTGCTTCTGGGTTTCTGGTGGTTCATTGGAGATAAGAGTATTGTGGACTGGGGCTGGGGCTGGGGCCAGGGCCGGGAGTTTGACTTAGTGGTAGAGTGCTTGCCTAGTATGCATGAAGACCTGGGTTCAATTCCTAGGTACCACATACATAGAAAAAGCCAGAAATGGTGCTGTGGCTCAAGTAACAGAGTGCTAGCCTTGAGGAAAGCCCAAGCACAGTGCTTAGTCCCTGAGTTCAAGCCCCAGGACTGGGGGAGGGGGTGGGGGAAGAGTCTCATGGACTTTCCTGCCTGGGCTGACTTCAAACCACAGTCCTCAGATCTCAGCGTCGAGAGTAGTCAGGATTATAGGCATGAGTCACCATTGCCTTGCAGAAAATATCTTATTGAAAGAAAGAAGAATTAACCCAACGGATATTGGAGAGTGGAATAGGGAAAGTAAAAAATAAAACCAAAAAAACCTTTTGCAGATAGTTTTGGTAAAAGTATTATGGCAAAGGGACAGAGCAGAGAGAAAATGAGTTGCAGCATTGGATAAAATGCTGAGCAACTGGTTATTTGTATAAACTTATTAAATCTTTTTGTGGTAATGTTGAGAAAGCATTTGGTTTAGTGTCGATAATATTGTCTACACATGATACCTGTCTACAAGTGTAGGTAACATGTTAATGTTTTTAAGACTTGATACTTTTGCCTTTGCTTTTTGTTTTGCTGATTTCAGAAATCAACACTTCTTAAATTTTCTTAGAAAATATTTTTTTTAAATGAAACTGGCTGTCTTCATGTAAAATTAAAAAGAAAGCTGCTTTTTCAGAATAAATGCTGAATATTGAACTTGATGAATGTTCTCTGTAATTAGAATCTGTATGCTAATTTATGAGGATATTGATGCCATCTAAGTTTTATTTATTTATTTTTTTCTTTTTGCCAGTCCTGGGGCTTAAACTCAGAACTCAGGGCCTGGGCACTGTCCCTAAACTTCTTTTGCCCAAGACTAGCATTCTGCCACTTGGGCCACAGTACCACATGTAACTTTTTCTGTGTGGTGTTGAGGAATTGAACCCAAAGCTTCATGCGTGTCAAGCAAGCACTCTACCACGAGGTCACATTCCTGGCCCCTGAGTATTCTGCAAGCACTCTATCACTAGGCCAAACTCCCATCCTGAGTATTCTTAATAACTAAATATGTTACGAATTTTATTTCCCCAGTTGAGGTTTATATTTTTAAAACTCTTTTTCTTTCATTTACTATAGTTAATGGTAGAAATGGATTTAAGGTTTTTTTTTTTCTATGCACTCAGATTGGTATAAAACTGTGTAAATCAGGCTGTCCTTGAATTTGTACTTGGTACCCAGAATGCTAGGATTACAAGTCTTTGCCATCATTCCTGGCATTAGAAATTTCATTGACTGGTCAATAGAGGTGATGCTCTAATAAGAAAGGTACTGTACTACTGATTCTTTGGCTCATAAAACATCATCATCATGGTTATTTAAGGCATGTAGCACAGAATAGAGATTCTATAACTATATGAATTGAGTTAGAGGCAGAAGCTAAAGCTGCAGTTTACAGGAAAGAATTAGGACTCTTCTTACTTGTTGGAGAGGATACATGTATACTGAATATTAAATGCTTTTTCCCATCTAATTGTTGTGAGTGGCTTCAGTTGCAAAGTCTTAGCCTGAAGGTTGATTTTTTAATTTATAAACCTTATCTTTTATTCCATAATTATATTAACAGAATTGTTTTGTATTGATATTAGCTTTTTTTTTTTTTTTTGTCTTTTGTGGTACTTGAACTCTGGGCCTGGGTGCTGTCCCTGAGCTCTTCAGCTCAAGGCTAGCACTCTCTTACTTGAGCCACAGTGCCACTTCCGGTTTTCTGGTAGTTAATTAGAGATAAGAGTCTCATGAACTTTCGTGCGTGAACTGTGATCCTCAGATGTCAGCCTCCTGAGTAGGTAGGATTACAGATGTGAGCCACCAGTTCCTGGCTGATGTCAGCATTCTCATGGGCTGGAAAGTAATTTTGCATATATCTAGATTAGATTTTTTTATTCTTTAAAATGTTCAGTAGTGTTTTTATTACTATTTAAGTAGTTGTACCAAGAGGTTTCAAATACACAAGGTAGACTATGAGTATAATATCTTGGGTAGTGTTACTTTTTCATCATTTCCCTATCTCATTGTAATCTCAAGTAGTTCAGGTTTTGTACATTGTACATTGAGTATAATGACTGTATCTGCTTACCCTTCCTGCATTCATGTACCTCCTTTTGTCTTATTTCCTTGCCCTTGCCCCCAATCAAACCTGTTTTAGTTTGATGGTTTTTGTTTTATTAAACAGTTCATTAGTTTTTCAGAGGAGCTGCACTATTGGATTCCTCCTTAAGTATATCATCCTTTAGTCAATGTGTTCGTGTGTGTGTGTGTGTGTGTGTGTGTGTGTGTGTGTATATGTGTATGTGTATGCATATGCATATACATGTAAGCCTGTATATGCTTCCATGTATGTTTGTATTTAAATATAACTTTTATGTATGAGAGAAGACATGTGCCATTTGTCTGACACTGACTTATTTCACTTAATATAATTGTTTCTGTGTCTATCCATTTCCCTGCAAGTGACGTATTGTCTATGGTGCAGCAATGAACATACCATCTATAGTATAGTAGTGATCATGATTCTGTAAGTGTCTTTACCATGTCCTGACTTACCATGTTCTTAGTAAATGAGTAGATGCTCAAAAATGGTATCCATGGATGATAGGGTAGTTCTGTGTTCTGTATTTTGAGGAATTTCCAAACTACTTTCCAAAGTAGTTACATTAGCTTACATTCCCACCAGCATTAGTTATTGTTTATATCCTTGATGAAGGCCAATCTTTTTTTTTTTTTTTTGGGCGGGTCGGTCATGAGGCTTGAACTCAGGGCCCAGGTGCTGTCCCTGAACTCTTTTTGCCAAGGCTAACATTGTACTTCTTTTAGCCACAGCTCTACTTCTCATTTTTGAGTGGCTAATTGGAGATTAGAGTCTTATGGGGACTTTTCTGCCTGGGCTGTCTTTGAACTGCAATCTTTAGATCTCAGCCTTCTAGGATTATAGATATAAGCCATCAGTGCCTGACTAGAGGCCAATCTTACTGTAGTGAGATGGAATCTCTGTGTTGTCTTGATTTGTATTTCCTTTATAACAAGAGATGCAGAGAATTTCTTCATGTGTTTATTGGTCATTTTTGCTGCTGCTTCTAAGAAGTCTGTATTTAGCTCCTTTGCCCATTTATTAATTGGGTTATTGATTTTTGGGGGGATCAGTTTCTTGAGTTCTTTATGATTTCTGGGTATTAACTCTTGTTGGATGTACAGCTGGTAAAGATCTCCTATTCTGAGGCTGTCCTTTGCTGTGATGAAGTATTTTAGCTTGATGTAATCCAATAGGATTCTATTCTTTGTGCCCCTCCCTCTCTTCTTCCCTCCCTCCTCCCTCCACCCCCCTTCTCTCTCTCTGCCAGTCCTGGGCCTTGAACTTGGGGCCTGAGCACTGTCCTTGGGTTTTCTGAAGGCTAGAGCTCTACTATTTGAGCCATAGCACCACTTCTGGCTTTTTCTATGTATATGAGGTACCGAGGAATTGAACCAGGGTCTTTGTGCATGCTAGGCAAGCACTCTACCACTAGGTCAAACTCCTGTCCCCAGGATTCTATTCTCTAATTTGCTGAGCCCCTGGAACTCAGAAATGTCCTGCCTATGTCAGCATTCTTTGTTTAATACATAAATATTAGTTATACTTCATTCCTGTAAATATTTCAAAAATAGCATTGCTATGAAATAAGATGCCTCATAATTCTGAATAAAAATGTTTAGATTAAAAAGTTATTGGAGCCGGGGCTGTGGCTCACCCCTGTAATCCTAGCTACTCAGGAGGCTGAAATCTGAGGAATGCGGTTCAAAGCAAGCCCAGGCAATAAAGAAAATGAGACTCTTATCTCCAATTAATCACTAGAAAACAGCAAGTGGGGCTGAGGCTCCAGGGTAGGGCAGTAGCCTTGAGCTGAAGAGCTCAGGGACAGTGCCCAGGCCCAGAGTTCAAGTCCCATGACTGACAAAAGAAAAAGTTACTGGAAGTAATAATTTCATGTTGATATATCCACTGATATGTCTTATCCACTTTTTTCTGTTGTTATTCTAGTTTCAAAAGGTACAGATTTTGGGTATTTATCCTCTTGAAATCCATACCTCACTAAAGACACTCCCATTCTCCAACTATTGAGGCCTGGATTTAAATTTTGTCCTTTATCACTTGAGTAAATAAATATTTATGTCTTATTTATCTATGAAGTAAATATAACACAATATATTTTACATTGTTGTAAGGGTTAGAGAAAATATAAAATGCCAGATTCTGTGGTAGTCTTAGTGACAGTATGACAGTAGTAGGTAAGTTACTGTTACTGTTATGGTTAGTGAGAATTGTCTGGGGAGTGCTTTGACAACATTATGGAAACACCAAGATATTTATGCACACTGAAAAGTCATATTCTGATTATGGAAAACTAGTGTACAAGCCCAGAAGAGTTTGTTTCTGTTTTTTTTTTTTTTTTTGGTCAGTCCCAGAGCTTGAACTCAGGGCCTGAGCACTGTTCTTGGGCTTTCCTCAAGGCTAGTGCTCTACCATTGAGCCACAGCACCATTTCTGGCACTGAGGATTCTAACCCATTCTACCACTAGGCCATGTTGTCAACATGGAGTATCTCCACCCTCACCTTTTGTCTGTCTCCTCCACTTCTGTCTTGCTGTTTCTCTTACCTCTTCTCTCTCCCTCCCCTCCCCCTTTGCTTTTCCATTACCCCCCTTTACTCCCTCTCTTCTCTCTTTCCTTTTCTACCCTCTTCCCCCCTTAAGTAGCCAGGAAGGCCTTGCATTTTCCATCCTTTTAAGTTCTGGGTATACAGCTGTGTGCCACCATGTTTATGGAGGAAACCATTTTCGTTGTTCTGACTTAATCAGATTTGTGAAAATAACTGATTTTTTTTGTAAATGAATTGGCCTTTATTAAAACCTTTTTTCTTTCTTTTTAAAGGGTGCTATTTTCCTAGAAGGTATAACTGTTAAAGGTGTAACTCAAGTAACAACTCAACCTAAGTTAGGAGAGGTACAGCAGAAATGTCATCAGTTCTGCAGCTGGGAAGGGTAAGAAATACATGTTTTAGGATTTAAATAAAAGCCTGCTACAATTAAATTAATATTGACAATGGCATACCTTCTTTGTATTTAAAGTTGCTATGTTTACCTACAGTGCTTAAAAAATGTATTCTTTTTAAAGATAATCAGTAATAACCAGATTATTTATATATCTTCCTAAAGCCGTAATAGAAAACTGCTTTTGTAGCCATGTAATGTTTGTTTAAATCTTTGAGTATATTGCTGCTAATTAGTGTTTCAGTTGATCTAATCAGTTTATTTAAGGAGAAGAAATACAACTTGAATATGCCTCATGTGTCTATAATCAGATGTGTGGGAAACACAACTTTGAGTATGTTCTGCTCCCTAGCATGCTTTGGAAAAAGGAGAGAGTCATTGCTTTTATCAGTTACTTTTTATTCTTGGGCTATAGAAGAAAATTGTAATGTAGCTTGAATGTGAGAAACAAGGTTATTATTTGTTAAAATTTTAATGCGAATTCCCAACAAAAACTTTTATTATTGGTGCATATCTGATAAATGAGCTAGAAAAAATTTAAAAGATGAAAATAACAAAAATAACATAAAATAAGAAAAGCCAATAAAATAATACTGGTCTTGATGTTGTGTGAAACCTTTGCCAGTATACCTTATTATCACCCTATATTTTTCTTATTTTATATTTCTAGGTATTTTTTGGAGCAGAATTTTATCAACTCTTGCTGCAGAGTTATGTTGCATGTTATGATGGAAAAATAATGAGTTCAAGATTGTATCATGTTTTTTTTTTTAATTTTTAAATAAAAAAATTTTTTTTCCCCAGTTATGGGGCTTGAACTCAGGGCCTGCACACTATCCTTGGGCTTTCTCAAGGCTAGTACGTTACCACTTGAGCCACAACACCATTTCTGGCTTTTTATGTGATATGGAGGAATTGAACCCAAGGCTTTGTGTATGCTAGGCAAGCACTCTACTACTAGGCCATGTTCCTGGCCCATGCCTCATGTATTTAAGCTAAAATTTAAACTTTTTCCTATGGTAAATGACTTGTATATGTTCTTGCCACATACTATTTAGATCATACATACTAATATTTTAGAATTTGTTTAGTAATTTAATATTGCAGTGGTAATTTCTAACTATGTAAAATTGGATTATAAAATGTTCAGACAATGATAATCTTTCATTAGCATTTTTTTTTTTTTTGTGAAAGGTAATAGTACTCCAGTTGCAATAAATCTCACGATGGGCAGAATATGTGATAAATGTGAGCCTCATTTTAGATTGGTTTACAGCATGTATTGCTTTGTATGGATTCTAGCCATAATGGTAACATTATGTTTTAAGGTCTGGATTCCCTGGAGCACAGCCTGTTTCCATGGACAAGCAAAATATTAAACTTTTAGAGCAGAAGCCCTATAAAGTGAGCTGGAAAGCAGATGGTACTCGGTAAGTTAAATTTATAAAATAATTATACAGATACTCCTAATGCTTAAAGAACATTGCTTTGTTGTTAGTGCAAGTTTATTCTTGGGAGTGTGAATTTCTGACATGAACAGTAAAATAAATGTGTTTAAAAATGTTGCATAGCTTTTACGAGGCTGGGACAAGAGAGCAGATTAGAACTATATGCCATTTTCACTCTGTGGATGGAAAGAATCCAGTGACACAAAGACCAGGTTCAACGAAGAGAAAGAGTGGTAAAAAGAAAATAGAAAGTACAAAGGAGATGACAGGGAGATAGAAAATTATAGAAAAGCAACTGTAAGAGACTAAAAGTGGCAAGGAGTTTGGAGCTAGTTCCTGGCACTCCCTTCTGTGAGTGTGATAGATAGCTCTGTATCCATCTTGAGAAATTTCTCTGTGAATCTAGGGACAAGAAGCAGTAATAACTGATTAATAAGCACAGATTCTCAGTGAAATCTTTGCAAACCGAATTCGGCAGCTCATCAAAAACAACATTCATCATGATCGAGTTGTTTTAATCCCAGACATGCAACATACATCTATCAATGAATATAGTGCATCACATAAATAGCGCCAAGAGCAAAAAAATCACATAACTATCACTATTAAAGCAGAAATGGCAACCCTTTATGATAAAAGTTCTAAAGAAGCTAGGAATAGAAGGAACATTCATAAACTTATAAGCTTTATATAACAAACCTATAGCCAGTATCATGTTAAACAGGACAAAACTGAAATCATTTTCCCAAAGTCTGGAACAAGGCGTGAATGTCTATTCTCCCTGCTTTTATGTAGTATACTACAGTTCATAGCCAGAGAGTTAAGACAGGAGAAGAAAATAAAAGGAATTCAAATAGGGAAGAAAGAAGTAAAAATTATCCTTATTGTAGATGATAAGCTCCTATTCTTAACAGAACCTGCAGACTCTACAACAAGTTCATAGCAGAATAAAAAATCTTGCTCAGTACTCTTTCTGTATACCAATAGTGAATAGGCTGAGAAAGAAATCAGGAAGATAATTCCATTCGTAATAGCCTCCCCAAACAGTAAAGTACCTTAATATTAATCTAAAAGTAAATGACTTCTCCAGTGAAAACTGTAAGATCTTAAAGAAACTAACACATCAAAAGATGGAAAGACCTTTCATGCTGATGTACTGGCAGAATTAATACCGTAAAAATGATGATTCTTCATAAGGAAACTACAGAGGGGAGGGATGACATTGTCTCAAAAGAAATATATTTATTATGTGACTTATGTAACTGTAACCCCTCTGAATAATACATTTATAATAATAAAAAAGGAAAATACAGATTCAATGTAGTACCCATTAATATCACATCATTCCTCAGAGAATTAGAAATACTAGTTCAAAAATTTATATGGAGGCACAAAAGACTTTAAAGTAGCAAAATCAATTTTAAATAAAAAGAAATACATACTGCTAGAGGAGCACAATACCAAACATTAAATTATGCTATACTATAGAGACAAAAATGGCTTGGTGCTTGCACAAAATATACCTGAAGACCAATGAAACAGTATAGAATGCTGAGGAATAAATTACCCAACTACAGAAACTTACTATTTGATAAAAACCAAAAATACACGGTACAGAAAAAGCCTATTTAACAAGTGGCAATGGGAGAATGGGGTATCCACTTGAAGGAAACTGAAACACGAATGTTAGTTTTATATATATATATATATATATATCAACTCCAAATGGATCAAAGAGCTCAAATTAACACTTAGACCTTTAAATCTATTACAGGGAAATGTTTTCTGAATAGGACTGCAGATGCCTAGAGGATGGGAAAAAGAATTGACAAATGGGATGACATTATATCAAAGAGCCAAGAGACAAATTTTTAACAGATTAAGAATTAGTATAGAGGGTTGGGAGTGTGATCTAGTGGGAGAATGCTTGCCCAGCAGGAAGCCCTGGGTTCAATTCCTTGGTACCGCATACACAGAAAAAGACAGAAATGGTGCTGTGGCTCAAGTGGTAGAGCATTAGTCTTGAGCAAGAGACTCTCAGGGACAGTGTCCAGACCCTGAGTTCAAGCCCAGGACTTCTTTCTTGAAAATAATTTTATAGTTTTATTTGACACTGGCTGATTAGTTCTCATCCATATTGACTATCAATTTTTGAATGTGGTAACAGGGACATAGGTTACCAGAGTGTAAAGCTTGTTTGGTGAATCTTTATCTTCGTTGTGCTTTCTGGGTAACAGCATGCGGATCGGATAGGGACATTCCTTATTCCTTTGGCCCAGACAGCTTTGTTGAGCCTGATGTGGATGTGCACATTGAGAGTCTCCGTCACTGTCATGGTAAACTTCCGAATTTCTTTGAGCTCATGTGGGGCACGCTTCTTAAAGCCCACTCCATGAATGAGCTTGTGAATGTAGATGGTGTATTCTCTGCTATCTTGTATGGCAAAATGGCCCTTCTTCTTCTCATCACCCTCCTTTGCAGGAGCCATGAAAAACTAAAAAAATTAAACACCATGAGAACACATACTTCAGTTAACAAATGTGCAAGCAAGCAAAATAGACAGTCCTCAAAATAAGAAATACAAATGGCCAGTAGATAGAATGAAGAAATGTTTGCCCTTCAAGGAATTGCAAGTCAAAACTATATTAAACCTATAATCCTGGTACTCAGGAGACTGAGATCTAAGGATCAAGGTTCAAAGCACCTGACACTTATCTACAATTAACCTCTAGAAAATGGGAAGTGGGGCCTGGCTTTAGGGTAGGACAATAGCTTTGAGCTGAAGAGCTCAGGGACAGCAGCCCAGGCCCAGGGGTAGGGTGGTAGCCTTGAGCTGAAGAGCTCAGAGACAGTGCTGAGGCAGAGTGACTAAACAGTTCATGTGTAACTAGAGTATATGTGGAAGTTACTGGTGCTTGAATTCAGCAAACTATTGTGATGGGTCTGATGGTATATATTTTAGGCTTTGTAGGTCACATGGTAATTTTTCATAAGTACTCAAAAACTCATAATAAGCACAAAGTAGCTATATCCTACTACATTTACACAAACAAATGTGTTCCAGCAAAACTTTATTTTACAAAGCAAAAGCCTGTATTGGCCTTTAGGCCATGGTTTGCTAATCCATAATTGAATATATTCTTTTTGAAAGATAATCTTCAGGTCTCAAATGTTCTTTATAAGATAGTGTAAGAAATGAGCTTAAAAAAAGAATATAAATTTGATATATCCTTTTTTGAGAAAATGCCTCAGTACATTTTAAGTGTTGAAATAAGTTTTTCTTCCTATTGTGTTTCATCTCCAAGTCTATTTCCTTTTGGGTGCCAAGTTGATGAGCTACCATGTGAAGCCATGCCTTCCAGATCCAACTTTTTGCTAGTTATCTGGAGTAAGTCTCATTGATTTGTCTGATAGTTCTGGCTTTAAGCAGAGATCCTCAGATGTCAGCCTCTTGAGTAGCTAGAATTATAGGTATGAGCAATTGGTGCCTAGTTTGACAAGATTCTTTAAAAAATTTATATTATTTTTTATTAAAGAATTTATTAATGACAAGATTTTTAATGTAACTGATTTATTAATTGTATGCATTTGAGAAGCATAATATATATATTTTTTTCTCATAATATATATATTTTGCCAGTCCTGGGGCTTGACAGTGGTCAGCACTTTCCTTGGGCTTTCTCAAGGCTGGAACTCTACCACTTGAGCCATAGCACTAATTCTGGCTTTTTCTGTGTATGTGGTGATGAGGAATCAAATCCAGAGCTTTGTCCACGTTAGGTGCACACTCTATCCCTAGGCCAAACTCCCGGTCCCATAAGAATAATTTTTTGATGCATTAGTTTTAACACTGTACTTAATTTATGATTCCTTCTATATGTGCTGACATAAGTACTTAGTAGCCTGTGAGTAGCATGCTGTAGAAATAGCTGTTAATTGAGTAGAATAATTATAACATCTTCAGGAAGTTTCTGTTTTTGCTTTTGTAATAGTTTTTACAGAATAGTGTAATTATCTCAGTTACTTAATAGCTTGCTTGGATCCTTTGATATGTTTGTAGCTTATGTTAGTTTTAGTAACTACAGTTAATGTTCAGATAGGAGTAGAGTAGATAAGGTAATAAATGCTAGACTAGCAAGATTAGTAAAGAGTCTGAGTTGATTTTCAGTGAACTACAAAATAATGATATTTGGGAACAAAATGAGTATATTAAATTAGGAGCAAGTAGATGTTATATATAGTACTTCTTTTTGTAGGGGTGGGGGTGGGTCTGTCATGGGGCTTGGACTAGGCTACTGCCCTAACCACAGCATCACTTCCTGTTTTCTGGTGGTTAATTGGAGATAAGAATCTCACAGACTTTAGTGCCCAGGCTGGCTTTGACCCATGATCCTTAAATCTCTGCTTCTTGAGTATCTAAGAATACAGGCATGAGCCACTGAGCCGGGCTTGTATATAGTACTTCTATTTAGGTTTGCTCACTTAACTTTTACATTTCACTTTCATCAAACAAAATATAGATTTTTGCTCAGTTTCCTTTTGGCAGTAAAAGCAAATAATTCCTTATCATATATAAAAACTCTTAATAAATCATTTTTTTCTTCTTTTTTTTTGTTGTTCCTGGGACATGAACTCTGGGAGTAGGTGCTGTCCCTGAACTTTTCAGCCCAAAGCTACCGCCCTACCCCTTGAGCCACAGTGCCAGTTTTGGTTTTCTGGTAGTTAAATAGGGGTAAGAGTCTCACCGACTTTAATACCTGGCCTGGCTTTGAGCCAGGGTCCTGAGATCTCAGCCTCCAGAGTAGCTAAGCTTACAGGTGTGAGCCACTTTCCTGGCTAATCTTGATTTTAAATAAGAACTTACCTACTCTTATTTACTAACAAATATTTTATAGCTATAACATAGTATGTAAAAAATGTTTTTTGTAGTTTTTATTTGTACTTAGGATCTCATGCATGCTAGGCAAGCACTCTAACCCACAAAGTTGTATCACTAGCCTTTGGAAGGACTTATGAGCTAGTAATGGGGGGCTTAAATTCAGGGTCAGGGAGCTCTTCCCTTTTTTTTTTTTTTTTTTTGTTGGTAGTGGTCCTGAAATTTGAATTCAGGGCATAGTTGCTATCTCTGAGCTTTTTTGCTCAAGGCTTGCTCTACCACTTTGAGCCATAGTTCTACTTCTGGCTTTTTGATAGCTAATGGGTAATAAGAGTCTTACAGACTTTGAAGCCAGAGCTGGTTTCAAACCACCATCCTCAGATCTGAGCTTCTACAGTATCCAGGATTACAGGTTAAGAGCCACCAGCATCCCCACCACCTCCCCCTTTTTTTTAACCAGTCCTGGGCCTTGAAACAACTCAGGGCCTGGGCACTATCCTTGGGTTTTCTCAGGCCTAGAGCTCTACCACTTGAGTCACAAGACCATTTCTGGCTTTTTTTCTATGTATGTGGTACTGAGGAAACAATCCAAGCTACGCAAGCACTCTACCCCTGGGCTAAACTCCTGACCCATCTTCCTTTTAAAAAAAAATGTTAATTATTTATTTATTTTTGTCAGTCCTGGGGTTTGAACTCAAGGCCTGAGCACTATCCTTGAACTTTCTCAAGGCTAGAGCTGTACCACTTGAGCCACAGTACCACTTCCGCCCTTTTCTATATATGTGGTAATGAGGAATGGAACCTGGGTCTTTGTGCATGCTAGGCAAGCACTCTACCACTAGGCCAACCTTCCAGCACCTATTTTTAAAAATTATTTATTTATTGTATGTATTGTATGTATTGTATGTATGTATGTATGTATGTATGTATGTATTTATTTATTTATTTATCTTTTGCCAGTCCTGTGCTTGAGCTCAGGGCCTGAGCACTGTTCTTGGGATTTCTCAAGGCTAGAGCTCTACCACTTGAATCTCAGCACCACTTCTGGCCTTTTTCTGTGTATATGGTTGAACCCGGTCCTTTGTGCATGCTAGGCAAGCACTCTACCCCTAGGCCAAACTCCTGGCCCCTAATTTTTTAATTTTTATGATATGTTTCATAAGAATTACTCTTAGGGGCCAGGAGTTTGGCCTAGGGGTAGAGTGCTTGCCTAGCATGCACGAAGACCCGGGTTCGATTCCTCGGTACCCCACATACATAGCAAAAAGCCGGAAGTGGTGCTGAGGCTCAAGTGGTAGACTGCTAGCCTTGAGAAAGTCCAAGGATAGTGCTCAAGCCCTGAGCTCAAGCCCAGGACTGGCCAATAAATAAATAAATAAAAGAATTACTCTTAGGTATTCAGGCTAGTTTTCTTACAACTGGGAAGGACATGATAAAGCTATGGCCTCTCTCCCTCCTTCCCTCCTTCCCTTTCTCTTCCTCCCCTTCCCCCCCCCCCTCCGTCTCCACCATTATGGGAAGAGACTAATTCAGAGATTTAAATTTACTAGGCATAGTTGGCTCTGAAAATACAGGTTATTTCAATTTTCAGCCACATTTGGAGGCTGTTCACTTTAATGCTCTGTATAATTATATAATTTAAAACAGTAATCCAGTGTGACATTTAGCCATTAAGGATATACCTGACGATTTATCCACTAAACAGCGAAAACAGGTCCACATAAAATGCTGGTGCTTAATATTGCTTATTGTTATAGCAGACAATGCCTTTGAAAAGCTTTAGTACGTGGTAAACTGTGTTCATTTTCCTCAGAGTCCATTTTGAATGTAGCTGTTGTTTTAGTTATTTTATAAGGTAAAATAGGCAAAAGCAAAAAATCCAGTATTTTATTTTTTGTTTATTTTTTATCACTGATCTTAATTTCTTTATTAATATACATATAATTGTGACATTACTCTGCATGTATATAATGTATTCATCAGTCCCTTCCCACAATCCTAAGACAATTTTAACAGGTTTCATTGTTCTACTTTCATAGATAACAGTATTCTTTCAGTTATATATACCCTATTTCATCCTCATTACTTATACTCCCCTTCCAGAAATTGCTTCTCCCTTATCCTCAATTGTGCCAGGGATGGAACTCAAGGCCTTGAGTTCTCCCCTGGATTTTTCATCATACCTGTCACTCACCTACTTAAAACCACCCACTTACATTCAATATTTTGCCAGTAAATTGGAGAGGGTCTTAGATTTTTTTTTTTTTTCTAGGCAGGCTTCAAACTGAGAGTGCAGATCCCAGCATTTTTTTCCTGTCACTTTTAGTTTGGTTTTCATCTTTTGTTCTTCACTAGATGGCAGCAGAGGACCGGCTTTAATTTGTGCTTCAAATTCTAATGCTATCCATTGCATTGTATATCTAACGTTACCTCAAAATACTAGTTTGGGATTATTAACAATTTAGTAAGGATTAGTGGAATCATGTGTAAAAAATTACTGGAAGCATATCCCATTTGACAATGTTGACATGTTCTTTTGTGCACTGTATTTGAATTATGTTTGTAGATGATTATGCAAAGTCATTTTGGAATTATTCTTGTAAAGTAATAATTTAGTTATATTTAAGTCCTTGAAGTGTTTTTCCAGTTTCAAGAAACTGAGATGTTCTCATGTGGAAATCTCAGAGGGAAAATAATAATATAAAAATTCTTTGTTTGTTGCATGTTCTTTCCTTCCTCTTAATTGTGTTGGAAGTATGAAGGAGTTTAATAGAAAACCTTGATATTGGAATGTAATAGCATTTTTAGATGCTGATATTTATGTTCATAAGATGGAAGAGTTATTTTACCTGCAGATGGATGTGCAGAACAGTGATTGTGATTATGAGAATGTACTATAAATGTATATTTTGAGAAAGTTCAGTATCTGTATTTCTAATACATAGTATATTTTTTCAAGTAACTAAATAGATCTATCTATATATGTATGTATGTATGTATGTATGTATGTATGTATGTATGTATGTATCTATCTATCTATCTATCTATCTATCTATCGTGTGTGTGTGTGTGTGTGTGTGTGTGTGTGTGTGTGTGTGTTTGTGTTGCCAGTCCTGGGGCTTATACTCAGGCCTGGGTACTGTCCCTGAGCTTTTTTTTGTTCATAGTGTTCTACTACTTGAGCTACAAGTCCACTTAGGGCCTTTTGGTGCTTAATTGGAGTTAAGAATCTCATGGCTGGTGCCCTGGTGGCTCACGCCTTAATCCTAACTACTCAGAAGGTTGAGATCTGAGGATTGTGAGTCAAAGCCAGCCAGGGCAGAAAAGTTTATGAGATTCTTATCTACAATCAACTATTCTGAAAAAGTTGCAAGTTGTGCTGTGACTCAAGTAGTAGAGTATTAGCCTCAAAGAGGCTAAGGGGCAGAGCCCAGGACCAGCAGAAAAAAAATAAAAAAAAGATCTCATGAACTTTTTGTGCTAGCTTTGAATTGTGAATCTCAGATATCAGCTTTCTGAATATCTAGGATTATAGGCATGAACCAGTGGAGCCTAGCAATTTTTGCAGTTTTTTTGATGATAATTAGTTTCTCAAAAGTATGAACAAGGTGAAGATTAGAAGATAAGTAATTTAACTCTGATAGGTTTGTTTGTTTATTTATTTATTTTTGGTTGTGGGGCTGGCTTGAACGCTGGGCCTTGGTGCTGTCCAGCTCAAGGCTAGTGCTCTACCACTTGAGCCACAGCACCAGTTTTGGTTTTCTGGTGGTTAATTGGAGAGATGAGTCTAATGGATTTTTGTGCCTGGGCTGGCTTTGAACTGTGATCCTCAGATCTTAGTCTCCTGAGTAGCTACGTTTACAGGTGTGAGCCACTGGTACCGCTTGATAGGTCTCTATAAAATGGTGAAAGCTGACCTGAAGATTTTATAAGCAGCTCATCTTAGTACAGGATGTCCCTGCCTCTCTGTCCAACTTTGGTATTACTGTTGCTGATACTTTTGCTGTTGGGTAAATTTTCTTGGACTATTTCATTTCAGTAATGTTTTGCAATTTGGGGTGCTAATTTTCAAAATTCTTTCATGTGGACAGACACTATAATTTTGTCTGTTCATGAGTTATTTAGGAATACTGTTTAACCCTAGTTAATGTCATTTTGATGTTTTCAACAAGGTTGTATCTACAATCTTTTATTGCCTCTTTTAGACAGAAAACAAGCTTTTAGTTTTTGTCAGCTGTGAAATCAGTGAGCTTAAATAGTTATACTAGCCTTGAAAAATAATGTTTATGTCTAACAGCCTGCCTTAAGAAGATGTCAGAGTACTGACTCTTTCACCCTTTATATAATTCTATAACTGTTGTAAAGCAAATTTTTCAGTTTTTTGAGATAAAGTTTCAGAATAGTTCAGGCTGGCTTTGAATTCTCCCGTTTTAGCCTTATTTTGTGCTAGGATCATAAGTATGTGCAGTTACAGCTAGGTCATTCATTCATTCATTCATTCATTCTTTCATTCATTTATTGTCAGGATCTAGCAGTGTAACCCAGTCTGTCTTTGAACTGATGTTCTTCCTGTGTCCTATCATCCTGAGTGCTGCCATTATGAATGTGTAACACCATGCTCAGGCATGCAAACTTCCCTTTGGTGTGAACTGCTCTAAATCTTCACATGTAATTTTTATATTACAATAAACTTAAATTTCTCCTTGATAGGATTTTGTTTTTGGTACTAGTAAATGGAAGATGAACTTATTTAAAACATATTGAGGAAGGTAGATGTAATTTTATTTATTTAACATTTCCCCATGTGCCTGAAATAAAACCAGTCATCATTTGTACATTTTCACATGTATTTTTTGTTCCTCTTAGAAATACCCTTAAAAATACTGACTTCTGGGGCTGGGAGTTTGGCCTAGTGGTAGAGTGCTTGCCTAGCATACACGAAGACCCGGGTTCGATTCCTCGGTAACACATACATAGAAAAGCTGAAAGTGGTGCTGAGGCTCAAGTGGTAGAGCCCTAGCATTGAGAAAGTCCAAGGACAGTGCTCAGGCCCTGAGCTCCAGTCCAGGACTGGCAAAAAAAAAAAAAAAAATTACTGACTTCTGTAATCCTATATACTCAGGAGGTTGAGACATAGAGGGTTGTTTGAAACCCGTTGGGACAGAAAAGTCTGTGAGACTCCATGTCCAGTTAGTCTGGAAAAAGCCAGCAGAGCTTAAAGTCATGTTCAACTGTTAGAGTGTTGGCCGTGGACAAGCATGCAGAATGAGCTAGAGGCTTCCAACTACCATGGCTTCATAGTACTAAAGACAAAAACATCTTAGTTGTGCTGTTAGTTCATTTCTAAATTTAAAACAAATAATGCAAGATCTTTTGGTGCAAAGTTTATGGTAAAGCATGCCTGTGTTAAAAATATTGTGTCTAGTGTCTGTTAGATTGCATCTTTTTTCTTTCAGTAAAATAATTTTTTGAAAAAAGTCATTGTGTGAGTGGAAATTATATAAGAATACAAAAGCATGTTACTTGTTTTTAAGAAATTTCTGATTGCTGATAAATTTTACATGGCTACTGGTTTACTTCCTACTTAGAGCCACTGGATAAAATATTTTGATGTATGCAGTTATTTTGGTTTGCGGAAATAAAAATTAGGGAGGAAAATGAGTTTGGGCATAGTTAAGAAAATGAAAAATGAAAATGTCCTTAAATGGGTCAAGGTAGGCTACCGCCCTACGCTTGAGCCAAGCCCCACTACCTATTTTCTATTACTTAATTGGAGATAAGAATCTCAGGTCCTTTTGTGCCCTGGCTTGGCTTTTAACCTTGATCCTTAGATCTCAGCCTCCTGAGTAGCTAGGATTACAGGTGTGAATCACCATACTTGGCTGTCCTTGGACTTTCTTAAGGCTAGCACTCTACCACTTGAGCCACCACACCACTTCTGGCTTTTTCTATGTATGTAGTAGGGAGGAATCAAATCCATGTCTTTGTGCATGCTAAGAAGCACTCTGTCAGTATGCCCAACTCCCAGCCCGGGAATCTTATGAGTTCTGGTCTTTGGACCTTTGGATGCTTAGGCTAATAGAAGAAAATAGTTATAGTAGTAGCTTCTTAAACTCTTCATTAATATTTAAACCTGTTAGTATTAGCAGTTGCTGAGGCATGAATCTTAGTTAAGTTTTGATTGCCATATCAATTCCCATTTCTTAAGTTGTTTTCAGAATATTGTGAGGGGTCTTTTTTTTTTAACAGATAAATTTGTTTTTAATAAAGGAGTTAATTTTCTTTCAATCCTATATAAAACAATAGCAATTAAAAACTTCATTTTTGAAAGTAAAATATTTACATATGAACAAGTAACTGTGCAAAATGTACATGAAAAAATGGAAAGACAGGGATTTTCCTAAAAGATAAAATAAAAGTGTAACAGTTCTCAGGTATGGATAAAAAATACTGATCAGCGTTCAGTTCACACGCAAGAATTCATGTTTAACGCGAGAATTCACACAGAGAAAGCCAAAATATTTACAATCATAAAAGTACTATCAATAGACAATTTAATACAATAACCTCTGAAACTATAAAGAACCAATTAGTATATTTGTAATAAAAAAATAGGTACAAAGAAGGGACTTTGCTCTGGACGTCTGTAAAGTCTGCCCACAGCTTGCATACAGTCTCTTAGCAAAATAATTATAGTTTACATAGCCATTTTATGTTATGTGCCAAAAATTATGCACAATTACTGACAAAATACACCAACCATTTTTCAACACTTGATTCACACTGAGAAACAGTCTTTTGATGATTCTTCTCAACTCTGATTTTATTTAATCTAAGTTTTTACTTTTAGCTAAAAAACACAGTGCAAGTAAAATATATTTATGCTGAAAAAGTTTTCATTTCCTTTAACTTTACAGCTTCACAAACTGCAGCAAATAAACTTCATTTGTACAGATGCTCAACACATTCAGGGAGGGGCCCGTGCTGATCCTAAGCAGAAGTGAGGGGTCTTTTATCTTCCTAGCTTGGACCACCTTATTTGCTGTCAATTGGCTAGACCTGGGATGTTTGCCATCTTAGAAATGTTGTGGGAACAGTATAGAGAATGGTAACAGCTTTTTTTTTTTTTTTTTTTTGGTTGGTCATGGGGGTTGAACTCGGCCTGGGCACTGTCCTTGAGCTCCTCAGCTCAAGGCTACCACCCTACCCTTGAGCCAAGCCCCACTTCCCGTTTTCTAGAGGTTAATTGTACATAAAAGTCTCAGGTGATTTTGTGCCGAGGCTAGCTTTGTACCTTGATCCTCAGATTTCAGCCTCCTGAGTAGCTAGGATTACAGGTGTGAGCCACCTCACCTGGCTGATAACATTTTCTGTAGAGATACATGTACATTGAGGCTTTGTCATTGTGGCAGTAGAAAGGAGAGTGCTTTACCTATTTCTCGATTAAGGAAAGAAAAAAAATGGTGATTCCAGAAAATTAAGCCATCTTAGGAGACTCAACTAGCTGGAGGCACAAAGGAAGTCTCCCATTATACTTGCAACACTTCATTTCCCATTTTCAAGGAGTATTAGGTAAACTTTCATTGGAACATAGTGAGAGCTTTGACTGAAAGTAGATTCATTAGCAGATATTCAATTAGTCTACTCAATTGTGAATTTCAAAAATTGTATAAGATATGAAAATTAGATTGATTGAAATTAATTTAAAAATTTAATTTAATTAATTTTTTAAACTTTTTATTTTATTTTATTTATTTATTTATTTATTTTTATTTTTTTGCCAGTCCTGGGCTTGGGCTCAGGGCCTGAGCACTGTCCTTGGACTTTCTCAAGGCTAGTACTCTTCGTGGATGCTAGGCAAACACTTTAACCACTAGGTCAAACTCCCGGCCTAATTTTTTAAACTTATCTGTACTTTTTATCTTGATTTGGGATCAAAACAAAATTTTTGGGCCGAGAGTTTGGCCTCGTGATAGAGTGCATGCATGAAGCCTTAGGTTCAATTCCTTGGTACTACATACATAGAAAAAGCCCGAAGTGGTGTGATGGCTCAAGTGGTAGAGTGCTAGCCTAGAGAAAGCGCAAGGACAGTGCTCAGGCCCTGAGCAAGCCCCAGAACTGGCCAAAAAAAAGAAAAAGAAAAATTCTGTAGTTAAGAGAGGAAAAATCTGTTATGTATAAACTTGGACAGATATTTGGGTGAAAGCATTTTCTTTTTTCATGTTTTAATTTCTTTTGTTTATTTTTACATCTGTTATCTGTCTTTTCTGTTTTTCTTTGCAATGTGAATGTTGAGGGTGGCTAGAGGTTGTCTAATCTAACTGGGTTTCTTGTTAAAATGCAACTTCTCATTCAGTAATCTGGGCTGCAGCCCAGGAGTCTGTATTTTTTTAAAATTTTTTTTAGGTACGTTCCCGGGTGATGCCAAATATTGCTGATCCTGGGGCCCAAGAAGCTCCTTAACTTTTCTCAAGTTATAAAATGATGATAACAAAGCTGAGGAGAGCCAGTGGTTTGTTGAGATCTTCTACCTAATCAGTAATAGCAGACCTTTAATTCTTAATTTGACAAAAGTCATTTCCCAGGATTAGAAATAAAACGGAAAAAAATCATCTTCTGATTAAATGCTAGTCCAACTTTATTAAGATTGAAGCATTAAGATGTGTCTTTAAGAGATAAGAATGTGGCTTAGTGGTAGAGCTTGAAGCCCTGGGTTCAGTTCCGCAGTACCACATAAACAGAAAAGGCTGTAAGTGGCTCTGGCTCAAGTGGTAGAGCACTAGCCTTGAGCAAAAGTTCAGGGATAGTGCCCAGGCCCCAGGACTGGCAATAAATAAATAAATTGTGTCCTTTAAATTTTTTCTTTTCTGTTATTGCTTTGAGGAATTAAAAACAAACAAACAAATAGATATATTCCCGTACATGCAGTGGTTTTAGGTGACTACATTTATTTAGTAAACTCAGTAGATGGAATTTAGTGCTTTCTTTCTCTCTGAGACAGAGTTTCACTCTGTAGCCCAGGCTGGCCTTAAACTGCAGGTCATACTGCTTCAGCCTTTCAAGTGTTAGAATGTAGATAGATGTGTGCTACCACACTGGCTTAAAAATCTAGTTCCTTTTCCTCTTTCTCCTCCCTAGTTGAAGGTGGGACAAGGAGGCTGAAGGTGGGAATTTTCTCTGAAAGCGGAAAGTACTGTGTGGCTGGTCAAACCTGGGCAGACAGCATTTTGCTGTCTAGCTGGAAGCTAGAAATATGTGTAGTTTGGGGGACTGGGGTGGGGACTAACAATTGTGGCTAGGCTTGGACATCTGATTTCAGGGAAAGGCAGGGGACCTAAGATAGAGGCACCTAGCTGAGAGAGGACCCTTAACATTGAGATTATTGATTGGACTACCATGTGTACTTTTCTCTGTGCGTAGAAATTTTTACACACTAGACAAGGTAATAGAACTAGAGAGTTATTGTATTTTTGATAGTGTCTGTGTGAATACCTTTGCTCTTACTTGCTTTTAATCTGCCATTTGCATGCATGTACCTTTGTGTTTGGGGGGGCATACTTTTAGTGCTGTCATTGTTGCAAGGTTAGAGATGCCGCACGCATGTACATGCGTGCGTGTGTGTGTGTGTGTGTGTGTGTGTGTGCATTCTACTTGGGTGAAGTGGGATTGACTGCATGTGAACCCTTCTAGCCTGTGAAGGTTGCATAATTCTCTAATTCTTTGTAGATTGGTGGAAAGGAGGAGGGAGCATAGCTGTAGCCCACAGAAGTGGCAGTTAGCAAGATGCATGTTGCTGGTAGCAAATAGATTCAGTCCTGATATTCCAGTTTTTTTCAATAACTAAAGGTATGCTTTGAAATTGTACTTTTACTTCTCCAGATTCTATGGTTTACTTTATGAACTTAAAGATAGGAGGGAGTTCTTCCTTTATGGTAATTATGTATTTGGGAGGCTGATAAAGGAAATATGAACGCATGCAGAATTATACCATTGCTATTTTTATTTTAATGAGAGGTGTGGTGCAAGAACATGGTATTTTCCATTGTGTATAATAGCTTTTGGTTTTACTGTGTGTATATACCATTATTCTTGTTTGCCAGTACTGGGGCTTGAACTCAGGGCCTGGGCACTGTCATTGGGCTTTCTCAAGGCTAGCACTCTACTACTTGAGCCACAGTACCACTTCCAGCGCCACTCCCCATGTGTGTGTGTGTGTGTGTATGTGTGTGTATGTGTGTGTGTGTGTGTGTGTGTGTGTGTGTGTGTGTGTGTTACTGAGGAATGGAACCCTACCCACTCTACCACTAGGCTACACTCCTGGCCCCCATAATTCTTTTTTTTGTTTTGTTTTGTTTTTAATTTGATTTTTTATTTTTTTGTCAGTCCTGGGCTTGAGCTCAGGGCCTGAGCGCTGTCCTTGAACTTTCTCAAGGCTAGAGCTCTACCACTTGAGCCTCAGCACCACTTCCGGCATTTTTGTATGTATGTGGTACCAAGGAATCGAACCCTGGTCTTCGTGCATGCTAGGCAAGCACTTTAACCACTAGGCCCTGGCCCCCATAATTCTTACTAAATGTTAAACTATTGTAGGTTCTGGGTGTTTTTATTTTGTTATTTGTTTGTTTTAAAAAAAATCATTCCACTGTTTACAAAACAGGTTCTTAGATCCAGCGATCCACTTGATTAAAGTTTTGATTGAGTTTTTTGTTTTGAACTGTAGTGGTGCATTAATGCAGTTCCTGATTTTATGTAATTTATTTTGGTTATTCTTACACAGAAAAGTAGGCACTGATGGCTTGTAAGTAATCCTAGCTATTCAGGAGGCTGTGATCTGAGCATGAGGATCATGGTTTGAAGCTAGCCTGAGCCCACGAGACTTTTATCTCCAGTTAACTACCATAAAGCCAGAAGGTACAGTTAGCCATGAGCAAGGAAGTTCAGGGAGAGCACTCAGGCCCTGAGTTCAAGCTTAGTGACATACAAAAACTAACTAAATAAAACAACAAAGAAAACAATTAAAAAGTGAGTTAAGCAAATACACTGTACTGTAGTTGCGGTCTGTCTTTGACTATATATTTATGTTTGGGTTTGTGGCTTTGGGACTTAAGATTTTTTTTCCTCTACATTTTATAATTCCTGTGTTAATTCATGTTCCTCTGATTCTTTTTAGAACGCATTTCCTCTGTAAAATAAATCCTTTCTATTTTAGCTGAGTTTTAGTTCATCAATAACTAAAAAATTCTTTGAGTTGGGGAATGTAAAATTAGTACTAATAGCAATGATATTTTTCCTTTTTTCATCTCCATTGACCTACTACAATAAAATGCCTGAGAGCGGAAAGAGGCTTTTTATTTAGCTTACAGTTTTGGATATCCAGCGTCCAAGGTAGTAGGTTCATTGCTTTGGCCTGATGAGGGTGATGCCAAAGCAAGTGGTATCATGAGCTAGGAATCAGAGAAAGTTACCTAGAGATTAGAGCCCAGTTTCTTTTGGGGACATAACCCCCCCAGTAAACTAACGGTTTCCTACTCCTACACTGGGAGTCGGCTTTTTTTTTTTAATCTTTGGGAGACACTAATCCAATCTATACCTAGGTGGCAGCTTGTGTGTGTGTGTGTGTTTGTTTGTTTGTGTGTTTGTACTAGTGTTGGGACCCGAACTCAGGGCCTGGATGTTGTCCCTGACCTTTTTTGCTGACGGCTAGCATTCTACCATTTGATCCACAGTTCTACTTCTGGCATTTTTTTGGGTGATTAATTGGAGTCTCACGGACTTTTCTGCCTGGGCTGGCTTTGAATTTTGATCCTCAATGATCAGCTTCCTGAGTATTTAGAATTTCCTAGTTTTTAGTATGCAACCTCTGGTGCCTGGTTTGTAGATTTTATGTATTAACTTATTCAAGTCTTTTTTTTAACTGTTAAAATTATGACAAAATAAATAAACATAATGTATAATTTATAATTTTAGCACTTTTGTTCCTTGTTTTTGTTTTTTTTTTTTCAAAGACAGGGGTATAGCCCAGCTTAATCTGGAACTATGTAGCGCAGACTCCACTTTCACTTGCTGAGATTCCCCTATACCATTACACTTAGCTTATTTAACCCTATTTATTATTATTTTTTTTTGCTACTCCTGGTGCTTGAACTCAGCCTGCTTGCTGTCCCTGAACTTTAAGTTAAGGCTAGTAGCATTATCACTTGAGCCATAGCTTTACTTCTGTTTTTTGCCGATTAGAGATATAAGTCTCAGGGACTTAACCTGCATGATCTGGGTTTGAACTGTGATCCTCAGATCTCAGCCTCCTAAGCATCTAGGATTACAGGTATGTGTCACTAGTGCCTGATATAGTCAGCCATTTTTGGAATGTGTTATTAAATCTATTCATATGGTTGTACATACAGCATGTCATCATCCATCTTCAAAGCTCTTACATGTAACAACACTGAAACTATCCATTAAACAGTACTTGCCACTCCTTTCTTTAACATTTTTTTGACAGTCCTGGGACCTGGGCACTGACCTTGGGCTTTCTCAAGGGTAATGCTCTACCACTTGAGCCATAGCAACACTTCTGGCTTTTTCTGTGTATGTGGTACCAAGGAATTGAACCTAAGGCTTCATGCTTGCTAGGCAGGCACTCTACCACTAGGCCACAGTCCCAGCCCTCATTCAAGTACCTTTAACACTAATGCTGGTGAATAAACATATAAAACATTACTAGTGCGCATTGCATTTCTGCTAAAACTTGGTTTAATTGCCAAGTAAAGATGAAATTCTGTAAACTAGATTTTAAGGTTCTTACTTGATCTTTCTATATGCTTTTTCACCACGAAGTGATTCTTTGTCATACGTAATGTGTTATTTGAGAAAACTTAAACAATGATGGAGCAATTTGAAAAGGACCTGTTCTGTGGATGTCATGAAGACGAGTTATTTGTTTTTATCATCTTTAAGTAGTTGTGCATAGTGGTTGCCATTTAACAAAACAGATTATGAATATAGTTCATCTTGATCAGTGTCACTCCTTCCTATCAACCTATTCCTTCCCTGAAAGTGAGTTTTAAGTAGAAATTTGAAGGTTTGTATTTGAGGTTTAGGAGCAGGCATATATAATTTTTGAACAAGGGGCAGTAGAATAAAATGTTGCAATTTTAAAATTAAAAGATAAAGTTATGAGTCTGACACCAATAAGCATGTCATTAGATTTGAGGAGGGTTTGTATTTTTTTGTTTTATTCCAATTGGTTTTCCTGTTTTTTTTTGGGGGGGGAGAGGGTTCTATATAGCAAATATTATTAAGTCTGGAATTACAGGTTCTGAAACTGGGAATTTTTCCCCTAAATGCTTGTAACTACTACCCTTTTATTATTGGTAGTTAATGTAAATTAATAACTAAATTAAATAATGACTTTACTTTTTGCCTTACTATACACTTGATTATTTGAATTGCATGTTATTAATTTTGTGGAATAGGATAAGTCCAGAAACATAGTAGGACCATTGCTGAATCTGCACAAGGCTCAGTTTTATTGGCTGAATCTGTAAATTTGAAAATGATTACAAATAAATACATATGGCAGTTTGACAAGGCTAGAGATACTTGTAGGTTTTCAAGGTATATCTGTAGATCAGTAAAAATTGAACTAGAAGTTACGTTTTGTATGATGCCTTTTCTATGGACAGAATTTATGAAATACTGTTTATTAAGTTTTGATGAACAGAGCACAGTAGAAAGTTTGTAGTACAAACAATATACAAAATAAAGATAGCACATGTATGCAATCCTAGTTCTTTGAGCTTAAAACAAGGGAATAATGAATTCAAGGCAAGTCTGGTTCTATATCAAAAACCAAAAATATTCAAAATCAGCCAAATGAAAGATGACTGTGCTTACCAAGAAGATATTTAAATTAGTTAAATTTGTAAATCTTCATTGATTTGCCACCTGGCCTGCTATTAAATGTACAGTTTTCTTTTTAAGACAAAAGATTGGTTAGGCAGATTTGACAAATTGTTAGGGAAGTGAATGAGCTTTGCAGTTTAACATTAAATAATATGTAGTTTGTGTAATTACTGTGCGAATTTAAGTGATTAAATAACAGAATGGAGTTATTGCTTGAAATGAATTTAAGACCATAAAGCCTTAAAGTAAATTTAAGACTATAAAGCCTTATCACATCTGTTTTATGACTTTAAATTGATGTGATATGAAGATGACAGGAGAGTTGATCTTTTTGAAGAGCTGGCTGTGCTTATCCAATCTATAATCAAAATTAAAATGCTGGTAGGATTGAGATCTTACAATACCAAGTAATATTTTGATTTTTTTGAGAAATAGAATATGTTGGAAATATGTCTTCATCACATACATGTCAGTTCCTTATGATTTGTTAATGTGGAAATAAAGACCTTAATATTGATTTTGTTTTGGAATTTTTAAAAGTTTAAAATAAAGCTGTACTCCAAATATTTATTTCTTTTGAGGAATTGAAGTGTTATGTGTTGGATGAACAGATAATAGCCATTAGTTTGAAGTTAAGGTTCACATATAGGATTATATTGTTTTATGATCAGTTCTTTTTCCTTTTTAAAGAAATGTCGCAAATGATGTTTTAATTTATCAGATGTCCATGGAATTTCTTTAAACTATATCTTATAGAATTGCAGTATAAAAGGTATTTTTACATTGTATATAAATCTTATGTTAATTCCTAGCATAATTACTGTGTATATGTTTAGCAAAATGTACTATTGTAAAAAGCTTATACAAATGATACAATAGTGATGTAAGCAATTAATGAGAACTAATTTGAATACTTGGTATATTTGACAAGAATGTTTTTTTTGCCATTTCTGTGGCTTGAACTCAGGGCACTGTTGTTGGACACTTTTTTTTGCTTAAGACTAGCGCTCTGCCACTTGAGCCACTGCACCACTTGTGGCCTTTTCTGTGTATATGGTACTGAGTTGAACCCAGGACTTCATGCATGCTAGGCAAGCACTCTGCCACTAGGCCATGTTCCCAGCCCCAACCAAGAATTGATTTTTTTTTTTTTGTGGGTCATGGGACTTGAACTCAGCCTGGGCGGGCGCAGTCCCTGAGCTCTTCAGCTGAAGGCTACCGCCCTACCCCTGGGCCTGTGCATTGTCCCTGAGTTCTTCAGGCTACCACCCTACCCTTGAGCCACACAGCCCCACTTCCTGTTTTCTAGAGGTTAATTGGCGATAAGAGTCTCAGGTCCTTTTGTGCCCAGGCTGGCTTTGAACTTTGATCTTCAGATCTCAGCCTTCTGTGTAGCTAGGATTACAGGCGTGAGCCGCTGTGGCCAGCAAGAATTGATTTTTTTAAAAATTGTTTTTTGTAAAGGAGACTTCTTGGAGAGATTGTGAAGGGGATTATTATTTCTATTTTTCTGTCTACAGAAATTAAACATTACTTGTAATGTTTGAGATGTGTTGTTAGCTTTGAGGCTTGTGGGTGGGACTAAGAGCTGAGTGATGGTACCTTCCACCTTTAATCCTAGCTACTTAGGAGGTCTGTGGATTTTGATTCAAAACCAGCTCTGGTAGAAAAGTCCTTGATACTTATCTCCAAGTAAACATCAAAAAGCAGAAAGTGGAGCCTGGCTTAAGTGGTGGAGCACTAACTTTAAAAGCTCAAGGGTAGTGCAAGGCCCTGAATTGAAGCTTCAGGATTGGCACCAAATAAATAAATAAATAAATAACATAATAAGATATACTTAAAATTTCGTTTAAGAGTTGAAAATGTCAGGAAGAAAATGGGTTAAAGTGGACATTTGTATACATTGCAAAAATAGAATTTACTGAGCATTGAGCTAGTGAGAGAGATGGATGGGCCAGGTGTGCAGAAGTTCCATGGGGAGGTATAAGAAAGCTAGAGTTTGGCAAGTCAGCTTTTATTTTTTTTATTTTTTCTTTTTTTTTTTGGTGGCTCATGGAGCTTGCACTCTAGGTGTTGTTCCTGAGCTCTTCAGTTCAAGGCTGTGGCCTCTTATCCCTACCTCTTGAGCAATAGCCCACTTCCTGTTTTCTAGTGATTAATTAGAGATTAGAATCTCATGTTCTTTAGTCTCAGGCTGGCTTTGAACCGTGATCCTCAGATCTCAGCCTCCTGAGTAGTTAGAATTACAGGCGTGAGCCACTGTGCCAGCAAGTCAGTTCTTCAACGGGGGTTGTTGAGTAGGTAGCAGGATCTAACCATCTGTTCTTAGGACAGGCAGCTTTAAAACTTAAGTTTTGGAAATTGACTTTGAACTGAATTTTCGGTATGAGAAATTCTATTATACCTAAGTTGAGTTCTATGTTCCTCTGCAAACTTGAGATTAGATTTTATGAACTGTGTGCCAGGTTTTTTTTTTTTTTCTTTTTCTTTTTTTATTGGTCCTGGGGCTTGAACTTAGGCTCTGTCCCCAAGCCTCTCTGTGCTCAAGGCTTGTACTCAACCAATTGAGCAGCACCACTTCTGGCCTTTTCTGTTTATGTGGTACTGAGGAATTGAACCCAGAGCTCCATGCATGTTAGGCAAGCACTTTTACACCAAGCCAAATTCCTAGCCCTGTGTGTCAGTTTTAATTGGGAGCAGAAATGAGAAAAAATGTAGCAGAGGTTTGGTAGTTGATTCCTGTGAAAAAGATGTGCAGAACAAAAATTAACTTTGGCTTTCGAATTGTACATTTGTCTCCTCTGAAGAATGAAAATAGATGTCATTCTTTTTTGGGGGGGGGCAGTCATGGGGCTTGAACTCAGGGCCTGAGCACTGTCCTTGGACTTTTCTCAAGGCTAGAGCTCTACCACTTGAGCTTCCAGCTTTTTTCTATGTATATGGCACCAAGGAAATCTTTGTGCATGCTAGGCAAGCACTTTACCACTAGGCCGAACTCCTGGCTCCTAGATGTCATTCTTTTGGCATGAAGTTATTGTATAAATAACTAGTATTGTGTAACCTTTGATATTGATAATAGTGAGATCATATCATAGGTACATTTACCTTACTTGCACTTAGCTGTGTAGAGTGGGTCAAGTGGGAAAAGTGGGAGTGGCGGAATGTAAGCGTAATTGTGAGCAGTAAAAATCAACTTTGGCTAATTGATGTTAAAGAATGTCTTGGGGGGCCAGGAGTTTGGCCTAGTGGTAGAGTGCTTGCCTAGCATGCAAGAAGACCCTGGTTTGATTCCTCAGTACCACATGCATAGAAAAAAGCTGGAAGTGGTACTGAGGCTGAAGTGGTATAGCTCTAGCTTTAAGAAAGTCCAAGGACAGTGCTCAGGCCCTGGGCTCAAGTCCAGGCTTGCCCCCCCCCCCCCAAAAAAAATAAGAATGTCTTGGAAAAGTCTCTAGAGGCATGCTTAGGAATCAAGGGTAACGAGCATCAAGGACCAGAGCCAAAGTGAAGGTATAGGAACACTTGAGTGGGAAGCCATCACTGGTACTTGTTCACCATGTCTCCGTTGTTACCATGAATAATTTTTCAACCATTCTTGTTCCTGTCACTCAAGTTAAAAGGCTTAGTAAAAAGAGCCTGTTTTCAACCTGTTAGGGGACCAGGAGTAGAGAAAATCTGGTATTTGGTTTCTATTGTGAAAACAAAATTATCCATATCCAAATGAACTCAGTCGGTGTCTGATTTCTCCTATGGAAAACAGAACACTTCTTCCTTACTGCTTCACAACTCAGTAAGTAAATGTCACAAGTTTAAAATCATCCTTAAAATTTCCTCTTTTCTTAGCTCCACTTCTAGCAAATAGTATATGGTCCTATCAGTCTATTCCTTAAATTTATCCAACTAAGTTATCATTATCATTTTAATCTCAGTCCTCTGATTTTTTTCATTCCATTTATTACAGAGATTCTTGTTCACATAGGTTTAAACTTTAACAAAAACAAATTAGGGGCTGGGAGTATAGCCTAGTGGTAGAGTGCTTGCCTAGCATGCATGAAGTCCTGGGTTTGGTTCTTTGGTACCACTTACACAGGTGGAAGTGGTGCTGTGTCCCAAGTGCTAGCCTTGAGAAAGTTCAAGGACTGTGTACAGGCCCTGAGTTCAAGCCCCCAGGACTGGCAGAAGAAAGAAAGAAAGAAAAAGAAACAAATTAGCTTAAGTCAGTTTGTTTAAAACCACCCGGTGAGTTGCAGTTACTTTCCTACTGCTTTTTAGTTCTAGTCCGCTCTTTTTCTGCTGGGTTTCCTAAAGCCACATTTTCCTGCTCGATTGCCATTCCTCTTCTAGTGGGATTTATCATTTTGGAGCACTGGCAGACATTTACAAGTGGAGAGTGGCAACTTCTCACTTTTCAGTTTGTAAGGAAACCCCAAACAGCACAGGACAGTTATTATTCTGTTTTCAATTTTTAGCAACCTCAGCAACAGCTTGACTCTCACTCTTGGAGGTATGGAGGTACGGTGTCTGGGTGGAATCCTAGGTAGATGGAGTGTCATTGTATCATGTCCCCCACTCACCACTTGGTCTGAGTTTCTCTCGTGGTTTGAGCATTCTCCACTTAGTGCCTGTTTCGCAGAGACTCAGAGTTGAGCCATAGGTTCCTCTCTGTACCAGCCATATGGTGCCTCTGCCTTAGAGATTTGCATATCTAACAGCGATGGACTGCCCCTTTCTTGGCATACTTTTTCAGTGCCCTTTCAGGTAAGTTCCTAGCTCTGGTCCTCCTGCATATTGGTCCTTTTACTGTGTAGTAGGTACTTACTTTCTGTACTGCTTAGTTTGTAGTTCACTTCAGCCTTCTGATTTTACCTTTTCAGCGTCTGTGTTACCCATCTCCTGTATTAAACCACCAATTTCAGTTACCATTATGGCCTCTCTTTGCCGCATTTTTTATTTTCTAGGATAAAGGAAAAAGAAAATCCTTAATGATTGTGTCTTCACTTCTCTGGTCTCAAATCATGGCATTTTCCTGTTCTCTCTATGCTTCAGTATTCTGAACCATTTACATTGCCCCCACTAGTGTTATACAGTGGCCTCTTCCGTGATGCAGGTCAGAAATAGTATACCATAGAAGTTGTAGAGAAACTGTTACCTAGGGTTTGATATCAGTTTTGTGATTTCCCTGGCTTTATACCTTATTTAATTTAACCTCGATTTCCTCATCTGGAAATAGGGATAGTAGTTGTACCTCTCTGGTAGGATTATTGTAAGGATTAGAGCCAGGCGTGGTAGTGTGGTACTTGTAATTCCAGCACTTTGGAGGCTGATGTAAGGGGGACCAAAAATACACACACAAAGATTGTTCTAAGAATTAAATGAATGATAAAATGTGAAGTGCTTTGAACACTGCTTAGCACACAGTGATTCTTCCATAGATTTTATTCCTCTGATGCCTTCCCTGAACTCCTCAGTCTGACATAGCATGCTTTGTGTATACCTCTTATTCTTCACCTTTTCTTCCTATTCTTGAGATTATTTTTTACTTAATGGTATAATTTATATGAAGTTGCAAAAAGAGTCTGGCTCCTGGTTAGTCCTTACCTACTGGGGCTTGAGTTCATGTCCTGGGCACTGTCCTTGGACTTTCTCAAGACTAGTACTCTACCACTTGAGCCACAGTACCACTTCTGGCTTTTTCTGTGTATGTGGTACTGAGGAATTGAACCTAGGGCTTTGTGCATGCTAGGCAAGTACTTTACCACTAGGCCACGCTCTCTTACTATCTTACAAGGAAAACTCTAATGTGTTTGATAGGGGCTGGCAAAAGGTATAGAGATGGTACTGAAATTAATTAGTTTTGTGATCTACCAAGGTGCTTTTTTATGTGGGGCTCTCTGACAGGAGTGGTGGTAAACTTGCTGTAGTATGAAGAATATGTATCTTATTATTTTTTATCTTTCTCAGTCACTGAGATCACAGATATAAAATCAAACCTCTAGTATATTTGTGTGTGTGTGTATATATATATATATATATATATATATATATATATATATACACATACAACTTTGGAAATACATTAAAGAGAAAGAAAATTGATAGGCAGTATTAGTTCAACTGCTAATTTACATGCCTTCAAATAATCTAAAAGAAAAGTGTCTTATTATTTTCTTTTCCAAAGGGAAACCATTTCTCAGGGTCTAATTTGATTGTATGTTTGTTGTTGTTGCTGTTAGTTAGCTTTGATCTCTTCCTCTCCCCTCATTATATAAATACTTCTTTCTTTTTAAATTTGAATTTGCATTTTATTGTAAAGGTGATATAAAAGTAGAAATAACTGATGATGCACAGAAATGATAACATTTTCAGATAGGCATTCTTCTATATCTGCTGTGTATGTACAGTTTTATTGTCCACGCAAATTTGGATTAAATGAATTTTTTTAGTGGGTGAGGGAAAGGGGTATTGATGTTCAAGAAGTAGGGCTGGGAGTTTAGCCTAGTGGTAGAGTGCTTGCACGATTCTTCAGTACCACATATATAGGAAAAAAGCCGGAAGTGGTGCCTGAGGCTCAAGTGGTAGAGCCATAGCTTTGAGAAAGTCCAAGGACAGTGCTTAGGCCCTGAGCTCAAGCCCAGGACTGGCAAAAAAAGAAGTAATGTACCCACTATCTGATGAATGTCTATATATCACCCTGACAATAAAATACAATTAATTTTTTTTTTTGGCCAACCCTACAGCTTGAACTCAGGGCCTGGGCTCTGTTCTTGGGCTAGTGCTCTACCACTTGAACCACACCGTCACTTCCAGCCTTTTCTGTGTATGTGGTACCAAGGAATTGAACCTAGGGCTTTGTATATGCTAGTTAAGCACTCTACCACTAGGCCACACTCCCAGCCTTGCCATTGTTTTAGAAATGTTTGAATGGTATACTATCATGTTGCCATGCACATGAATATGCAGCATTTTTTTTAGTCTATCTGCCCAATAATTGGAGTTGTTTTCACTTTTTTCATTGTTATACAATAATGTGAACCTCCATATACATAAAGCTTAGTTGAACAAGTATTTGTTGGGTGCCTTTGTGTGTTTAAATAACTATAAAACTCACTTGATTTGTGGGAAAGAACAAAATAGTTATGATGTCTGCATTTGGAGTATGAGATAAAAGCTTTGTATAATTGGTGCTTAGAGTTGAGTAAGCATTGATAATTTAAGTTGTAAGGTGTTCGGAAATACTTTTTTATTTGAAGGCATGTGAATTAGCAGTTGAACTAATACTGCCTATTAGTTTTCCTTCTCTTTAATGTATTTCCTAAGTTGTATGTATGTATGTATGTACTATGGGTTTGATTTTATATCTGTGCTCTCAGTGACTGAGAATGATCGAAAGAGCCTACTTTACTTGGAAAAGTAGTTTATAAATTTTGTTTTTCTTTAGTTAGTCAGTATAGATTTGGCCATGTACACTTTTTTTTTTTGGTTGGTTGGGCTTGAATTTGGGGTCTGGGCACTGTCCCTAAGCTCTTTTTAGGATAGTGCTCTACCATTTTGAGCTACAGTTCCACTTCTGGTTTTCTTATAGTTAATTGGAGATAACAGTTTCACTGACTTTCCTGCCTAGGCTCTCTTTGAACCATGATACTCAGATCTCAGCTTCCTTGGTGTAAGGTCTGCCCAAAGGAAACTCCCCGCAGTTCAGGAGAAGAGGATTTATTGCATGAGGAAAGAGCAGACTCCTGCTATCCAAGATGAGCTGGGTGAACAAGAGAGCTTATGGTGGGAAGTGAGAGATTATATAGGGGGAGGGATATAGACACAGCGGATCTCAGAGGATAGGGAAATACCTCAGTGGAGACCTCCCACTGCCCCCAGGCATGCCAGTTGCCAGGGTTATAGGTGCTGGGCTGGGATTTCCAGGGTGCAGGGAGAGAGAGCAAAGGGAAGAAGTCATTTCTTCCAGTCAGACCTAACACTTGGTAGCTAGGATTACAAATATGAGCCTCCAGCACCCTCTGGGTGCACACACTTTATTTTATTTTATTTTATTTTATTTTATTTTATTTTTTTTGGCCCCCTTCTCTTTCTGGCCCCCCACGCTCCGGCCCTGCTCGCTCTGGCCCCGCTTGCTCCGGCCACCACTCGGTTGGGCTCCGCTTGCTTGCTTTCGCTCTCTGTCTCTTGTTGCAGTCTCGTCTCTGCCACTTCCGGCTTGGTTGTGTATGTGGGATACCGAGGAATCGAACCCGGGTCTTTGTGCATGCTAGGCAAGCACTTTAACCGCTAGGCCAAACTCCCGGGCCCAAGTGCACACACTTTAATATAAAATTATTCAAAGCCGAAGTGGCTGCAACTCTTGAGTCACACCTCCAGCCCAGTTGGTTGTTTTAGAGGCAGAGTCTTGCAGACTTTGCTGTCTAGGCTGGCTCTTCTGAATCTCAGCCTCCTGAATAGGTTGGATTACAGGCATGAGACACCTTCCTTACAGTGTTTTCTAATTTCTGAGCCTAGATTAACTTCTACATTAATTAAATTCTGTCTTTGGTTAAGAATGGATATAATATAAACACCTGTAGATAATTATGGATATTAAATTTGCAATTGAGATAATTTCCTAATTAATAAGAAATTATATTACAATAGTGAATCATATTCACTTGAAAGTGGAACCATAATCATATATGTCAGTACTTGGCAGTATGCAAGATTGTTGCGCTTCTCTTTCTCTCTCTTGATAGAAAATAAAATTTCTGGTCAGGCACTGTAATATCTGTAATCTTAGCTACTCAGATGGCTGAAATCTGAGGATAATCCATGAGACTCCAACTAATCTCCAATTAAATCTCTAATTGACAAATAAAAGCCAGAAGTAGAAGTGTGGCTCAGGTGGTAGAGTGCCATCTTTGTTAGTTTTTTTCAAAGTGAAAAGAATAACATATCTAGGTTTTTAATGTAAACTGCAACCCTCTCTATGACTATATGTTTGTTCATTATGAAAAACTTCGATGTAAAATCTTAGAAAATTAGAAAAATATTCCTATGTGCTGTAAGTTTGCTTCTGGCCATCACCTTGTCTCCAATTAAAAAAAACAAACAAACTTAAATTTCTTAGATTTCCTTACATTTTGGCAATGAAAAATATCCAAACTTCATTTATGGTGTTTTAATTTGCATGATGTAGTGCCTAGTGAATATTACTCTACAAAGATGTTGTAAATCTAGGAAAACCTTTTTTTTATGACCCTGTTCTTGATATGCTGTTAATATTACCCTTTTAATTCCATTTACAGTTACATGATGTTGATTGATGGCACAAATGAAGTTTTTATGATTGATAGAGACAATTCAGTGTTTCATGTTTCAAATTTGGAATTCCCATTTCGTAAAGATCTCCGAATGCATTTATCAAATACTCTTTTGGATGGGGTAAGTAATTTATTTTGTATGTATGCATTTACAAGTCAAACACTGCCATTTTTTTAAGTGTGTGAAGAAATTAGAATTGAGTTTTTATCGACTTGTTAAAGTTCATATGCATTTTCATTTTACAAGATCAATTTTTTTTCTTTCTTTTTGGGTTGGTCATGGGACCTGAACTTAGGGCCTGAGTACTGTTCCTGAATCTGTGTGTGTGTGTGTGTGTGTGTGTGTGTGTGTGTGTGTGTGTGTGTGTGAGTGTGTGTGTGTTTATTCATATATTTTATTCTGCCTTTCCATATGTATTTGTTAATACCTTCAATGTACATATAGTAAGCTAGTTTATAGGTTCCTCAAAGAGAACCAGATATTTCCTGATGTTTGTAACTCTACTTCTGGCAAAGTGCCTGGCAAATCATAAGAATGCCATAAATACCTTTTACACAGACAAGTCACTTTTCTCAACTTCTTAAAAAAAATTTTTTTTTTATTGCAATGTATAGAGGGATTATAGTTACATTTGCCAGATAGTAGGTGCATTACTTCTCATTCATTGATACCCCTTCTCAGGCCTTTTCCCCATTTTCCTTCCTCAACTCCCTCCCAATCATCTTGTTTTCCCCCTTCCCTTTCCTATTTCAAATAATCAAATGTATATGTCCCGGAATCTTTTTGCTCAAGGTAAAAAGATTTTGAGCCACAACTCACTTCCAGTTTTGGGGTGGTTAATTGGAGATAAAAATCTCATGAGCTGATTTTTTTCTGCCTGGGCTGATTTCCAATGTCTATCCTCAAAATTTAATGGCTCCTGAATAGCTAGTCTTACAGATGTGAGCTACCAGCACCTGGCCAGATCCTTGTTTTTTTGTTTGTTGTTGTTTTTGTTTTTTAATTGCTATTATAAAGGTGATGTAAAGAATTAGATCCTTTTAATAAAGGATCTCTAAGCTTGATATTTGAGACTAAATGGGATTTTTGAGACGTAGTCTTTACTGGAGAAAATAGTTAAGGAAAATGAGTTTAATTCTATCTTGGTAATTTTCAGTCTTTATTAGAGTAAGGGAAATTAAATCATAGCTTTTTGTTATGGAAAACACTTTTCTTGAAAAAGACAATTTTTATTGTATTATTGTCAATTGAATTTTAGTTATGTAATATTCCCTAATCACACATTCCCAGAGCCCTTTAGTTTTAAGGACTGCAAAGCTTATGGAGATTCCTTATCTAAATTCCTTGTGTGGTTGTTAGGGTTGTATTGGAAAGATTATAAGTGGTGATAATATTGTCTGGCACATAGCAGAGTAAATATTTTTCTCATATACATTTACATACATGAATTGTTAATAAGACTTAGCTTTTTTTATTTTGCCAGTCCTGGGATTGGGCTCAGGGCCTGAGCACTGTCCTTTGGCTTTCTCAAGGCTAGCCCTCTACCACTTGAGCACAGCATCACTTCTGGCCTTTTTCTATGTATGTGGGAGCACTCTACTACTAGGCCAAACTGCCAGCCCTTCCCCTCCCCGCCTTTTTTTTTTTTTTTTTTTTTTTTAATGATTGTTCGTGGGGCTTAAACTCTGGGCCCCGTGCTGTCCCTGAGCTTTTCAGCGCAAGGCTACCACATTACCTCTTGAACCATAGTGCCACTTCCGGTTTTCTAGTGGTTAATTGAGGTAAGAGTCTCAAGGACTTTCCTGCCTGGGCTGTCTTTGAACTGGGACCCTCAGATTTTAGCTTCCTGACTAGACAGGATTATAGGTGTGAACCACTGGCACCGGCCTATCTTTTCCTTCCCCCTTTCCTCCCTCCTTCCCTCCCTCCCTCCCTCCCTCCCACCCTCCCACCTTCCTACCTTCCTTCTTTCCTTCCTTCCTTCCTTCTTCCTTCCTTCCTTCCTTCCTTCCTTCCTTCCTTCCTTCCTTCCTTCCTTCCTTCCTTCCTTCCTTCCTTCTTGCTTTCCTCCTCCTCCTCTCCCCCTCCCCCTCCTCCCCTCTTCTCCCTCCCTCTCTCTCTCCCTCTTTCTCTCCCTTTCTCTCTCTCTTTCTTTTTGCCATTCCTGGGGCTTTTATCAGGGCCTGAGCACTGTCTTTGGTCTTTTCCCTCAAGGGTAGCACTCTTCCACTTGAGCCACAGCACCACTTTGGACTTTTTTATGTATGTGGTACTGAGGAATCAAACCCGGGTCTTCATGCATGCTTGGCAAACACGCTAGCACTGGGCCGAACTCCTGGCCTTACTGTATTTTATTTGTGAGTTCCCTTTTCAGATCCTTCCCAATTTTCTGTTGGGTGTTTATCTTTTTCTTTTTTCCTCCCCCCCCCCCCCAGTCCTGGGATTTGAACTCAGGGCCTGAGCATTTGGACTTTCTCAAGGCTAGAGCTCTACCACTTGAGCCACAGGGCCACTTGCAGTTTTTTCTGTTTATGTGATGCTAAGGAAAAGAACCTGGGGTCTTTGTGCATGCTAGGCAAGCACTCTACCACTAGGCCAAACTCTAGGCCTGTATTTTCAATTTTTATGAGATTTTTTTTTGTCTCATTGGGGTACTGTCACACATTTACTTTTTTAGCATTTTTTTCTGGTACACAGATATTCAAATACATTTTAGTTTTCAGTACCCTCATTTTATTGTATTTATTATAGTTGTTGGTTTTTTTTTTGTTTTTTTGTTTTTTTGGTCAGGGCCTGGGTGCTGTCCAGCTCTTTTCTTTTCTTTTCTTTTCTTTTTTTTTGCCAGTCCTGGGCTTGAGCTCAGGGCCTGAGCACTGTCCTTGGACTTTCTCAAGGCTAGAGCTCTACCACTTGAGCCACAACACTATTTCCAGCTTTTCTATGTATGTGGTACCGAGGAATCGAACCCGGGTCTTTGTGCATGCTAGGCAAGCACTCAACCACTAGGCCAAACTCCCGGCCCTTGTCCAGCTCTTTTTGCTCAGGCCTAATGCTTTACCATTTAAGCCACAGTGCCACTTCTGGTTTTCTGGTGGTTAATTGGAGATGAGTCTCACAGTTTTTCCTGCCAGGTCTGGCTTTGAACCACAGTTCTTAGATCTGAGCCTCCTGATTAGCTTGGATTGCAGGTATGAACCCTTAATGACTGGCTCATTATGGGTTTTTTTTTTTTTTTGGCAATATAAATAATAAAATAAGGGAGAAAAGGCTCTGAATAGCATTTTCAGATGTTTACTGTAGTTTATGACTGAACTAATGTTTGTTAAGCGCTTGTCAGCTTCTAGGTGATATGTGCAGAGTGTCAGCATTGCTTAGATTATGGAGAAAATCTGATCTCCTATACTGGTGGGGATTTATTGGAAAATGTAAGAGACCTTTAAGTAAAAACAACTCTAAAAGGGAGACATTTAAGTAAGACAAGTCCTATGGCTCTAAAAGAGAAGTAAGTTACTGCTAATTAAACAAGTGGGCGAGATTTTTTTTTTTGTTTGTTTTGCTAGTCCTAGGGCCTGAACTCAGGGCTTGGGCCATGTCCTTGAATTTTTTTCTCTCAAGGCCAACATCTACCACTTGAGCCATAGCACCACTTCTGCCTTTTTCTGTGTATGTGGTACTGGGGAATTGAACACAGGGCTTTGTGCATGCTAGGTGAGCACTCTACCCCAAGGCCACACTGCTAGCCTCAAGAGATGTTTTGTATAGGAGCTTGCATTAGAAATGGTTTGTTGTAGAAAAAGATTTTTAATGGACATGATCTTTAGGGCATTACAGGCAGGAAATATTGATAAAAAATTAGATAAGTAACTGCGTATAGATTTAGCTTGGTAACCCTATTTTCAACCCAGATTTGGATGGCTGAGCGCATCATAATACTTGTGAGGTTTTAAAATAGCAATATGATTCATGATGTCAATTTACTTTGGGCCAGAATTATAGTTACCATATCTGTTTTTCCAGTTAGTTAATTAAAATAGTCCTCTGGCTCGAGTTTCCTATTTTGTTTTTTTTACCCTACATTTTCATTTGCAAATTGTTTTTGTAAAATTCCAAATCTAAGAATAACTCAAATCACTTAATTGTCTGCCTGTTGGATATGAGCACTGAAGTTTTATTTGCTAAATTATGTTCCTTGACCCACAAAATGTAGAAAATAGGAATGTAGTAAGATGGCAATAATTCACCTGAAACAAATAAAATTTAATCAATTTAATATTGAGACTGAGGGGAAGATATAGTAATTAATCATTAAAAGTACTAGCAAGACTTATAGAACTGTATGCCTATTAACTATTAATTTTTTTTTTTTTTGTTGGGGCATGGATCTTGAAGTCCGCCTGGGCATTTGTCTCTGAGCTCTTCAGCTCAAGACTACCACTTTACCCCTGGGCCTGGGTATTGTCTCTGAGCTCTTCAGCTCCAGGCTACCGCCCTACCCTTGAGCCAAGCCCCACTTCCATTTTCTGGAGGCTAATTGGAGATAAGAGTCTCACGTGCTTTTGTGTCTGGGTTGTCTTTGAACCTTGATCCTCAGATATCAGCCTCCTGAGTAGCTAGGATTATAGGCGTGAGCCACCACACCAACTTTTTTATTTTGAAAACTTTTCAGGCCTTTTTTATTTTACAAGTAGGCCCTCTAGGGGAATAGGGGTTTTATAGCTAAACTCATACCTCTTTTAGCTTTTCCAGAATTTTGGTGTTTTCTTGGTTATCTTATAAATTAAAAAAATATTTTATTGCAAATAATCTATTTGGACCTATGGTTTATTCTTAGTATTGTTATTGTTATTATTTGGTTAGCTGTGGGGCTTGAACCTAGGCCTGGGCACTGTCTCTAAGCTTTTTTGCTCAAGGCTGTCTTATCAGTTTAAGCAACAGTACCATTTCTGATTTATTTTCTAGTGGTTAATTCTAGGTAAGACTCTTATGGATTTTGTTTTTGCCTGGCTTGGCTTTAAACTGCAATCCTCAAATTTCAGGATTATAGGCATGAGCCACTGGCACCATGGTTTGGTTATTTGTTTTTAAAGCTTACTTGATTAGTTATTCTTTTTTGCACTTGTTTTGTTACCTGATAATGTATTTCGTTTTGGCATTTAAAAACAATTTGTAGGGCCGGAGTTGGCCTAATGATAGATTGCTTGCCTAGCATGCATGAAGAAGCAGGTTCTATTCCTTGGTACTACATACATAGAAAAATCTACAAGTGGTGCAGTGGCTCAAGTGGTAGAATGCTAGCTTGAGAAAGCCCAAGGACAATGCTTAAGCCCTGAGTTCAAGGCCCAGGACTGGCCCCCCTCACAAAAAAAGACTAATTTTTAAAGGAAAACATTGTTGCTCATTTATCAGGTAATTTAGGAAATTCTGTAATGTTTGCCATTTAAAACTTAAAAGTTCACTTAACTGAAGAGAACAATTGGAATCTATTATTGCTAAAATTTTTATTTAGTGTGTGTGTGTGTGTGTGTGTGTGTGTGTGTGTGTGTGTGTTTAATTGGAGATAAGATTCTCACAAATTTTCCTGAGGATCTATGACCCTCAGATCTCAGCCTCCTGAGCAGCTAGGATTCCAGGTGTTTGCACCATTGGCATCTGCCTTCATTTTTTAAATTTTGTACTTACCTGTTGGCATTTCTGGATTATTCTCCAGTATGCAGCTCTGATATCTATGACAATATATGATATATAAAAAGGAATCCCAGGGAACTTAGCACTATATCATTTTGATGTATCCCTGAGTCTCTTTCTAGTCTGCCAGCCACCTGTTTTGCTAGCACTTTCTTATTACACAAAATGCTTAGACAAAAATATTTAAGTGAAAGTATTTCTGCAAAAAGTTGTTGGCAAATGTGACTTAATTTATATCAAGTGTTTGGCTTAAGTAAAATGTTTATAGCTTGACATTCAGGAAAAGAACTGCTAATGACTTCTTAAAATAACAAAAATATTTTTTTCAATTATTGTGTAATAAAAATTAATTTTAGATGACTCTATAGATTTTCTGTCCTGCAGTTACAGGGGGAAACCTGCATACTTTCTTAGGAAGAATATAAGGAAAAACAATTTCAATCCAAAAACATACTAAGAGTTAAAAATTTTACAAAGTCCTGCATTTTATACCTTTAATATTTTAGGCTCCTGTTTCTAACAGCGAAGAATTTCTTTAGACTTTTTTAAACCAGTGTTGGAGTTTGAACTCAGGAACTAGGCATTGGCCTTGGACTTTCTCAGGGCTAGCACAAGCACTCTACCACTTGAGCTACAGAACCACTTTGGTCTTTTCTGTGTATGTAGTACCAAGGAATGGAATCTGGGGCTTTGTGCATTCTAGGCAAATACTCTACCACTAGGCCATGTTCCCAGGCCCTCTTTGGAATTTTTAATGACTTTGGTGATCTTATGGAGTGACTATATAGGAACTAAAATTAAAATAAGATTGTCATTTGTAGTTACATGATTAAGGTAGTGGGCCTAGCACAACAATTAAAAGTAATAGAGAGGGCCGGGAGTTTGGCCTAGTGGTTAAAGTGCTTGCCTAGCATGCACGAAGACCCGGATTCGATTCCTTGGTACCACATACATAGAAAAAAGCTGGAAGTGGTGCTGAGGCTCAGGTGGTAGAGCTCTAGCCTTGAGAAAGTCCAAGGACAGTGCTCCAGTGCTCAGGCCCTGAGCTCAAGCCCAGGACTGGCAAAAAAAAAAAAAAGTAATAGAGAAGCCTGGCCTACTGGCTCACACCTATAATCCTAGCTATTCAGGAGGCTGAGATCTGAGGATCAAGGCACCAAAGGACCTGAGACTCTTATCTCTAGTTAACCTCTAGAAAAGGGGAAGTGGGGCTTGGTCCAGGGGTAGGGTGGTAGCCTGGAGCTGAAGAGCTCAGGGACAGTGCCCAGGCTCAGGGCTAGGGTGGTAGCCTTGAGCTGAAGAGCTCAGGGACAGCACCCTGGCTGAGTTCAAGCCCCATGACCCACCCAAAAAACAAAACAAAACAAAACGATAGTGACTAAACAAGCCCCTGTTTTGTTTAATGATCTTCAATTACAGAATTTAAAAATTTGTTTTCTTTAGCCTTAAATAATGTCTTAAATGTCAAACATAAAATACAATTTAGTTAATTCAAATAAAAAACAATGAGAATACCCTATCTTAAATTTTATGTTAATATACTAAATATATATAATGAATTCTTAAAGTGTTGATGAGTGCCTTGATGTTGGCGTCCTTCTAGGATGTCCACCTGGTGGGTAAGATGGCGACAGAGCCCAGAGTAATACAGACCCCAGAGATCAGACTCTCAGTGCAAATCTAAATTTATTCCACGTGCTCACTAAATACAAATCGAGCGGTCGCAGCCATGTCATCAATTAGGGATGATCTTCAGCCAGTGGTGTCCTGAGACACACCCCACTTGTTCCAGGTGGGTGGGGCCAGGCGCCCTCTGGCTCCTGACTGCTTGCTTCACTCAGTGTGTAGTGATTAAGGGCATATAGCAAGCAGCAGGGTTCCCCCACAACTTGATATGGATATAAGTATTTTTTGAAAAATTATCAAGCTGTATACTTGTGATTGATGGCTTTCTATATGTATGTTATGCTGTAAACAAATGGAAAACATTGCTATTAATGTTCAAATTTTTTTTTCCTGCTTTAGGAAATGATAATTGACAGAGTAAATGGACAGACTGTTCCTAGATATTTGATATATGACATAATTAAATTCAATGTAAGTACCTTTTGTAATTTATAAAGTGTATATTTTGTAAAAGTTGTCATTGAAACAATAGTTCACATGGTATGGCTAGTAGCTACACTGGAAAATAATCAGGTGTTTTCTTTTTTTTCTTTCTTTTTCTTTTTCTTTTTTTTTTTTTGTGTGTACTGGTACTGGGACCACAAGGTCACTTGGCTTTTTCATTTGTGACTGATACTCTACCACTTAAACCATTCCTCTAGTTCTGGCTTTTTGCCTATTATTTGGAGAGAAGAGTCTCAGATCTCAATCTCAGATCTCAAGGATTACAGATGTGAGGCACTGATGCCTGGCCATATCAGACATTTAAAAAGTGGTTTTTTTTTTTTTTACTTTTGAGTAGTTATATAAAGGAGTTGCCATTCAACAAAGCAGTTTATGAATATAGTATGTCACCCCTTCTAACATTTTCATCTGAAGCTCTCAACCCATTCCTTCCCTCGTTTTCCTTAAATTTTAGGCTTGGAAAACATTATGTTAAGTGAAGTAAGCCAGACCCAGAGAAATACAGGTTATTGGTTTCCCTCATTTGTGGTAGCTGGAATGTGCCTATGAATTTATAAGTAAACACACTGGATAGTATGCAAGTGGTTACAAATGAATTAACTGAAGGATAATAGACTCTTAAGAGAGCTCAAATAGTATAATTCTTTAGAAAGACTGAGTCAAAGCCCAACAAAATAAGTACTGGAAATGAGTACTTGCAAGGAAGTGGAATTGGGGCCAAGGGGAGAAAGGTAGACCAGTGAAGGGGGAAAATAGTCAAGAATTCATTATATGTAACACAAAATTGAGAAAAATGAGGGTAGGGGAGGAGAGTAGAATGAGTGTGAAAAGGTGACAGATCAAGATGTATCGTACAAATATCAGACATTGTTAGGAAATAAGTATTAGGAGACTGAGTGTAAACTGATTGTAGGGTTTTGTTTTGTTTGTTTGGTGGTACTAGAATTTGAACTCTAGTGCCTTGTACTTTTGCTAGGCAGGCTTTCTACTACCTGAGCCCTACCATAGCCTGATAATGATATATTGAATGTTCAACATGGAAACACCTTCATGTCACATAAATGCAAACAGAAAACTTCAGTAAAATAAAATACCTGAAAATAAAATGTAACCTTGATATAGAAAATTGAAATTTTGTTTTCTACCTATTACCCACAGTTCTAGACTAGCTAAAAATCTGTTTCCTTGTTCACCTTCAGTTACAATGTGAATCTCTAAATTATGTAATTCCTGTAAATGTAAGAAACTCAGTAGTGCAGTAGTGTACATTTGTGAAAAGATGTAATCATTCTTCTAGATGTATAGTATTCAAATTATATAAGCATTAAACTAGACTGGAAATGTTGAGAGATTTTAGAATTAAATGTTATTTTAAGCTTGATAAGAATATTTTTTTCTTTTCTGTTTCCCTCCCTTCCTCCTTCCCTCTCGCCCTTTCGCCCTCTCTTTCCTTTTTTTTTTTTTTTTTTTTAAACCAGTCCTGGGCCTTGAACTCAGGGCCCGGGCACTGTCCTTGGGCTTTCTCAAGGCTAGGGCTCTACCACTTGAGCCACAGCACCATTTCTGGCTTTTTCCTTTGTCTGTGGTACGGAGGAATTGAGCTTGGGTCTTCATGCATGCTAGGCAAGCACTCTACCATTAGGCCAAACTCCTGGCCCTTCCTTTCTTCCTTTTTAAAGAATATATATGAAGGCCTCATAAGCTAGAACTTGGATCTTTTTGTCGAGGCTGAGTTCAAGCCCATAACCCACAAAAAAAGAAAAATAAAGATTAGACTATTCTGAAAAGGATTAATTTTGAAAATATAGTAAAACTAGAAGATAATGAAGTTTCTTAACTTGTACCTTCTTAAAGTTGAATTGTCCTTGAAATACAGAAGTTCAACACCCCCAAAATGAAGATAGGTACATTGAAAATTAAAAAGAAAAAGATGCTTTTAGTTGAAGACATGGCTCAACAGGAAGAGCACCTGCTAGCAAGCAGAAGTTCTAAAAGAATGCCGTTATGTAACTGAGATAAATGTAATCCTGAGTTTCACAGTTTTAACATATATATATATATGTATATATATATGTATAATATTAGCATGGAACTAGCTAGTCTTTTACTGGTATCCTTTCTTGGCTTATTAACTTGCCAGCCTTTTCCTTGTTACCATGTACTTAGGTTTTCATTCTTGGTGATGATGATGTAGCTTTTATAGAGTAGTTCACACATGGACTGTGTGTGTGTGTGTGTGCATTCCCTAGCATTTTCTCAATAAATAGACAACTATATACCTTTCACTAAAGAGAGAATGTTGAACATCTCTTAAATAATTTCTCTAGAATTTGGTCGAATAATTATTCCTTTGAATTAATCTAAATTGGCAAGTGGAAAAATAAAGAAGTGATGAGAGAATTATATAGAGAAGTCATTTTCTTCTTAGGCCGGGAGTTTGGTCTAGTGGCAGAGTGCTTGCCTACCATGCACAAAGACCTGGATTTGATTACTTGGTACTGCATACATAGTAAAAAGTCGGAAGTGGTGCTGAGGCTTGAGTGGTAGAGCTCTAGCCTTGAGAAAGTCCAAGGACAGTGCTCAGGCCCTAAGCTCAAATCCAGGACCGGCAGGAAGGAAAAAAAAAGTCATTTTCTTGATTTTTTTTGGCCAGTTCTAGGGCTTGAACTCAGGGCCCCCGGACACTTTTTTTTTTTTTTTTTTTTTTGTCAGTCCTGGGCTTAAGCTCAGGGCCAGAGAACTGTCCTTGGATTTTTCTCAAGGCTAGAACTCTATCACTTGAGCCTCAGCACCACTTCTGGCTTTTTCTAAGAATGTGGTACCAAGGAATCGAACCTGGGTCTTTGTGCATGCTAGGCAAGCACTCTACCACTAGGCCAAACTCCAGGCCCCTTGGACACTTTTTACTTTAGGCTAGTGCTCTACCATTTGAGCCACAGCGCCACTTTAGGCTTTTTCTGTGTATGTGGTGCTGAGGAATTAAACCCTGGGCTTTGTACATGGTAGGCAAGCACTTCTTCCGCTAGGCCATACTCCTAACCCCAAAAAGTAATTGTCAAGTAAAGTTTACATATTACTCGAGTGATACTTTCTAGATTAATGTAGTATGCTTTATAGCTATGGCGATCATATGTGATATGTATCTATATGTATATATGTGTGGGTTCGATTCCTCAGTACCACATACATAGGAAAAAGCTGGAAGTGGTGCTGAGGCTCAAGTGGTAGAGCTCTAGGCTTGAGAAAGTCCAAGGACAGTGTTCAGCCCCTGAGTTCAAGTGCAGGACTGGCAGAAAAAAAAAAAAAGCACTCTATCATTGTTATTAAGGGTTGCACAGGGATTATGGACTACTATATTTAGTATGACAGTCTTTATATTTGTGCTGATAAAATAGTAGTTAGTATTGAAATCTTAAAAGTTGTCTCTTTAATTCAGGCCCAGCCAGTTGGAGATTGTGATTTTAATGTTCGCCTACAGTGTATAGAACGAGAAATTATAAATCCTCGACATGAAAAAATGAAGACTGGGCTCATTGATAAAACACAGGAACCATTTAGTGTGAGAAATAAGCCATTTTTTGACATCTGTACTTCAAGAAAGGTAACATTTATTTTTTGTTTTCTACTTCATGTATTATAATTCAGTTTGTTAGAAGAATATAAATGGCATTTGGCTCCTCACTTATCTTGACCTTTCCAGAAATGACTGGAATTGGATGTATCACTATTTTTACCAAACAGGTATGACTCCTAGTCTTGTCCTATTTAGTAGTGTTTTTAGTGTGGATACATAAACTAGGTTGCTTCTTTTTTTGATTCATAGTCATTGGTTTTTATTCTGTTTTTAAGAAGACTATATACCCTATAAATACATTCACAATGAAATAGTTTTTTTAGACCTGGTTGGTCCTGCTTTTTCCTGAAAGCAAACAGTACTTGTTTTATATTCTTATATTTCTGTGATACATTGGTATATACACACAGTAAAGGTTTTCTTTCTTTTTGGCTGATCCTAGAGCTTGAACTTTGGGCCTGGGTGCTGTTCCTCAGTTTCTTTTGTTCAAAGCGAGTGCTCTATCACTTTGAGCCACAGCACTACTTCTAGCTTTTTCTGAGTGGTTAATTGGAGATAAGTTTCTCATGGACTTTCCTCTCTGGGGCTGGCTTTGCACAGCGATTCTCAGATTCTAGCCACCAGCACCCAGAAAGGTTTTTTTTTTTTATTAACAATTTATTAACATTGATTTTTATATCATATTTTAAATGATGTATTTAACAAACAAGTATTCAAGAAGGGAATCTCTATATATAATCATTGGCACTTAGATTTAGAACATAATTAAAAATAGGCTGAGGGTTTGTAAGTCATATATACATATTAATCTGTATAATAAAATATTATGTCTATAGAGCTATAAATTTTTATGTCTATATTAGTGTTTCTATTTCCAGTACCATGTCCATAGCATTGGGTACACAAATATTGAGTCCTTGCTCTTGTACTGTTTAGATCTAATAGCCACATATTAAGGATACCATGCACCTTTTATTCCTTTGTTCTTGACTTGTCTCACTCAACATGATTCGCTCTAGGTTCATCCACTTCCCTGCAAATGCCATTACTTTATCTTGTCTGTTGGCTATGTAGAATTCCATTGTATATACCACGTTTTCTGTATCCATTCATCTGCAGTAGGGCATCTGGATTGTTTCCATCACCTGGCTATTGTGAATAGTGCAGAGATGAACATAGCTGAGCAGGTGTCCTTAACATATCTTGGGTTATGATGTTCAGGATAGATGCCCAGGAGTGGTATGGCAGGATTGTAGGGAAGGTCAATTTTCAGTTCTTTAAGAAACCTCCACACTGCTTTCCAGAGTGGCTGAACTAGATTACATCCCACCAGCGGTGCAGTAGGGTTCCTTTTTCTCCACAACTCTGCCAGCATCTGTCATTGTCTGAGTTCAAAATCTTGGCCATTCTTGTTGGGGTAAGGTGGTATCTTAGGGTTGTTTTTATTTGCATTTCCTTTATGACCATGGATGATGAGCATTTTCTCATATGCTTTTCTGCCATTTTAACCTGTCCTTTTGATAAGTCTCTCTTTAGTTCCCTTGCCCATTTAATGAATGGTTTGTTGGATTTGGTGGGGGGATTAGTTTCTTGAGTTCCCTGTAGATACTGGATATTAAGCATTTTTCAGATGTATTATTGGTAAATATCTTTTCCCAGTTGGTTGGCTGATGCTCTACTTTTGTGGCTATGCTTTTATCTGTGCAGAAACTTTTTATTTTTAGGTAGTCCCATTTATCGAGTCTCTCTCCAATCTGTTGTGACCCTGGGATTCTGTTCAGGAAGTTTTTGCCTGTGCCTATGAGTTCCAGTGTCTCTCCTACTCTATCATGTAGCAGTTTCAAGGTTTCTGGTCTGACATTGAGGTCTTTGATCCATTTTGAGGTAATGCTTGTGCATGGCAAAAGGCTAGAGTCAATTTTTAGTTTTCTGCATGTGGCTGCCCAGTTTTGCCAACACCAATAATTGAATAGGCTGTGTTTATTCCACTGTATATCTTTGGCTCCTTTGTCAAATACAAGTTGACTATACTTATGTGGTTTTATTTCTGGATCTTCTATTCTGTTCCATTGATCTTCTGGTCTATTTATGTGGCCAAAAGGTTTTCTTATTTTTGTTGCTTTACCACTTTTAAATGAATCATACCAAGTATTCTAGGATTGATTTTTTTTTACATGAAAATAAAACTTGGATATATTTCTGTGTGCACATAGAGATTTGCCACCTTTATTATTATTATTATTATTATTATTATTATTATTATTATTATATATATTTTGGTGGGTAATGTGGTTTGAACTTGGGGCCTGGGTACTGTCCCTGAGCTCCTCAGCTCAAGGCTACCTCACTACCCCGAGCCAAGCCCCACTTCCTGTTTTCTAGAGGTTAATTGGAGATAAGAGTCTCAGGTCCCTTTGTGCCCTGATTCTCTTTGAATCTTGATTCTCAGATCTCAGCTTTCCGAGTAGCTAGGGTTATGAACACGAGCCACTGTGCCCGGCTGCCACATTATTTTTTAATTGTTCAATGATGTTGACAGTAAAGATGTGCCATATGTTATCACTTCTGAGATTTTAGGTTGCTTCTAGTATTAATTATTACTGATGCTTTTCCAGGGAGCATCTTTGCTTATATGGTGGGTATTTCTTCATGGTAAGTTAGAACTTTTGGTGTAAGGACTTTTGAATAGTTCTAGTAACAACTACGAAGTCACCTTCTACATTAAGCCCTTCTATCTCCAGTGGACAAGAGAGTTTCGTTCCTCAGACCATTCTCTGCTTTCTTTTCCTTCCTGGTCTCTGCAGACAACGTAGGGTACCCTACTGTGGACATGAGCAAGCTCCTAAAACAGTGACTATGTTATCCCTCCCCCCTCCCCCCCCCCCCCGTGTCCCCTCCCTTCTTCTCCTTCCCTGCCTTGCTTCTTAACTGGCTTTGAGATCTTTTTAAGGCACTTGAAACTTTTTCTGACAAAGTTTATTCATGTATAGTGTGGAGTTATAAATCTAGGCTTGCTCTGTGAACTTACTGTAATATTGCATCAAATCAAGCGGCTGAGCTCTTGAGGATAGTGGTTTGAAGAAAGCCTAGGCTTTCTCCGACTTCACTTAACTCTCCGAAAAGGCAGACTGGAAGTAAGTGTGATTTTAGTGGTAGAGTACTAGCTGAGCAAACTAGCCAAGCAAGCTTGAAGCCCTGCTTCAAATTCCAGTACCACCTATGTAAAAATAAAAGTATCTAGACATACCTAAATAAACAAAAATCAAACAACAAGAAAACAAGACCAGAATAACATTACATATTAGGAAATGCTACAAAATATTGGAAATAAAGGGCTTTTTAAGCAAGACAGAAAACTCAGAAAATAGGAAAAGTATATTTCTAAATTTGACTTCATAAAAATTGAACTTTTTATTGTGGAAAATACTACTTAAAATAATTGTACAGCAATAGATACAAACTTATAAAGTAGCAATAATTACTAGAGGCAGGCCAACATAATTACTTTTTATCAGTTGTTATATTCTGAACATTTTCTAGAAGTGACTGCCTTTTGTTCATGAAACTAGCCTTGTGCTTTCAATTTCAAGCTATAACATGCTGTCCATGTAATGGCATGTATCAATACTTCCTTATGGCTGAATAATGCTTCATTATGTAGTTCTACAACATTTTGTTTTTCCATTTGCTTGATGGAAATTTGAGTTATCTCCATTTGCCAGCGATTATGGATAATGCTTTTATAAACATTTGTGTGCAAATTACTGTGTGAACATCTGTGCAACTTTTCTTTTTTGAAATGATGATTTAATTATGTTTATATTCATAAAATGGATATGTTGACAGTCATTGCTGTCATTATCTTATGGTTTCTGGTAAAAGTGTGTTGGTGCATGTGTTTGTAGTGTTTTTTTCAAAAGTATTTGTAATCACTTACATGTTTGTTCTTGTGGCTCATTTTCTACCTATATCTTTATATATCATTAGATTTGTAATGTTACCTAATGATTTTTCTCAAGAATACTTCCTGATAGCAGTAGTTTCTAATGTCTTGTGTATTTGAAAATGTTTGCCTTTTTTTTTCCATATAAAAAGGTGAATTTATTGGGGAAGTAGATGGTGAACTGACTGGCCAGGGGAAATTGATGGTGAACTGACTGGCCAGGGACACAGTGCAGACTCGGGAGCTGACGCTGTGACCCCGAGCAGCGCTCACGCTGGGTTTTTAAGGCAAAACCCATGCGGTCGAACCTGGCCACACAGGTGGCCAGTGGGATAGTTACATACACAGAGGGACCATTGCCAGCTCCAGCCACACGCAGGTAGCCAATAGGGTTAGAGCCCAGTGTTTGAATTTACCTGTCACCTTAGTTGGAGTTGGCGGGCTAAGGTGAAGCAGGCCCACCCCCACCCAAGCGGATATCCCTCCTCATGGGGGGTGGGGAGAAGGTCAAGATTGCCCCTCCCTCGAAGGGCAAAGGTGACTGGGCTGTACCAGATATCCATCTTCATGGGGGGTGTGGGGAGGTCAAGGTGGCTGGACTGGACCATTGTCGACCTTCCACAATGGGGCGGGGGAACTCTTAGGCATTCTGGAAGGCGCCAGTCCCTGCTCCCCTTAACACTCCCCGCTTTTCTTTTAGCCTAGTCAAATCCTTGACTAGTTTACCTTAGTACAAACGGGGTTATACCGGGTGTGAAGGATCATCAGTTTTATAACTCTGATCCTTTTTTTACTGAAGACATCATTTCAATAATTACACATGGGCCAATCAACAGGAACATTCTCCTCCCAGGGCGACACTCAAACCTCTAGGAACAATATGTCTAGTCCTCTTCTGTTCTGGAGGACAACTTCAGTTAGGGACCTCAGTGAGTTCTCTGGGAGTCTGAAAGTCCAGGATCCTCACATGCTGTCTTCACCTAGGAGTGATGAACCCAGTAGCTCGTTCCTGCTACTTTCACAGTGGTTGGAGTGCTGGGAATCACAGCATAGGTTCACTTGAGTGCCAGGGTACTGGAAATCAGACAGTGAACATGTCCTCAAATCAACTTGTAAGGCCTGTAAGGAGTGGATTGAATCATGGTTAACAATGCCAGCTGAGATAACACATGACGTGGAGGGCCAACAATTGTTATCAGACTCAGGCAGACAGCATTCTTTGGTTTGGAGGGGCATATAGCGTGCCCTCCCATTTCTGCACCCAAGAAAAAGCTCTCACAACTAGGAAGCATGCTTAACAATCCCTCAGGTGGGCACAAAGAATAGTTCCACATTAGTGTACCAATCCTGACCCAGCTTACATCATGGCTAACTCAATTATATACCTACCAATTCTACTTGTAATCTCCATTCTTAAGATAATGCTCATACCATCTACTACATACAGGAACTCTCCAGGATTTGTCTTTTTCCCTTATCCATAAACTATTCTTTTGTTTACTCAATTCCTTTCCAAAGGTTTTCTTTACTAAACTTTTTCTCTCTTGTTTACCTGACTATAGCCCTCATTCACATTTAGCACCTCTCACGTCTAGGCTGTTCAGCACTGGATGGAAAATTCCCTTCACCCATCCAGAGTCACCATAATGGCTGCAAAAATCTAGGGGACTTTAAACTTAGCACAGATAGAATATCCCATGACCAAGGGGTTCCAGTCCTCTAAGGATGCAGCTGCGGGGTGGTGGTGGAATCAGGCAGGACAGCAGCTCCAATGGAATGTCACACCTCCTGCTGGGTCACCTGCAAATTCAACCTAAGGCGATTTTTCCCAATGCTTTCCTGGTTGCTTTACCTGAGCACACTCAGGTTTTTTTCAGGTTTTTTCCAAAGGAATACCAGGGTGACAACTTTTAGTAACTAGATTTCCTTTAAATGAGGCTAGGATTTTCTAGGCAGGCATAGAAGACTTGAACCTGTAGCCATTCCCCACAAGTTCAGTCTCCACTCTTGCACATCTGTCACTACTCTTTCCCATGTCTTTAATTTTATCCTGTCTCACTTTCCAAAAATGACTCTGGTTCCTTCATCTAAAGGGGACTGATGGGCGGAGATTCAGCTTCTGTAACTTCTTCAAGCTGACTCAGGGGCCAAACTGGAGAACATATAAAACATTTAACAACTGCACAAACCTTCTTTAGCTACAATAGTGTAGCTTACTTAGCACCCATTTGCAAAGGCATTTTCTTGATTGTCTGGGGAAGTTAATCCCTGCGACCCCAACAATGCCTCAGTTACCTATGTAGGCCTATATACAGATCAATGGGGACACAAGCCTCAGATCCACAAACTTTCCTGATTTTGTGGTTGGTGTCAAATCAAACTTTGCTCAGTTAGGACTTTAAAATACCCACTATTACAGATGATTAACAAGTTCCTGCCCAGTTACGAAAGGCACGAGCATGAGTAAGGCATGCTTATAAACTACTCTGACCTCCCAGCTCTGATTAATTTTAAATGGCCAAGCACAAGTGACTCTAGGATCTGACACCATCTCTGCCAACCAAGCAGTGGCTTACTGCATCTGGATGCTTCATTGTTTTCATCCCAGTAGTGTCTCTCCATACAGGGATAAACATCCCATTGGCATTTCACTTTGTTGGTTGCTGGACTTGAACTCAGGGTCTGGGCGCTGTCTCTCAGCTCTCCAGCTCAAGGCTAGCACTCTGCCACTTCAAGCTCTAAAGCATCTCTGCCCCAGCATTCTGCTGGCAGATTAGACACCACAGTCGCACAGGGACTTTGCTTTGCCCGGGCTGGCTCAAAACCGCGGCTTTCAGATCAATGAGTCCTCTGGAGGCCTTTATTTTTCACCAGGGCGATTTCCCCCAGAAAGATGGTTAAGAATTCCTGGAGGATAATTGGAGACTCTCTTGGGTCTGACGCCATCGATGGGATTCCACATCCACCAGTGAGACTCGAACCCACACGTCACCCTGTGGTTAAGGACTCTTCCCGGCCCATGCACCAAAAATGTAATGGGGTCAAGAGGAGGGGATCCCACATCCCTCCAGGTGGGGATTCCACGTCCCACCAGAGTCCACCACACAGAGACAGTCTCATATAAAAAAGTGAATTTATTAGGGAAGTAGATGGTGAACTGACTGGCCAGGAACACGATGCAGACTTGGGAGCTGACACTGGGATGTGTATTTACTTACTTACTTACTTGTGGGTCATGGGTCTTGAACTCTGGGCCTGCATGCTGTCCCTGAGCTCTTCAGCTCAAGGGTACCCTCACAGTCACACTTCCTGTTTTTTAATGATCAATTGGAAATAAGAGTCTCACACTGTTCAGTGCCCGGGCTGGCTTTGAACTATGATCCTCAGTTCTCATCCTCCTGAGTAGCTAGGATTATAGACTTGAGCCACACAGTGCCAGGCAGTTAGCTTTATTTTATTTTATTTTGTTTTTGTTGCCAGTTCTAGGGCTTGAACTCGGGGCCTGAGCACTGTCCTTGGGCTTTTTCCTCAAAGCTAGCACTCTGTCACTTGAGCCACAACACCACTTCTGGCTTTTTCTATGAATGTGGTACCAAGGAATCGAACCTGGGTCTTTGTGCATGCTAGCCAAGCACTCTACCATTAGGCCAAACTCCCAGCTGGTTAGTTTTATTTTTGAAAGGTCATTTGGATGGTTTTTAAATTATTGCTTCACACTTAACCTTTAAGTATTAGTAAATTTTTAGTGTTTATGCTGCTCTGAAACAATAAAATTCCATCTAACCTTGTTTTTCCTTCCATTTTAGATAGAAGCCTTCCTTTTGCCTCTTTGCTCCGAAGTTTTTTATTTCTTCATCTTTGAGTTCAGCAAAGTATTACTGTCTTGGGATTGACTGTCTCAGATCAGCGGGGGGGTGTGTGTGTGTGTGTGTGTGTGTGTGTGTGTGTGTGTGTGTGTGTGTGTGATGGGACTTGAACTCTGGGCCTGGGCGTTGTCTCTGAGCTCTTCAGCTCAAGGCTACCGCCCTACCCTTGAGCCCCAGCCCTTGAGCCCCAGCCCCACTTGCTATTTCTATTTCTAGTGATTAATTGGAGATCTGAGTCTCATGTTCTCTGGAGCCTGAGCTGGCTTTAAACCAGTGATCCTCAGATCTCACCTTCCTGAGTAGCTAGGATTACAGGTGTGAGCCACCGTCCTTGGCTTCAGATCAGTTTTTTCTACACTTTCATTTCTTATTTTCTTCTTTTGTCAGTACTGAGATTTGAACTCAGAAAGTTTGCCAGTAAGGCCATCTATTACTTGAGTAACGTGGTCAGCCTTAGAGTTTTCATTTAAATAACAGTGATGTTCTATTTTATCCTCTTTACACATTTTCACTATTTCTGACTTCAGTAAGTTTTGGTGGATTGGGTACTAGTGTATGGACCCTATTTTATGAAGCAGTGCTCTAAATTTAATATTGGTTTTTCTCATACTACAAAACTGTTTCATAGTTACATTTCATTTTGTGAGTTGTTTTTTTTTGTCGGTTATGGGGCTTGAACTCTGGAACTAGACACTGTTCCTGAACTCTTCGGCTCAAGGCTTCTGCTCTAACCCTTGAGCCACAGCCCCACTTCTTGTTTTCTGGTTAATTGGAGATAAGAGTCTCCTGGACTGGAAAAAAAAAATATCCTTTTTATGATGTAATGTATGCCGCATTCTTGATAGGAATCTTAGGTCTTGTTTTTATATGGCTTTGAGCTATTTCTGTCCTAGCTTACAGTTGATACAAAGCATAAAATAAGGAAATGTTACTTGCATTTCATATTTTGGGAAGTGAAGTTTATTTCTTAAAGCCTCACTTTTATTTTCCTTGTACTTTATTAGATTACAGAACATGTTTAGAGTTAAATGCCATTTGGTTATCCCTGTGTGGGTTGTCCTCATCAGGAGATACTCAGTATCTGTTAAAACTAAGATAAAGGTCTCAACTGTGGTGGCTAAGTACGCCACTTTATGCATTAACTGAGAGGGTAGCTGTGACATCATTCTGCAGTTTGCTACTTTTATTTTTTCTCTGAAAGTCCCAGGGCTTGAACTCAGGGCTTGAGCACTGTCCTTGGGCTTTCTCAAGGCTAGAGCTCTACCATTTGAGCCACAGCACCACTTCCAGGTTTTTCTATGTATATGGTACTGAGGAACTGAACCCAGGTCTTCGTGAATGCTAGGCAAGCTCTCTATAGGCCAAACTCCCAGCCCTCTCATAAGCCTTTCTACTGATGGGAAGACAACCTACATTTTATTAGGAAATTTTGGGCTAAATGTCTTTATGTCAGACAGCTCCTTCAAGTTTGGGGATATACAGGGCCACCTTAGCCTTGCTGGCTATATATTATAGATCTCTTATTGACTGTTCCCTGGTTCAGGATTTCATTTGAATAATTCTCAGAACTTGAGAAGCACCACACTTGGGATTGTAATTCATTGAATAAGAATGGAAATTAAACCCGTCAAGTGATATATGGCATAAAATTTGTGAGAGTTCTAGTACAAAGCTTCTTGCTATCTTTTCGCTGTGGGTCATCAACAGTGCTACCTGTTCCAGGCTATGGTAAATATCAGTATTCAAGTGTGATAATAGTTAAAGAGGACTGTCAGTCACAGAAATTAGTAGAGCTTCTGTGTTCAGAGTTTGTGTGGGTGTTTCATCATACTGCTGGTGTGTTTCAGTTTCAGGTTTAGAACATTAGGCTAATGCATTTTTAGTGTCAACTTCCCTGTCAGTCTGACCTGTAATGGCCTGTTCTAATTGTGCTGTTCAACTTCCTAGACTCACCAGGCAAACAGAGATACTCCTTTCAAGTAGGGCCATCTTCTAATAATTGAGGGCAAAAGCCAGACCATACACATCTGTTTAAACATAGGATGGATGTGTTTTAATTATCTGTTTAATTTATTTCTGTAGATAAATTCTGGCTATATATCCTAAATTGGCCTGAAACTCTCAATCTTCCTGTTTCAGACTCCTCAATTTGAGATTATGGGTGCCTGCTATGTGTTTGGATGGAATTTTAAGTAGTTTCTTCAGACTTTTTTTTTCCCCGTGGTGACCTTCAGACTACTTAGTTATGTAGTTTAGTTTGGTTTTTACTGCCTTACATGTATATAGGTAAATATCCAGTGTATTTTCTGTTTATTTCAAAAGAGCTTAATATTCTTCTTAACCAGTAGGCAATACTTTTATTCTCAAAACAAATATTTTCTCACGTTTCTTACCAGCTGCAATCTGGATACATATTGTAGATGAAAAAGGCTTACTAGTATTAAAGTATGTGAGTTGCTTTGGAAAGGGAAGTGTGTTTTTTTTTTTTTTTTTTTTTTTGCCAATCTGTACTTGAGCTCAGGGCCTGAGCACTGTCCTTGGATTTTCTTAAGGCTAGAGCTCTACTACTTGAACCTCAGCACCACTTCTGGCTTTTTTTCTATGTATGTGGTACCGAGGAATCTAATCTGGGTCTTCGTGCATGCGAGGCAAGCACTCTATCACTAGGCCAAACTCCCAGTCCCAAGGGAAGTGTTTTATTGTGTTTAGATTAGAAATGCATTTAGGAGAGGTTCTTTAGAAGAAGGAAAAAAGAACTCTCAGAACTATGTAAAAGTAACATTCAGAAAGTTTTAGAAATAACCAACTGTTCTAGGAATTCTTTCTAGAACCAGAGAGGAAGGGTTTGTAGAAAATAGAGTAATTTAAATTTGCTGTTGCCCCAGTGGAGATGAGTCAGTAAGATAATGAAAGTAAGTAATAAGAGCTGGCTTGTGAGAAAAAGTTGCTAACTAGAGGGAAGGTATTACCGTTTTTCAAAATCTCAGCCTCTCAAGTCTGTACTAAGTGCATGAAATCAGCACTTCTTAAATGTCTTTCATATTTTTTTATATTTTCATTCTATACAAGTTAAATGCCTTTTTATGTTTTAATTTCTATTGGTATAAAACGTTATAAATATAGGTCATACAGGTCAATTCTATAACTAGAAGTCTTTAAATATCTATTCGAATTACTTTTAAATGACTATATGTATTGAGGTCCTCATTAATTTGGAGTACCAAAAGTTTTCAGTTCATGCTTAAAAAATGCTGAATTTGACTGCTTAAGAGGAAGTCCTCTCCCGCCCCCCCCCAGCCCCCCCCCCACACTTTTCTTTTGGTCTGTCATGGGGCTTGAACCCTGGGCCTGGGCTCTGTCCCTGGGCTCTTCAGCTGAAGGCCACTACCCTTTGAGCCATAGCGGTTTTCTAGTGGTTAATTAGAGGTAAGAGTCTCACGTGTTGGCCAGGGGCAATGGCTCAAGCTTGTAATCCTAAAGACTCAGGAGGCTGAGATCTGAGGATCAAGGTTCAAAGCCAGCCTGGCACAAAAGGATCTGAGACTCTTATCTCCAATTAACCTCTAGAAAATTGGGTCTTGGCTCAAAGGTAGGGCGGTAGCTTTGAGCTGAAGAGCTCAGGGACAGCACCCAGGCCCAAGGTAGGGTGGTAGACTTGAGCCAAAGAGCGAGCTCAGGGGCAGCTTTCAGGCCGAGAAAACACACACACACACACACACACACCAGACACACACACACACACACACACACACACACACACCAGACATACACACACACACATCATACACCACACACCACACACCACACCCAGGCCCAGGGTAGGGTGGTAGACTTGAGCCAAAGAGCGAGCTCAGGGACAGCTTTCAGGCCGAGAAAACACACACACACACACACACACACACACACACACACACACACACACACACACACACACACACACACACACACCAGACATACACACACACACATCATACACCACACGAGAAAACACACACACACACACCAGACATACACACATCACACACCACACACCACACACCAAACCAGACCTCAAAGTAGCTAGGGTTACAGATGTGAGACATGGCGCCTGGCGAGGATGTCCTTTTTAGTTGATAATAGGTTTCACTAGTTCCTGTAATTTAGTCTAGGTAATGTTTGTAGACTGACACCAGTTGGCATCTGGCATTTGAGTTTCATGCAAAGACCTACCATTAATTCCTCCAAGGTAGAGGCTGGCTAATCTCTTTTTAGTTTCAATTAGTAGAATTGTTGGTACTAGTTGATACCAAATAAATGTTCATTAAATGAGTAAATGATATCTAGATTTTGAAATTCAAAAGAAAAATTGGAAAATTGGATAAAGAGAACTTGTTTCATTAGAGTGAAATTATGAGGGAATTTAATGACAGTTGTTTATATATCTTTGATAAGTAGTAGTAATCAAATCTATTAAAAATAGCAGATAGAGGAACTGATTGATCTTGAGTTGCTTAGATTTTGGGAAGGAAAAACATAAGATTAAGTACTTAGGTGAACTCAAGTTTTCAGTTTTTGGGGGTGGCTTAAACAAAAATTTGGATTTTAGAGAAGTAGTGAGAGCATAAAAGAAGTCAACAGGTGTAATTACTATGTTGACTTTTCTTAGGCAATCACTAGATGTTATAAACTACTTGCTCAGAATGTAAGAAATGCAAACTCAGACTTGAAAGGTGGAAACAATTTATTTGTTCCTTGTTTAAATATTTTTTTGATATATTTTTGTGAATTTTAATAAATTGATATGTATTTTAAATACCATCAAAGCGTTTCTCATTCAGTATTGTCTTAAGGTATCATTCTTTCTTTCTCTCTCTCTCTCTCTCTCTCTTTTTTTTTTTTTTTGGTTGATCATGGAGCTTGAACTCTGGGCCTGAGTACTGTCCTGAACTCAAGGCTACTGCCCTACCACTTGAGCCACAGCTGCCACTTCCACTTTCCTGGTGGTTATTTGGAGATAAGAGTCTCATGGACTTTAGTGCCTAGGAGCTGGCTTTGAACCTAGATCCTCAAATCTCAGCCTTTTGAGTAGTTAGGATTACAGGCGTGAGCCACCAGCATTTAGTGATAAGCTATCATTCTTAAAAATAAATAAATAAGAAATAAAATTCCAAGAGACCATGTTTTTTAACCTCACTCTCTATTTTGTTTCTCATGTTTTGAATTAAGCCCTTCTGCATTATGTTTTTTGTGCCTTTACATTTATAATGATTTGGTTTCCAGTTCATGATTTAGAGACATATAAAGTATCAGTTCAGATTTAGTCATCTGGTATAACCTTGATTAGTTTTCTCTATCTTTGGTCTATGGAAAGTTGCTCATGTCTATATGATGTTTCATATGGTATACACATGTTATGGTTGTGTTTGTAACTAAGCAAATTTAAATTCTGTAGCAGCTTAGGAAACATTACTATGCTTTATTAAAAACCATTTGTGTCTAGTCTTTTGCCCTTCATCGAAATATCTTCTAATTTTATTTATAGGGAAAGTAATCATAGATTATAATTATGAAGGGAAATATGCCCCAGTTTAGGATAGCTCACTGTCTTAAGTCTTCTCTAGGGTTTTGCAATTAAATATTTCAAATTAAGATTCTTTTGTTAGAAGTGTTCTGAAAACATTTTGGGCAATTTAAGTAGAACTATGCTTTGGAGAGAGATTGATGGGGTAAATGACTAATTAAATGATTGTTTAAATATTTATATTGTGAAATTTAAATTAAGATTGTATTGAGGCATATTGGTCTAGGCTTATATTATCATAGAGTCCCCAGTATCTTTTACGTGGTTCTAATACTGCCAAGTAATCAGGAAACACCTATAAAAGTACTGCATGGAATCTTGCCATTTATTGAGTTTATTGATCATCCAGTTAATTCTCCAAGAAATGCTTAGTTTAATGCTTATGACATTATGTTAAAGTATAACTAAAAAATAAGTTTTACTTCAAATACAGAAAAGGAGAAAACGATTAGGTGAAACATACAAGACATTTTATTTTAGAATATATTATTAGAGACAGTACTAAAGTAAGTTTTAAATTATGCCTGACATTTAAATTAGCAGGTGAAACTGACCTTTTAAGCCATACTAGTTTTAAGGGCATTAAAGGTTTCTGGCCTTACCTCTTTTATGAGGGCTGCATGATTTGAACTCTTCTTTCAGAGACTGCCCAACATCCTTGTTGAATACACCTCTCTCATATTTTGTTTGACCTATTTCTCCATTTCTTTGGAATTTTCATCTTGTGACCTTTTGCTTTAATCAGAGGTCACTTTCTTTCTGGACTCTTTATTCCCACCTTGGAGTTTAAAATCACACATACTGCTTTATGAGTACAACTTCCATTTTGAAAATTGGTGGGACTTGTCATCGAGTAATTTCATCATTTCACCCCTCAATGGGAACTGGGTCAGTCTCAGAGAGAACGTTCATCTTTGGTAAATAAATAGCCCATCCCAATGACTATTATGCTATAGAGTTCTGGCACCTGTGGGTATATGGTTCCAAGGAGACTGACATTGAGGGAAAAGAGAATGCTTTTGATGCATAGAGCTAAATGCCATACTGCTGTAGCTTGACTAATTGTTTTCCATGCCACCAAGTTTCTGCTAAAAATACTGCCTTTCAACAAATTTAAAAATTTCATTTTATCATATCATAAATTAACTTTATGATGTGATCACTGTATCCTGTTAATTTTTACCTTGCTTTTTAGGTAGCAAGACATTTACATAAAATTAAGAACAGGAAAACACTGAGTAGATCACATACTTTAAATACAACTGATGATAATACAGACCTGGCTGAGAGTTTCTCAGTGTTAATCTGAGCTCTCCTCCCCCCACCCCCCCAGTCCTGGGCCTTGAACTCAGGCTTGGATACTGTCTTTGAGCTCTTGGGCTTTGTCAAGGCTAGAGCTCTACCACTTGAGCCACAGCACCATTTCTGGCTTTTTTCTGTGTACGTGGTATGGAGCAATCCAACCCACTTCTTTGTCCATGCTAGGCAAAGCACTCAACCACTAGGCTAAACTCCCAGTCCCTAATCTGAGCTTTATAATTACACTAATCAATTTGTTTGCTTATTTATTTTACTCATTCAAAACTGCCTATAATAAATCCAGGCATAACAAACCTGTGAATAAAGTGGGTTTGACTAAATCTACAATATAAAAATTCATTGAGTTCTTTCTTCTTCTTTTCTTCTTTCTTCTTCGTACTGGAATTTGAACTTAGGTCCTCAGGCATGCCAGTCAAGTCTTCTGCTAGTTGAGCCACCTCACCTTTAGGATTAGAGATTAATTTAGCAAGGTTTTTTTTTTTTTTGTGTGTGTGTGTGTGTGCCGTTCCTGGCTTAAACTCTGGGCCTGAGCAAGGCTAGAGCTCTACCATTTGAGCCACAGCACTACTCCTGGCCTTTTTTCTATGTGTGTTGTACTGAGGAATTGAACTTAGATGCATACTAGCCCAAATTCCCAGCCTTCAAGTTGTTTTTAAAACATAATGTGGTGCAGTAAGTATCAAGGTTGCATATTTTAATTTTAGTCTTGATTGAATCTTTATCATTACTTTTTAAATTATTATTATTATTATTAGCCAGTCCAAGGCGTGAACTCAGGGCCTTGACACTTTCTCTGAGTTTATTTTGCTCAAGGCCAGTACTCTTACCTCTTGAACCATAGCAACACTTCTGACTTTTTCTCTTTATGCGATACTGAGAAATCGAATGCGAAGCTAAGCATGCTAAGTGAGCACTCTACCACTAAGGCACATTCCCAGCCCCTGTCATTGCTTTTTGATAGGTGAAAAAGCCCAAGCCAGTCTTTTACCTCATCTCATCTATTTTTCTTTAACTTCCAATATGAGTTCAGAATTTTTCTGTAGCATAAGTATACATCACATAAATGCATTAATATTTTAGTTTAACATTGTTTTTCACATTTTTAGAAAGAATGAGTAATTTTATGACACTACAATGCTCAAAGTTTATTTAGTTTGTGCTTATAAGGAATCAGTGCTTTTAATCTATATTGATGTTTACTCTCAAGTACCTAGGTTATTTAAATCTGTAAGTGAACTGAAGACAAAGTATGAGTTTTTGAAGTGTTTTGAAATTTCTGGTTGTTTGGTTATGTCTTATATAATATGGCCCCCGAGAACCCCAAATTGCAAGCTCGCTTTTTTAACTGCAGTAATAAAAGAAAAAACGAACATCAAGAACATAACCTAGATGTACATGCATGCGTGTATATATCATGAAGTTTTGCTATTTTTATCTTTTTTCTGTTTGTGGCTTTCTTGGAGTTTGAAACTCAGGGCCTTACACTCACTTAGGCAAGCCCTCTTGCCACTTGAGTTATATTTCCGGTCCCATTTTACCTGTCTTGAAGTTTGTACCTCTGTGGCATGAAATATATTTATATTGTTATACAGTTGTCCATCCATCACCAGAAAATTTTCAACTTTTGTTACTGAAGCTTGTTAAACACTTAACTTCAAATCTCTGCTTCCCCCATTTTCTTTCAGTCATTGGTTTAAAGCCACTGCAGTTTAAAGGACATGTAGATATTCAAACTCCCCACCCCCCTTCCCCTCACTTCTCCTCTTTGAAAAAAAGTATAAAAACAAGAAAGAAAAACTTAGGAAATTACCTGAGAGTTTTATGTAAGCATAATTAATGTGTTTTGGGCTGTAATCCCCATTTTACAAAGTCTTGTCCCCAAGCAAGTTTCTTTGCTCTCTCCTTTTGTGTGGTGTATGTGCATTCTCATTTTTTATTCCAGTAATTGCTTTTTGTTTATTTTTGCTCTTCTTTCCTTGTGTTCAGGTCTAGCAATATATTTAAAAACTGCTTTCAGTACTTCTTTTTTTTGTTTTTATTTAAAAACTGTGCTTTCAGTACTTCTTTTTTTTTGTTTTTTGGATTGTCATCTAATATTGTTACATACTTATGAAACATAGTATGGCCTTTGATTCATGTGTGCATCAAACAGTGTGCAACTGAAGGTTTTAGTTGTTTACCACCTTAAACTTTTATCATTTTTTATGGTGAATGCATTAAAAATCTACTTCATATATTAACTAACTATATACTGTATTACAACTAATTATTTCTACCTTTATTGTTTTGGTTATGATGAGGGCTACTCAGAATAGTTCTTCTACCTTATAATGTCAGTATTCATGGAATATATTTTTAAATATTCCAGTATATCAATTTAGATCTCCTTGGTCCACCTCTCCCCTCTTTTTCCACACACATATATACAGATATTTACAATTTATGTATTAAAATTATTTGAAGCTTGTTAAGAAATTTTAAACAAGGTTTAAGTGATTATTATATTTCTAAAGAACACATCTATTTGTTTTGTAGCTACTGGAAGGAAGTTTTGCCAAAGAAGTCAGTCATGAAATGGATGGACTTATTTTTCAGCCTACTGGAGTAAGTTCATTTATCCTTGTGTGTGTGTGTGTGTGTATACATGTGTACATGTGTTTATGTTTGTATCTGTTTGTACTGTGTTCATATATTTAGAAAGTACCTTTTCCTCAAACTTATTTATTGCTGTGGTACTCCTTCGCCTTAAAATTGTTCAGTCTTGGACGATTTCATTTATACCTAAATATATAATACTAAACATTTGTTTTATTTTTACTTAATGAAAGAGGTAGACATTTTTTAGTATTACTTTTCAAGAGATTCTTTTTTTTTTTTTTGCCAGTCCTAGGGCTTGAATTCAGGGCCCCTGAGCATTGTCCTTAGGCTTTCCTCAAGATTAGGATTCTACCACTTGAGCCACAGCACCACTTTAGGCTTTTCTATGTATGCGGTACTGAGGAATCAAACCCAGGTCCTCATGCATGCTAGGCAAGCATTCTACCACTAGGCCAAACTCTAGGCTGAATTCAGTTGTTTAAAATGATTAATTTTGTTATAAATTCTTTCAAAGTTAGTGTCACTTTATATTTACTACAAAACTATCAGTAACATTAAATGAATTACTTCCTTTTGTTGATTGATATACTTTTAAGTATTAATGTACCTAAAACTTCATTTTGCTGTATTGTTGGTAAAATTCAAGGATTTGTCAACTGCTTGAAAGCAAAATTTTTCTACTGATTTGTCATTATTACCATTATTATAATTTATTGTTGGTACTGGGGTTTAAACCCAGGGCCTCATGTCTGCTTTACTTGCTTGTTTAGCTTGTACTCTACTGTTTGATTCACATTTCCCGCCCTGCTTTTTTGCTTATTACTTTGGAAATACAATCTAGTGGACTTTTCACTGCTTGGATTGGCTTTGTATTAAGATCCTCTAGATCTTCTGAGTACCTGGGATACAAGCATGAGCCTTGGGCATTCAGCAGAATTTAAAAACATTCTGTGTTGAATTTCTGAGATGCCCTGAAGAACTCATCAATTTATTGGTCGTCATATATTTGGGGTAAACTTTATTTTACCATATAGGCCTGAACAGTCTTTCTTCTGGGAACTGGCTTACACATGTGTTTAATAGCATCTTTGGTCTCTACTTACTAAATACCAGGAAATACCCCTCTTTGTTCCCACTTAATAAACACCAGTGCTCTGTAGGGCAGTGTTTTTCAAAGTGTAGCACATAGAGGAGAATTATTACTATCGAGGAAATTGTTAGAAATATAACTCATTCCATATGTACTGATTAGAAATTCTGGGGATAGTATCTAGCAATTTGTGCTTTAACAAGTTCTGTAAGAAATTCTGATGAATGCTGAAGATGAGATTCATGTACCCTGTAGGAAAGAGTATGTCACATGGTACTATATTTCATCATTTCTTACCTTTTCCTTTTACTTATGTCCTTAGAGATACAGTCTGAACTAGTTGAGAAGTAATATATAGAGTTACTTAAGTTTAATATACAGAAGTTGTATAGACAGCAAGTAAATGAAGGAAAGAAATCTGATATTCTGAGAGTGTTTAAACCCTGGATTTTGTCTGTTTGAATATAGGGTAAAACTTTTTTTTTTGGCCAGTTGTGGGGCTTGAACTCAAGTTCTGATCACTGTTCTTGGACTTTTCTCAAGGCTAGAGTTCTACCCTTGAGCCACAGCATTACTTTCAGTTTGTTTGTTTGTTTTTTTTCTATGTATGTGGTGCCAAGGAATCGAACCTAGGTCTTTGTGCATGCTAGGCAAGCACTCTTACCACTAGGCCAAACGCCTGGCCCATGGGGTAAAACTTTTAACACAAATTTTGACACAGTGTTATGTGATTGACTTGTTTTCTTCCCAGGCTCCATAGCAAAATAGAAAGGGGGAAGATCTTACCTTCTGTGCTTCATATAGCAGGTGGAAGAGACCTAGAAGCTGAGGGACAGAAGTAAATTTGATAGAAAATCCCATTTTAGGAAGGTGGAAAATGGATTTTGATGTTCCCATATTTTCTAGGCTCACTCTTCCTAGAATTACAGAAGTAAAATCTAAATATAATAGAAACAACAGAACATGTATGAAACTTATAGTTTGGACATGTATCTATATAAGATTTGTTCTGTGTAAGAGAAATGCCCTGACAAATAAAGGAGTTTCTGTCAGAAATGCTGCATAATATCAGTTGATTGATTAATCTGTATTCTAGCATTCATTTTATTTATTTATTTACTTCTTTATTTATGTATTTATTGCTTACTTGTTTGCCTTGCCAGTCTTAAGGCTTGAAATCAGGGACTGGGCACTGTCCTTAAGCTTTCTGAAAGCTAGCACTCTACCACTTGAGACACAGCACCGATTCTGGCTTTTTCTATGTATGGGGTGCTTAGGAATCGAACTCAGGGCTTCATGCCTTCTAGGCAAGCACTTTACTGCTAGGCCACACTCCTGGCCCCTCATACTTTTTATTACAGTGATTTCGTAACTGACATCTGATAAGGCTGTAAACAAGGTAGTTTCTTGCCTTTTTTTTTTTTTTTTTTTTTTGCCAGTCTTGAGCTTAAGCTCAGGGCCTGAGCACTGTCCTTGGATTTTTCTCAAGGCTAGAACTCTACCACTTGAGCCTCAGCACCACTTCTGGCTTTTTCTAAGTATGTGGTACCAAAGAATCGAACCCGGGTCTTCGTGCATGCTAGGCAAGTACTCTACCACTAGGCCAAACTCCCAGCCCATCTTGCCATTTCTTTCTTTCTTTTTTTTTAATCTTGTGTATTTATTTATTTATTTATTTATTTTTTATTGTAATTAATAAAAGGGTTACATGATATTTGCCAGATAGAAGGTGCATTAATTCACATATATTTATACCCTTTCACATGTCTTGATCCCCATTACCCTCCCCTCCACCCTCCCACCCCGTCTTGGTTCCCCCCCCTTCCCTATCCAATTTCAAATAACCAAATACAAATACATGCAATATATCAGATAACAAAGTGAGATACTGTAACAATCAGATAACCAAGGGATAGCAAAAGAGATGAGAGATAACATAGTACATTAAGGACAACAATCATTCATTATATGGCTTTTGTTTCTATATCCTGGAGTTATTTTCAGTTAGCTTCATACTATCATCCTGCCATTTCTTATAAGCAGTGTACGACTTATGGGTTCAGTAATTTTTGAAGGAATTTGCTTCCAAATTTATGCTATTCTTTTCTACATGACCTATTTTTTTTTCAGTACTAAAGAAGGATAGGATGGATCCCTTTAATTCCTTCAACACTTTTCACTCCTTTTCTCCTTTGGTGTCCACCCACTAATTGCCAGGAAATACTCTTCTTTGTCCCCAACTTGATCACCATCAGTGTTCTGTATTCAGTATTTGTTTTTATGATGATAAAAATATTGTTTCTAACCCAGTCAGTTATTCTGTTACATTTTCTTTCCTAAAGAACCTTTTCACCCATAGTCTAACATTGGTTTCTTTTTATGTTATGATAATATTTTTTATTCAGACTTTTCAGAAGAACTGTTAATTTTTTTTTCAAAATAGTTAATCTCCTTTCCCATACCTGTTCCTTTTTCTTTTATTTCATTTTAACCTGAGGGATTCCTTCTGAAATTTTCTAAGAGCTAAGTCCACATTTGGAGAGCTTTCTTTTCTTAGATTCCTTTTTTTTATTAAAGAATTTATTAACATTGATTTTTACATCATATTTCAAATAACAAGGTTAACAAAGTTCAAGAAGGGAATCTCTATATACAATCACTGGCACTTAGTTTTAGAACTTAATCAAAATTTGGCTAAGGGTTTGTATGTCATAGATACATATTAATTTATGAAATAAAACATTATGTCTATAGAGTCATAGGTTTTTATGTCTATATAGTTATGTTTATATTTCCATTACCATGTCCATAGCATTGGGTATGCAAATATTGAGTCCTTGCTCTTGTACTCTTTGGGTTTCTTAGATTCCTTTTTATTGTCTCATCCTAGAAATCTCATACCCTTGTTTGCTGCTTTCCTGATTTAAGTGATTTTGAAAACCTGATTCTCATGTATGACTTCTGTTTTAGCTGTAAATTGAGATTGAGTGCTGTTCTCACCAGTCTTAGACCTGTTCACTATGTTCTATAACTATGATTCTGACCCTTTGTATATGTCTTGAAACATTAACAGAAAGTCATAGTAAACATTATAGCTCATGAATCATGGTCTAATTGTCAGAAGTTTATAGCAGTCTTAGATTTACATGTTTAACATTTTTGTTTTTCTTCAAAGATACTGCTATCTACTTTTCCTTTTCTTTAGAGATCCACTTATTTTTATTGCTGTACCTATATAGATTCCCAAATGAAGCTTTTATTCCAAGTTCCTTCACTATCATTTGCACTAGAGATGTCAGGTGTGTGTGTGTGTGTGTGTGTGTGTGTGTGTGTGTGTGTGTGTGTACACGCACCGGGGACTGACTCAAGGCTAGCACTATATCATGTGAGCCACATTGGGCTTTTTGTTGGATTATTAGATAAGAGTCCCATGGATTTTCTGCCCAGATCTGGCTTCAAACCAATATCCTGAGATCTCAACCTTCAGAATAGTTAAGATTACAGGCATGAGCTTCCTATGCCTGGCAAGAGAAATCATGTTTTTAAATGGTCACTAAATTCTTTTAGGTAGCTGTGTACTTTTTTATTTATTATTTTTTATTATTGAGATAATGTATAGAGGGGTTACAGTTACATTTGCCAGATAGTGAGTACATTACTTTTCACACATTGATGCCCCTTCTTATGTTTTTGTCCTCATTTCCCTCCCCCGACCCCCTCCTAATCATCTTGTTTCCCCCTCTTCCCTTTCCTATTTCAAATAAACAAATAAATGTATATACAATATAGCAGGTAACAACATCAGATACAGTAACAATATGAAATTAACCAAGGGGCGACAAAGGAGAAGAGAAATAACATAGTACATTAAGAACAACAATCGCTCAAGATAAACTTCTTGTTTCCATGTCCTAGTGACCCTTTCATTTAGTCTCATCCTATATGACCTTAGGTATCTAGGTTTTGTGCTATTGTAATGTTGTGCCCAACATTCACAGTCCTCCTAAAAGACCTCCAGAGACCACGACCAGTGCAAGCAACAAAGAGCCATTTATGCGCAAACTTGAGCCTGGTCCTCCGCGCCTTAGAAACCAGTGACGCTTGGAGGCCCTGAGTACAGAATTAGCACAGCTTTTATGGTACAGAATAATCAAGTTTTAGTTTTCATTCTCACAGCCTCATGTTGTAGTTAACTTTTACATAGAGACATTCCTCAGTTTCTTATCAGTTCTGATGTTATGGTTTCCCACAGAAATTTTAGTTTTAGGTGTCCTTGCTAGCTGTGGAACACAGCTGCTGTCCTAGAGATGACCTTTGAATGTCCTTGCGAGCTCTCTGAGTAAACATCTGATGGAGCATCTTGCAGATCTCCTGAGAAGAGGCAGTTAGGGGATTTCTCAGAACTTAACTCTTACAGAATGGAGGCTGCTTTAACAAGATGGATTCAGTCTAGCTATATTCAGTTTAGCTACCACCCTTCAGTAATCCTCGGCTAGGGGTGTCCTACATGTGTACTAATTATGCCAAATGAGGGAAACCATTGAGCCTACGTTCCTTTGGGTCTGGCTTACTTCACTTAATATGATTTTTTCCAAATCTTTCCATTTCCTTACAAATAGGGCGATATTATTCTTTCTGATGGCAGCATAGAATTCCATTGTATATAAGTTCAACATTTTCTTGATCCAGTCATCTACTGAGGGGCATCTGGGTTGGTTCCATATCTTTGCTATGGTGAATAGTGCTGCAATGAACATCATTGTGCTAGTGGATTTAGTATGTCCTTGTTTCTGGATGATTGGGTAAATGTCAAGGAGTGGAATTGCTGGGTCATAGGGGAGCTCTATGTAGTCTATTGCTTTCCATAGTGGTTGAGCTAGTTTAAACTTCCACCAGCAGTGTTGTAGCAATCCCTCCTGGCCAGCTGTGTACTTTTTGTTTTATGTTCCTCTTCCCCCCTCCCTCCCCTCCCTATTCCCCCTTCTCCCACTTCCCCCTTCCCTTCCCCTCTTCCTTCTCCTCTCTCCCTTCTGCCTTACAGGTGTGAATCACCATGCCCAGCTTGTTTTTCATTTTTTAATTGTTATTATAAAGCTAATATATAGGGGGTTACAGTTAGGTAATTCAGGAAACAAGCACATTTCTTTGTGGACAATGTCACCTCTTCTCCCATTTTTTCCCTTCCATTTCCCACCCACTAGTTGTATAGTTCATTTCCAACATGCAGTGTCTAATGAGTAACCTTGCTGCACTTGTTTACCCTTTGTCCGCTTCTGTGCCTCCCCGTACACCCCAAAGACGCACAAATGAACAAACAGAACAACAACAAAAGAAAAATAGCAAAAAAGAAAAACATGTTTGGTTTTTATTTTCAGGTGTTCTATTTGGTGAATGATTTTGATCAGATGCACATAGGCATCATGCCTTTCTGTTCCTCTTCTAAGAATATTCTCCTTTGGAAGATATGATGTGTGGATGCCTAGAGATCTGTGTAATTTATTATATTTTACAACTACCTTTCATCTGCATATGAAAAACACACCATTTGTCATTCCAAGCTTGGATCACCTTACTTGATGTGATTTATTCTAGGTCCATCAATTTCCCTGAAAATAAATAATACTATTCTTTCTAATGACTGTGTAAATTTCATTGTGTAGAGGTATCTCAGTTTTTTGGATTCACTCTATTGTAGAATAAGTGGGCTGTTTCTACAGCTTGGCTATTGTGAATAATGAAGCCATGAACATAGGTGTGCAAATGTCTTTATGGTTATCCTTGTTCGTGATTTTTCTGGGTGGATGTCTAGGAGTGGTATGCCTTGTGTTCGAATATCTATTTTTGGTTTTCTGAGTATACAACCAGAGTGATCATACTAGTTTACTACATTTCTACCAGCAGCGCAGTGGGTTTTTTTTTCCTCCATATCCCACCAGCATTTGTTATTGTTTGAATTCACAATGTTGGCTATTCTAAGTGGGGTGAGAGAGAATCTCAGAGTTGTTTTGATAAGCATTTTGTTTATAGCCAAGGATGTTGAACATTTCCTCATGTTTTACTTTGCCATTTTTTTTTTTTAATGGTCATGGGGCTTGAACTCTGGGCCTGAGCACTGTCCTTAAGTTCTTCAGCTCAAGGCTACCACCCTACCCCTTGAGCCATTGTGCCAGTTCTGTTTTCTTGTGGTTAATCAGAGATAAGAGTCTAATGGTCTTTAGTGCCCAGGCTGGCTTTGAACTGAGATCTGAGGATCTCAGCCTCCTGAGTAGCTAGGATTACAGGCATGAGTCCACACCCGGCCCCTCTTTTCTTGTCAAAGTCATAATATATAGCCACAAACTTAACTGTGTAACCTGAACTGACCTTAGGACTCATGACTGCTTTGTAGCTAGGATTACAAGTGTGAGCCACCTTGCCCTCCCTGTACTTTTCTATTCTTATCTGTTCTTCTGAGAAGTCTTTCCTTAACTCTCTTGCTTATTTAGTGATTGGTTTATTAGCTTTAGAAAGGGTTCATGTTTCATGAGCTCCTTGTATATTTTGGATATCAGGCGTTAATCTGATGTATTGCTGGTAAAGATCTTTTTTCAGTCTGTTGTCTACCTTTCTACTTTAGTAACTTTGTCCTTTGTTGTGTAGAAACTTTTTAGTTTGATGTAATTTGCCAAGTATTGCACCTATTTGCTGTGTCCCTGTTCAAAAACTTTCTTCCTGTGCCTGTGAGTTTCAGTGTTTCTCCTACTCCCTCTTGTAATTTCAGAATTTCAGATTTGATGTTGAAGTCTTTGGTCCACTTTAAATTTGTATTTGTACATAGTGACAAATACATGCTTTCTGCTTATGGATGTCCCGTTTTCCCAACACCGGTTATTGAAAAAGGCCCCTCTTCTCCCTAGTGTATATCTTTGACTTCCATATCAAATATCTGATGACTGTAAGCATATGATTTTATTTCTGGGTCTTCTTTTAATTTGGGGGTCTGTTTTTATTCCAATACCAAGTTGTTTTTGTTATTATAGCTTTGTAGTAGAGCTTGAGGTCTAGGATTGTTACCACCAGCATTACTTTTTTGCCCAGAATTGCTTTGGCTGTTCTAGGTCTGTTTTGGATTTCTTTCTCTACTTGGTAAAGAATTTCATTGGGATTTTCATGTGGATTGCGTTAACTAAATTTGTATATTGTTTTTGGCAGCATAGACATTTTTTTTTTCTTTGCCAGTTGTGGGGCTTGAATTCAGGGCCTGAGCACTGGCGTTGGGCTTTTCTCAAAGCTAGAGCTCTATCATTTAAGCTACAGCACCACTTTCAGCTTTTTCTGTGTATTTGGAACCAAGGAATCAAGCCTGGGCCTTCATGCATGCTAGGCAAGCACTCTACCATTAGGCCAAACTCCTAGCCCATCATAGGCATTTTTACAAAATTCATTCTGTCTATCCATGAACATGAACAATCTTTCCATTTCCTTATGTCATCTTTGATTTCTTTCTTCAAAGTTTTATAGTTTTTTGCTATAAAAAGGTCTTTTACTTATTTAATTAGTTATATATATATGTATTTGTATCTATTAGCCATTTGTATTTCTTGTGAGAACTGTGTGTTCATTTCTATTTCCTATTTGTTGATAAGGATTACTTGTTCTTTTGTTCATTTTTTTTTTGAGTTGTCTGTGTATCACTCCTTTATCTGTTGAATAGAGCTGAAATTTTTTCCCATTCTGTGGAGTTTCCCTTGATTTTGGTGGTTGTACTCTTTAATTTGATATAGTCTCATTTGTCAATTTTTATCCCATCTTCTGGGCATTTGGAATCCTACTTTAGGAAAACTTTGCTTATCCCTACATTTTTCATAGGAGAGTAGAGCTCACTATTATTTTTACTACTTAAAATTACTTTTATAGTAATCTTGCTTATGAAATTATATGATTTTCTGCTAAAGAGAGGAGAGTTTAAGACACTTTGTTAATAAATCTGGGATGTCATGATTTTTCTTTTTTTCTTTTTTAAACTTTTTATTGTCAGGGTAATGTATAGAAGGGGTAAAGTTACATTCGTCAGGTAGTAGGGGTATTACTTCTCACAGCTTGATACCCCTTCTCATGTTTTTGTCTCTAAGATTTTTCTTTATAGCTTTAAAAGAGAGAATAAAGGTGTTCTTATCAATTCTCTGAGATTGAGATCATTGTATTTACACATTGTCATCAAATTCCTTTTCTTTACCCAATGAACTGGTCTCTTTTTGATGTTGCATGTTCAAAAGAAAAAAAAGCAAAATTTTCAAAAGATTTTTCAGCTGTTCTAAGTCTTCAGTATAAGTAGGCAAGAAAAGAGTTGATTACACACAGGTGTAGCTTCCAGTGTGGCGAGAGTAGATGTGATTTCTAGATGGTCTAGGGATAAGGAATTAAATAAATTGTCTCCTGTTGGTGAGCAACCTAGTCTTATTGTAGTTTTCATTAACTCTTTTACAACTGAAACTATATTGAAGTCTTACTAATCTTTCTCTTTATAGCCAATGAATGTGGGCCTATTTTAAGATTTCAAAATAGGGGCATATTTACTATAATTAGTATCATGAATTAATTTCTGTGATACCTCATTTTAGGACTACTTTTTTGGGTAATAATTTTGTTTATGGTATAAGTGCCATGTGCCATTTAGTTTAAATTTTCCATGTAATTTTTTTGGTAAATTTAGAATGAATCAATGTCAGTAATAATATTGGTGGCATATGAAATGGCAAAAATCCTCCTCCTCCTCTTCCATCTTTTCCTTCTCTTCCTCCTCTCCCCCCTCCTCCTCCTCTTTTTTGCCATTCCTGGCTTGAACTCAGGGCCTGAGCACTGTCCTTGGGCTTTCTCAAGGCTAGAGCTTTACCACCTGAGCCACAGCACCATTTCCAGCTTTTTTCTATATATGTGGTACCGAGGAATTGAACCTGGGTCTTTGTGCATGCTAGGCAAGCACTCTTACCACTAGGCCAAAGTCCTGGCCCTTCTTTTTTTTCTTTTCTTTTTCCTTTTTCTTTTTTCATACCAAGATTGGACATGTTTATCAGGAAATGTTATGTAAGGAACTCAGTCTAGAGCCAGTCCAGACAGACAAATTCAAAAGAATCTTATCTTTATCCAGCAAAAATCCGGAACTGGAGGTATGGTTCGAATGGTAGAGTACCTGCCATGAGTGAAAAAATGAAGTGGAAGCAGGAGGACCTGATTTCAAGCCACAGTACTTGAAAAATATTTTTAAAATGGAAGAATTGCATGCACATGTCTAGAAAAAAGAAGCACCAAGACCCTCCAGGAACCTTGGTATTAGGACTATTTACCACCTCAAGGTGCATTTTCTCTGGATACCTTGCATGTGTACTGGCTGGGCTCTGATCGCTTTTCCTGCCCACATCTGCTGTCCCAGGAGGCAGAGGACAAGAGGCTGGGAGCCACTGCTCAGTCACTCATGTCTGATCAAATTCTGGATACAACTCTTTGGTGGTGACATCTGGGATCATGGCCAGCATGCCCAGTAGCATCTGCCCTACATCCTTGTTGTCATTATATTCATGGAGCAGGGAGATGTGGTCATCCAGTTCATTCACACTGTAGCCTTCAGATATTAGTTGATAGATCTCCTTGTCCAGCATGTCCTTCTTATCCTTCACTTTGTGAAGATCAATGTTCAGAAATTCCTCTCTGGTCCCATCGGCCTGGCCAGATTTGGGAGACTGCTGCCAGGAGCGGAAGGGCCCTCAGGAACTTTGGTTCAGCTTTGGAGTCCTGGGGTCAGGGGAGTCTGCAGCCAGGGGCATCCAGGGCAGCAGCACAAGTGTGGCTTCTCTGGTTTGCCAGGTCTCCTCTGACTGGCCTCAAACAAGATTCTCCAGAACTCAGCCTCCTGAATAGTTAGAGTTACAGGTGTGATCTGGTTGTACCTGGCAGGATATCTCTTTTCTTGCAACTCCTTTGGGACTGTATTGCTGATCAGCTAACATTAAAGAGTATGTCTGTATAAAGTGGAGAGATTGTAGCCAGTGTCAGGCAGAGTTTGATTTTAACCTGTAACCCATCTGTTGATGCTGCAAAGAATATTTCTCCAAAGGAGAAGTGGAGAAAAAATGAAGAGGTCTCATGGTGCATCTACTTGTAAAGAAGCTTCTTGGTCAGAATGTTTTCAGTAATCCCTATACTTCATAAGAAAATGATTCTGCTCTTTTACGTTAATAACTATCAGTCATGTAAAAGATAGAAAGATATTAGTATTGCTAAAAAGAAGAAAATGTTTTCATTATTGAAGATGTTGATAAAGATGATACATTAAAGGGATAATTCTCTTCAGGTCAAATCCCTGCCCATCCCCCCACAAATAAACTTAGAAGTACCGTTTTACTTTTGGTTAAATATTCTATTTCAAGAAACATAACCATGTACCAGAATGGCACATACTTACTTTAAGAAAAAAAAGGAAAAAAATTAATCGTTTTTTCATCTTTTTTGCTCTTTATTATTAATAATTTTTTTTGAATTTAGTTTTATTGTCTGGGTGATGTACAGAGGAGTTATAGTTACATATGTAAGGTGGTGAGTACATTTCTTTTCAAACATTGTTACTTCCTCCTACGTTTTTCCCTCCCCTCAATCTCCACTCCCCCAAGTTCATTTCCAACATATTGTCAATTCATTTTTCTTTAAAATTAAAAAAAATTATTGTAAAGGTGATGCATAGAGGAGTTACATAAGTCAGATCATGAGTACTTTTCCTTTTGAACTCACCCTCTCCCTCATTCTCTCCCCATTTTTCCCCTCCTGGCTTTCTTCTCCCCCAAGTTTTATAGTTTATTTCTAGCACGGTGTCTAGTGACTGTCACTGCTGAATTGCTTCACCATTTGTCCCACCATTTCTGTGCTTCCCCTCCCGCTTTCCAAAACAATACAAAGGGTACAGAAATCAGAAACAGCCACAAAAGGGAAGACACCAAAGGAAAAAAAAAGACCACACACAATTCAATTAAAAATAAAACAAAAAAAACCCCTCATGTTTCCATTTCTTGGCTTTCATTTTGATAAGCATCATTTTATTTTTAATCAATGATTGAAGCAAGAAAATAAAGCATACTGTATTAGTAACTAATCGGACTAAAAGATGAAAACCCTAGTTCAATCAAAGTAGATTTTACTTTTATTTACAGAAGTTATATGGAAAATCAGAGCTGATTCCAGTAAGCTAAGCTTATTCTAGCATTGATTTCATGAGGTTTTGACTGAACATAGTCAAACCGAGTCTTCAGGAAAATTAAAAAAATTAGAAATCATACATGCATTATTACATAACAGTTGATTCAGCTAATCTCCATTTCTACTGGTTTGTTTACTGTGTGATTTGCTTGCTGTCTGTTTATTTGTCCTTAACTTTGTAAAACTATGCAAAGTAAATGATGCCTAAAAATTTATGGCAAACCTCCAAGACTGAAAAGGGCCATAATGTATTTAAGTAGTGAAGTAAAAATTTTAGATTGTTGAATGGTGACATTCTTATGGTAAAAATAAATCAAGCATCAACAATATTTGAGATAAAGAACATAAAATAAGTTTTGGTGGATAGTATTATGTGTAGAACAGTAACTTTGTGACAGTAAAACGATTTTAAGTTACAGGTGCTCAGATCTACTATAGATAGCTGTGAGTAAAATAGCATATATATCTCAGGTGTATAAGAGGTCAATGCTTTGATGGTAGTAGACCCATGGTTTTTTTTTTTTTTTTTTTTTTTTGGCCAGTTCCAGGCTTGAACTCAGTGCCTGAGCACTGACCTAGGGATTTCTCAAGGCTAGAGCTCTACCACTTGAATCACAGCACCACTTCTGGCTTTTTTCTACATATGTGGTACTGAGGAATCAAACCTGGGTCTTTGTGCATGCTAGGCAAGCACTCTACCACTAGGCCAGACTCACAGCTGACCCCTGTCTTTTTTAAGCCTTAATATCTTAATAAGGGCTCTACCCTTATTAATTATCTGAGGCCCCATCTTTTAATACCATCATTTTGAGGTTAACATTTTACTATATGAATTTCAGAGGGGCATAGACATTTAATATACAGCATGGTGTTTTACATAATTTGAAATGTTAGCTTTAATTGAAGAAATATTTATACTTATTTTGAGATTTTTTCTTTGTATTTAATATCTTCTTTGTATTTAATATCTTCTTTGTATTTAATTTCTTTCTAAGGCTTAAGATTCAAGCCTTTACCCAAAAAATTATTTTCAAATTAAATTTTTTTTTTTTAAAGCCAGTCCTGGGTCTTGACCTCAAGGTCAGGGCACTGTTCCTGAGCTTTTTTTTTTTTTTTTTTTCCGTCAGTCCTAGGCTTGGGCTCAGGGCCTGAGCACTCTCCCTGGATTTTCTCAAGGCTAGAGCTCTACCCCTTGAGCCACAGCACCACTTCTAGCTTTTTGCTACGTATGTGGTACCGAGGAATTGAACCTGGGTCTTCGTGCATGCTAGGGAAGCACTCTACCACTAGGCCAAACTCCCGGCCCCCTGAGCTTTTTTTTGCTCAAGGCTAGCACTCTACCTCTTGAGCCACAGTGCTACTTCTGGCCTTTTCTGTTTAATGTGGTACTGAGAATCAAACTCAGGGCTTTATGCATTCTAGGCAAGCACTCTACCACTCAGCCACATTCCCAGCCCCAAATTAAATTTTTTATTTCATTAACCATTTATATTAAAACCAAGTAGGTTTTATTAGATTCTCCTTTTCAGTTCTATGATTTTACTATTTTGATATTTTGATATACCATAGGTATTAGATCTTTCATTCATATCTATTAGATTGTTAAAGTTAATTTACAGTTGATAATAACATTAATAAGGGGATTTAATTAGACTTGTGAAAATTGAACTTGTTAATTTTAACCTTTTAAAAGTCCTCTTTGGTTTTGTTTTTTCATCTGGAGGCTCTCATGTTTCTAGAGAAGATTTTTTTATACCATTAATAATCATTACAAAATAGTAATATTTGTATATACTAAGTTATACAATTAGTTAACGTTACAGATCTTACAAGTATAGAACAATGAGTGTTTTGTCTACCATGTCTGTTGTGACTAATAAAATATTAGTTGTTTCTAGAGTATGACCTCTCAGGCAAAAGTGATAAAATTGATTTTTTTAAAAAAATGTTTTTAATATTGGCTTGATTTTCTTTAAGGTAGGATAGCTTGACTGTTTTTGTCTTTGGCCTAAATTGCATATAAATTTATAGTCAGTTTTAGGTTCAATAATATGTTCTTGTAAAATATTAATGTTCTATGAAATCATTAGTACTGCCAGGTATAATGACTGATATGGATAGATTATAAATGAAAATTGGAATTAGTCTAATGTCCTTTCTTGAAGTACACATGAATTAGAGTGGTTTTTCTCTGTAGCAGAAGTGGTGTTACCATGGTGAGAGCTTCTGTTTCCATGACATTTGCTTGCATATTTTGAGAGGTCTTCAATTGAAGGAAGGCTTCTTTTCCTGCCAGACTGGAGAAAGTGTCATTCTACCTTTTCCATTTTTTTAAATTAAAAAAAATACAGTAAATTCCACGGAATTATTACTAATGAAGTGCCAAGAAAGAAAATGAACCTTGTATATTTAATTTTTTCTTGTTCTACTTTTAAAGCATAGCAAAATATTATTAGACTGCATTGTTTAAGGAACAATAAAGGAAGAACATCATCTAAATTTCTATTTTTAAATTTTTGTTTATTATCTTTAAGTAGTTTATTATGTCAGCTTATTATGAGTACAGTGCAATTTGATCCATGTCACCCTTTTATCATTCTCCCTCAATTCCCAAATACATGATTTCCTCTTGAATTCTTTTGGCAAAACAGTTATAGATCATGTTGTAATCAACCATAGCTGGCAATAGATATATAATATGACTTCTCAAGTAAAAACAATTGTTAATGGTGACAAATGGTAGAAATAGGGGAAATAAATATTAACAAAGATTTCATGACAATGAATGGAACCAATTAACTCCTGAGGGTAAAAAATACAGAGTATACAATTTTCAACACAGATGATGAATAGTGATAGTTCTTTTTATAGGTATTATATAGTTCTTTTTATAGGTATTATATATATATCAGGGTCTGGGTCCTGTCTCTGAGTTTTTTTGCTCAGGGCTGATACTTAATCACTTGAGCCAAGGTCTACGTCTGGCTTTTTGGTGGTTAATTGAAGTCTCACAGACTTTTCTTCCAGAGTTGGGTTTGAACTCAGCCTCCTACCTGAGTAGGTAGGATTTTAGGCCTGAGCCATTAGACATAGCTTACATTTAATGTTGGAACAATAATGGTAGGTTTTTTGTTTTTTTTTTTTTTTTTTTTGCCAGTCCTGGGGCCTGAACTCAGGGCCTGAGCACTGTCCTTCGGCTTTCTGAAGGCTAGCGCTCTACCACTTGAGCCACATTTTTACTTCCGGCTTTTTCTGTTTACGTGGTACTGAGAAATCAAATCGGGGTTTCTACAACTAGGTCATGCTTCCAGGTACAATATACCAGATACCAAAGTCAGATACAGCAGCAACAGAAGATAAATCATAAGGGGGGAAAAAAGAAAAGGAAAGAAAGAAAAAATTCATATAGTACATTAAAAACAATAACCACAAGGATAAATCTTTTTTCCCTGTCCTGGAGTTCATTTATAATAATTAGTGTGCATATAAGATTTTCCTAGCAGAGGGGTGCAATAGCTCAAAAACGTTGTATATAGGACGTGAAGGGAGAAGCTAAGTGAAATAATGGTAGGTTTTTTGGGGGTTTTGGTTTTTTTTATTTTGATCCGTTGTAGGACTTGAACTCTGGGCCTGGGCCTTCTCCCTGAGCTGTTCAGCTCAAGGCTACCACCCTGCTCCTTGACCCATAGTGCCACTTCTGGTGTTCTGGTGGTTAATTGGAGATAAGAGTCTCAGGGACTTTTGTGATGGGCTGGCTTTGAACTGCGATCCTCAGATCTCAGATCCTGAGTGGCTAGGATACAGGCATGAGCCACTGGCATCTGGCTAATAATGGTAGATTTTTAAAAATTGTGTTGTTTAATGGTAAATTTTTAATTTTATCTTTCCAGTAGAAAGTACATTCACATGGTTTAAAAGCTTCAACATGTATCAAGAATATGTAGCTATCTCTGTTAATTTATTTCCTTCCCTGTTAATTTTTTAATGTAACTAAACATTTTTGAAATACAATTTTATTTTTTATTATTAAGGTGTTATATAAGGTGTGTCAATTATGTAAGTCAGGTAAATGAGTACATTTCTTTTTTGTTGGACAGTTACCCCTTCCTTCACTATCCTTCACTTCCTTGTTTTCAGTTGCTTTATGTGGATTCTAAGATGTGTGTGTGTGTGTGTGAGAGAGAGAGAGAGAGAGAGAGAGAGAGAGAGAGAGAGAGAGTTTTATCCAGATATATGTGTGAGAAAGAGAGTGTGTGTGTGTGAGGTGTGAGTGAATGTGTATAGGTTTGAACTCAGGATCTTGTATTCAATAAGTAGGTTCTTTTATCATTTGCGCCACATGCCCCAGCTCTTTAAAGTATACTTCTTAATGTTTATTTTGTTAAGACTCTGGTTTTAGCATTTTGGGGGACCTACTAGAATCTTGGCAAAAAGATAGAGCTTTTTATTGATACTTTCTGTCCCTTGTGCTTATAATTATAAATTTTAGAAGGCTATTTAAAATAACATTTAATTATTTTAAAATAAAAATTTAAACTTTCATTAAAAATTTAATAATGGTTAAAAAGCGATGACTTCTCAAAAATTTTATCTTTAAGTCGTTGTATAAAGGAGCATATACCAAAGCAGTTTATGAATACAATCCCTCCCTCCCTCCCTCCCTCCCTCCCTCCCTCCCTCCCTCCCTCCCTCCCTCCCTCCCTCCCTCCCTTCCTTCCTTCCTTCCTTCCTTCCTTCCTTCCTTCCTTCCTTCCTTTTTCTTTTTCTGCCTCCCTCCTCCCTTTCTCCTCCCCCCTTTTTCTGGTCAATTGTGGAGCTCTTCAGCTCAAGGCTACCATCTGTGATGTATACATTATTACAGAAGTTTCTCCTTCTGCCTTGAACAGTTTTCATCATTACTCTCAATCTTCCAATGCCACAGGAGTGTGTGTGTGCGTGTGTATGTGTGTGTGAAGTCTAATCTGATAGGCCAGTGTGACTCCTGTGCTCTTACCCCACAGTATTTACAAGTATATTGATTTTTAGTTGTATTAAAATTTCTATTTCCCTTGTTAGACAGTAAGTATCACAAAGGCACATACTGTGTCTGTCTCATTTAGTGTTCATAAAAGTAGATTCTCAGTCTGGGGGCATGTGACTCAACTAGTAAAGCACTTTTCTGACATATGTACCATCTTGGGTTTCATCCCCAGTATTGCCAATAAGAAAAGGTTTGGGGGTGAATGTTCAATACTACATGTCACCTCTGTGCATTCTGAATGTCTTCCTTCCATGTATCTGCTTACTTTTATGTCTTTTTATGTGTGTATCTTTTTTTTTTCCCAATTTGGGTTTGAGCTCAGGGCCTGAGCACTGTCCTTGGACTAGAACTCTACCACTTGAGCCTCAGCACCACTACCAGCTTTTTTCTATGTATGTGGTACCGAGGAACCGAACCTGGGTCTTCGTGCATGCTAGGCAAGCACTCTACCACTAGGCCAAACTCCCGGTCTTGTAGGTAATTCTTGCTTAAATCTTACCTCTTTTAGGAACTTTTTGTTGATCTCTATGATCACATTATATTCATATGCTGGTATAATACTCTGAAATTTCTATGTCATTAAATTCTTCACCATTTGTTAAAACTGCTTATGTGTCTAAAATCTATCTAGCACCCCCTCTTTTTTTTGCCAGTCCTGGGGCTTGAACTCAGAACCTGGGCACATTTTCCCTGAGCTTCTTTTACTCAAGGCTAGCACTCTATCTCTTGAGCCACAGTGCCACTTCTGGCCTTTTCTGTTTATGTGATAGTGAGGAATTGAACCCAAAGTTTCATGCACAGTAGGCCAGCACTCTTATCACTAAGCCACATTCTCAGACCCTATATTTTCTTATAGTTTTATAGTTTGAAGTTTTGTTTTAATCTATACTTAATGGAGTTTTTTTGTGTGGTGTGTGCTCTTTTTCCTATTGGCCCAGGTTAATGTGCTAGTTAGTATGTATTTTAAAATTGGGAGTAAAATATTTGGGTTTTGAGTATTCATTTTATCTGTTCATATTACTCCACTTCCTATGCCTCATCTTAGGAGCTATGAAAAAGGGAAATTGTATTAAATTGATTTATTTTGAGCTGGAATGGTGGTTCATGCCTATAATCCTAGCTACTCAGGAGGCTGATATCTGAGGATCTGTTCAAAGCCAGCCCCAGCACAAAATCAGTGAGACTCTTATCTTCAATTAACTCAAGGGTGGGGCTGAAATGCCCAGGCCCAGAGTTCAAATTCCACAACTGACCAAAAACAGAAAACAAATTGATTTACTTTGTGGAATATTCCACAAATGACTTAGAAGTATTCAGTAGCTCTAGAGTCTGGGTGAAAATAGTCAGTAGATTTTAACATTCAAAATTATTATTTTTATTATTCTGTATCAAAAACCGTATTGGGAGATAAAGCTGGGGGGGACAAATAAGATCATACATTATGGGGAGGTGTTTGGTGGTTAAGTTGAGAAGCTTGTATTCTGTTTAATAAACCATTTAACAAGCATAATCAAATTAATTATATTTAATAGGGCTCGTTGGTAATATCTGTAGCAATAGGTTATCATAGTGGCTTGGGTAAAGAGTAATAGAAATAATAGAGGTGAGAGATAATGTACTAGCATGAATCAGAAGTTTTGAATCTGCCCAGTTAGGAGATCCATGTTAATCAGAAAATGGAAATCAAAAAGAAGAAGAATGCATTTTCTGTTGTTCAAGAAGTAAATGATTCAGTTTTAGATTTGAAACTTTTGGTCCACTACTAGGACATTAATAAGGGAGATGTGTGCTTTATATACTTTATATTTGAAGATGAAGATTTAGATCTCCTTGTGAGAAAAATTAGAAGTAGAAATGAAGAGTTAAGAATTATTTTCATTGTAGGTATATTTAGAGTCTTTTAGACTAGAGTTTATACAGTGAGAACCAATCATAGATGTGTGAAGAACATGTCTTATTAAAAAATGGACTGGACTGGTCATTGGTGGCTCACACTTGTAGTCTTAGCTCACTGGGAGACCCAGAGTGTTAGGGTCCAGGTTTGAGGCCAGCTTGGGCAGTAGAAAGTTCTTGAGTCTGTTCCTCAACAAAAAGTTGGACATGGCAACATGTACTTGTTATTCTAGCTACTAAGGATCCTAATGTAAGTGGAAACGAGACCCTGTCTAAAACATAATCAGCAAAAAAAAAAAAAATCAGGGCTGGAGGGTGTGACTCAGTAGTGAGAGTGCCTAGTTAGCAAGGTGAAGGCCTTGAGTTAAAACTCCAGAACTGCCAAGGAAAAAGCCAAGGATGGTGAGTAATGCCTGTAATTTCAGCCTTTTGGGAGCTGGAGACAGAAAGACTGCACTTTCAGGCCAGCATTGATAACAAAATTAGCAAGTTCCTTTCTCAAAGAAAAAGCTGGGACATGGTGGGAGATGTAGGTAGGAGAATTGGGGTCTGACACAGTCCTAGTCAAAAAGTGTAAGTCCTTATCTGAAAAAAAAAAAATGGGTAGGAGTGTGGTTTCAGTGATAAGAGTATTTGCCCAGCAAAGGTCCTAAGTTCAAACCAAAAAAAAAAAAAAAAAAAGGAAGGAAAAAAGAAAAGATTCCATTATTTTACTTCTGTCAGTAGAATTACTATCTAGGATTTTGTTGGTTTCTTGGAAACGAAATACTAGAACAATAGAGTTAAAAAATTGTATTAAAATGAGGATACGGATCTTAGTATGAACATATGAAAATGTACTGTCAGCTTCTAGTGTAGACCTTGGAATATATGTTCCAAGAGTATAACTGCTCATTTAACATTTCACCATGTGAAAATAATATTGTATAACTATAAGACATTTTGAATACCTCTGGCCTAGAGATCCCGTTTGACACATAAAAGATGCTATTTACTGTAGTTTTACAATTGATGACCCCACTTTGAACTTGTTTGACATTAAATTGATAGAGGAAAAGTTCTAAAAATATCTCACCTTTGCTGTACCTACCCCGAGCTTCATTTATGTCAAGATTTCTCAGCCCTTGCACAATTGATATCCCTCCCATTCCCCATCCTCCCTATTACTCCCTCCTCTCCTCCTCTCCTCCTGCATCCCCCCATCTCACCCTCTGGGTCTCACTACGTAGACCAGAAGCTAAATTGGAACTTATTATATAGCCCAGGCTGACCTTGAACTCAGGATCTTGCTGCCTCCATCCCAGAAATGCTTAAGTACAAGGATTACAAACATGTGTTACTACCACGGTGTCTGGCTAACAGTTGACATTTTGAACTTTTTTTTTTTTTTAAGTTGTCACCTGTCCAGTTATTGAATTCTTGCCATCTATCCACTAGGTGGCAGTAGCACGCCCCTTCCTTTCTCAGTGACCTACCAAAGCATCTCCAGCTATTGCCAAATATCTTCATGGGGCAAAAAATCACTGCCAGTTGAGAACCACTGCTTTACTCAAGAATATATCACACCTTAAGTTAGTTTTCTGCCTACTTTAGTTTTAGAGACTTCCCTTTGCCATATGGCTGACCATTCTCTAGAAGCCAGGTCCTGTAATTTCGTAAACACTTTGCTAACATAATACTTTGCTGCCTGATATATATCTATATCTATATCTATATCTATATCTATATCTATATCTATATCTATATCTATATCTTTCACTGTTTCTTTGTTATCTCGTTTATAGTTTGACAAGATGATTTCAAATCATTAAACTTTCTTTTTTTTTTCTTTTTTTGCCAGTCCTGGGCTTGAGCTCAGGGCCTGAGCACTGTCGTTGCACTTTCTCAAGGACAGAGTTCTACCACTTGAGCCACAGCATCACTTCCAGCTTTTTTCTATGTATGTGGTACTGAGGAATTGAACCCCAGTCTTCGTGCATGCTAGGCAAGCACTCTACCACTAGGCCAAACTTATGGCCAAATTTTATTTTTCTTTTTCTGGTTCTGCATCTTGAGCTCTGGGCCTGGGCATTGTCCCTGAGCTCTTCTGCTCAAGGCTACCACCCTACCCTTGAGCCATAATGCCACTTCTGGCTTTTTCTAAATATGTGGTATGGAAGAATCGAACCCAGGGCTTTATGCATATTAGGCAGGCACTCTACCACTAGGCCCCACTCCTGGCCCCTTCCTTTATTCTTTTTGATTCTTCAGTACCACAGTGAGCCTCCTTGCTAATAGGATATTCCTATTTTTAATAGGATATTCCTATTAAATATGCTTTGTTAATTTTTTTCATATATTTTTTTATTGTAATTAGTAGAAGGGTTACATGATATTTGCCAGATAGAAGGTGCATGAATTCACATACATTGATACCCTTTCACATGTCTTGGTTCCCATTTCCCTCCCCCCCACCCCCATCCCTCATCTTGTTTTCCCCCCTTCCCTATCCAATTTCAAATATGCTTTGTTAAATTTTATCCAATTCTTTTCATTAATGGATTGCCAACTGAAATATTTTGCAGTTTCAGTTTTATAAATAAGTCTATGTCTTTGATAGAGAAAGGAGTGTCACTTATTGGGAGATAAGAAAATTATTTTTGGAATGGAGTAAATTTTACTTATATGAGTAATATATTTAGTAACTTAGTCTTAAATCTTGAGATTATTTCTAATTTTTATCTTTCAACTCACTTTAGAAATATAAACCCGGTCGATGTGATGACATTTTGAAATGGAAGCCCCCCAGTCTCAATTCTGTGGATTTTCGCCTAAAGATAACAAGAATGGGAGGAGAAGGGTAAGTGTTCATTTCCCCAGCACAAATGTGTTTTTGTTGCTATTGTGAATGGTTCGGGGAGAGTGTGTGAAAGATCTTACTTGTAACCTAGTCTGGACTCTTACTCCTGATCCTCCTGCTTCAACCCAGCAATTATTATTACAGTTATGTGTACAACACATACTCAATCCAACGATTTTATATGAAGGAAGATTCTGTATAAAGCCCTCATTAATTGTGATTATTTTACATAGATTTTATAATACTTAAAAGAGAGAAAGTAAAATACAGTTTATATACACATTTCACAGTATATTCATTCCTTTGATCTAGAATATCTAATAGAACATCTAGTCAGGTTTAGTCCTCAAGATATTTTTAATTTTGAATAGTTCTTACTAATTAAAAAATGAACATTTTGAATTGTGAAAGTAGATATTACCAAAATATTTATAAATGTAAGGTGATTGTTGGTATCTTAATTAAATTATTTAATTTTAATATTAATTCTTATCTTTCGCTGGTCCTGGGCTTGAGCTCAGGGCCTGGGCACTGTCTTTGAACACTTTTGCTCAAGGGTAGTGCTGTGCCACTTGAGCCACAACACCAATATATAATTTAGTGCTGTTATTAGTAGTACATTTTAAAATGTATTTTCCTTTAAATGTCTTAACATATTTTCTATTATAAATTTTGGAACACAGGAAGTTTAAGATGATTTCTAGATAGCTATATGTAATTTATATCAGTATAAGTACATGTTTATTTAACCTGGGTGTCAGTATTCAAGAATGTAATATGAGGTGATATATGGTAACATATTAAGACATTATTCCATTAGTTGCTATAATGTTTATTCATATAAAGAGCTTTCAATTAAGAAAGTAGATAGCAAACTTCATAGTAAGTCAGTATATTAGAAGATTGTTGTTACAAATATGTCTGTTAATAGTTTGGAAAAAGAGTAGCTATGAATCATAACAAGTACAGCATGAATAAGCCTGATGATACTGCAGTAATCTCAGCACTCAGGAAGCAGAGGCAGGAGAATCATGACTTGTCTAAGCCTGTTACCTGACTGTTTCAAAAAAGAAAAACAAATGCTATATGTATTAGTATAGTGGTACTAAGTCACTAAAATTAGTAGAAAAGCTAATTTTTTTTGTAGTTGTTCTTCCAAATATTTTTATGAAGGTTAAAATGTAGTGGTGGTTGTTGTTTTTTTTTTTTTTAGTAAAGCTTCATTTTCTGAGGAAGGCTTTGAATTTCAGCAGTTATAATAATTTAGTAGTTACTGGCACCTTGAAAGTTTAGTATGAATAGAAAAGTCTATGTTGAATGTCCTCTTGATGGCAATTTAAATCTCAGACTCTCCGTTTTCACTCCTCTTGCCCCTTACTGCACTGGGTGGCCTTGCTCTTGCTATGCTGGTGGTCTGTCACCTGAGTGAGATGTGCCTCCAGCCCTCTTACTCTTCATTAGCTTTTCAGAAAACGTAAGATATAGTAACATTAGTTTATCATGGTCTAAACTAGTATACTTTTGTAATATATAGTGTTAAATTTTATTAGATATGCAATTATGGATTTTCATCTGGTTTAAGCAATATTATGGTTTTACATTAAGTAATCTACAACCAGTTATCCAAAGGTAGTTTATACTCTGGAATTGTAAATTCTTGTGATTCACAGTGAGTGGTACAAACTTATGCACAGTAGGTAAAAGAACAGATCCTTGAGCTAGTTTTCTTGAGGTGAAATCTGCTCACTGACTGTGACCTTGAGCACATTAATTTTTATCTCTGCCTTAGGTTCTTCATCAATAAAATAAATTGGCCTCATAAGACTTTTATGAGGATAAAATGTATAAAATATTTAGAACGGAACTTAGCACCATAGTAAGCATTTAGAGGCTTACTTTTATTTTTTGTTTTTTTAATTGGATTTAAAAGTTCATATTCCTCTGTAATACATGTCTTTGACTTGTTTGTATAATCTGTCACAAATTGTTTAAAGAGACTGGTTTCTGAAGTAAAGATTTAAAAGACAGTAATAAATGGTAATGGGAGAATGTGAACTGGACACTCTCAAATATCAATGTTGATATTGTACATTGGTGCACACTTTGCCAGGCAGATAGTGATAGTTCCTTAAAAGGTTCTATTTTACCAAATCACTAACCAAGAGAAATGAAAACCTGTGTCCACATACAATTTGTATGTGAATTTTTTTAGCAAAATTATTCATTAGAGTTGAGATAAATAAACAACCCCGATACCTGCCACTGACAAATGAATGTACATGCAAACAAACAAAACAGTTCTGCTACTCCACATACTAGTATGGTAGATCGAATCCTCTTAAGCACAGGGGCTCTGTAATGTCCTGCCTGGACTTCAGTTTCAACTTATACCACTCTTAGCCTCTTTTTGTGTTTCTATAACTGTAATATGGATGATGACCTGTCACTTTTGGAAAAGTTAATAAAATTACACACAACATTTGTCTGCTGCATGTCACAGTAAAATACTAAGCATGTGTAATATATATGTAATGTAATATGATATGATATATTCTGATCCTATATATAACGTATGTTCTAAATATTTAAAAGATCACTGGATGAAATGAGGGTAGAGAGCAAGAAAGCCATATTATGGTCATAGAATATATTGTTGATCATGCCAGGGGAACTGTCTTCTGATAGTTCTTCAAATTAGTGTAGATACAAAAGTGTTTGCCAACTTGTATTTTATATAAGATTTCAGAAGCTGTGTTGCTTTGCTTCATTAAAGACAGCAAGCACATCTGGAATAGCAGCTGCAATTGGTATAACAACCTGATTAAATTTATGATAATTTATAATCATTCTAAAGTCTTTGATGGTGGTACTAATCTCTCCACTTCCCTTGGGGATATGTTATTGCTGTTGGTTTGTTCTCCTGGCAGGAGGACAAGTTGTGGGGGCTTTCATTTGGTCTTCCTTAGAATAATGACTCTTACTCTGTGCTTTAGAGAGCCATTGTGGAAATTCTTTCAATTGTCAAGTATTTCTTTCCAATTTTATGTCCATTAGCCAGAAAATAACCATAGGGTATATTTGTACATGTGTTAGCTCACTTAGACTTGTTTATATTTTTACCAATTTGATTTTCAACAAATAGAAGAAAAAATACAAATTCTACACATTGGTGGAGTATAACTTGAGATCTTTTAATACATCTACACATTGTGTGATTTTTAAATTAGAGCAAACATGTATCTCCTTAGACATCATTTTTTGTTAATCTAGTGCGCAGTTAACTTAGAAGATGTTGCCAGTCTTATAGAAAGCAGTTAGAAGATGTCTAGCAAGATCAGAACATGTTTTTTTCCCCTGTAAAAGACCAGAAAGTAAATAATTAGGGATTGTGTCTGTGTCTTTGTCTCAACTGTTTTGCCATTGTAGCACAAAACGAGCATTGATAATAAGTATATATACATAGCCCTCTTACAATGACATTTATTGAAAAACAAACTTGAGGCCATTTAGTCTTTTTGAACTGTATTTTGCCGACTGTAGTTTACAGTTTACACTCGTGACAGTGTCAGGATTCTTTTCTTCATGTGGTATCTGGACTCACACTTGGTGCTTTCACAGTTGAACAATATCTCTAGTCTGGCTTTTGCTAGTTAATTGAAGATGGGGTCTCTTGGAGTTTTGTGCTGGAGCAGGCTTTGAATCTTCTAGGTTTCCGCTTCCCAAGTGACTGGGATTACAGGTATGAACCCCCAGGGCCAACTCTACAATCTTGATTATACTTTGTTTCTAGTATTGCCTAGGAGAAGACAGGAGGAGCTCTAGTTGACCTCTTTTCAGTTCCTCTGCTTTTTTCTTTTTGTTAGGTTTTAGTTACACCTATTAAAGTTTCACCCCCCTGTTTCCTATGGAAAAATGTTTTCCATATCTGTCATATCACCAAGTCATAATCAAGTTGCCACCATCACAGTAAATACTGGCTTAGGCAAGACTAGTTAATAGCCAGTAGGGTTTTTTTTTGTTTTTTGTTTTTTTTTTTTTGTTGTTGTTGTTGTCTTGTTTTGTTTTGTGTGTGTGTGTGCACGTGCCAGCCAGTTCTGGGCTTGAGCTCAGGGGCTGAGCACTGTCCTTGGACTTTCCTAAGGCTAGAGCTCTACCACTTGAGCTTCAGCACCACTTCAGGCTTTTTTCTATGTATGTGGTACTGAGGAATTGAACCTGGGTCTTTGTGCATGCTAGGCAAGCACTCTACCACTAATCCAAACTCCTGGCCCCAATAGCTAGTAGTTTTCAGAGAAAACAAATTACAAGAACATAGTATATATTTTTTATATCCTGCAGTGCTGGTCATGAAACATAGAGCAAATGGCTGGACAAGTACACTTTACTACTGAGCTATGGTCCCCAGCTCACCTTGGGTTTAAAATGTCTTTCTAGGGACTTATTATTTACCAGGGGTATAGTATTGACTATATAATTGAGAACTGAACCAATTCCATTATAGGTATTAGCAGAGAACAAAAGGGACATCATTGTTTTAGTTATCTAGTATTCTGACTGTGGACATGAAGTATGACGCTTAACAATGTGAAAACATCTCATAAGTGGAAATTTGTGATTTTTAGAAAATAGATTATTCCAATATGTTGTCCTAAAAACAAAATCCAAAAAGTATTTACATAACATGTTGCATAAAACTTTATTAAGTCAAATATAAATTTCAACAAGAGTATATTGTCTCTATTAAGTATAGTTATCTCAGAGAGTCTTGCCTCCTGTGTTTCTTTGTGATCCCCGTCATTATTGAGGACTTCTTTGTTCCCTATTTCTTCCTATTCACCAGGCACTGAGCTATATTTGCTAAAAATTTTCTAATGTGCGGGGTTTTTTTTTTTTTTTTTGAGGGGTGTGGGGGAGAGTAAGGGGCAGTAATAAGGTTTGATCTCAGGGCCTTATTCTTGCTGGGCAAGCATTCTACTGCTGAGTCATTCCCCTAGACTTCTTTTAAATAGTGGCTGTGTTTGTGTGCATGCGCACGTGTGTGCGTGTGTGTGTGTGCGCGTGTGTGCAGTTTTGGTGCTGATTTTGGGATTTGAACTCAGGGCCTCAATGCTTTCACTCAGTTTTTTCAGTTATGACTGTTGCTCTACTATTTCAGCCTCACCTCCTCCTCTGGCTTTTTGCTGGTTAATTAGAAGAATTTCAGGGATTTGTCTGCTCAGGTTGGCTTTCAACCACTGTCTTTATCTCAGCCTCCTGAGTAGCTAAGTATAGCCATGAGCCATGAGTGCCCAGCTTTGACAGTTTACTTTTTTTAAATCTTTTAAATATTTATTATTGATTTTTAAAATAAACAAATTACAATAATAAAATTAAAATTTTCAAGAAGCTATAAAATGTTAAGTATTACTTCAGTTATACCAGAAATTTTAAAATTTAAGAGGATATTTAACTGCTGTTATGGTCCAGTTTTTTTTTTTTAAATTGTCAAGGTGATGAATAGAGAAGTTACAATTACATATGTATGGTACTGAGTATACTTCTTCTTGAACATTGTTGCCCTTTCCCATGTTTTTCTCCCACTTTCCTTAAGATAAACCTCTTGTTTTCATATCCTGAAGTTCATTTTGCTTAGCATCATCCTATATGCTCATAGGCACATAGCTATTGAGTTATTGTCACAGCTTACTTTTAAGATAGGGTCTTGCTTTCTTCCCAGGAACATACCTGGACTGTGAGCTTCCTATATTTCTGTTTATCACTGGGGTAAATAGTCATAGGCCACAGTGTCCAATCCTTCCATGAAATAGAATCTAGTGGATGTTTCTTAATAGGTTGGATTGAGCCATAGTTCTTGGGATGTCAGCTTCCCAAATTGCTAGGATTATAGGAGTGAGCCATCAGCAACCATCTTTTTTTTTTTTTTTGCCAGTCCTGGGGCTTGAACTCATGGCCTGAGCACTGTGTTTGGGCTTCTTCAAGGCTAGTACTCTTAACACTTGAACCACAGCACCACTTCTGGCTTTTTCTGTGTATATGGTACTGGGGAATTGAACCTAGGGTTTCATGCATGCTAGGCAAGCACTCTACCACTAGGCCATGCTCCCTGCCCCAGCATCCATCTTTAATTGAATTTCTTATTCACATATTACCATAGTACTGTTGTTGTAAAATTGATTTCAGTTATTTCTTATCCAACAGGCTTTAGTTTTTTTTTAACCTTACAAGAATTTTTTTTAATATATTTTTTATTGTAATTAATAGAAGGGTTACATGATATTTGCCAGATAAATGGTACATTAATTCCCATATATTGATACCCTTTCACATGTCTTGGTCCTCATTTCCCTTCCAATTTTAATGAAGTAGTTCGCAAAAACTTTCTCCAGACATTAATCACTCAAAGTCTTTTTGTTTTTCTCTCCAGTATGAGTAAGGAACATCTTGACTCTGTAAAGTGATACAGAGAAAAAGTATCAAGTGAGTAAGAATAATTTGAGATAACTAAATATGAACTATGGGAGAAAAAATAATTGAAATCCTTTTTTATAAATAGTTTTGAAATCTTTAAAATTATTAAATCATGTTTCCTGTGTATGGTGTTCTGGAACCTAAAAAAGAGTAAATATTTGTATGATAGATGGAAATAACTTACAACTCTTAGTTAAACAAACATGTAAACATAGGAGTAAAAGTTGCTTTTTGGACCATAAAAATTCTAAAAGGAGTTTAGGATGAACTTATAAAAAGTGTAGCTTAATGATTGGCTTACATTTTAAATATTGTTCAAATGCTGTAGCATAATCTGGAGCTATGTACTTTTCATGTTTTCAAGTAGATACATTGTATTACCTTAAATGATTCATTCTTTTACTGACTTTTAATTAAAAACATAAAATTTCTTATGAAAAATTAGTTAATTCTGTGTTTTAAATTATGTGTTAACTTTTCTAAGATGTACTTTGTACATATCAATAACAATGAAATATTTTTACTAAGCATTTTTCACATGCAATATTTGCTCTGTATTTATTAAATTTGTTATTTTTTCAGTGTATTACTTTATTCTCTGTCCTAGTTTCACTACTATGTAGGAAACTTTTGTTGTTGTTGAGAATGAGTCTGGATATGTAGCTTAGGTTGATCTTAAACTCATAACCATTCTGCTTTAGCCTCCTAGGTGCTAATATTATGGATTTGTACCACCACACTCAGCTATAGGAGATTTTTGAAGCCTTACATTATTTGTAAGGAATGTTTAATTTACATCAAAGTACAATCATTTTATTATGTTAAGGGGTAATTAAAGATTATATTACAACATTGTTCACTAATTTGTGCTTTTGTCAGTTTGAAATGTTAATTCTATTCTGTCTTTTTTTTTTATAAGAAACTTATTCTTCAAACATTACATCAAAGTCCCCCCATTTTTTTGGTTTTAGAATCTTCATACTTTTAGGATTGTCAGAAATCTTTAGATTGTCTTGAAAAGTGAAAGATTGTAAAAAATATATTGCTCTCCCTAATTTTATATTATATACATTTCAAAAGGGAGTTTTCTATTGTATGGTATGTATGGTATTAGTTTACTACAGAAATAGTAATTTATATAGTTTTAAAAATATCTTTAAGTAGTTCAATTCAACCAGTCAATTTATAAATACAACAGTTTTAAAAAATTTTATTGTGGGGTAATGTATAGAGGGGTTGCAGTTACGTTCGTCAGGTAGTGGGTACATTACTTCTTGAACATTAATATACCTTCTCACGTTTTTGTCTCCCTTTCCCTCTTCCCATCCCCTCCCAATCATCTTGTTTCTTTTCCCTTCCCTTCTCTATTCAAATAAATAAATGAATGTATATACAATATACCGGGTAACAAATTCAGATACAGTAACCATATGAGATTAACCATAAGGGGCAAAAAAAGAAAAGGAATAACATAGTACATTAAGAACAACAAAGATAAACCTCTTGTTTCCATATCCTAGAGTTCATTTTGTTTAGTCTCATCTTTATGACAAATATGTACACAGCTTCTGAGCTATTGAGTGAGTACATCACTTTGATCAGTATTACCCCTCCCTTCATTTTCTCCTACCTCTTCTCGATCTTAGCCCTCTTAAGTGACCTGGTTCTGCTTTCATGTGTCCACATTGAGTATTATTACTGTCTTTCCCCACTATTCTTGTCTCCATTCATTTGTCTTCTAACCTCATCTCCCTCTAACAAAACATATTTCAGCTTCCTCATATTTATTTTGTTAAAGTTATTCAGAGACCATTAGAATCCTCCCTTCTCTATACCATAACTTCAGTCACTTTGTATATATTTGTGTGTGACCCTTGTTTTTATTTTCTTAGGTTATAATGCTTTCTCTTACATGTGCGTTAGATGTAAATTACAAACGTAGAAATAATTATAAAATTTTTACTAAACTTAGTAAAATGAAAGCAACTGTGCTGTAGGCCAGTGTCTTAATTTTTAGAATGAGTAATTTTTAATAGTTTTATATTAGATTTATCCTAAGGTATTTATGAAGTTACTATATCCATTGTTGAACACTCCAAGTTCAAATTCTTGTTATATTTTAATGATTGTAGGAGGAAAGATTAGGGTTTTTTAGTTACTGTGAATTCTCAACTAAAGTCGGTTATGAATAAATAGCTCTATTATTAAAATAATTAGTAATAGAATTATATTCCTTAAATTTCCAGTCTGTTTTGAACCAAGTCATTTAATTTAGTTAAAAGAATCAATTATGATGAGAGAAGGTTTAATGTCTTCTAGCATATGACAGTCTCAAAATATAAATATGGTAATTTATTATAGCTTAGCTTTCTTCTTTTTACATCATTGTTAATGCAAGCCTTTTATCTCTAGGAAATGGAACTCATATTAAGTATTGACTCTCAGGGGAGAATAGATGGGGGAGGGTATAAGAGAAACTACCTTAGCAAACTAGTCTCCTGGCCCTGAAGAAAAGGCTAAAAAGAGCAGCTATAATGCATGGTCTCAGAAAACCTACCTATAGTAGTTGAGCTAAGAGCATTTAGTAATATAATTTGGTTATGTTGGCACAAGTATTTATGACCTTTGTTTTAAAAAGTACATAATCATGAGTAATGCATTTCATTCTATAATAGCAATTTGGGTTTTGGTTTTTAAATTCCTATTTACTATATGAGTCTTACCTAATATAAACACTACAGATTTTATAAATACTACAGTTGTATTACTATTACATCATGGCCTTGTATTCTCTTAATTAGAAATCTCTGTCAACTGGAGGATTTCTATTTATAGCAAAATGATACTTTATGAATCATATTGAAAAACAGAAGCCACTACAGGTTTCAGAAACGTATTTTCAACCACCAAAGGACATTTATACTAGGCAGCTTTTAAAAAGTACATTTTATTTTCCTTTAATTTTTTGAAAATTGACAATCTAATTATATGCAAGTTCATTCTTAGGATAAGGAATATTTCTGCTGACAATTATGCATTTACATGTGTTCCTCAGATACCACCAAGTTTATCTTTTTCCTAGTGTCTTCGTTTTTATATGTTGAGCTGGAATATATATTATTTAGATTTAAAAACTGCATGGGCATTTCAGATTGGCTTCATTGGAGTATAGGGTCTCAAGAGAGTTTAGAATAAATTAACTGTAAATTGCATGAATTTATTACTGAAGAACAAAGACCTTTCATCTTTTTCAGAATCTTAATTTATGAATAAGAACAAATTCACTAGCCCTGCCTTTCATTTACTTTCAGACTTTCAGTGTAAATAACAGTGCTAGTTATAACTGATTTATAACTATTTAGCAAGCATTTATTAAAAATCATTTATGTGCAAACGTGTTAGGTATTAGGAATAGAAAGATGGATAAGCCTCATACTAAAGGCTAGACAGAGACAATAGATTCAAATAAGTATCGGGGTGAAAAATGCTGTATTGCTACTGTGGATAAAAGTACTTGCAGGGGCCCAGACAATTTTCTATCTTATGAAGTATGAAAATAAAACGAGAGAGTTCTACTGAAGATGATTCAGTTGCGCTCAACTGAAGCCTAAAAAGTAATAGGAATGATTCAAAAACAGGAAACATAGTGTGAAAGAAGACTTGAAACTAGTCAATGAGTAACTAGAGTTTATAAAAGTTGAGACCTGAATTAGACAATGACAAGTTGGGAAAGTCAGAGTGAAGATTTAAAATTTGCTTTGGGGAGAGTAAGAGGCTGTTTCACATTTTAAAATGAGGAGGATGAACTGAAACACTGTTCATTGATTCAGTAGAATAGGGACAGAAGTGAAGGAGATGAGAAAGTTAGCTACTCAGATATGTGGGGAAGAGCACAGCAGATAGAAGAAAGACAGCAACGGATTCTTTAATCAGCATGGGAGCAAGTGTGGCAAGAGATTGACAAAGTGAAGGTGGGAGAAAAAACTAGAAGAGACTAAACACTACATTATTTACATTATCATTATTCTAAGGACTTCATTTATTCTGAGGTAAGTAGGAGGCTTTACAGAGTTTGAGGATTAGAACTGGTATGATTTAACTTGTTTTATGATAATCTCCTCTGATTGCTGTGATGAGAATGGGCAGGTAAAAGGTCAGGGAAATCAAAGAGTTTATTGCAGGAAGCCAAACAAGAGCTCTTACGACTATGTTGGTAGCATTAATGATGGTTAGAAAGGTTAGATTCTGGATATATTTTGAAGAAATTGGTGATTTTATTTACTGTGTCAGTTTAGTTAAAATTGAGTTGTATTGAGAAATGTATACTTTAAAAATCGATAGGGCTAGTGGATTTAGTATGCCCTAGTTTCTGGGTGGTTGGGTAAATGCCAGTGTCTATAGGCCATTTTTGTTTCTTCTTCAGAGAAGACTCTCTTTAAGTCTTTGGCCCATTTTTTAATGGGATGGTTGTTACTTTGGAGATTAGTTTTGGAGTGATTTAATTTTTTTAGCTGTTGATATATTTTAGATATGAGGCCTTTGTCCGTTGTATGGTTGGTGAAGATCTTTAGCACATCAATGTTCATTGCAGCATTATTCACCATAGCAAAGATATGGAACCAACCTAGATGTCCTTCAGTTGATGAATGGATCCACAAGATGTGGTATTTGTAGACAATGGAATTCTATGCTGCTGTCAGAAAAAACGACATCGCCTCATTTGTTAGGAAATGGAAAGACTTAGAAAAAACATATTAAGCGAAGTAAGCCAAACTCAAAGGAACTTACGTTCAATGGTTTCCCTCATTCATCATAACCAGTAGAAACCTTGGGCTCTAATAGCAAAGATTTGCAATTGAGCAAAAACTTGATACATAAGGCCGTATAGTATGAAGCTAATTAATTGAATGGACCTCTAGGATATTGAAACAAAAGCCATATAATGAATGGTTGTTGTCCTTAATGTACTATGTTATCTCTCATCTCTTTTGCTGCCCCTTGGTTATCTCATATTGTTACAGTATCTCATTTTGTTATCTGATATATTGGATATATTTGTATTTGGTTATTTGAAATTGGATAGGGAAGGGGGGAAAACCAAAATGGGGGGTGAGGGGGAGGGTAATGGGGACCAGGACATGTGAAAGGGTATCAGTGTATGTGAATTAATGCACCTTCTATCTGGCAAATATCATGTAACCCTTTTATTAATTACAATAAAAATATTACCCCCCCCAAAAAAATCGATAGGGCTGGGAGTATGGCTGAGTGGTAGAGTGTTTACCCACCATACATGAAGCAATTGGTTCATTTTCTTGATTGGTACCACACAGAAAAACCAGAAGCTGTGCTGTGACTCAAGTGGTAGAGCAATGGCTTTGAGAAAGCTCGAGGACAGTGGCGAGGCCCTGAGTTCAAGTTCCAGTACTAACAACAAACAAACATAAACCTCTGTTATTGGCAGATTAGTAGGTACTAATACCTTTCTTATTAGTACATCATAACATTTTACTACATTATACTAATGGGCTAAATACTTATTTAAGTGAATTATACTCACCTGTCACTTCATATTTCAATCAGACTCTTATCAATATGCATTTTCTTTGATATGTGGCCATTGACTGTTTCTGCTGTCGTTTATATGTTGATTATGCACATGGATTACCATTTTTTTGTTTGTTTGTTTATTTGGTCATGGGGTTTGAACTGTTGGCCTGGACACTGTCCCTGAACTCTTACTGCTTTTGATTCATTTGATGATTGCTTAGATGTCAAGTTAGTAATGTAATGTTTTGAACCTGGCAATAGAAATTATACTTGCTGCTGGGTGCTGTGGCTCATGCCTGTAATCTTAGCTACTCAGCGCTGAATTCTGAGAACTGAGATTCAAAGCCAGCCTGGGCCCTAATATCTGTGAGACTCGTTTCCAATTACCACCGGAAAACCGGAAGTGGCACTGTTGCTCAAGGGGTAGGGCGGTAGCCTTGAGCTGGACACCACCCAGACATAGAAGTTCAAGCCCCACAACTGACAAAAAAGAAAGGAAGGAAGGAAGGAAAAGAAAAATAAATTATACTTGTTTATTGAATTTCTCATCCCCATCTTTACCCTAACAAGATTAAATCCAAAATATTAGGGGGACCACTTCTTTTTATTGAGCTACTGACTGAAGAGTTATGGAGTGCTTTTTCTCAGGGTCTACTTTCCACTTGTAACCATGCAACTCTCTACTCTTTTTTCCTGACATTTTTCTTTCCCTGTGCCTTTCCACCTCCGAAATATGTAAGTTGCCAGAAAAATTCAGACTTTTAAAATCTGATACTGGCTTGATGCAAGTTACTGGCAGTTTATGTGTTTCCAAATGTATTTATGAGACTGTCACAGAATAGACATTCTCATTCCTAAATGCAGAAATCAGAAGGAAGAAAAGAGTAATGAATCCCAAGTCTAATACCTAGCAGAACAATCTCCATTAGACCAGAACTTTTGAGAATAATGTTGAATCTCTGCTCTGCCTTCTTCTAGATGAGTTGACTCTGCCTCCTAGGGTGGGGCCAGTGTGTCCACAGAAAGTTCCCTGGTGAATCTTTTTGGTGTCACTCTTAGTGCAAAATTATGACCCTATTTATTAGACTCCAGAAAGTCCAACAGTTTTACCTGAGCTCAGACTAGCAGTTTATCTGCTCAATGTAATTCTATATCCTCTTCATCTTTTTGTGCCCAGTTTATTTCAGTTAGCATAATGATCCCCCAGGTTCCCTCAGTATTGTTGCAAATGACAGGATTTTACCCTTTTTAATGGCTAGTTGGTAGTTCATATATATATATTTCTTCACACTTAGACTGTTTTTATTTCTTATTTCTATTATCACTGGTGTTGCAATGAATATAGAGTGCAGATTACTATTCAACATATGATTTTACTTCCTTTTAAAATATATACTCTGTAGTAGGATTACAAGGTGCAGAGTAGTGGTAGTTTTAAGTCTTCGAGACATCTTGGTACTGTTTTCCATAATGATTATAGTGATTTATGCAAGAGTTCCCTTTTCACTACATCCCAAAATAGTGTTCTCTTTATTCTCAGATGACATAATCATGTATAGAAAAATTTTATTACTGTATATGAAGAGAATAAATTTAAAAAGTATTAAAAAAGATATTTAGTGAATAGCTGTAAAGAAAATTTGGAGAAAGACCAGTCTCCTTTCTCCAAGAGGCTGGGATCTCCAGTAATAGAAGAATGGGTTTAACAGAGTGAGAGGTAATGAATTTGTTTCTAGGTAAGGTTGTTATAGATCATTCAAGTTGTCCACCAAGTGTGGAATTTAGAAAGAAGTTTGCATCAGAGACAGAGATTTAGAAGTGATCTGTTTATATGCGGTAAAAACTACCCTTGAATTAAATTAACCTGGGATAAATGTATAAAGGTTTGTACATTTGTAGATAAAACTCTGGAAAACTTGTATTAAAGAGAAATCAGGAGAAGATAGCTGATACTCCTCACTTAGGTTCACTTTGTTTGTTTGTTTGTTTGTTTGTTTGTAGTATTGGAGGTCAAACCCAGGGCAAGCACCCTACCACTGAGCTGCATCCAGCCTTTTAATTTAAAAAGTAAGAACAATTCATATGGTTGTTAATCACTAGGTACTTGTTGAATTGAGTAAAAAGTGGTGCATATTTCTTCAGGAAAGCTGTTTTTATCCAAGAGCTTTGTTAACAAAGAGGAAAAAATAAGTAAAAAACTGACACACCTGCAGCATTTCCATTTCCAACAAATTACTTTCAAATATATCCATGACTATACTTTTTTTTTTGTTTTTTGGCCTATCTTGGGGCTCGAACTCAGGGCTAAGGTGCTGCCTCTGTGCCACGTTGTGTTCGAAGCTAGCATTCTACCACTTGACCCACAGTGTTACTTCTGGGTTTGTTGTTGATGTTGTTTTGTTTTTAAATAGTTCAGTGGAGATAAGAGTCTCATGGGGACTTTTCTGCCCAGTCTGGCTTTGAACCATGATCCTCAGATCTTAGCCTCCTGAGGGTTACTGGCATGAGCCACCGGCACCTGGCTACCCATGTCTATAATTGTAGTAAATATAATTCATAATTTAAGAGAAATGTAAAAATGTTGTTGAATACTCCTTTTAGTATTATTTTGTTGTGAATGAGAAGCTTACATGAAATTCACTTCATATATAATTTATCTTTTAATTGTTTTCTTTGTATCTTAGATTAAATGAGCCTCATCGTTTATTGCAAAAACAGATGATTGTGAAGCTAATGAACCAATCCTGTAATTCCATTCTAGGCTGTAGTATATAAGAGTTGTGCTGAAATGGATTGTGTCTGAGAGATAGTCAAATTGAGTCAGGCCATCTTTCAGTGTCGGCTATTGCAATATTTAATTTAGATTTCAAATATACCTTAAAATTTAATTTGAATACAGAGGTTCATTTATATTATAATTTATTTTCACCATCTATTTAATAGAATTTACCCAGTTGTTAATTAATCAAATTATATACTCAGAAGGTAGGATAGTTATTTCCATTTTATAGATGAGGAAATTGAGAAAAGCCATTTAGTTTATGACAAGCTCAGAATTATTTAGTGAGTTGAGATTAGAACTGGAACAAGAGAACAAGATTTTTTTTTAAAACCATGATCCTGTAGTTCAACAGACCATGACAGTAACTAAATTAGTGTGTCTTTCTTAATGAGAGCAAGGCGGAAAAAGATTATCCATTTAGAACCAAGTTTTAGACATGGTTTGTGAATATCTAATTTTTCACTTTGATGTGCATCAAAAATGTTTTCTTATTATGTATCTCTACTTTCATAGCAGCATCATAATAAAAGGCCTATAAAATAATATAATTTAAAGTTACTTGTATTTAATAAGAAATATATTTACTTCAAAATAAACTACATATTATTACAGTTTAATGAGAATTGGTAAAACAAACATATACTGCATATGCTTGTCATAAAATATTACATATTTGAATTTTTATATTTTATACATGGGCTTAATGAAATTTTCATAGACTCACATACTATCAATGTAAATGAATGCTGCTCTGTAAATTCAACTGGCTTTTGAAGTTAGATTATTAAAATTTATCTCCTGTCTTTTCAGGTTAAACATTCATCTAAATGTATTATCAGTTCAGTCATTTGTAATAAAAATGCTAGACTGGATGACTTAACAATGGAAACAGGGCTAAGACTTTGGCCTAGTAGTAGAGCGCTTGCCTAGCATGCAAGAGGACCTGAGTTTGATTCTTCAGTACCACAAAGAGGAAAAAAACAGAAATAGTGCTGTGGCTTAAGCAGTAGCACTTCAGCCTTGAGAAAGCCCAAGGACAGCGTTTAGGCCATGGGTTCAAGCCCCAGTTCAAAACAAAACCAGTGGAAACATATTTCTTTTGAGAAGTCCAAAATTTGAGTGACAACATTGTTCATTTCTGTTCAGGCCCTCATCCTGATTTGCAGATGGCTGCTCTCATTGCCTTCTCTCATGGAAAAGGGAAAAGCAGGCAATATCTCCGTTTCATCTCTAATGGCACTAACTAGTAACACCCATAACTTAAAGATGCATTTTTTTTTTAGAGAAGTTCTTTGTAATATAGTGGGATTACCCTCCCTTCCCTCTTCTCTTTCCCCCTCATGCTGGAAAAATTTTTATCACTGGAAATTAAGGGCCAGAATTCTAGATTTAACTTTTATTTTGCAAAATGTATTGATCATGGAACATGTTTGCAATATATACTGGAGAATCAGAAACCCAGTGTAGTAGTTCTAACTTTGTGGAGATTTCGTCCCTTCCTCTTTCCTTTTCTTTTTCTTAGAGGTCTTGCTATGTTGCTAGAACTCCTGGGCTCAAATGGGATTTATATTTCAGCCTTCTGAGTAGCTAGGACTATACATGTTTCCTTTTTGTCATTTCCTTTTTGTCTGTTGCTCAAGTTTTTTTTTTTAATTGTTAAAATTGTACTTGATGTCAGGTAAATGAATGATAACGTACTACTTTCTCATTTAGTGCTTTCCTTCTTACATTATTTTATTTAAAACGATCCAGTTTGAGGTGGTAGTAAACGAATTTAAATTAAACCTCATGCCCTACTTGAGTAAGGTTAAGAAGCCTATAATGAAAGTAAATTATTATAAATGTTAGCCTCTGATTTCTAAGTTATTTCCTAACACCTGTGAAGCCTGATAGTTTTTTTGGTTAATTAGCATTCTTTGTGATTTTGCCTTCAGTTATACCTGTTGACTTGAGCTCTCAGCTTGCCTACTGTCAAGTGCTTGTTTTGAGATAAATTCAGTTCCAGAACAAAAGATTAACATATGGTTACTTTCTGATATTTTGTTACTTAGTAGGAATATGTTGAGTTTGTATCTGTAATAAATTTCCTGTCATTAGGCTCTTAAATTACATTTTTTTTTTTTATTTGCCGGTCCAGGGCTTGGGCTCAGGGCCTGAGCACTGTCCTTGGGTTTTCTCAAAACTAGAATTCTACCACTTGAGCCACAACACAACTTGTGTCTTTATTCTATGTATGTGGCACTGAGGAATCAAACCTGGGTCTTCATGCATGCTAGGCAAGCACTCTACCACAAGGCCAAACTCCTGGTCCTACATACTCACTTTTAATTTTATTATCTGTTCATACTACACCAGGTTGTTTAATACTTAAATATATGATATATGTAATGGTATATATATATATATACACTAAAAGAATGTAATTGTAACAATTACCTATTGAAATATATATATAAATTTATGTGTATGTGTGAGACACTGTATTGAAGATTGAACTCAAGATCTTTTGCTTGCTAAGGAAGTGCTCTACCATTTGAGGCATACTTTCATTCCTTAGATTACTGAGACTTTTGTTTCTTAGGAATCTAAATTTTTTTTATGGTGAGAGTAGATTACCACTTATTTGTAAGTACAAGTTCCAGTCTAATAATTACCAGATATCTAGCCTAACCATAATTTTTACCATGTAATAGGTTTTCAAAATGGATATAGATAAGTGAATGAATTAATGATGCTTGCCACCCATTTAGTTATTTGTGGATGTGGTTTTTGTTGTTGTTGTGGTTTTGTGTGTGGGTTTTTTTTTTTTTCTGCTAGTCCTGGGGCTTGAACTCAGGGTCTGGGCACTGTCTTGAACTTTTTTTGCTCAAGGCTAGTACTCTACCACTTGAGCCGCCGCACCACATCTGGCCTTTTCTGTTTATGTGGTACTGAGGAATCAAACCCAATGCTTCACGAATGCTAAGTAAGCATTCTACCACTAAGCCACATCCCTAACCCATGGATGGGGTTGTTATGTTTAAATATTTGTAATTGTTAAAAATTCTTAATTTGGGGCTTAGAATGTGTCCTAGTGGTAGAGTGCTTGCCTCGCATGCACAGAGCCCTGGGTTTAATTCCTTGGTATACATACACAGAAAAAGCCAGAAGTTGTGCTCCAGCTCAAGTGGTAGAGTACTAGTCTCAAGAAAGTTCAAGGACAATACCCAGGCCCTGAGTTCAAGCCACAAGACTGAACAACAACAAAAAAAGTCTTAATTTAACCTGAGCTCTTTAATAGTAAAGAACAATTCTATAAATTGATATGAACATACTACCTGAAAACTGTTCAGTTAATTAACACATACTAGCTTAATAGTTACCCAAAGTAAGCTGATTGGTTAGGGACCATTAAGCAGAATTGCTTAGAAATTTTATAGAGATACAGTGTACATAAAGTCAGTCTATATCTTAAATTGCTATACAAAGATTTGTCCCTTCCTTCATTAAGCAAACTTTTATTAATGTGAAGGCAATATATAATATATCATACAATAATACTGGACTGTGACTACTTTTCTGAAAACATGAAGTCTGTGTTTGAATGTGTAGACTTGATTGTATCAATCATCAAGATTGCAGCCAATCTCTTTAAGTCTATTCAATTCTTAATTAAGGTGTATTTATTCCTAAGTAAATAACAAAAATTATAAATAAGTAAATATAAATAATGTATTTTTCCTCCAGTGTGAAGGATTGAACCCAGTGCTTTGGGCAAACATTCTGAGTTACACTCTCAGCCACTAAGTGTATGCTTTTGGTAGATGATGATTAGAAGCAAATTCTAAATGTCAGTGCTATAATTAAAAAGTGAACTTCAGGAGGAAATGTTAGTAGCTGGAATTTATTTGTAAAACATAGTAAAAGTCTGGACATTGAATGATTAAATCTGACCTACCAATTATTCAAGTACAGGACTAGATTTGTGTTTACATAATCTTAAAATGATTAAGAAAAGTGAGATGATTTGTTTATAGTTGAAAATGTTGGAAATATTGGAAAGGAGTTCTTGCTATATCCAAGAAAACCTTTACATACATTAGTAATAGCTACCCTTTTTATTTTTTCCTAAGCTTAATGTTTAAATTGCATTTTTATTATCTTTCAAAAGTAGTACAGAGAGTTACCCTTTTAATTTTAAACTGATAACTATTTACTAAGAATAATATAACCTTAAGGGGGTAGGGAGAGGGACATAGGGAAAAAAAAAAAACATGAGAAGGGGTATCAGTGTGTGAGAAGTAATGCACCTATTATCTGGCGAATGTAACTGTAACTTCTATATATTACAATAAAAATAACTATTTTTTTAAAAGAATAATATCACTTTGTGAGCCAAGCCTAATTGCTCACACTTGTAGTCCTGGCTCTTGGGAGGCTTGAGGTAGAAGGAGCTCAGTGAAGTTCAAGACTGTCCTGGGCTATGTAGTGGATTAGAGGCCAGCTTACGTGGTGTGTGTGTGTGTGTGTGTGTGTGTGTGTGTGTGTGTGTGTGTGTGTGTGTGTGTGTGTGTGTGTGTGTGTGTGTGTGTGTGTGTAGAGGCCAGCTTACATTGTGTGTGTGTGTGTGTGTGTGTGTGTGTGTGGTGGGAGACAGTATGGTTCCAGTACAGTGGCTCTCACTTGTCTTGCTTGTTCACAGCGCTACACATCCAGCCTAGCATTTTGCTTGCTCTTTTGAGATCAGAGTCTTATGGACTTCTTGGCGAGGCTGAATTTGAATTTGCTTTCAAATTATGATTCTCTGATTTCAGCCTCTGAGTGGCTAAGATTATAGATGTAAGCTATCAGCTCATGGATGTTTTGGAAGTTAAAATACTGTATAGATAGATCGAGAGACAAATAGGAACTTTTAAAGAATTACTAAGGGATTTTAATTTCATTTGTTTATAAAGAACATGCTATTTTCAGTGATTTGTGTAAAACATATACAATTTTAAAATTAAGGATATGCAATGGCATGATTTGCCTGTACTATTTAAATCAAAGAGAGATGAGAGTAGAATACAGTCTTCTACAAAAGATTTATATTTCTAGGTGCAAGATGGTTACCTGGGGCCTGTCATGTGTGTCTTCTAACTTTGCTCTGTCTACGCATAGGCTTTGTGTGCAATTCCCATGCTAGTTTGTTAGTCAGTTTTTCTTTGGGACAGGAAATGAATCAACAGTTTACTTCTGTTCCTGGCGATAACCTTATAACATATTCCATCTTGAGACACAATAGAATTTCTTCTGTCTTAGGGTTCTTTTGAGAACTTTTGTTTAGTTCATATCCCTAAATGAAGAAATAAGTTTCTTACTATATAATTGTATTATATATGTGTGTGGTAGACTTCAGTATGGTACCCACCTACCATGTGGCTAATGAAGGTTTTGAAGATTTGATTTAAAAAAAATGGGGGGGATGGGAGTTTGGCCTACTGGTAGAGCGCTTGCCTAGATCTGGGTTCAATTCCTTGGTATCACATACATAGGAAAAAAGCTGGAATTGGTGCTGAGATTCAAGTGGTAGAGCTCTAGACTTGAGAAAGTCCAGGGACAGTGCTCAGGCCCTGAGCTCAAGCTTAGGACTGGCAAAAAAAAAAAAAAAAAAAAAAAAGAACCAAAAACTATGATGATATCTTTGATATTTTTTGTCTTGCTGTAATGGTACTTTGGAATATTCAGCTAAATAAATTATTGAAGTTAAATTCATAGTTTTTAATATGCTACTAAGACATTTTAAATTATATATATATGTGGCTTACATCTATGAAACAGCACTATTAGCACTGATCTACATAGTATGTAAATTATAATATATGCAAAGTAAATAACCATAGCTTAACTTACAGTCTAGGAATAGTTCAGGTGTTGTCCCTGTTTTGACCTTATTTGACCTTTTAATTCCCATTAAGTGTTAATATACTTTGAAAGATAGTTCACTGTGTCTAGACAGAGGACATTATTTACTTCTTGCTTAATTCTCATAATACTTTATGAACACCATTTTTAAATTAATTTTTATTGTAATTAATTGAAGGGTTACGTTATATTCTCCAGGTAGAAGGTACATTCCTTAATCATCATTACCCATTCTCATGTTTTTGTCCCCATTTCCCTCCCCTATCCCCCTCCTCTCATCTTGTTTTCCCTCTTCCCTATCCTATTTCAAATAAACATATATATAGTATATCACATAACAAGGTAAGATACTGTAACAATATAAGATAACCAAGGGACAGCAAAAGAGATGAGAAATAACACAGTACATTAAGAACAACAATCACACATTATATGGCTCTTGTTTCTATATCTTGGAGGTCCTTTCATTTACCCTTATCCTATATGGCCTGGGTTTTGCCCTATTGTATACCTCTGCTAGGAGAGTCCAAGGTTTATACTGATTATGACAAATGAGAGAAGCATTGAGCCTATATTCCTTTGAGTCTGGCTTACTTCACTTAATAAGATTTTTTTCTAAGCCTTTCCATTTCCTTACAAATGGGGCAATGTTGTTCTTTCTGACAGCAGCATAGAATTCCATTGTGTATAAACACCACACCTTGTTGATCCACTCATCAACTGAAGGGCATCTGGGTTGGTTCCATATCTTTGCTATGGTAAATAGTGCTGCAGTGAACATTGTTTGCTAATGGATTTAGTATGTCCTTGTTTCTGGACCATTGGGTAAATGCCAAGTAGTGGAATTGCTGGGTCATAGGGGAGCTCTATGTTTAGTCTTTTGAGGAACCTCCATGCTGCTTCCCATAGTGGTTGAATGAGTTTACACTCTCCCAGGTCTTTTAATTTTAAAGCAGATTTTCTCAGCCTTGATTCTATTGCTATTTAGGGTCATAAGATTCTTTGTGGTAGGACTGTATTGGGCACTGTAATATAATGGGAAACATACTTGAACTCTGCATATAAAAAGTTAGCACATGTGTGAGAAGCAGTGCACCTCCATCTGGCAAATGTAACTGCAACCCCTCTGTACATTACAATATATATTTTTTTAAAGTTAGCACATCTTCCCTGAGTCATAAGAAACAACTGCGAAGTAAATGTTGCCAAATGTATTGTGGGATAAGGATGACCTGAAGCTGAGAATGACTGTTCTCAAGGCAACAGTGCAACAGAGAAACAATGGGATGGTTTGGACTGTTCATGTGTAAGAGGTTTGAACCATGGCCTAATAAGTAAAAAGTACAGTGAAAAAGCTGAGCAGTTTAGCTACTTAGCAGACTGAAAGCTGAGGGTCAGGGTTTGAAAGACAGCCCAAGAAAAAAAGTCTTAGAGACTCATCTCTGACCAGCATAAAGCTGTAATTAGAAGTGTGGCTCAAGTGGCATAGTACTAGACTAGTCTTGAGAAAAAAGCCAAGCTCTAGTATATGCAGATGCACACAAAAAAGATGAGTTACATTTTTGGCATTGTGCTGCAGTAATTTTGTAATGAGCTAGTAATGTATTGATGCATTGATTCGCATTTTGGAGTTTGTAGTTTAGAAAGCTGTCTGTAAAACTGAATTAATCTCTGATGATAATTAATGTTGTATGACCAACATTTATAAATTACAGTTTTTCTAGAGGTTATACACATTGACAAGTCATTCATTAAATGAACATGGATAATTTAATTCTGTGTTTTGAAGAAATGATATCTCTAGTGGAACCACCTTTCCTCAGAAGACTTAGTGCTTACTTGTTATGTATATAGCAACAGGGAAAAGAAAACCAGTTTCTTAAGTTCCATTTTAGAAACAGAAAATTCTTCAGATGTGTGTTAACCACAGGTGACTGAAGCCCTGCCTCATAGCACTGAGTATCAGGGAGAAGGAGAAGGAGAAGAGGCCAAAGTGATGTCAGATTTAAGAAAATACTGACACTAAGTCACCATCCCTAAAGTCCAGAAGCTGAAGTTGTAGCCACCATAGTTAAAGCTGAAATCTGACAGTAGGCAATAGTTTTCAGGCAGGGGAAGAGGTGAGATGAAAGATTCAGAAAAATAACTAGCGAGAAAAAGATCTAAGTATATAAGTAAAAATATATTTTTTGAAGCTTGGGATAATGGTAAATGAGGTGACTAAGCAACTCAGGGGAGCTAAGCTGGCTGCTGTAGAAGCCATCCTGTTGTCTCCCTTCCCCATCCCCCCATAACATACACACACACACACACACACACACACACACACACACACACACACACACACATACACACAATATGCATTTGCAAGAGATAGTTTACTAATGTGGGATGGGAGAGCCCTTGGATTACAGTCTGGGAGAACACACTTGTTTCTCCTTCTCTAGACTCTTTCTCCCTGGCATCTCCAACTTGGTTCAGGAAAACCTAATCTGTTTAAACTATGAGTTCTATCCAGAGTGTGTTTACATGGTATCAACTTAAGAAAGAGAAACTATATTATATTTAAAGATGGAACACGTTGTACCGCTTATATGGTGTTAGCTCAAATATATGATTAAAACAAAAAGACAAAATTCTGCGTTTGATTTCCAGCACCACAAAACAACAGCAACGTGAGAACAGCAAACAGTGGTGTGGCCTTTTCTCCTTTGTATATTAGTCCTCCTTTGTGCTTATTACATTGAATTATGAATCTCAACTTTTTGATGTCCTTTACTGAAACAGAATATTCTGAGTCTGTTGTGCTAGTGGGGAAAACAGTGGCACTTGTATTCTGGAAGGCTCTTTTGTGCTTTGGAGATGGCGTGAATGCTTTAGTTAATAGCATTTAACCTGACCGGAAAATGATTAGCATCTAAGTCTCTCTCAGGACAAAAAGTGATATGTGGTAGAAATTTATCTAATTTTTAACACCATGTTTTTCAGAGAACTCTAAATATTTTCTGAGAGTCAGTTTTTATCCATTTCTTTGCCTGAGATTAAAAAAAATAAGACTTTTACTGTGTCTTTGAGTCTAAGAAAAACATTATGATTATTTTAATCCTTTGATGTAATCCCTCTGATTTATAGATTATCTCTGTTTAAACAAAATGATCATTGTTCCCTTATAAATCATACTGTTCATATGATTTATTTCTTGGTAGTATAGACAACTAGTGTCCTAATGAGCACAGATAGATAAAAGATGCATCTGTTATATGCTATATGGCCCATCTATGCCTGATAAAATTATTTTTGTGATTAACTTTTTTGACAGTGGATTTTGCTTATATCATTTTATAGATTGACTAAAATGTAGAGTTTAAATTTGAAATAGAATCTAGAATTAATATAGACACTAGGTTCTCCTTTTCTTACATGGAACTTTACCCAGCAAATTTTATGACGGAGGAAGAATAGCAGAGATAATAACTTTTTTTTTGCCAGTCTGGGTTTTGAACTTGAGGCCTGGGCACTGTCCTTGGACACTTCTTCTTGCTCAAGGCTAGTGTTCTGCCACCTGAGCCACAGTGCCACTTTCAGCTTTTTCTGCTTAAGTGGAACTGAGGAATCAAACCCAGGCCTTTGTTCATGATAGGCGAGCACTTTACCACTAGGCCACACTCCCAGCCACAATAACTATTTTTGGTTTTTATTTTTGCCACAATGGGGCTTGAACTCAGGGGCCTGAGCCCTATCCTTGGGCATTCTCAGGGCTAGTGCTCTACCATTTGAGCCACAGCATCACTTCCAGCCTTTTCTGAGTATGTGGTACCAATGCTAGACAAGCCCTCTACCACTAGGCCAAACTCCTAGCCCCTTGGACAGATACTTTTAAAAATTGGCCATTGAAAGCCAGGTGCAGTGGCTCACGCCTGTAATCTTAGCTACTCAGGAAGCTGAGATCTGAGGATTGAAGTTCAAAGCTGGCCTGGGCACAAAAGATCTTGAGACTCTTATCTCCAATTAACCACTGGAAAACTGGAAGTGGCGCTGTGCCTCAAGGGGTAGGGCAGTAGCCTTGAGCTGATGAGCTCAGGGACAGTGCCCAAGCCCAGAGTTTAAGCCCCATCAAGGGGAAAAAAAAAGTTGGCCATTGAAGCCACTGGTGGTACTGTCCTTGAGCTCTTTTGCTCAAGGTTAGTGCTCTAACACTTTGAGCTACGGCTCCACTTCTGGTTTTTGAGTGGTTAATTGGACATAGGAGACTCTCGGGGACCTTTTTTCCTGGGCTGGCTTCAAACTGTGATCCTCAGATCTCAGCCCCCAAAGCAGCTAGGATTACAGGTGTGAGCCACCGATGTCTGGCCAGTAGTCCTATATTTCAAATAAGTTGTAACTGAAAAAAATAAAGAATTGAGTGGTAATTTTGGAGGGCCAGAGGTTTGTCTCTTGGGGTCTATAGTTTGCTGCTGAATAGCAAACTTTCATGAGAAAAAGTTTTCTTCAATTCCATGAAATTCCAGGAAATCAGCTCTTTCTCAGTTCTCTATTACCTTCACTGTTCTTAAAACAGCCATGTGAAATGGCTGATGGGAAGAGAAGCTGGGTTTGTTCAGGAGTAATAATTTATTTTTCCAATAGGGTTTGCCATGTAGCCCATACTGGCATCGAATTATATCTCCTACCTTATGCTAATGCTGCAAGTGACTTCCCAGCTTCAGAGCTCCTTCAGTAGCATTTCTATGCTTATTATTTCTGAATTAGAGATACTTACTGTGATCACTATCTGTAATTATTTTCTGGATAATGTATCCTTTGATATAGGAAATGTTTCATTATAGCCAATACAAGATTAGCGTACATATAATTTTAGAGGGTTCAGAGACAAAGAAGTTTGTAATCCTGTTAATTCATAAATATAAAATCTCTTAAACATGGCTTTTATATTATATAATTATATATTGTACATTTATTATACATATAGTTTGTATTTATTAGAAGTGATACTATACTGTAGGATATTAAGGGTACCTGTGAGAGGAAACCACTCCCAGTATATACCAAAAACATCAGATAGCATTTCTTATTTTTTTATCCTTTACATATACATTTATGGTAAAGGTAAATTAGAAATCAAGTACAGTAACATTAACAATAGTAGCCAATACTTCTATCATCCTAGGTTGAGATGTGAAGATTGTGGTATAGAGCCAGTACAAGCAGGAATGTGTAAGACTTTTAATCCAGTTATCTGCCAGCAAACCTGATGCAGTTCTTTGGCCCAAAGTGGTAGGGTGCTAGCCTTAATATAGTCTCCTTCAAAGCTGTCTTATTCATCATTCTTTTGATGCTGTAAGATGATACATGATGAGATGATATGAAGAGAAAGATGTAGAATTGTGATTTACTATTAGGTTAACATACAGGTGATATAGAAGTTACTTGTACACCCCCTCCCATCAGTACTAATTACTGTAACTGAAGTGATTGCACCAAGGGATAGTTCATATTAGGCAGGACTGATGGCTTGTTGCAGAATGTCATCACTCTGTTCTGAACAGCCTGCAAATTGTTTATTTCTGGACCTTTTTATTAAATATTTTTTATTCTACAAGTAACTGTAGGTAACTGAAATTGCAGAAAGTTTAAACTGTGGATATGGATACCTGATTAGTATGCATTTATTTATACTATTAGGGAATCATGCATCATCTTCTCCAAGAAACTAAGTTATCAGACTTGATCTTTTGCATCTTCCCAATTGAATAAGGGGCTAATTCTCCTCTCATCTTCCCTCTCCCCTCTCTTATCCTCCCTCTCCTCTTGTCTCCCCTTTCCTCTCTCCTTTCTCTTCTCTGGTTCTAGAAATTAAAGCCAGGGTCTTGTGCATGCTAAGTGCATGCTCTGCCACTGTGAATTTAGCAGGGGAGCAGAGAGAAATGGTTAGTATTTTAAAATAATCTAACATCATATCCTTTTGTATTAATGACTAATGGATCCATATGTAAAAGAGGTAGTGAAGCCAAAAAAGATTTTAAAGTTGCTGTTTGGTTTGTTTGTTTGCTTGCTTGCTTATCTGTAGTTCTTTCAAAAGTAATGAGAACTTTTGTGTTTTTGGAGTCAGGGAATTTGCAGATTACATCTCTGCTTAGCTTGTTAAATGAAGTCTTGTAATTATCCTACTAATTTTTCTATTCTTGTCCTTATTCCATACTAGTCCCATCCCAGTAACTACCATCTGATTGCTAAAACAGTTACTAGTCAGTAATTTTGATTGTTTAAACTGCTTGAATGAGAAAGGAGGCTCTGAGCTTATGAGGTTCTATAATGGCGAATACAGCAGTATTACTCAGTGTACATATGTGATAAGGAATATAGGGAATGTAAAATGAGTGCCAGGAGGGAACAGACAGGATGATGGAGAGTGATAGAAGGTGTGACTGATGAAGAAGCACTGGACATTCAGATGCACCCATTAAATTGTAACCCCCTTGTGCAACCTTTTGAAGTTCAATGAAAAGAACTAATAGAAAACAACATGTACCTTTTGATAGAAAAATCAAGCCATGATCCAAAATTATTCTAAAATATTTTTGAAGACAGAGGCATAGTTTCTTACACACTTGAGAAATATAATGCCTTTCATTTTTAAAAATGAATGAATATGAAGTGTATATATATATGTAGATTATTTTGACGTAAAATATTCTGGGACACAAAACTCAAGTTGGAAGCTACAATTCTGGTGTGATCTAAACAGGTTAAGAACATTAAATATTCTTGTATTTGTGCCCTGTTCCTTTTTTTTTTTCCTTTTTGGCCTGGGCGCTGTCCCGGAACTCTTCAGCTCAAGGCTAGTACCCTACCCCTGGGCCTAGGTGGTGTCCCTGAGCTATTCAGCTCTAGGCTGCCACCCTACCCTTGGGCCCAGCTCTACTTCCGTTTTCTAGAGCTTAATTGGAGATAAGAGTCTCAGGCCCTTTTTGTGCCTGGGCTGGCTTTGAACCTTGATCCTCAGATCTCAGCCTCCTGAGTAGCTAGGATTACAGTCCTGTTCCATTTTTTATTTTCAGCTTCCTGTTATTGTTTAAAAGGTATCCATGGAATTTCATTCATACACACACACACACACACACACACACACACACACACACACCCCATACATGCTGTTTTTCATTTGTCCCTTTGGTTCTCCTTAGATTACTTAGCAAGCAATCATTGATCATCTGCCATGTGTTAAACACTTTTCCTAGAAATACGAAATTATAAAGTATTTTGGTAATTGACAGCATATGATAAGAGATTCCTAAAATATGAAAACTTTTATCAGTGGTTCCATTATTGAGTCATAGCGCCTCTGAAGGAATGCATGTAATCCTTTAATAATTAGAATTCTTTAGTTGCTAGAAGACTAGTACACCATGTGATTTGTGTGAGTCTGAAATTGAATTTGCCAGTTCGTCTGAATTTTTTAGATTAACTCCTTCAGACTTGCTTCCTCCTTAGGAGCAGACGTGCTCAATATGAATAGGATCATCTTTATTTCTCTGCTACCTGATCAAAGGTGAAATACACTTACAAGTAAGTTGTATTTATTAATAGATTTTACTTAATTGATTAACAGATGATTAAATTTCCTGGAGAAAATTTCCAAAGAGAGAAGATAGACAAGATAAATAGAAGACTAGCCTAATTTTTCTTTATTGACTTTCTCCATTTTTGCTTATTTTCCTTTAAGAAACAGAGTTTGTCCAGAGACCCTCTCAAGACAATGCATAGAGCTTTGCAAGAACCAAAGTAATTTTCACCCAGTTGTTCATGTTCTGGGGGATTAATTATATTTAACTGAACTTTTTAATTATTAAAACAGTATCTGTACAGCATAGAAGTTAAGAACAAAGAACCAGAGGAAGAGAAGTTTGATTTTCAGTTGTGCTTCTTATGGGCTGTGTGCCCTAAAGCAAACTGGTCATTTTATTAGCTTCCATATCAATTAAATGAGGATAATCATGGTACCTAACTTATGGGGTCCCTTGACAAGATAAATTTCACATTAAAGGAGGATTCAAATTAATAGCAAAAAGAAGACCATTATAATATAAAATGAAGTCTAACAGAGGACCTGAACAGTAAAATTCTTAATAAATAGCTATAATTTTTTGACTATTGTTGCTTTTGTGATTGTTAGTACTAATTTATAGCAACATATACCTTTGCTAATATGATATATATGTGTATGCAAAGTGCATATTTAGGTGAATATTCACATATAGTAGATATCTAGGCCTCCTGTTTACAGTGTCCATTTCTTACCTAACTGCTCAAGAAACATAATTATTCACCAGAAGGTTTCTTTGTGATTTAAAAAAAGAAAGATGATCCCAAAGAATATTTATGCAGGCTGTAGTGGAGCTTGGAAAATTAGCTTTCTACATTAATATATACTTACCTAGCCTTCAGATTACTCATCATTGCTAATTACAGCAGCAAATTTCTGTTTTCCCCTCTGACCATCTGCCTCTCTTCTCTCTCTTTCATACACACACACACACACACACACACACACACACACACACACACACACACACACACATTTCTACCATATGAACTTGGACAGATTATAATTTTAAACTCTCATTAGAATTTCTTACAAAGAATTAATTTTTTTTTAGATTCTATGATTTAAAAAACATACCTGGATCTTTTAATGTAAAATTTAAGCATCAACTAAATATATGTTATTTCATTTTATTTTCAAAACATCTTAGAAAGTCACATCAGTTTGTCCCATAAAATACTTAGACATCAAGGAATTCAAAGAGTTTTCTGAAGTACAGTATAGAGTCAGCTATTCTTATGCAAAGCATCTCCACAGCCTGAACACATAGGGCCTAGTAAACCTCCATTTGTGAGTCATCTCTCCTTAGAACAGATTTCTTTCATTCATACTATATGTTTTGAAGTGAAATATAGTTGACTGAACACTAGAATAACCTGTCTTCACCTTTTAAACCTCCTTATTAACTAAGATAATAGAAGAAAATAAGAAATTAATAGTCATCATTACCCCAAAGACATTTTTGAAGCTGAGAAGGTATCCAGTAATTGGAAGACAGCTTCAGCAAGGAAAGAAAACTAAGAGTGTATGTCTACAAATAACAAATTCCAACTGACAGTTTGATAGGCATGTTGGTCTAGGCTAGATCTTCTCTAAAGGGAAATGAAAGTGTTGGAGGTAGTTTATGTGTGAGAGGAGAAAGGTGGACCCACTGAAGGATATTTGGAAAAAGAAGGTCTGAAATAAGTCTCCATATGTCTGAAATAAGTCTCTATACATGCTCATTCAGGAAGAGAAAAGTACACATTATTGGTAGTCTGGTGATTTACAAATTGTGTGTGTGTGTGTGTGTGTGTGTGTGTGTGTGTGTGTGTGTGTGTGTTGGTACTAAAATGCAAATACCATGAAATTTGCCATTTGAAACATTTTTAAGTATACCGCACCATTAAATACCATCACACAACTATCTCCATAATAATTCCCAGAGTCCTCTCTCCCTTCCTGTCCCTTTCTCTTTCCCTCACTCCCCACCTCAGTCCTGGGGCTTGAACTTAGTGAACATGGGGCTTGGGCTCTGTCCTTGGAGTGGTGGGGGGGAGAGCATGGGACTTGAATTCTGGGCCTGGGCATTGTCCCTGAGCTCTTTAGCTTTAGTCTGTAGCCCCACTTCCTGTTTTCTAATTATTAATTGGAAATAAGAGTCTCATAGCTTTGTAGTGCCCAGGCTGGCTTTGGACAGAAATTTTGTGCTCATTAAACAGTGAATCCCCATTTCCTTCTCATCTTTGCTCCTGACAATTACTGTTCTGCATTGTTTTTATATTCTATATATCTCACAGGATATTCAGACTTTGTGTCTGACTTACTTCACTTAGCATGTTTTAACAGCTCCACACTGAAAGCCTAGTTAATTTACCTTAGGAAAAGGTAACATCTTCATAGATTTGCTGAGCACATTCTAAAGTTGTGTTGATGACAATGACTTTCCAAATTCACCTCCAAATTCACCTCCACGTAACGGGGTGGGGGGGGAGAATTCATGTCATATTAGTCACTTAAAAGAATGGGAAAATACTGTGATTGTTAGATAACTTGCATCTTAGTGTTTTTTAATAACCAAATTAGTTTTGTAATGAGGATGAGGAGATAGAAGTCATTTATAAAATATGTTCCTAGTCAGCTGGATAACATTTATAATTGTAAGACATTTAAAAATTATAAACACTGTATAGCTTTGCCAGCACTGTCCAATCGGTGAGTTTTTGTTTTTGTTTTTAAGTGATGCTTTATGGTTCCCTCTTACTGGTCCAGAGATGCATTTTTGGAACTTTGCTTTGATGCTTGAAGTAGAGGTATATGTAACTTGAATGCTAAAGTTCAACAGCCTAAAATCTTACACTTCTTTAGTATACTTTCTGATGGACTCTTCTTATGTTTTCAACATGAATAACAAATGCATTATTTTACTTTGTTCTGGAAAAAAATAAAAAATGAATAAATGTGGTCGCAGTGTTGCTGTGACTTAAATGCCTCATGCTTTGTTAACCTTTTTTAATCGATCAAGGAATATATCAAGGATACAGTAATTTTAACCAAAATACTTAAACATAGCAATTCTACTTAAAAAATCTTTTAAGGGGCAGGGAGTTTGGCCTAGTGGTAGAGTGCTTGCTTACCATGCACAATGACCCGGGTTCAATCCCTTGGTACCACATACAAAGAATAAAGCTGGAAGCGGTGCTGTGGCTCAAGTGGTAGAGCTCTAGCCTTGAGAAAAGTCCAAGGACAGTGCTCAGGCCCTGAGTTCAAGCCCCACGACTGGCAAAAAAAAATCTTTTAAAAAAGCAGTGGAAGGGAAGTGGCACTGTGGCTCAAGGGGTAGGGCTGTAGCCTTGAGCTGAGGAGCTCTGAGACAGCATGACTGGCCAAAGTCCCACAACTGACCCCCCAAAAATGCAGTGGAAAATGATTCTGTTATAATAACATTATTAGTTGTAAAAGAAGAAATGAATTATTAGCTGAAATTCTTTTATATGAGCTTATTCAGCTAAGTTAGAAGTTCCTTCAAGGTCTACATAAATGTCAGCATTTTATTTAAACCGAAGAATATATAGGTTTAGTTAGATGGGAGCTTAGTCAAAATGAACCCATTCATATTTATAGTGTCATAACAATGATCACGAATTAATTAATGTTTGAAATGATGGATGCCTTTCAGTGAAAAAAAAAGTGGCTAATTTTTACAAAAGGAGTATTTAAGTGAGTTAGCACCAAAAGAATATATCCTGTTGATGAGACAGGCAGATCTCTGCATTGGGTTTTAGCTGATGTAGGAGTTAGCATTTTGGCGAGACAGACTTAGGTAAAGTTGGATTTTTTTCTCAAAATTCCAAATTACAGTAATTCTTTTTAAGTATGGAATGGAATGTACTCAATCATTCTGGACATTTAAAATTTTCTCTTTGATCATAGCTATTATCAAAACAACTGGCAATGTGAACTAGTACTATAGTTTTAGACTAAAAAATTGTAAATTACATCTGCTCAGCTTAAATTTCTCTGTTTTAGCCTTTAGAGCATCATTTTATTTTTTTCCTTTTGCAGAGACAGCTTCTTAACATAATGTTCTTACACATTCCCCAGGGAAAATAAGGACTCCACAGTCAAATATCTTATTTACAAAAATAGAAGAAAGGAAAAATACAAAAAATACCAAAAAAAAAAAGCAAAGTTGTCTTTTCCACTTAGCCTTTATGTTTTAGCCATTGTGTGCAACAGAGAGAGAGAGAGAGAAAGAAGGAGAGGGAGAGGGAGAGGGAGAGGGAGAGGGAGAGGGAGGGAGGGAGAGAGAGGTGGGGGAGAGAGGGAACTTGTACACATATGTGTCATAAAGTCAGTGTTGAGTTGAAAATTTATAAATATGATGGCAAATGAGATTTCAAATTTGAGACTACTCCCCACATAAATCATGTTTTCTTCTCTGAAGAAAATGTATGACAGAAAATTCCTAGGATTAGATAATATTAGGCAGGAAACTATGTGTTCAATGATTTTCTTAGTAAATTAACTTTTCCAAAAAATGCATATTTGAGCCGGGAGTTTGGCCTAGTGGTAACAGTGCTTGTCTAGCATGCACCAGGACTCAGGTTTGATTTCTTGGTACCACATACATAGAAAAACCAGAAGTGGTGCTGTGGCTCAAGTGGCAGAGCACTAGGCCTTGAGAAACCCCAAGAACAGTGCTCAGGCCCTGAGTTCAAGCCCTGGGACTGGCCAAAAATAAAAACAACAAAAAACTTCATATTTACTCAGACAGTGCTTGAAATAATTATTCATTTAAAATGTTCAGAAAATATTAACTTAAAGTTTTAAATTTTATTACAAATGAACAAAGTGTAATTGGATATATTTGTGAGATAGAATAATATGACCTAAGTATATAATGGAATTATTAAATCAAGAAAATAATATATATCACCTTATAATATATATTATATATAATATTATCATATTTTTCTGTGAGAACATTTGAAATTTATTTTCGCAGCAATGTTAAAAAGTATAGTGCATTATTAACCATGTTGTGTATGTCTCACAAAACTTACTCTTCTAGAAAACTAAAACCTTGTATCCTTTGAACAGCAGCATCTTATTCCTTCTACCTCCCAATATCTGTTCTTCAGTGTTCCTCCCTCCCTTCTTCCCCCTTCCTTCTTCCCTCTATCCCTCCCTTCCCCCTTCCTTCTTCCCACCATCCCTCCCTTCTTTTTCATCCTGTACCGAGATTTGAATTCAGGGTATCCTGCTTGCCAGAATACTGCCTGCCACACTTTCAGCACTGTTTTTCCCCCTGGTTACTTTTGAAATAATGTCTCACTTCCTGCTAGGCATGTGCTTGCACCTAAATCTACCTATCTTAGGCTTCTCATCACTGCTTGGATGGTCAGTGTCTACCACCATGTCCAAGTCCCTCTATTAAGATGATTTCCTGCATTTTTTTCTACTTGGGCAGCCTGGATCTGTGATCCTGACACTTACAACTTAGGATGACAGGCATATGCCTAACTATCGGTTGGAAGAGTGGTCTCATGAACTATTCTTCATGGGCTGGCCTTGAACTATGAGCAAAAGTTGCCTTTTCAGTTTGAGAGGTTGGGAAACCCATGACTGAAGATTTAGCATTTTGTGAAGTTCTTCTTCCAATCCTGACTTGGTGGAAAAACAGTGAGAGACAAAAGAGAACTGAACTTTCACTTTCGTAAGAAACACACTCTTTCTAATAACAGCACTAAACCACTCAAGAAGGCAATGATTGTGCCCCTTCAACTTTTCTGAATTCACCTGCTTTAGTCTCTTGAGTGTTGGAATTATAGGCATACACTGAACATGTTTAATGTTTGGTTCCCTCACCCTACTTCATTGCTCAAATCAAGCCCAGGCCAAGCTTTGTATATGCTTGGCAAGTGCTCTGCCACTAAGTTGTATCCTAAGTCACCTGGCACCCATTCTTGAAGAGAATGACTTTTACCCATTGTGTGTTCTTGACATAAATGTTGAAAATCAGTTGGCCATAAATGCATGGTTTATTTTCTGAGCTCTCTATTCTCTTCCGCTGGTTAGTTTGTCTTAACTTTTATGCCAATTCTGTGGTGTCTTCATTACCTTTGTTTCATAATATAGTTTGAAATTAGTTGTCAGATGTCTACAACAGTATTATTTGCTCAGTATTGCCTTGAGTGTTGTGTGGGGTTTCTTGTGGCTTTTTACTAATTTTAGGGATTTTTTAATTTCTATGTTAAATATCATTGAAATTTTTGATATTGAATTGAGTCTGTAGATCACTTTGAGTAGTGTGAGCATTTAAACAATATTAAGTATCTTTCTAGAGTAAGGGAAATACTATAATTTACTGACATAGGCAAGAACTTCCTGAGTGAAATTCTAGGGGCTCAACTGATAGGAAAGAGAATTGATAAATGGGATTGCATAGGCTAAAACGCTTCTGAATGGTGAAGGACAGTGGACTAAACTATAAAGTCAGACTATAGAATGGGAGATCTTTCTGAGCTTTATGTCTGACAAGGGCCAACTACATAGAATATAAAAGACCTGAAAAAACCAAATATCCAAAGATTCAATAACAATAAATGAGCAAAGTAGCTACATACACACTTTTTAGAAGAAGTGAAAATAACCAACAAATACTTGAGGAAATATTCAACATCCCTGGTCATAAAGGAAATTCAGATCAAAACAACATTGAGATTCTATCTCACTCCAGTTCCATCATCAAGAATACAAATAACAAGTGATGCAGGGAAACAGGGAAATCTAGAACATGAGTGGTGGGACTTAAATTAGTGCAACCACTATGGAAGGCAGCCAAAATTCAACACCTATGTTCATTGTTTACTATATACTATAGTCAGAATGTGGAAACAGTCCATATGCCCTACAGTTGATGAATGGGTCAGGAAAACGTGTGTGTGTGTGTGTGTGTGTGTGTGTGTGTGTGTGTGTTTGTGTCTGTGTGTGTACATACATACATAATGGAATTTTATTCACTCATCCTGGTGAATAATATTATGCCAATTACTGGGAAAATTGATGGATCTGGAAGAATTATGTGCGTGAAAAAAGTCAGGCTCAGGGAGACAAAGGATGTGTATTTTGTTTCCTCATATGTAGAAGCTAGATATGATTTTTTAAAAAAATGCATGAAACAGAGCCATATAAATATACACATAATCAAACTGACTAGTACATTGTATACTCAGGTGTGGAGTTTTATACTGTAACCCTTTTGGAGAACTAGCAGAGTTTTAACCAAAAAAATACCTGGAAGCTGAAACACATCTAATGGAAGGGTAGGGAGGTAGATGAATGGAAAGAGGAATGATGGGTGAATAGTCAAAGTAATGAACTTGTGGGAATATGATACTACAAAAACTCAAGGATTGATGGGGATGGGATAATTATTTGACTTTAAGTTTCTTTCATCATTGTATTACAACTTTTTAACTCCTTGTCTAAATTTATTAGTGTTTGCTTTTTAGCTGTTTTAAAAAATCGGATTGCTTTCTTGATATTTCTTTTGGGATGTTGTTGTTAGTCGACTGTCAAAAATGCAACTGATTTTTGTTAGTTTTGTAGCCTATAACTTTACTATGTTCATTTGGTCTAAGTTTATTGATGGAGTCTTTATAGTCTTCTGTATATAAGATCAACAAACATTGATGACACTATTATTTCCTTTAATATTTAGAGTCAGGGTTTTTTTCTCCCCTTGTCTGATTGCTCTGGCATAAAGCTTCAGAGCTGTGTTAAATAGAAATGGTGATAGTTAAGCATACTTGCCTTGCTCTTTCTCTTAAAAAAAAAAATCCTCCAACTTTTTACTGTTTAGTTAGCTATGTGCTTATTGTACATGTCTTTTATTACAGTGAAGCACATTCCTTCTGTGCTTTGTTGAAAGTTTTTATTGCAAAGGAAGTTGATTTTTTTCTGAATTCTTTTTCTGAATCATGAGATGACCATCTGTTTTGGAGAAGGTTAAAGTCTATTTTACTTTTGAATTAACATGCATTAATAATGCAAGGATGTTTTATTATGATAATTCTGTCCCTCCAAACAGTGTATTTGAACAAGTACATCCACTCCGTTATATTCTTATTTCTCTATCCCTTCTCCCCTACTTTTTCAAACAGTATTTAATGGGTTCTATTATGTGATCTCTGCCCCCCCCTTTAAAACTGTAGTTTATCAATATTCATAGCTTTCCATATGTTGAACCTTTCTTGAATTTGTAGTCTAATTTTTTCTTTTAATGTGCTGTTAAATTGAGTAGAATAGTATTTTTGCTGTGGCTTCTAACTTTTTTTTAAAAAATTAGGAACCTTGGTTTTCTCTACTTTTAATATTGTTTTTTGCTGGTATTAAAGTAATATTGGCCTCTACAGCTTGGAAGTATTCTTTCCTCTTCTGTTTCTTGGGAAGAAATTGAGAAAAATTGATACCACTTCTTTAAATATTTATCAGAATTTATGAGTTAGCTCTCTTTATCTTTTGGGAAAATTTTTATTATTAATTTAATCTCGTTTTTTGTTTGTTAGGGGTTTCTTTTCCTGATAGGTGATATATCAAGAATTTATCCATTTCTCCTAGGTTACTCCATTTACTGGCATGTTCATAGTAGTCTATTATCCTTTACATTTTTTTTGCTATCAGTTGTAATGTCTCTTCTTTGATTCCTAATTTTGAATCTTCATCTTTTTATTTGTATTTAATCATTTCAAGAAATCAGCTCTGGGTGGGATGTAATTAGTGGCAGAGGGTGCTTGCCTAGCATATACAAGGCCCTGGATTTAGTTCCTTACATCACAAGAGAACAAAACAAATGAAAAACAATGAGTTGTTGATTTTTCCCTCCATTTTTCTTCAGTCTTTATTTCATTTATTTCTGCTTTGTTATTTATCTCCTTTCCTCTACCAGATTTGGATTTCTTTTTCTAGTACCTAGAGATGTAGTATTAGATTATTTGAGATCTTCTTTTTTGATGTAGGCATTTATTGTTAAAAATTCTAACCTTTCGTTGCATTCATTTTAAGGGGTTTTATTCATGATTTAGAATTATTTGTATACCTCTATAATTCTCAGTATATGTACATACATTTAAGAGTAAGAATATCTTATCTTGTATTTTATAACTTTTAAGTAGTGTATATATTTAATAACCTGTGTATGTTTAAAGTGTATAATTTGAATGGTGTTTGCATTTGAAATCTTCATTCCTAGAATGAGATGTTGAACATCTCTTACTCCAAAGTAATCCCTTTCTTCCTTTTTCCAGCTTTCTTTCCTTATTCCTACTTCCTTCTTTGGCAACCATCTGCTGTTTAGCATTCATTTTCTATAAGTTTATATAAATGAAAGCACACCATATGTGCATTTTTTGAGGGGATAGTAACCAGCTTCTTTTAGCATTAGATTCATCCATATTGCATCCATCAGTCTCTTTTTTCAATTGTTAGGTGGTGATTTATTATACTGCTATGGTATCATTTATTTCTCTGTTTCTCTGTTGATAGATATTTGGAGACTTTCTAATTTTTACTATTATGAATTTAGTTAATTTGAAATGAGTATAGAACTATATTTTAGAGATAAACCTTCATTTCTTTAGAGCAAGACTTGATTGGTTTTTTCAGTAAAGGATCAGATAACAAATATGTTAAATTTTTTAGGCTTATATGTTTCCTCTTTGTACTGTACTGAACGCCAAATAATAACTGGGGCAATCCCAGAAGGAAATAAATACATTTCTCTCCCCTCTCTAACATACCACTGTTCTTGCGACTATCAATTAAAAAAAAAAAGAATCATTGTCTTTTACTGTTTAGTTATAGTGAGTGCTAGTTTGGTCTTGGTTGTTCTGTCTTGGTTGTGAATAGAAAGTTTGCCTATTTATTTTAATTCACTTTTGTTCTTTTCTTATTTTTAATATCACCAAATGTAAAACCATGATGCTCAAATACAGTACTTCTATATTTTATATTTTATTTATACTATAAAATATGTAACTTCATTGCTAGGAAGAAGGTTAATGGGTTTTGGATTCCCTAGAAGCTTTATCCTAAAGTACCTAACTATGCAAGAATATTAGAATATGATAGATAACATTTGTCCCAAAAGAAATGTATTTATTGCCTGCTTTATGTACTGTAACCCTCCTGTATGTCACCTTTATAATAACAATTCTTAAAGTAAAATACTACAATGTTAGTTTATTAATATTATACCCCGTGTTTATTTTATTTATTTATTTATTCATTTGTTTGTTTATTTATTTATTTATGCCAGTCCTGGACTTGAGCTCAGGGCCTGAGTATTGTCCTTGGACTTTGTCAAGGCTAGAGCTCTACCACTTGAGCCTCAGCACCACTTCCGGCTTTTTTCTATGTATGTGGTACCGAGTAATCGAACCCGGGTCTTCATGTGTATAACTACTTGTTGCTTCTGTTGTTTTTGTTTCTTTTGCGTTATTTTAAAAGATACTTTACATTAAGAAATACAAATAAACATATAACAAATGAAATCTAATATAGCCAGCAACCACTCACCTCTTATTCAGGACAAGAAAGAGAAAATTGCTATCATCCTAGAGATTTTTTTCATAATCAGGTTTTCTTCTCTGAAGAAAGATAGTCACTCTCCTAAGCTGTTTTACTTCCTTGCTTTCTTTTATACTTCTTCTACTTAGAACAGCTTCAACTCAGTGTTGTTACAGTATCTTACCTTGTTATCTGATATATTGTATATGTTTATTTGAAATAAGATAAGGAAAGGGGAAAACAAGATGAGGGAAGTAGGTGGGAGGAGGGAAATGGGGACAAAAACATGAGAAGGGGTGTCAGTGTGTGTGAAGTAATGCACCTTCTATCTGGTGAATATAATGTAACCCCTCTATTAATTATAATAAAAATATTTTTTCTTCATTTTTTAAGCATTGGGGAGTACATTTTCAAGACAGATTGTTAGAAAGATTAGTGAGTCAAATGCTAAGTGTATATGTCGGTTTTGGATCTTGCCAAGTTTCTCTTCAGAAGGTTGCCTCTTTGCATTTCCAGTAACCATATTTTTCTCTGTCCTTGCCAGCAGAATATGGTGCTCGGACATTTTTAACTATTGCCAATTTGGTAGATAAGAAATGTTACCTCAGGTTTGTACTAATTTGCATTTTTTCTAGTTGCAGGTTTCAATATTTTATATTTTCATATTTGTGAATTATTTTTGTTTTAAAAGGATTAATTTTAATGTTAGATTTGTTAGTGTTTCTAATTCATGTGGATAATCAGTTTTCCTTGCAATATTTGTTAGAAGGAATGAGAGCAGTGGGTTTTCTGCACTGTTGTGCACTATGACTTTTGCTGTAAATTGAGTCTGTAGATTCTAAATTCTGTACTAGACTCACTGACCTACCTGGCTCTTCTTATGCCAACACTACATTATCTTCCTTGCTGAAGTGTGATTCAAATTTATTGATATCTAGGAAAGCAGGTCTTATTATTTAGGAGAATCTTATATATTTTTGCTCACTTCCTTTCTCTTATACATTAAAAAAAGTAAAAAAAAAAAAGCTTTTGCAGACATATTCTAACAGGAGTTTTGAGGTTGCCTCGAACATATTTTTCAAGTGCTTTTACTGCCATTTTAATATTACGATATTTGCCCCTTCTGTTCATAGGTAAAATACTTAATTTCAAAGTAAAACTCAATTTTATGGTGATACGTTATAGATAGTCTTAAGAAAAAAATTGTTGTAGCTGGTGGCTAATGCTTGAAACTTTAGCTCCTTAGCAGGTTGAGATCTGAAGATTTCAGTTTTAAGCCAGCCCATACAGGTAATTCTGTATGACCCAAAAAAAAAAAGGTGCAAGTGGGGCTAGGGCTCAAATTGTGTAGTGTCAGCCTTGAGCTTAAAAAAAAAAAAGCCAACAGTTTGTAGGGTTGTGTTAATCTTTTTTTTGAATGTTCTATTAATATTTTCAACTATAGCTTTTATTACTATTGCCTGAATTTATTTTAAAAAGCACAAGGGCTGGGCGCCATGGCTCATGCCTCTAATTCTAGCTACTTAGGAGTCTGAGATCTGAGGATCAGAGTTCAAAGCCAGCCTGGGCACTAAAGTCCATGAGACTCTTATCTCCAGTTAACCACCAGAAAACCCAAAGTGGTGCTATGATTCAGGGCCAACACCCAAGTCAAGTTCAAGTCCCACGTTTGCCAAAAGAAAAAAGAAAAAAAAAAGCACAAGAAAAGTTTTTTTTTTTAATTTTTATTGCAATTAATAGAGGGGTTACAGTTATATTCGCCAGGTAGTAGGTGTATTACTTCACATACAGTGATACCCCTTCTCATGTTTTTGTCCCAATTTCCCTCCCCCAACCCCTCCCCTCATCTTGTTTCCCCCCTTCCCTTTCCTATTTCAAATAAACAAATAAACATATATACAATATACCAGGTAACAAGGTCAGATACTATAACAATATGAGAATAACTAAGGGACAACAAAAGAGATGAGAAATAACATAGTCCATTAAGAACAGTCACACATTATAACGCTCTTATTTTTAACTTTTGTTTCCAAATAGACACAGGTAAAAATCACAAAGATAATTTTAAAAAAATTCCCATTTCCCTGTGCTGGTTAGCTAGTATTATCTATGATTAATACCTTAAATAAGTATGGTATATATCCTATACCATACTGAACTGCTACTTGTGGAAGATATATATTTTTAATTGTATTTTATTGTCAATGAAAATCTTAATATGATAGGCAGATTGGCCCTCTAGCATCAGCCTTCAGAGTTCTGGGATTGCAAACATGAGCTAGTATGCTCACCTTGAAACTGGAAGTAATTCTAAAATATAATCAAAAATTGTCATGCTGCTTTTGATAGGTAAAAGCTAGTTTCCCTTATTTGGAATATGTGCTCACTTGTAGTGACATTCCTTTCTAATTTCTTTACACACACACACACACACACACACACACATTTGAAACAAGGTCTCACTTTTGTAGTCCAGGATAGTCTCAAACTCTCAATCCTCCTATCAGCTCTCTGAGTGCTGGCATTAGAAGTATACACCACAAACACCTGGCTACTGAATTTCATTGGATTTTAGGATTATTATTCCTTTTTCACTTGTTTTCTCATCATTTGGCCTATATATTTTCTTCCTTAAATTCTCAAGTTAAAATTTTAATGACTATTATTTAAAATTTCTTTTGTAGTTTTACAGGAAGGAGTATTTTCTTCTTTAGCTTATGGTTTCTCTAATACATTGCCTTAGTACACTTGTTACTATTTGTTTGTTGAAGCAATATTGAAGTCTGGGTTCCTTTGAAGTTCTTTGTGTTGCTATATATTGGACAAGTAATGTCTAAATTATATCCATTATTATAGTGTAGTACAGAATATATTTTAGTACGTGCATGCTAGTTCTGGGACTTGAACTCAAGGCCTACGTGCTATTTTGTTCAGGCTAGTAGTCTACTGCTTAAGCTATCTCTCTCCTTCAGGATTTTGAGTGGTTAGATGGAGATAGGAGTCTCACAGACTTTCCTGCCTGAACCATGATCCTCTATAATCTTAGATTTCTGAATAGCTAGGATTCAGGAATGAAACCACTGACTGGTACAGAATAGTTTTGTTTTTTTTTTCCTTAAAAATTTCTTGTTCTCCCCATGTTTATCTCTTTTTCTCTCCTTCTCAATTCCTGGGTATAACAGATCTTTAATATGAACACCAATTGCCTTTTCCAGAATGTTACATAGAGCTAGAAACATATAGTGGACCGCCTTTTTCCAATGGCTTCTTTCATTTAGTATTATCATTTAAATTTCCTCTGTCTCTTTTTGTGGCTTGGTAGTGTATTTCTTTCTTTTAAAAAATAAGACTATATATTTTACAGTGGGCTTGGGTTTGTAGCAAAAACTGAATGAAAGACAGAATGCCCATATACTACCTGTGCCCCTGGCCGCCTCCGCTGTCAGAATACTGATGTTGCATTACCCATGGCATCTGGTGATGTACATTCATTGAGTTTTGACAAATATATAAATGACATATAGCTACATAATATAGTAACTCAGAATAATTTCACCGTCCTGAAAATTTATGCTCTGAAAGTTCATTCCTTCCTCCCACCCTCTTGGCAGTCACTGATCATTTTAGTGTTTCCTTATTCCTGCCTTTTCCATAATGTCATATAATTGGCATTAGACAGTGTTTATAACCTTTCACATTGAGCTTCTTTGAAGACTCTTTTCTCCATGTCTGATTTGATAAACTCATTTCTTTTTAGTGTTGAATAATCTTCGATCAAATGTATGAGTTTATCTATTTACCTGCTGAAGACTATCTTGTTGTTCTCAAGTTTTAGCAATTACAAACAAAGCTATTGTTTAAATGAACAACAACAACTCTGTCCAGGCCAGGCAGAGTGGCACACACTCAGGAGAGGAGACTGAGTTATGATTATGAGCTCCAGAGTAATCTGGGCAACAAAGCAAGTTCCAGAATAGGGAGGCTATAGGGAGACCCTTTCTCTAAACAAAACCAAAATAAGTAACAGCAACAAAAAAAAAACTGTATACAGATTTTTGTAGGAGATCATTACCTCTAGGTAATAGCAAGGAATGGGACTGCTAGAATGTTTCTGTATGATACCACCAATCTTTCAAACTGACTACTGTTGTACATTCCCACCAGTGATTATAGAGTTGTTTTGTTTCTCATCCCCACCAACATTTGGTATTGCCATTTTTCTAGACTGACTATTCTATTTTTTAATTAAAAAAAATTTTTTTTTGGCCAGTTCTGAGCTTGGGCTCATGGCCTGAGCACTGTCCTTAGGTGTTTTTGCAAGGCTAGAGCTCTACTACTTGGACCATAACATCACTTCTGGCTTTTTTCTATGTGTGGTGTACGAAGGAATTGAACCCCAACCCAGGTCTTTGTGCATGCTAGGCAAGCACTCTATCACTAGGCCAAACTTCTGGCCCCTAGACTGACTATTCTTGTGGAAGTGTATATTGTTTCATTGTGTGTTCCTCAATGACATATGATGCAGTATTTTTTTCATATGCTCTTTTGCTATCTGTATATTCTCTTTTTAAAGTGTCTATTTAAGACTTTCCTGCTTGTTAATTATGCTGTTTTATGTTTATTTGGTTTGATTTTTGTTTTGAGACAAAATCTCACTACATAGCTCAAGGTAGCCTGTAACTCAGGTTCGATTCCTCAGTACTGCGTATGTAGAAAAGCTGGAGGTGGTGCTGCAGCTCAAGTGGCAGAGCACTAGCCTTGAGAAAGTCCAAGGAGAGGACTGGCCCCACCCCCCCAAAAAAAGTTGTGTTGGGTTATCAAAAGAAATTAAAATATATTTCTTCCTTTGTGTATGCTTAGAATTTTCCTTGTTTGTAGAATTTTCTGGTGAATGGGGTAAGTAGCCTTGAGCTGAAAAGCTCAGGGATAGCACCCAGGCTGAGTTAAAGCCCCAAGACCCACCCCTCCCCCCCAAAAAAGGAGTTTCAGTTTCTTTTGTGCCCAGGCTAGCTTTGAACCTTGATCCTCAGATCTCAGTCTTCTAAGTAGCTAGGATTACAGGCGTGAGCCACCGTACCTGGCAACCTTTTCCTATTTTCTTTAGGTTTAATTGACTTGTTATTTTTCTTTTCTCTCTCTCTCTCTCTCTCTCTCTCTCTCTCTCTCTCTCTCTCTCTCTCTCTCTCTCTCTCTCTCTTTCTCTTTCTCTCTTTCTTTCTCAGTACTGAGAAGTTAGAGCCTAGGCATCATCCTTGGGCTTTCTCAAGGCTAATGCACTACCACTTGAGCTACAGCACCATTTCTGGCCCTTTCTGTGTATGTGGTAGCAAGGAATTAAACCCAGGGATTTGGCTTGGTAGGCAAGGCACTTTACCACTGGGCTATGCTCCTAGCCCTCCTTTCACTTTTTGAGAGAAAATCTTGCTATGTAGCTTGGGGGTGATCTGGAACTTTCTGTATTATAGCTCATGTTGGCTTTGAACTTAAAATCATTTTGCCTCTTCCTTTAATTTTTCTAATTTCTTGAAATGGATAGGAAATTCATCAGTGTATATGATGGGTGTTGCGTGAAGATTTCTCTCTAAATTGGATTTAGCTGTATCCACCAGTTTTTCTAAATTGTTACTTTGTTATCCAGTTTAAGAAATTTATAATTTTCATTTGAGGTATTCCTTTTGACCTGAGTTATGTACAGAAATCTCTGTCTTTTCAGATATGGAGGTTTTTCAATAACAAGTACTAGCTTAAGCTGAAAATCGTACTATTCAACAAATATCAAGTACACTTGCTTTCTGTTGAGTTGTAGTTTTATTTTGTGATAGATAAATTGGATGTAATCTATATCTGGTCTGTAGATAACATATTGTGTGGCTGAGAAGTGGATTTTTTTTTTTTCCTGAGCCATGATCCTGAGATACAGTATGTTGTCTCAAAATGTTTTATTACAATTTAAATATATAGGCCAGGTGCCAGTGACTCAGGAGGCTGGTCAGGATTGCAGCTTGAAGCCAATTAGAATTAGTGCAGGAAAGTCTGTGAGACTCTTCTTTCCTATTAACTAACAAAAAGCTGAAGGTGGAACTGTGGTTCAAATGGTAGAGCACTAGCATTGAACTTAAAAGCCAGGCATCTTTAATTCTAGCTACTCAAGGCTGACATCTGAGAATCCTGGTTCAAAGCCAGGCCAGACAGGAAACCTGTGAAACTCTTACCTTAATTAACTACTAAAAAAAGTGAGAAGTGGAGCTGTGGCTCAAAGACAGGCCCTGAATTCAAGTCCCAGGATTGGCAACACCAGTGTGGTGGGGGGCGCACGTGTGTGGTTGTCTCTCTCTGTGTGCGTGTGCGTGTGCGTGTGCGTGTGTGTGTCTGATAGTACTGCAGTTAAGGCTATAGAGATACAACAGTTAATTTGAGCTATTTTAGAATGTGGCTTAAGTGGTGGAACATTTATTTAGAAAGCCTAAGGTCCTGAGTTAAAATCCCATTATCACCAAAACAATGCTAATCATAATGATGATGTATGGTATAAATCAAATTTCCTCTTGAAGCAATTTTTGTGCCTACTGTGATACCAGTATATGGTGAGTGAAATTCACTTAAATACTATTTATCTTATTACTTGATAGATACTACTTTTCTTTCTTTTCTTTTTGGTCAGTTGTGGGGCTTGAACTCTGGGCCTGGGCATTGTCCCTGAGCTCTTCAGATCACTGTTAGTGCCCTACCACTTTGAGCCACAGCACCACTTCCAGTTTTTTGGTGGTTAATTGGAAATAAGAGTCTTACAGACTTCTGTGCCTCAGCTGGCCTTAACTCTGATCCTCAGATCCCAGCCTCCTGGCTAGATACTACTTTTCTTTTTTGGTAGTGTTTTCTAAAACAACAGTAAATTATCATTTGGGAAATCATAGTTTTCTTGCCTTTTCTCTTTCAAAAGCTATAGTGGATTTTCTTCTAATAGTACCCCTCCCTCCCTTCCTTCCTCCCTCCCTCCCTTCCTTTTCCTTCCTTTCTTCCTTTTTTTTTTTTTTTTTTGTTGTTGTTGTTGTTGTTGATCGTGGGGCTTGAACTCTGGGCCTGGGCGTTGCCCCTGAGCTCTTCAGCTCAAAGCTATGGCTCTACCACTTTGAGCCACAGTGCCATTTCTGGTTTTCTGGTAGTTAATTGGAGATAAAAATCTCATGGACTTTTCATTCCTGGGCTGGCTTTGAACCTCAGTCCTCAGATCTCAGCTTCCTGAGTAGCTAGTATTACAGGCGTGAACCACCAGGGTGTGGCTGGCTACCTTTTCTTTTTATCACTTCTTCCTCGTAATAGTTTTTTTTTAGTAGCCATTTTAATAGAAGTTTCGTTGTAAGCAAAAACTTCAGAGGTTGTTAACCATTTTTGTGAATGCATCAGAAAATGCTCAACTACTTTAAAAGCCAAATAGTTACTTTGCTAAATGAATCAGAGTTTCTATCTTAAAATATGTGTAAATATGTCTATCAGTGCTGAATTAATGGTGTACCCTGGGATTTAAAATGTGTGATTGCTATATTGTATACAGGCACCTTGTCTTGGTAAAATGCTGCCTGCTACTTGGAAATAATTATGTATACAATTTGGTAAAATAATTTTTGAAATGTAAAGACATTAAAAAACATTCTTTTAAAATGGTAATTTGTGTTCTCAAAGTATTAATTATCTTATATTTCACAGGCCTTTAAATTACGATACATATTTAAACCTACTCAAATGAAGGTAGTAATATAACATGTGGTAAGAAATAATAGGTGAATGAATAAGAAAGAACAGTATTTTTAAAGGAAAAAAATACATGTTATTTAACAGGGACCTTTAAGAAATTTGCTTAGGAAATGTGGTTATTAGACAGGCAGGTTAGAGGAAGAGGGCACACTAAATTGTATATTGGCAGGCTTCCTGAAATGCATATGCATAGTAGTTAGAGGCATACTGAGTTTTAAATGTCAGCCAACTTTTATTCTCTTCCTTTTCTAGTTTCTATTTGTATGAGCAATGACTATTCTTAAGGAGTTAGTTTATCAAGCTTTCTGTGAACATTTGTTATAGAGGAAATAAATTACCATTGATATACATGTATCATATATATGCACATCTATATGCACATTTATATGTATATATATGAATACATATTTATGTACACACATATATATGTAAATTTTTGATACCAGCAGTGGCTTGAAGTTTTGTTAGAATAACTTATTTGTCAAATACTAAGAAATCCTTCGTTTTATTGTTGAATTTTGGGGTCATTTCCTACTCTTTCTACTTGAAGCCAGGAAACAAACATGTTTCTTTGCATGCTGTATTTTAAATGTTTTACTATAAATCATCACATACATTCCAAATGTAAAAAGGGGTTTGCTAAGTGAGTTTAATTCAGTAATGTTCATATGCTATTACCATTCTATTAGTGGCCTTTAAGGTGAGTTTTAAAGGTACTTACCGAGTAGCCAGACCAGAGTATGTTTGCATAAGATCTACCTTATTTCATAGACTCCAAGTTACTTTGAGAGAGTGCTTTCTTGGTTCTACTCATCTAAATCTACGGAGGATTGTCACATTAATATCTCCCAGCTAATAATTAGTGATAAAGTTAATATAAAAATATATGTATATCCTAGAATTATTCAAGTAGGAGTTTGAAGTTACTGATTTTTTTTGCTAGTCCTTGGGCTTTACCTCAGGGCCTGGGCACTGTCCTTGAACACTTTTTGCTCAAGGCTTACTTACACTCTGCCCCTTGAGCCACAGTGCCACTTTCAGCTTTTCCTGTGTATGTGGTTCTGGAAAATAGAACCCAGGGCTTTGTGTATGCTAGGAGAGCACGCTACCACTAGGCCACTCTCCTGGCCCAATTGAATTTTTGCAAGATATTTATGATAATCTTGAGTGTTCTCATATTTTTTGTGTGTTCTCGTATTTTTGTGATTAGGTTAATATGATACACTTGAGAGTTTCCATTTGACTGTGTTGGGTTCACAATTGTTTAGATTTAGTGACAATGGATTCTCAGATTATGCAACTGGATTTATAATCTGTTACAGAGAGTTTTAGAGTTTGTTACCTGCCATAAAAGGCCTTTACCTTTATCTAGACTCTGAGAACCATCTCAACTAGAACTTCCAAAAAGGGAATATGTGCATTTTATCCTTTTTACTTTTTGTTAATGCTGAAATCATGTCCAGTTATTTACATTGTTCATTAGGAAAAGATTTATGATACAAGAATAGATACATATATAGATAAATGCAGATTTAGCCGTAGTATACAGGCATATAATGTAGCTATGTCTTCACATAGTCTGCACCACAGCCACTTTCTGCCTACATATTCTGCAGATAATTCTAAAGGTGACATTTCTTTGTCCACTCAATGCAGGCAAAAATAACATACCTTTAGAGGGACAGGCCTGTCATCCCAGTATTTGAAAGACTGAGAGACAGGAAGATCATGAATTCAAAACCAGCATGAGTTATGTAGTAAGATTTTTGTCTTTAAAAAAAAAAAAAAAGAACCCCCGCAGAATTTCTAGAATTAAAAATAGGAAGGAAGGAAGGATTTATTTATTTATTTATTTATTTATTTATTTATTTATTTATTTATTTTGCCAGTCCTGGACTCGGGCTCAGGGCCTGATCATTGTCCTTGGGCTTTCTCTAGCACTTTACCCACTTGAGCCACAGCACCACTTCTGGCTTTCTCCCCCTCCCCCCCACCCTTCACTGTCTCTCTCTTTTGGTCATTCCTAGACTTGAGCTCAGGGCCTGAGCACTGTCCTTGGACTTTCTCAAGGGCTAGAGCTCTACTACTTGAACCTCAGCATCACTTCCAACTTTTTTCTGTACATGTGGTACCAAGGAATTGAACCCTGGTCTTCGTGCATGCTAGGCAAGCACTCTACCACTAGGCCAAACTCCTGGCCCCCAAAAGATTATCTTTTAAAAAAAATTATGTTAGTTGACTGTCAATGTCTCATGAATGTAATCCTAGCTACTTAGTATTGTGAGAGTCTTAGCTCCAATTAACTAACCTCCACCAAAAAAAAGAGTCAGGAGTGGAACTGAGGCTCAAGTGATAGGATGCTAGCTTTGAGTAAAATAAAAATCAAACAATAGCAACAGAGAAACCACAGGGACAGCATCTGAGTCCAACCTAGAACCAGCACCAAGAATAAATAATTTTAATTCTCTGTATTTCATGTGCATCTGTTGTAGGTTTTTATTTATTTATTTATTTATTTTGAGAGGGTTCAGTTGTAGGGCTTGAACTTAAGGGCCTGGGAGCTATCCTGAGCTCTTTTGCTCAAGGCTAGTACTCTGCCACTTTGAGCCACAACGCGACTTCTGGTTTTCTGGTGATTAATTGGAAATAAGAATCTCATGGACTTTCCTGTCCAGGCTGGCTTTTAACCACAATTCTGAGATCTCAGCCTCCTGAGTAGCTAGGATTACAAGCATGAGCCATCAGCGCCTGGCTCATTTATTGTTTTATAAGAAGTATATCCTTTAAAAGTGTGACTCTAAATTGTTTACAAAATAAAATATACAGTATGACATTTGAAATTCTTCATGAGCCATATGAAATTGGATCTCATCTTCAACTTAATTATTTCTTACTTCAGACATTTTTGTCTCAAAGTCTTTTTGTCCTCAGGACTTTGTTGAAATTTAGCCTTGTTTTACCTACTGTTTCCAACTAAGTCCAAGTCCCCATCTGTTCAAACTCTTAACAGATCCTTGCATAGTAATTACTTCTTATTTAACTACCTAGTGGCAAATAGGTTCCATTATATACTTCCTAGAAACTACTTTTCTTAGAGGATTTTGGGGGGGTGGTTTGGGGCTTGAACTCCTCCCTGGCATTGTCCCTGAGCTCTTCAGCCCAAGGCTATCACTCTGCCCTTGAGCCAAGTCCCTATTCCCATTTTCTAGAGGTTAATTGGAGATAAAAGTTTCCTGTCATTCTGTGCCTGAGCTGGCTTTGAACCTTGATCCTCAGATCTCAGCCTCCTGAGAAGCTAGGATTACAGGCATGAGCCACTGCTGGGCTGTTGAGTTATGTGTCAGGTTTTTCTGTTAGATTTTAGGTCTGAATAATTTAGGCTCCTATTACTTCCTACACTACATAGTATAGCTACGGAGTATTTTATTAATTAATTTTTGATATATACAGTGCTTCTTTCCATCGATATTATATAGTTAATTTTGTTCAGATTCCTAGTATGGTAGACTATAGAAGTGTCTTAAGTTTTCCTTCTTAAGAATTTACCGCGCCAATTAATTACTAGGTGGCTTATGTCTGTGATCCTAGCTACTCAGGAGGCTGAGATCTGAGGATCATGGTTCAGAGCCAGCCTGGGCACAAAAGACTGTGAGACTCTTATCTCCAATAAATCACCACAAAACAAAACAAAAAACTGGAAGTGGCCTGTGGCTCAAGGGGTAGGCCTTATGTGAAGAGCTCAGGGACAGCATCCAGGCCCAGAGTTCAAGTCCCATGACCAACCCTCCAAAAAAAGAAAAAAAAGAGAGAGAATTTACTCAAGCTGGGTGCTGGTGGCTCATACCTGTAATCCTAACTACTCAGGAGGCTGAGATCTGAGGATCACAGTTCAAAGCCAACTCGGACATGAAAGTCAGTGAGACTCAGAAAATTGGAAGTGGCTCAAGTGGTAGAGTACCACCCTTGAGCTGAAGAGCTTAGGGACTGTGCCCAGGCATAGAGTTCAAGCCCCATGACAGACCAAAAAACAGAGAGAGAGAGAGAGAGAGAGAGAGAGAGAGAGAGAGAGAGAGGAGGGAGGGAGGGAGGGAGGGAGGGAGGGAGAGAGAGAGAGAGAGAGAGAGAGAGAGAGAGAGAGAGAGAGAGAGAGAGAGAGAGAGAGAGAGAGAGAATGAGAATTTACTCAGCACTTTTTGAAGTAAAAGAGTTACTCCCTTTCTGGTATTATACCATAATGTAAAAGACAGTAATAATTATATAGAGCCAAGTGAGGTGGTGCATGATTGTAATCCCATGTACGTAAGAGGTTGAGACAGGAGAAGTTTTGAAGACAGCCTTGGCGCAATAGTAAATCTTTCTCTCAAAATGAAAAATTTAAAAAGGGAATGGAGACAAAACTCAGCTCAGGAGTACTTGCATAGCATGTGTAAGGTCAGGATTGCATCCTCAATACTGGGAATAGGGAGAGAAAAATAATTACAAAGGTGTTCACATTTTTACAGCATCTATTATAAAATTTTTTATTATATAGCTTTACAGTAAAAGTAATTTATAAAAATGTCTTTTTTTCTCCCCTGTAGGTTACTCCCTCAGAATGTTGGCCTTCTCTATGTTGGAGGTTATGAAAGACCCTTTGCACAAATCAAGGTATGATTGTTCAATTTAATGTATTTATATTAAGCATTCATTGGTTTAGAATCTGCCAGATGCTTGCTAAATACTATCAGCATATCAAAAATATAGTGGCGATGAAGTAATTTTATTGACTTTTTCATATTTCTGTTGAAGTCGTTCAAGTTTTCAGCTTAAAGAAAGGCAACTATTTTAATATTCTTGCCTATACAAAGTTCACACTAACCAAAACAAAAATATGATTTTTTTGAGTCCATTTAGAATTATGTAGATTTATCTTTCAGGTCATCTTTTTTGCCATTAAAACATTGATCAGTTTATTGGGGGTATAACTTACATATAGGAAACTTTTGGTTAATCTAGCTTTCCTTTATTTTCATATGAATATTTAAAATCATCCTGCCAATTTTTGTACAAAAGCCTTTTTGAATTTTGAAACTACATTGAATCCATTTCTTCAATTCCATTTGAGGAAAATTGAAATCCATGAATACTGTATCTCTCTCATTTAACATCTAAGCAATACTTGTTTTCAACATGTTGACCTTGCATATTTAAAAGATCTATGTATCCATTTCATTTTTTAGTGACACTCTATAATATACCTTTTATTTCAGTTTCTTGTTCATATAAAAAAGGTTTTTTAATTGTGAGACTGAAGCATGCCTGAGGCCAGCTTGTGCTATATAGTAAGCAAACTGAACAGCTGGATCTTGTATCAGCTCATTTTTAGGATAGACAGTTTGGTCAGAAGTATAACTGCATAGTGAATGAGATTATAAGAGTTATAGACTTAGATTTGCTCTGAGCTGGGTACCTGTGGTTCACAACCAATCCTAGTTTGAAATCTGAGTTTTCAATTGGAGGGGGACACAAAAATGATTTTTTTACATTGGCTTTAAATTCTGAAACATTATTCAATTATTGGTTGTAGTTTATTGAATTTTCTATGTAATTATGGTTTGCTAAAAAAAAAAAACAGTTGTTTCTTTTAAAAAATTATCTTTACGGGACCGGGAATTTGGCCTAGTGGTAGAGTGCTTGCCTAGCATGCATGAAGACCTGGGTTTGATTCCTCGGTACCACATACATAGAAAAAAGCCGGAAATGATGTTGAGGCTCAAGTAGTAGAGCTCTAGCCTTGAGAAAGTCCAAGGATAGTGCTCAGGCCCTGAGCTCAAGCCCAGGACTGGCCCCCCCCAAAAAAAATTAACTAGTTTTACAAAGAAAGTTGTCTTTTAACAATGCAGTTTATAACGTTATGAATAATTTATGAATGCAGTATTTCTTGATCACCCCCTTCAACCTTCTCACCCAAACATCCCCTATCCTGGTTCTTCTTAATTTTGTAGGATACATGTTGTATTCTTGTCTCCTCCTTTTCATTTGTACACCTCTTTCCCTTTGACCTATCCCAACCCATTTGAATACTTGCTTCCTGCGATTTTATTTTGCTGACCTTTGATTTGGGCTTTCTAAGGAATTACACTATATGAGATATCCCTTGAATCTACCATATTTCAGTTAATACATTTATTTATATTTACAGGCTGCATGCCATTGCTTTTCTTTATTGCACTTGCTAATATATACAGTATAGAGTTGCAAGGAAATGGTGAGAACAGATGCCCTTGACTTGTTCCTCATCTCTGAAGGGATACTGAGTTTTTTCTCAAAGTTGTTTTTACAGTAATACTAGTTATGAATTTATGAGGTAATTTTAACTAGACTTTATTATAAGAAATGAAAAAATACTAACATTTAAGGCAGCAAACAAAAAAAGATGTAAGTATTCTTTTTTTTAAGTAACCCTTTTTTAATATATTGCAAGAGGCTTGTAGTTTCTTGCGGGGTTTATGGTGGTTGTTGCTTCAGATTTGTTTCTTAGTTACATGAGTTATACATTTAAACTCCTGCATATAGGATATACATTTTGAAAAATGAGAACTTCTGGGGTAGACCTAACCAAAACAGTACATTTGATACATTTAATACTATGATACAATATCAACATAATAATGTTGAGAAATTTTATATTAGTTGTAGCATCAGCACCTCTTTAAATACTTCAGTAATTTAACAGGTGAACACTCACAAAAAAAATTCTATAATTAGCTAGGTACCAGTGGCTCATATCCAAGCTAGTCAGGAGTTTGAGCTCTAAGGTTTCCATTTCCAGCTTGGGTAGGAAAGTATATAAGACTCTTGTCTTCAATCAACTACCAAAAAAGCTAGAAGTGGAGCTCAAATGATAAGAGAGCTTTAGCAAAAGAAGTGCCAGGACAGTGCCCAGGCCCTGAGTTCAAACCCCATGATGGATGGATGGATGTGCCATACACACGCACACACATACACACTGTAATTAATTTCTTAAATTATGGACCCTCTGGTTCCTCAAGTCATGACAAGCTTTCAGGTACAATTTTTCCTTAATCTTTAATGTCTCTAGTATACAGATACTGCTGGCAGGAGTCTCTTCATAAACTTCGTTTACTATCCCATTCGCTGGGTTCAGCAGTGTATTCAGAAATCCTCAGAGGTCCCAGGCAGGAATATTTCTGAAAACCCAATTTATTTTTAGTCCAATCATTTGGAAATTTCTGTTTTTCCTTATTAGAGCTAAAATAACTAAAAGTAACTGGTATATTTAGGGAAAGATAGAATTTTCTATGTATGGTTATAAGTAACATGTTACTCAAAAGCATAATCTGTGTGTGTGAGTCTGTGTGTGTGTGTGTGTGTGTGTGTGTGTGTGTGTGAGAGAGAGAGAGAGAGAGAGAGAGAGAGAGAGAGAGAGATGATAATTCTCTCGTTCATCTGATTTGTTAAGATTTTTGAGTCATTTCTAATGACTCAATATCATATCAATATTTCTTTTCTCTTGATTAATCAGCTTTATTGAAAAGAGAACTCTTATGACTTAGGTTGCCTTTTTCCTTTTATTATTACTTAGGAATGGTTTCTCTTACTCACTCTGCAAGATTCCTTACCTTTGTTAATTGTTGAAGATCATACTTAAGAGTCCATTGGAAAACCACTTTTAAAAATTATAGTTTAGGGGCCAGGAGTTTGGCCTAGTGGTAAGAGTGCTTGCCTAGCATGCACGAAGACCCAGGTTCAATTCCTTGGTGCCACATACATACAAAAGGCTGGAAGTGGTGCTGTGGCTCAAGTGGCAGAGTGCTAGCCTTGAGAATAGCCCAAGGACAGTACTTAGGCCCTGAGTTCAAGCCCCACAACTAGAAAAAAAATAATAGTTTAGGGCCGGGAATTTGTTCTAGTGGTAGAGTGCTTTTTAGCATGCACAAAGACCCAGTTCAATTCCTCAGTACCACATATATAGGGGAAAAAAAGCCAGAAGTAATGCTGAGGCTTAAGTGATAGAGTTCTAGCCTTGAGAAAGTCCAAGGACAGTGCTCAGGCCCTGAGCTCAAGCCAAGGACTGGCAAAAGCAAACAAATAAACAAAACACACACACACACACACACACACACACACACACACACACACACACACACACACACACACACACACACACACACACACACACAGTTTAGGTTGGGAGTATGGCCTAGTGGTAGAGTGCTTGTCTAGTATGCATGAAGCCCTGGGTTCAGAAAAAGCTGTAAGTGGCACTGTGGCTCAAATGGTAGAGTGCTCACCTTGAGAAAGCTCAAGAACAGTGCCCAGGCCCTGAGTTCAAGCCCCGAAACTGGCAAGATAATAATAATAATAATAGTAATAAAATGATTATTATTAATAGTTTAAGTCTGGGCCTTGGTGGCTCATGCCTATAGTCCTAGCTACTCAAGAGGCTGAGATCTGAGGATTACAGTTTCAATTCAGCCTGAGCAGGAATATTTGTAAGATGCTTATCTCCAATAAGCTACTCAGAAAAGGCCTGAAGTGGCACTGCTCAAGCGGTAGAACAGGCCCTAGTTCAACTTAAAACTGGCAAAAAGAATCCCTGAAAACTGAAAATAAAAGTTATAGTTTTAGTGCTTATGATTAGCTTGGAAATTTAAGGTTCATTTCTTACCTTATATTATGCCTGACTTCTGGCAAGCATGGAATACCAGTATTGGTTATATTAATTTTTCTCCCATTGAACTAAATGTAATCATAATGTGCTGCATTTCATAGTTATGAGATATAACCTTTAAAATAGAGGGTTTTTTTTCTTTGCTTAAGAGCATACTGGTTGTTAATTAAAAACAATCCATATATGTAATTGCTTACTGGAATTTTCAGGAAAATATTTATTACTATCTCAGGACTTAGTAAGTTCCTATGTGTGGATGGATTGGTGTTATAGCCTGGATTTGCTAAAGAAATATTTTACAATTGTTTTTCTTTTTTCATATATTTTTTATTGTAATTAACAGAAGGGTTACATTATATTCACCAGACAGAAGGTGTTTTACTTCACATACATTGATACCCTTTCTCATGTTTTGGTCCCCATTTCCTGTCTCCCACCCCCACCCTAAAATTGTTTTTCTTAAAAGAAGTTCCATTATATAAAGTCCAGAATGAGAAAAAGGAAAATAAGAGAGTAGTGGATATTTGAACAAATCTTAAATAAGTTCAGAAATTTCCTTATAGTATTCCAGCAAATATCTATACTATTAGCATACAACATGGGACAATACTACCTCTTTCCAACTTAATCACATACACATACTTCTTTATTTATATTCATATGTTAGTTTTCTAACCAAGCCCTAAATGAAGACAAGTATATAAACATGGGAGTTATATTGGTGCATCTTCATGCTAAATGCAAATTTATTCTTAGGGAAGTTATTCCAATTTGTTTTTAAACACATTCCATATATCAGGAAAGTTCTATGTATATAACTATCATCCAGGACTGTGACCCTCTTCTGAGATTATTGACTGCTTTTAGAATGTGTGAAAACTAGGAGTTCTCTTACTAGAAAATTTTCCTCTCTTTTTCTCTTTCTCCCCTCCTCCTCCTTCAAACACACATACACAATTTGTGCTTCTAATTTAAGTTCATTTAAAGATCCAGAATTTAGAATGCTGAATAGTAAATATATTTCTGCAAGTTTTCTGTTAATCAAAAAGAGAATGAATATATAAACATTAAAGTCTTCATGAGAATTTTTTTATCTGAAGGCTTTGACTTTAAACATGAACAATTGTTTCTTTTACCTTAAAATATAATAAGCTAAATAAAATATTAATCACTTTATGAGTTTCAATATATCCTAAGAAAAGAGTTGTCTCATATCCTTTCATCTATTGCTTTGTGCTATAAATAAAGCAGGTTTCATCCTCATCCAAGACTTACTTTGTTTTGGCTGTATTAGGGTTAAGTTTCTAGATAAACAGCTATATACAATTTAGAGTGTGTATGTTGTATATCAGGGTGAATTATATGTTTATAGATAATCTTTGAAATAAAAAGGGAAGTTTTTTAAAATAATTTTTATTGTGATTAATAGAAGGGTTACATTATATTCACCAGATAGAAGGTGCATTACTTCACAAACATTGATACTCTTTCTCATGACATGGTCCCCATTTACCTCCCCCCCACCCTCACGTATCTTGATTTCCCCCCTTCCCTATCCAATTTCAAATAACCAATTAAGCACATATAAAATATATCAGATAACAAGGTGAAATATTGTAACAATATGAGATAACCAAGGGATGGCAAGAGATGAGAGATAACATAGTACATTAAGAACAACATTCATTATATGGCTTTTGTTTCCTTCTCCTGGAGGTCCTTACATTTAGTGTCATACTATTTGGCCTAATGTCTCTAGATTTTGTTCTATTGTAAATCTCTGGTAGGAGAGCCCAAGGTTTCTACTGATAATGACAAATGAGGGAGACTATTGGGCCTATATGTTCCTTTGAGTCTGGCTTACTTCACTTAATATGATTTTTTCTAAGTCTTTCCATTTCCTTACAAATGGGGCGATGTCGTTCAAAAAGGGAAGTTTTGATTAACATGATATTTTGATTTCTTCCAATTTGTAAACTTTAAAGCTGTCAGAAATCCATTCTATAGGGGGATTAGGACTGGGCATTTTTTGCATATCTTTGCATAGTACCTTTGTCTTCGTTTATTATTTATACTTTATTTTTTAGAGAACATGCAAACTTCAGTATCTCTAGATCATCTCAAAGACTTAATAAAAATCTTAATGTTTGGGGAGTTAGTCCTAGTGGTAGAGTATCTAGCATGCACAAAGACCCGAGTTCGAGTCCTCAATACCACATATCTAAAAAGCCAGAAGTGGTGCTGTGGCTCAAGTGGTAGAGCTCTAGCCTTGAGAAAGCCCAAGGACAGTCCTCAAGTCCTGAGTTCAAGACCCAGGACTGGCAAAAATAAAAAGACTACAACATTAAGCCGGGCGTGGTGGCTCATGCCTTTAATTCTAGCCACTCAGGAGGCTGAGATCTAAGGATCGATGTTCAAAGCCAACCCTGGCACAAAAGGACCTGAGACTCTTATCTCCAATTAACCTCTAGAAAATGGAAGTGGGGCTTGGCTCAAGGCTAGGATGTTAGCCTTGAGCTGAAATGCTCTGGGACAACACCTAGGCCCATGGGCAGGGTGGTAGCCTTGAGCTGAAGAGCTCAGGGACAGTGCCCAGGCCCAGTTCAAGCCCCATGACCAACCAAAACAAAAAAACAAAAAAAAACCCCAAAACACTTAATGTTTAATCACAGATTTCTAATCCTGTAAGCTCCACTTAGTAGCCAGAATTCATAAAATCAGAAAGAATGGAGACCAGGGACGGAAGTTTGGCCTAGTGGTTAAAGTGCTTGCCTAGCATGCACGAAGACCCAGGTTTGATTCCTCAGTACCACATACATAGAAAAAAGCTGGAAGTGGTGCTGAAGCTCAAGTGATAGAGCTCTAGCCTTGAGAAAGTCCAAGGACAGTGCTCAGGTCCTGAGCTCAAGCCCAGGACTGGCAAAAAGAAAGAAAGAATGGAAACCTTTCAGAGTCACTTTTGATCAACTGAAGGGTTGTTGTAGAAAGACTCAGTGCCAATGGGCTATCCCTTCCTTCAGGGCTTTATACCAGTTGCCTCTTTCAGTTCCAACAGAGCAAGTAGTTTGAAAGGCTGTGAGAGTGAGACCCAATTTTCTACTTTAACACTACAGAACAGTTTTTTTTATTTGGTGTTGTTGTTAAACAAGAAGTTTGACTTGAAAACTATCTAGGGCTCTTTTTTTTTTTTTTCTTTTCAAGAGTAATTTACACCTACTTAAAGACAGCTTGCCCTACATGTAACAGCTACGTACAAAAAAGTTATAAAATTGTCCTTGGTTTTACAATGATAAATTTGAAAACATTAAAATTATACAGTCAAACAAGTTATGCAAGGATTTTGGTTGTTCTTTTTTGGGGGGGGGGTTAAAACAGTGAGAGCAAAATAACTTACTGAAATATAAAGATAAAAGTTGAATTAGCATGCCACTAATGGAGAATGGGGATATTTCACAGAACCAGTATTTGTCCCCATCCCATTCGGTGTCAATCAAAGTATACCATTTGGCCTTTAGTTTAAGAAAACAATGAGAAAAGAAAAGCAATATGCTTATACACATACACCAGTTTCTTTATGTACAAAAAAGGATTGGGGAAGGGGAAAATGAAAAAATAGAGAGTAGTAGTAGTCAGGATGTGGTGGAACCAAATTACGGTTTTCTAATTAAGAATGTACTCTTGGTCTATAAGAACAAAGTTCTGGAGCAAAGTAGCCTATTCCCTTTTTTAGTAGATACCTCCTGTCTGCTGCTGGAACACATCAATCATATCTTCATCCTCCATTTCCAACGGTGCAGTTGTGTCTGTTTCATTGATTGGCTGCCCATCAAATTGGAATCTGATCTGCATCATTGACAAACCCTGTCGTTCACAGTAGGCTCTCATTAGTTTACTAGGTGGTATATGCCTCTTATTCTTAAATTGCACCACAGAACCATCCTGTCCTGCCACCTTCAAATTAATAAGATCATTGTTCTCAATCTTGACTCCTTCCTTGGGCTTTTCGTTGGCCATCAAGAGCACAGATGTCTCTCCACAAAAGAGGTCCTGGTCTGCACCGAAAGAGCAAACAGGAGGCAACCCAGAAAGGCTTTTTTAAAAAGTCTTCTGCATTTTAAATAAGAAACCCATGCAGCAAACCATACACAAGAAGTAAGGACTGTGACTAGTATGCATGTTTATTTTTTCTGAGGCAGTTATTTTGCAGTCTGGGACGGGAGGTTCTTCCAAGGTAGAGCTGTGTCTTGTTCATGCCAAGTAACTAGGTGCCATTAGTCCAGGCTTTCTGAGCTTGAATTTTGAAAAATCTCTTTATGGACAAGGAAATAAGATGGATAATTCCTGTGCATTTATAATAGCTGCAAGCAAATATTCTTCTTCATATTTGAAGGCCTCGAAAACCCACAAACCATTCAATCATGTTTTTTTTTCTTTTTCAAGGAGGATGTTCATGCATGCTAGGCAAGCACTCTTATCACTGGGCCAAACTCTTGGCCCTCACCCTTTTTTTTTTTTTTTTTGATTCATCAAAAAACAGGCCCAGTTCCTCAGTACCACACACATAGAAAAAGCTGGAAATAGGGTTGTGACTCAAGTGGTAGAGTTCTAGCCTTGAGAAAGCCCAAGGACAGCATTCAAGCCCTGAGTTCACGCCCTAGGACTGGCCAAAAAAAGGCAGAAGTGCATCTTAATCTTGAATGAAAAAGCTCAAGGACATTGCCCATACCTTGAGTTCAAGCCATAGGATCAAAGGGGAAAAAGAAATCAAGATGGTTAACCACTCAGTTATAGTTTTTAGGGTAAATTAAATTTAAAATATTTATTTTGGATCTTTTTATTATAAAGTCTGAATTAGGAAGACAGATAAACATGATTTAAAGAAACTAGCATCTATATTTGAAGTCTTTCAAAATGTCTGGAGAAATACTTTCAGTAAAGATTTACTCCCTACAACTGAATGTTGAAGTCTAGTGGCTTCTCCAGACTTTTGGGTCTGCCCATGGAAATATAGAAAATTATTTCAGGATCTAGTACACATGTATAACTTACTTTATACACATACAACATAATTTCTTTCTCTCTCTCTTTCTTTCTTTCTTTCTTTCTTTCTTTCTTTCTTTCTTTCTTTCTTTCTTTCTTTCTTTTTCTTTCTTTCTTTTTTCTAGTCCTGGGCTTGAGCTCAGGGCCTGCGCACTGTCCTTGGGCTTTCTCAAGGCTAGAGCTCTACCACTTGAGCCTCAGCACCACTTCCAGCCTTTTTTTATGTATATGGTACCAAGGAATTGAACCTGGGTCTTTGTGCATGCTAAGCAAGCACTCTACCACAAGGCCAAATTCCTGGTCCCCAGCTTTTTTCTATATATGTGGTACCGAGGAATCGAACCCTAGTCTTCATGCATACTAGGCAAGTACTCTACCACTAGGCCAAACTCCTGGCCTGATTTTTTTTTTTTCTTTTGAGATAGTCTCACTAACTTTTTTTCCAGGCCAGCTTGAAGTGAGGTCCTCCTGTTTTTTACACAAGCACATATGACCATGCCTGGCCTCTCCCCTACCCCCCAAACCATAAGCAATTCATTCCTTATAGACTTAATTACTTAAATTCAAATGAGAAGTTTTTAGTTCAGGAAATTTAGAGTCTGAATATAGAGAATTATAAATTCACCCTTAACATTGGAAACACTTTAGCATTAAGATAATAGATATGCCATCTATTATCTATCTGTGTAGATATCTATGTGTATATATATTTATATCTATAATGACATTTTTAGATCAGTTAGCGATTCAGAATTTCTTTTCAGTGTGGCTGGAGGATGTGTTTTAAGTGACAGAATGCTGCCTAGAAACACAAAGCCCAGAGTTCAAAGAAAAATTTCTTCTCAGTAGATTGTAGTAGTTTAGATTTTCCAAATTTTATTAGCTAATAAAAACAATTGTCCAGTAGAAAATTTGTTTTAAATAAATTTTATAAGGTGGGGAATGGAAGCTCAGATAAGAAACATACTACCCAGATGTTTCTCAGCTTACAGTGCAGTAAGATCTTGATAAACCTACCAAAAATGGTAAATATTGTGTCAAAATACATTTAATACATCTAACTTAACGAACATAATTCTTTTTTTTTTTTTTTTTTTGCCACTGCTGGGCTTGGGCTCAGGGCCTAAGCACTGTCCCTGGATTTTCTCAATGCTAGGGCTCTACCACTTGAGCCACAGCACCATTTCTGGCTTTTTGCTACATATATGGTACTGAGGAATCGAACCCGGGTCTTTGTGCATTGCTGGGCAAGCACTCTACCACTAGGCCAAACTCCTGGCCCCTTAACGAATATAATTGTACCAAAGTTTATTTCATAATAAACTGTTGGATATCTTATATACACATACATGGACATTTTATAGACATGAGATGCACAAAAACACAGCGTCCAAAAAAATGCTCGCAACACAGGACATGATAGTATCTCTGCCCACATCACAAGTGTACAATCATATAGTAGATCATTCCAGGGAAATGATTAAAATTTGTAACAAGATTGCTTTTGAAAGCTGGATGTGGTGGCTCATGCCAGTAATCCTAGCTACCCAGGAGACTGAGATCTGAGGATCACAGTTGAAAGCCAGCCCGGGCACTAAAGTCCGTGAGACTCTTATTTCCACTTAACCACCAGCAAACTGGAAATAACGCTGTGGCTCCAGAGATAGGGGGTAGTCTTGAGCTGTAGAGCTCAGGGATAACACCCAGGCCCAGATTTAAGTCCCGCAGCCAACAACAACACAAAGAACATATTGCTTTTGAAACAACATTGCTTTTGCACTGTATAAAAACATTTTGTTTAAAACATGTTAAGTCAAGGATTGTCTGTAAAAGAACTTTTAAACGTAATGTGTCTATAACATATAACTTGTTTTAATTTTATTATGAAATAATGCAACCAGATTGGTAATTTTTTGTGGTTTTCTTTTGTTGTTTTGTTTTGTTTTTTGTTTGCTTGCCAGTCCTGGCACTTAAGCTCAGGTCCTGAGAACTATCCTTGGGCTATCTCAAGGCTAGAGCTCTGTCATTTGAGTCATGGCACCACTTCTGGCTTTTTCTATGTATGTAGTACCAAGGAATTGAACCCTCGTATTTGTGAATGCTAGGCAAGTACTCCCTCACTAGGCCAGACTCCCAGCCTAGTAATCTTTTTTTTTAAATCTTTTCCTTTGTCAGCTTTTGGTTACTTTCTAACCTGAAAAAGGAAAAGGATGATTCAGAGAAACAGGGCTAAGGATGTAGCTCAGTGGTGTAATGCTTTCCTAGTGTACATGAGACCCTAGGTTCAATTTCCACAGTGATAAAATAACCCTGGAAGTGAATAATTGCATTTTTAACTTTTAGAGTTCGTATGTTATCAAACAGAAAAAATAAAGCCTGGGTCAGGAGCGTAGCCTTGTGGTAGAGTACTTGCCTAGCGTGCATGAAGCCCTGGGTTTGATTCCTCGGTACCACATACACAGAAAAAAGCCAGAAGTGGGATTGTGGCTCAAGTGGCAGAGCACTAGCCTTGAGCAGAGGTGTCCGAGAACAGTACCCAGGGTCCTGAGTTCAAGCCCCAGAACAGGCAAAAAAAATAAAAAATAAAAAAACAAAAAACAAACATTATAATCTACACAGTTGGGCATTGTGTTCCAGGTACTGTTCTTCTCAATCTATAAGCTATATGTACTTCTAACACTCCAGTTTTATAGATCAGGAAGGAAGCTAGCAAAAGCTGAGTAATAGGACCCAGGTTACACGACTTAATGCATAGGACAGTTATATGATTTCAGTATACACTATTTTGAATTACTAAGTAGTTACTATTTCTGTTGAATTATTATCAAATATTGTCACATATACAATATTGTTATAGTCCTTGGAGCCTTCTGAATTGGTTCACATAGAAGATCAGAATTTATCCCTGTAATTTCCATAGTAAGACATTGACTAAAGTTTGTGGCTTGACCAAAGGATTGTACTTTTACTTCAGAAATTAAAATAGAGAATCATGAGTTTTGTTTACACAAAAAGAAGTGGCAGTATAAAGAGAGATCAGAACTGAAAATCAAATCTCAGCTACTTACTTAGTAGTCATTGCTGAGTATTTACATTCATTATTTGTTAATAGGAAGACCTGAAGAGTTCTTACATTGGAAATACTTGTAAGTCTTAGAGACCTAATTATACTGTTTTCACATATAATTTGAACATATTTTCCATTCTCTACCACAAACTTCCCATTTTTAAATTTGATACACATTTCTCCTAGCCAGAGGGTTTTTTTGGTGGGGCGGGGGGAGGGGACAGGGTCAGGGACTTGAACTTGGTCTGGACGCTGTCCCTGAGTTCTTCAGCTCAAGGCTACCACTCTACCACAGAGCCAAGCCTCACTTCCCATTTTCTAGAGGTTAATTGGAGATGAGAGTCTCAGGTCCTTTTGTGCCGGGCTGGCTTTGAATCTTGATCCTCAGATCTCAGCCTCTTGAGTAGCTAGGATTACAGACATGAGCCACTAGCCAGAGTTTTTAAAGACCTACTCTATTCATTTTCCTTCTGGGTTAAATGTTTTTATCTTGACTTCTTAATATCTGAAAGACTTGAGTTAAAAGTATGATATGGTTATATTCTATGGTTATTATTTTTGAACAGTCTCTAGAAGTCTGTTTTCTTTGAGAACCAACTGGTAGGAAATGAAGTATATAAAACATCTCCTGTGCATTTGAGTGCAGACTAATTCAGAAAGGACATCTCATTTGCAAGGTTTTTTTTCCAAACAGATATACAGTTACTGCTAGGTGAATTGAAAACAGCTTCTGTATGTCTCTTTCCCCCCACCCAACCAGCTCTTAATTGAGTATGCTTATGGGCATAGCTGAAATGAAAACATTTAATGTATTTTCATGTCAGTGTGTCTTGGAGGCAGTTTGATGACTCAGGACAGATTTTAACTACAAAAAAGAATTAGAGAAGAATCGTAGGGAGACAGACAGATGTTTTTTAAGTTTCAGGATGAGTAGGTAGATTGCATAGGGATGATGTAAAAGGCTGGGAGTCTGAGAATAATCATGGATGTTCAGAGTAGTTACCGTTTAGCAAAAGGATGAATGAAGGAAAGTAGCATGCCCATGGTGTTAGTTATTAGAGATCACTAGGTGTAGAAGTCCAGAGTGGAGTGGACATGAGAAGGTGGAAATTGTATTGGTGAGAGGAAGTGATGTTAATAATGTTAATAATCAACTATTTCATGTTATTGTAGACACTTTCCTGGTCCTTTGAGAAGTCATTCTTATCTACGATAAGTAAAATCTTGGATGATGATGGATTTCAAATGCCTTTGTTGGCTTGAATAATTTACACACTAAAAGCATGAAAATGTAAACTTTGTGAAGATGCATAAAAGCCTAGATTTACACCATTCTGAGGAGAGATCTTTCCTTAAAGTTAACTCTCCCAACCAGGGCGGTTAATATACATCCTGAGTTGGTGCCCTGCAGTGTAGGATGTTATAGGCATTTGTCTCTCTCACATTTGCTCTTCTGTTTATGTCTTTCTGAGTATTTCATACATTTCTTCTATTAAATTGCTTTTAAATGAAAAGCAACAGTGGCTTCCTGTTGCTCACTGTAGGTAATGTAAAGTCATGTCAGACCTCCTTCCCCATGGTTAAAATTCCTGCCAACTTGGACTTCTCTCTAATGACTTGCCTTTACAGTTCTCTATTAGTGTGAATATGTGCCATTCTCTTGATTATCATGTCACAAAATTTACCTAATTGCCAAAAACAAGCTTTAAATGGAATATTTGCTTTTTTAAAATCATAAAATGATTGTGTGTCCTTATCCAGTTTGGGTACTAAGGTAATACTAGCTTTATAGAATGATTTTGGAAACATTTCTTCCTACTCTAGTTTATGGAATAGTATGAAGAGCACAGATGGTATCTCTAAAGGTCTGGTAGAATTAAACAGTGAACCCATCTTCTCTGGGTTTTCTTTGTTTCCAGATTCTTTATTACCACTTCAGCCTTTTGCTTGTTATTTTTACCTCCCTCTGGCCCCCCATAACTTCAGACTTTTATTGGAATCTATAAAGATGGGGGAGAGTATCCTGAAAAATACTGATTTTCAGCACCTGATTTGTGTACCAGCTTCTGTCTTTGGGGAATGGGGGGATTGTCCTAGGAGAATCAGACTGGAGCTGTTATTTGGGGGAGGGTGCAAGTGAGCAGGACTCTACTGTATATCATAAACTATTCCATTAGCAACAACATCAGCAGTCCAGGCTCTTATTTATATTCTTTTAGTTCAATTTTAGTAGGTCATATGCATCCAGACATTAACCCAGTTCTTTCAGATTTCTAGCTTACTAGAATATGTTTTCAGTCTCTAATCGTTTAATTATCCCCAATAATTCTCTGGGCTTATTATAGCATCCCACTTTTCATCTCTTGTTTTACTCATTTAGGTCTTCTCTCTCTTCCGTTTTAGTTAGTTCCGGTTAGAGTTTATCAACAGTATCTTTTCAACAGCCAGTCCTTTGTTTCATTGATCCTTTGTGTTCTTTTTTCTTCCTTTCATTAATGTCTGCCCTAGGGCTTATTTTTCCTTCCCACTATAAGATTGGGTCATGACTTGCTCTTGCTTTTTTCAGACATAATAATAATCATTAGATTATTTATTTGAGATCTCTCTGTTATGTCCCAAATACAACTTGACTTTTATTTTCATTTGATTCTAGAGAATTTTTTTCATTTCTGTTTTCTTGTAATGACCACTGGCCACTCAGAAGTATATCGTTCAATGCCCATGTGTTTCTTAGTTTCTGTAGTTTTGTTATTGCATTCTGATTTTATTCCATCAATAACCAGATATAGGAAATTAAACTTTTTTTCTATTAATAAAACTTGTTTTATGGCCGGCAGTATAATCTGTTATGGAGCAAGTTTCATGGGCGTTTAAGCAAATGTATATCTCATAGCTGTTAGAGGGAAATACTGTTAAATTCATTTGATTTATAGTGCTGTTCAGTGATGAAGTTCACAGAATGGTTTTGTCTCTGAATGATCATTAGTGAGAGTAGGATATTGAATTCATCATCTTTTATTGTATCTGAACTGATTTGCTCCTTTATGTCCCCTAGTGTTCATTTTGTAGAATTAAATGTACCCGTGTTCAATGAATATATATTTTACATATCATATCTTTGTTAATATTTAGTGACCTTTTTTCTCTTATTTTGTTGTTTTGAAGGTCTTACTGTAGAGCCTAGGTTGTCGTTAAACTTTTTATGTAACCCAAGATGGTCTTAAGTTCTTAATCTTCTTACCTCTGCCTGCTGAGGTCTGGGATTATAAGTAGATGTTCATCACTGTCCCTTGCTGCAGTGCGCGTCTCCCTTTCCTTTTCTTTCTTCCTTTTTCTTTTTCCTACCCCCCCCCTCTTGAAATTTTCTCTTCCGGCAAATTCTAGCTTGAATATTCTTTTGCCAGATATGAATATAACTACTTACTTTCAACGTCTACTTGCTTGGTACATTTCTTTGATAAGGAGTTGTGTTTCTTGCAGATAGTAAGTAGTTGGAATCTTTTTTTTTTGGGGGGGGGGTGTCAGTCATGGGGCTTGAACTCTAGGCCAGGGTGCTGTCTTTCACAGCCACTGCCCTGCCCCTTGAGCACCACTTCCTATTTTCTAATGCTTAAGTGGAAATAAGAGTCGCATGGACTTTTGTGCCAGGGATTGTCTTTGAACCAAGATCCTTAGATCTCAGCCTCCTGAGTAACTAGGATTGCAGGTGTGAGTCACCAGCACCTGGCTTTTTTTTTTTAATCCATTCAACAAATCTGTAGCTTTTAAATGGAGAATTAAGAATACGTAAAAATCTCAGTTGATGAGAGGTGACAGTTCCATGAATGTAACTTCTCCAGACATTTCAAGAAAAAAAGATGTCGAGTAAAAGAGAGAGAATTAACATTCCCTAGTGCCCCCTAATGCATGTGCCTGTGTCTGAGACTTTAGTAGAAAAACAAGTATAAAAAGGTATGGTGGCTATTAGATCCAAACAGTCCAAGAGCAAGGACTCAATATATGCATACTCAACGCTTCAGAAATGGTATTGGAAATATAAACAGAACTGCCTCGACTTAAAAATTTATGATTCTAAATCAATAATGTTTTATTACATAGATTAATAGGTATCTATTACAAACAAAACCTCTGTCTTATTCTAATTATGTTCTAAAATTGAAGTTCCTGTGATTGTATATAGAGATTCCCTTCTTGAATACTTGTTTGTTAAATACGTCACTTGAAATATGATGTAAAAATAAATGTTAATAAATTCTTTAATAAAAAGAGGTATGAGGATAGAAAAAAAGAATACGTAAATATGTACAATTATATACTTACCTTCCCTTATTTATTCTGGAGGCTATCTGGATTACTAGAAGTAATATTTTATTCTTTGCTAATTCTTGTTTGTTCCTTCAAAGAGATTTATTCTTTCCCAAACTTACACAATTATGTATATTTCCATTCAGTTTTTTCTGTATAGGTACTTTTACTACGTCTCTTCTGCATTGTTGGCTTAGTGGTTAATGAGTTGTATTATGTATTGCTTTTGATGATCCGTTTTCTCCTTTGATTTTAAAAGATAGTGTGTCACACATAATAATCTGGATTAGCAATGGTTTTCTTTCAAGTGAAAGGAAATCTGAAAATGTTATTCCATGCTTCTGTAGCTTTTGGGGGGTTTTATTGAGAAGTTTGCTGTTATTTTGATGGGTTTGCCTTTGTTAATAACCTGACACTTCTCAATACTCATATTTTTAATATATTTTTGTATTCTTGACATTCATAATCATATTTCTGAAATTGTGAGCTGTCATTATTTTTATTAATATTTGAATGTAGTGAGTCATCAATCTTATCTTCAAGTCTAAATATTCTATTTTCTGCCCAATCTAGTCTGTAGATTATATAATATTTGCACTGAGTCATTTATTTTGTTTATTGAGCTTTTCATTTTTAAGATCTTCTTTTCTTTCCCAGAATCTTGGTCTTCACTGTTTATTTGTATACTCTTTGACACTGCTGTGATTGGTTTTGCAATTAACCTTCTGATTTTTTTTTCTTTTTTTGCTAGTACCGAGGCTTGAACTCAGAGCCTGGGTACTGTCCTTGGGCTTTCTCAAAGCTAGCATCCTACCACTTGAGCCACAGCACCACTTCCAGGTTTTTTTCTGTATATGTGGTACTGAGGAATTGAACCCAGGGCTTAGTACATGCTAGGCGAGAATTGTACCACTAGGCCATGCTTCTGGCTCTGGCCTTTTGAATTCTTTGCCCAATATTTCATGCAGTAATGAAAAGGGATAAAATAGTAGAAAAAGAAAGAAGGTAATGGGAATATAAAAATAACAAGTTAAATATAATTAAAATGAAGCAAGTATTAAATATAATTAGATAAAAATGAGGAATGATAAATAAAATGATTAAAACAGCTAAAATAACAATAAAAATAGGGTAAAGAAGAGAAAGATTGGAGAATTTTATTTGCAGATCCTATAATGTCAGAATTCAGTCCTGTCTGCACTCTAGGCTTACTTTGAAGTTGAAGTTTTCATCCCATCTAGGATTAGAGTTGCGGACTATTTTCTATTTTTTTTTTTTAATTTCTCCATGCTTTTTAGCTATCCTATCACTTCTTTCTTCATTCCTAGCACTCTTTCTTTTCTCCTCAGAGGGTATCTCATGTAGTGTCAGGAATGAAACTGTGAGTTCTCTGTCTTCCCTCCCCTCCCCTCCCTTCCCCTCTCCTCCCCTTCCTTCCTTCCTCCCTCCCTTCTTCCCTCCTTTCCCTCCCCCCTCCCCCTACCCTTCCTCCCTCCCTTCTCCCCCTCCCTCCTTCTCCCCCTCCCTCTCCCCCTCCTTCTTTCTTGCCAGTTCTGGGCTTGAACTCAGGGCCTGAGCACTGTCGTTAGGTTGTTTCAAGCCTAGAGTCCTAACACTTGAGCCACAGCAACACTTCTGGGTTTTGTTTTGTTTTTTTTTTCTATGTATGTGGTACCAAGGAATTGAGCCCCAGTCTTTGTGCACGCTAGGCAAGCACTCTACCATTAGGCCAAACTCCCGGCCCCTCTCGGTCTTCATTTTATGTCACTGTTAGGCAGCACAAGTTTATTCATATTCATATCACCACAAATATGTGAATTACTGTTTTCTCTTTTAATGTTTGGGATATCTGTGATGTCATTGAGTAAAGGAAATATTTTTTATTTCCATTTTCATGTAACAAGTGATGAATGTGAAGTCCACCCTTATGGAAAAGTTGTCATATATTATGTGACTACACTAGTATAAGGACTCTACAGCACACTTAACAGTATCCAAATTGAGGTTGGAGATGTGGTTTAACAGTAGAATACCTGCCTAGCAAGCAAGAGTCCATGAGTTCAAATACTGCTTAAAAAAAATGATAGAAGGTTGGAGGAAAGAAATTTGTAGTGTAGAATGAGTAGAAAAAAAAATCTTTACTACTCATTTAAAGAAGTCACAATGTTTTACAAAATAAAAACAGTTAAAACATTTTATTACTTCACATCCAAGAAACAAAAGAGTTTTCTACTTCTTAAAATAGGAAAGATTGGCCGAGAGATTGGCCTAGAGTGTTTGTCTAGCATTTGATGCCTCAGTACCATATACTAGAAAAAGCCAGAAGTGGTGTTGTGGCTCAAGTGGTAGAGCTTTATTCTTGAGAAAGTGAAAGGACAGTGCTCAGGCCCTGACTTCAAGCCCAGGACTGAACCAAAAAAAAAAAGGATTGTCTTCAGGTCCCCAGTAGTTTGTCATTGCACTTAATGAGCCAACAAAAGATAAGCTCTAAACTATAGTGTCTTTAAGATCTAAAATAATGGGTGAAGTTCTTTTAAAATTTCATCAAGAAAAATAATACAAAAAACTGTCTGTCTGTCTGTCTATCTGTCTATCGTATTGGGGTTTGAACTTAGAGCTTCATACTAGTTAGATATGTGCTTTATCTATCTTAGAGTAGGTATTTTTACAAAAATATTGCAGAAAACAAAACAACACTGTGAAGAAGATATGCAAAAAAATGAAGTTGCTATAAATATTACATTGAAAATGGAAACAATCATAGTTGAAAATAGAAACAGTCATAGAGTGCTGCAACAAAACAAAATAACATGTTAACAGGAGATGTAAAATGAGACATGATACTATTATGTTTATGTTACTCCTAATAGTTGACACTTTTAATTTGAAAAAAAGGTCTTTCTAAGTTAGTTGATTAGGTCTTGAATATTTGAGCTCAAGACAATTCTTGGTGTTCTGAGTAGCTGGGACTGAAGGTATATGCCACCATGCCTTCCAAATAGTTCCTTAACCAAGACTTGTGTTACTGGACCAAGACATGTAATTTTGAAAGAAACACTTTTGTTTGAGACAGGGTATCCCTAAATAGCTCAGGCTAGCATGCTTCTGCTCCAGGCTCCGTGGTACTGGGACCATAGGTGTCTATGTATATTTAAGTCTTGCAGGAGGAAAGACTCTTGAAGAGAGGGAGAAAAATAGAGTAACAGCTGGAAGAAGTGTAAATTTCAGTAGTAGTATCTTAAACTCACATAGAAAACTGTGAAATGCCTAGTATAATGGAAGAAAACCAAAAGGGATCATTCTTATGCATTGTTTTCTGTGTTTGGGCTTTGTGTCTATGTTCATGCAGATGAGTGTGTGCATATGTATGTATATACTATACACTTACAAGTTTTGTATATGATGCATCGATATACAAAGATTTTATTCATATTTTACCCCAAACAGAGTTTTTAGAAAGCACACAGTTGACAAGTATATACAAATATCTAAAATGTAGAAAAGAAGAATAAAATCTTTCACTTGAAGACAGGATAGTGCTAGAAGGATGAACAGATCGAAGTTCTTCATTATACAGATAGGAGGAGTTAACAGAATCAAGCCAATCATGAACCTAGTCCATAACCTAAAACCCCAGGTATTACAGCTGTGAAAACAGGGTGCAAGAAAGAGAATAAGGTGGGGGGATGATAGATTCAGTAAAGAATCCTAGGGTTCTTGATAGCATCAGTCCTGTATTTTTTTCTTTTATGTCACAGTCTCCAACACATACTTTAATGTCCTTGTTTGATGTGTATAATTATTTTATTTCAGAATCTGTAGATTTGACTTGTGGTATCTAGTATTTACTCTGGTATCTAAGAATCTTTTGCAGATTCAACTTCTATTGTTTGGTACAGAACTAGGGCACATCTTTTTGTAAGACATATTTATGTAACACGTTTCTCTGGCCCCTAGTATTATGGTTAATCCAAAGAGCTTCTGCCACCACTTGGGGTAAAGTAATGTGGGAGTGTGCTTGTGTCATTATTTCTATGGTCCAAGGATTTCTGTAGCAACCTGTCCTGTTGAATGAAGATAAAGGCCTAGACATCATTTGAACATTCAACCTGATATTGCCAGACACCTTGAAACTAATGCAGTTATTTCTGGAAAGGTAGTTTGGCTGCAGGTTGTCTACAGTACAGGAAAGGCTGTTTTGGTTTAATTCTAACTTCTTGTTGCTATTTAATCCATTACTTTTTGAAAAAATAGATCAAATCTATAAAAGGAGCAGATATGTATTATCAATGGTCATACTTCCTTTTTTTTCTTATAAAGCATGCAGTTTAAGAAAAACTATCGATAGAATATTCTTCATCTTGTAATATTATTGACATAATTTAAAAAAGCTTATTGAGACACTTTGGGAACAATAACTTTAGAGTAAGTAAAATTGGATTAAAACCAGAATCAGGCACTTTTTTTTTTTTTTTTTTTTTTGCCAGTCCCGGGCTTGGGCTCAGGGCCTGAGCACAGTCCCTGGATTTTCTCAAGGCTAGGGCTCTACCACTTGAGCCACAGCACCACTTCTGGCTTTTTGATACATATGTGGTACTGAGTAATCGAACCCGGGTCTTCCTGCATGCTAGGCAAGCATTCTACCACTAGGCCAAACTCCCGGCCCCGAATCCGGCACTTTTGATGAATATACATCATGCTTTGTACTTCTGAAAGCTATATTATCCAAATTTCAGGATCTGTAACCTGGAGCATAGGACTTAGACCTTCCAGATGATTGTGTTGGGGCTTTTGGAACTGAAGGTGTTAATCTATGTTAGCTATTCGGAACCTGGGGGAGTTAACTCTGTTAATTTACTTACCTATTATTTCTTAGAATTACTCTGTACTCAATGTATATAGGAAAGTGTAATAATATATACATAGATAGCCAGAACTTTCTTCCATTCCATCTTTGATTTCCATTTTAAATAACAAGAAAACAATAAGCAGAAATCCTGCGTGGTTAACTGATACTTATTGACTATATATGCTTAATAAAAACTAATAATGATAGCAAATGAAAGAAATAATGAATAACTTGATTTATTTTCATTCTATCAGTCAGAATTGAAAATTTCTGACTATTCTTACATGATTATTAAGTAAAACACAGTTCTGGTCTTGACACAATGCTGAGAGTTCAAAATGTAAGTTGGAACTGCTTGCTGCAGACATTAACTCCTTTACACATGCCCCATTGGCCTTACTGTTTCTGGACAGATATGCCAAGTTCCCAGGAACCAGAGTGTTCCTAAACACATATTCAAAAAGTATACAGTTTGAGGTTTTAGCTATTTACTGCTCAGTTTCTCAAATCCCAATTTGATGCAAAAGAAAAAATAAAAATAAAGTATATCTGAAGATCTAATGTTGTATCTCAAGGGATTAGCCTGAGTCTTATGATAATAAGGTATACACTTGCCTTTGGAGATAGGAAAGGAAACAGGATTTTATGAACCTACTACTGTGCTAGGTGCTTCATATCATTCATACATGTTACAGTTCCCATTTTATAGGCAAAAACATACGGCACATTCACTAAATTGAAAGAAGACCATAACACATTCATCCCTCCTCGCCCAGAAGTCTGTCCTGAGATTTAGGGATTAGTTTGCTTTTCAAAGGGACATTACATTTGTGTATTTGAATTGCTTTGTGAAAAAATTTACAATTGGGAAAGTTAATCTTACATTCCAAAAACGGTACACTCATGTCTCATACTAGCCTGCCTCGCAAAACAGCTCAAGAGCCAAAAACAACCTTAAAAACTAAAGCATTCTATTCCTTTGTATATGATATACTTTTTCCTCTAACTTGCCAATTTCTTTACCAGTTACATAGTATGAGCTATTTTCTCCCAGGAAATCTCTTGTATGTATAACAAGTTAATTGCTTTCCGGAAGTGACTGTATATGTATATGGACAGTTTTAGGATTCAACTTTGTTAAAAGCTGGAAAATTAATTCATGCTTCATCCTATGCAAGTCTCATGTTTTAACAGATGAAAGCCATTGCAAAGAAAGACCTATTGTCATGGAATATTTAAAGTCTACTTTTAGCTAAGAAATCCATTAATCTGCCTTTTTTTTGAGTATTTAATATCCAAGATAGAGGATATTCTTGTAGCAATAAGTTCCATGTTCTACTGATTGTGAAGGAAATATTTAAATAGAAAATAGCTCAGGAAGTGTGGACTAGTGGTAGAGTGCTTGCCCAGCATGCATGAAGCCCTGGGTTCCATTCCTCAGTACCACATACACAGAAAAAGCCGGAAGTGGTGCTGTGGCTCAATTGGCAGAGCTCTACCCTTGAGGAAAGTCCAAGCCCCAGGACTGGCAAAAAGAAAAAGGAATGAAAATTGTAGGTTTTAAAGCTTAGGTCAAAAACAGATTCACATCTGAATAATGAATGTACTGTACAAAAACCCAAAAGATTCAAGCAAATGAAACATTTGTTAATTTTCTATTCATGAATCAGAGCTATGATATTCTTGGCCACAAAATTATATTATCACCAGTTTAACACTGGGTCTCTTACCAGTTAACCAAAGATACTTTACCATCTTTACAGATGGTTGTTGGTGTTGTTTTTGTGTGTGTGTATGCTAGTCCTGAGCCTTGAACTCAGGGCCTGAGCACTGTCCTTGGGCTTTCTCAAGACTAGTGCTCTACCACTGGAGCCACAGCACCATTTCCAGCCCTTTTTTATATATGTAGTACTGAGGAATCGAACCCGGATCTTTGTCCATGCTAGGCAAAGCACTCTTACCACTAAGCCAAACTCCAGGCCCTACAGATGTTTTTAACACACATTTTCTTTGAGTTACACAATTATTTTTTCTCCAAAGGAAAATGTAAGCAATATTTTGAAAATCTCAAGTTGTTGAAACATGTTCCCATCTGTGAGCCTCTTAGGTTAGGTCACAAAAAGTAAATTGTACTACTTTTGATACCATCAGAAGACTTCGTGAACCACTGCTAATTTTCATTTTTTCTCTCATTTTTCAGTTGAATATGACTAGTATGTTTCAAAAATGATGTCAAAGGTGCCTTTTTACTACAGGAAAACACTAGTGAAATCAATAGATTTCAATTTTTAAAAGTTTTCATTTCAGAGGAAGCAACATCTACTTTACTTTAGAGTCCCTCTAAGGTTTCATGCTGTTGTGCGCCTTTTAACTAAGTAACCCTAAAAGGTTTAATAGGATTTCAAGACTACTAAATCAACATTTAGAGTACTTACCGTTCATATTTCAATTGCTAGATAATATATTTTCACTTTCAACATGGAAATTTAATAGTAAGTAAAGATATACTAGTTAAAATCTTAAAATACAAAATATATGAGATTTTCCAGGCAGTGTAGAAATACATGTAGAAACTGGATCATGCTTCCTTTCGGTTCTTGCTGCATTATTCATTGCTTTTTAGCTATTTGAATGCATACCTTAAGTTCCTTGGGTGAATAATACAATTTTTCATCTTTGAATTCTAACACAATACTGGAAAATACTTAGCATTTAGCAAGTGTTCAGTAAAAATTTGTATGGACACTGAAATTCAAATGAATTTGAGCGTTATAGCTCAGTGGCCATGTACTGTGGACCTAACACATAATCATTTGGTACTGGTAAAGATTAGGAAGACAGTAGCCATATTCCATGCCAGGTACTGTTTTAAGTCCTTCACACATAATAGCTAATTTACTATCACTGTCACCTTGTAGCTCTGAGTAAGGAAATGAAGGCATCAAAAGAACAGATGTCTTGTCTCTACTGTCCTGCTTCTCCATACCCTTCATTGTGGTCTTAAAGATACTTTATCAGGGGCCAGGAGTTTGGCCTAGTAGTAGATTGCTTCCCTGGCATGCATGCAGACCCAGTTTGATTCCTTGGTACACATACATAGAAAAAGCCAGAAGTGATGCTGTAGACTGAGTGGTTGCTTAAGTGGTAGAGCTCCTTCCTTGAGAAAGCCCAAGGACAGTGTTCAAGCCCTGAGTTCAAGCTCCAAGACTGTCAAAAAGAGAAAGAAAGAAAAAAAAAAAAAACTTTATCGGGTAGGTCTTCTATGACCACTAGGCAAGGCAAACTGCCCTTGCCATCTATATTTTTATACTCATCATTCATGGCATGCTTTCTCAATTAGCTACCCTGCACATGAGAGTCCACTTCAGAAAGGCAAAACTATGCTAGTTTTATTCACCATCTGAACATTAATACTTGTAAAAGTACTTGGCACCCAATGGCTACTTGACAAACATTAGTTTAATCATTAAAATATTTTCAGCTTATAGCAAACGTTCTCTCTATGGTCACTTAAGGAACAAGACGTATGGCTCTGAACAAAGTGATCAAAAATGACAAAAATGAATGGCTCTGATATAATGTTGAAATAGTCACTAAACAATAGACTACTGAAGATTCAGAAGTGAGTTTGAAGAGAAGAGTGAAGATTAGAGATGTACGATTGGGAGCCACTTGTAGATTATTGTTCCATACTTAAAATTTACCAAGACAATTGGCTTACTTGTGGTATACATACTACTTATGTTCAGAAAAATTGGTATTATATATGTAAGTTGTAAGCTGCCCAAGAAAAAATTGGGAAGGGACCTTTCATGAACTTTCTTGGACTGGCTTCAGACTGCTTTTCCCAGATCTCAGCCTTTTGAGTGCTGTCTGAAATTGTTAGAAGCTATATGTTATTAGCATGTTATGGCCAAGGGATTATGTAGAGATGAAAGAGAAAGTTTGCTCAGCTGGTTCAGCCTCTTCACAGTTCATTCACTATGGGAAAAAAAGAAGAAAGGAAGGAAAAGAGGTAGGGTCTAATTTGACATCCTGAGCAGAAAGAAACCTGCTCGGTTGGACAGCTGTCCTGATGATTGCCTCCTACCATTGTTAATGTAACTCAAGGATCCAGAAGGTAGATTGCTGCTACTTCCTTGCTAGTTGCTTGAGATTGATTACTCTTTTACTCTCTTCATATACTGTGTGGTGGGTTTTGGTTTTAGTTTTAGTTTTGTTTTGTGTGTGGACGGGTACTGGACTTGAACCCAGCCACGCGTTTGCCAGGCTGGCAGTCTGCTACTTGAATCTTGCCTTCAGCTTCCTGGTTTTGTTTGCTGTAGTTATTTTTCACAGAGGGTCTCAAACTTTGCCCAGGACTGACCTTCGATCTTAATAGTCTACCTATGCCTCGTGGACAAGCGTGTATTGGCACAATCTGCTAATTTGTTGAGATAGGGTCTTGCCTTTTTGTCTGGGTTAGGTCTCCAACCTCTAGCCTCCTGAGCTCTACCTCCTGAGTAACAAGGATTATAGGCATGTACTACAGTCCCCAGCTAGATGTGCTTTCATGCTCTGTCCCTTCATGATTCTGGATTCCATGGTTCTGGATACGCCTTCAGAAGCAGTTGGATATAAAAAAAAAAAATGATTGTTAAAGTTGATTGAACAATTGCACTGAACTCTGTTAGGAATTCAAAGAAGTGGTCTTAAAGGTTGTTATTTTTTTTAAGCCAAAAGCAAGAATTCTACACATATACAACTACATACACACACAAACATGTGCGTGTGCACAGGCATGCCACATATACACACATACACACCCACAGAGTTTACTGCCACATGATTCTGATGATTGATAATTCATCTAACCCAGCCTCAATGCGCATGGTTCACTGCATGCAAACCGATCCTGAGAGTGAAACAGTGAGCCTGAAAACTGCATGCTACTGACAATAAGGCCTTCTTGAATGAGGAATTGTTGCATACATCTGCATGTAGTGAATGGGCTCCCTTTCTCTTTTGTGAGATGGCAGGGTGGCAGAGGTGACTTCCAGGTTATTTTTACCAATCCTTGGTGGCAATCAAGTGTAGAGGAATTCTGCCATCTTTAGCTTCTGGCTAAAAAGAAAAGTGTATAAGTAAGAAGCTTTTATTCACTTCTTTATGCATGAGTATTCAGAGTCCATTTTCCTTTAAGAGATCACCTGTATTCTGAAATAGCAATAGGCTGAGCAAAATTAATATTATTATAAACTAAGTTAAAATTCTCCAAGAGCTTTGTGCTCACAGCCCCACTTCCATAGAACAATGTGGCTAACAGAAAGTACTCCCGGCCCCATTTGGTGCATTGTGAGGCAATTCTGTTGACACATGAATACATTTCATATGATTATCATAAAATTGAGCGGCCATAGTGCTGCATTTTTAGACTTCACATTTATAATAAGCCATAATAACTTAAACATTTTAAATGAATATAAGAATAGGCATTACTTGAAATAAAAAAATGTATGTTCAATTGGAGTGTTTTGCAGCTCAATTTAACAAAGCAAACAAATTTCCTGGCATTATTAACATAATCGTTCTTCTGTTGCATTTTGATTTCTAAAAAATTATTTAAGCAACAAACAAATCACTAAGAAACAAAACCAGCAAAAAGGAAATATAATAATGAGTTACTTTTCTGTGTGTGTGTGTGTGTAGTATAAGCTTAGTTAAAATAGACTTTGCTTTCTTCTTTTTCTTTCATAGCAGTGTGATTAGTGTACTTCATGGGCAAAGATGTTGAGAGTAACATAATTCCACAGCAGAATTATTTAGATTTTATGTGAAAAAAATATATTCTCACTATACTGCAAATAAAGCACTGTTATTAATAGCTAATTATGTTAGATCTTTTTTGGCATTTTCAAATTAATATTTTTATTTTAAAAAAGAAAACGGGTGTAAGGGTGATGTATAGAGGGGTTACATAAGTAAAGTAATGAGTACACTTCTTTTCTTAAATGTTGTTACCCCCTCCCTTGTTTTCTCCCACTTCCTATCCTCCCCCGATTTCCCTCCCCCTCAAGTTGTATAGTTCTTTTACAATGTAGTGTCTTGTGAGTATCGCTGTTGCATTGGTTCACCCTTTGTCCTTTGTCTCACCATTTTGTTACTCCCCTTCCCTTCCCCCCAAATAGATAAACCTATATAGAAGACACAGGGTACCAAAATCTAAAACAGTGACAACAGGTGATAAACCAAAGAGAGAAAAAATAAAAAGGAAAAAAGAAATAACTTCATACAGTACATATCTTGGAGTTCATTTCAGTTAGCATCATTTTATATAGTCATGTGTGCATAGCTCTTGAGCTATTGTGATCCTCTGCTAGGATTATCCTAGACATATGCTAATTATTACAAATAAGGGAAACCATGGAACCTATGTTTCCATGGCTTATTTCACTTCATATGATTTTTTTCCAAGTCTTTCTAGTTCCTTACAGATGAGGCGATGTCATTCTTTCTGATGGAAGCATAGAATTCATCATATACATACATATATATATATATATATATATATATATATAAAATTTTCTTGATCCATTCCTCCACCAAGGGGCATCTGAATTGATTCTGTATCTTAGCTATGGTACTTAATGCTGCAATGAACATAGTTGTGCTGTAGCTTTAGTGTGTCTTTCTTTGTAATAATTTGGGTAAATGCACAGAGTGGGATTGCTGGATCATAGGGGAGCTCTGTGTTTAGTCTTTTTTTTTTTTTTTTGCCAGTCCTGGGCCTTGAACTCGGGGCCTAGGCACTATATTTACCACTTGAGGCACAGCACCACTTCCAGCTTTTTTCTGTGTATGTAGTACCAAAGAATCGAACCTAGGTCTCTGTTCATGCTACTCTACCACTAGGCCAAACTCCCAGCCCCTATGCTTAGCCTTTTGAGGAACTTCCAAACTGTTTTCCAGAGTGATTGAACAAGTTCACATTTCCACCAATAGTGTTGTACCATACCCCTTTGGCCACATCCTCACAGTAAGTGAAGTGTATCATAAAAATTTTAGGATATATAAAAAAGCTTTAATCACTTGATTTGTATCTTTTAAAATTTAGGGAAAAAAAGTATATACCTGAAATTAAGAGTTTGGAAGGCTGAGGCAGAAGAATCTAGACTTGTATAGTAAAACCTCATCTCAAAAAACTTGATATGAAAAGAAAAAAAGTTGAATAGAAACATGCTTACTATAAATGTAAGTTGTTGCAAATAAGAGATAAAGATGGGGGCCGGGAGTTTGGCCTAGTGGTAGAGTGCTTGCCTAGCATGCATGAAGACCCCAGTTCGATTCCTCGGTCCCACATACATAGAAAAAAAGCTGGAACTGGTGCTGAGATTCAAGTGGTAGAGCTCTAGCCTTGAGAAAGTCCAAGGACAGTGCTCAGGCCCTGAGCTCAAGCCCAGGACTAGAGAGAGGAGGGGGGGAGGGAAGAGAGAGGGAGAACAGATTAATATAAATGTGAAAAATAATTCCTTTACAGGATTTTAAAGTATTCTTATTACTAGCATGTTTACAAAAGAAAGTTAAATTAGCTTAAAAATATCCTAACTGGCTGGCACCAGTGGCTCACCCCTGTTATCCTAGCTATTCAGGAAGCTGAGATCTGAGGACTGCAGTTCAAAGCCAGCCTAGACAGGAAAGTCTGTGAGACTCTTTCCTCCAGTCAACCATAACAAAACCAGAAATGGAGCCTAGAGGTCAGGTGGTAGGGCACTAGCTTTTAGCACAAAACTTCAGGAAAAATACCCAGGAGGGCTCAGGGAAAGTGTGTGCACACACACACCATTGCAATATTGGAAAAAATATATATAGGGAGCCTTGGAACGTATATAAACTTTCTTTCCTCCCTCCCCGTCCCACTTTCTCTAAGGACAGCAAAGAACTAGAATATCCATCTTACTCCAGAGTAAAAGAAACATAACTATATGCAGATTTAATACCAAGCTGATGATAGGACTTGAAGTGCTGTTATCCATGGAATATTCCAAAAGGAAGAAAAAAGATAGTGGTAACATCTCATGTGAGGTATCAAGACAATTAAAGAAGTGAGAATTCGGAGGCTCTGAGTAGGTACAGAAAGGAAATCAAGGAAGATTCCCAGTGCCTCCTTAGTGCCTCCTGTGGCAGCTGCCCGTGAAGCAGATGATGTATTCTAGGGTGATATGGTATTCTCTGATTTTTAATACTTCTCCCCAAAGATCTTTCCTGTAGTCTCTGGACTATTGCAGACCCACCCCTTGCAAGTTCAAAACTGGCACATCAGTACCAAGTCATAGGAGTTCAGAGTTGCAAATGCACTTGCCTATAGCAACAGAGTGCCTTTTGATAGTCCTGGAGTTAAGCTATCTGAGTGAAAATTAGAGAGAGGCACACTGATGTGAGACTATTTTGTAAAATAGGAAACTGCAAAGCATTCTTGCCAAGCATATTACTTGGATATTATTTTTAATAAGCACCAGGATTGTGCTAGACAATGTGTTCCAATATTTGGAGCTGGTATCTTGAATGTCTTTCAAGGAGTACGTTGGTGACAGAGTGGCACCTGCCATTCTGATTATTGTCATTCTGTCTGTATTTGTTCAATGTCTTTAGTTACTTCAGATTTTATTTTCTTGGTGGTAAGGGAGGTACTAGGGGTTGAACTCAGGGCATTTTACTTGTTAGGCAGGCACTTGACATTTTAGCCATATTTCTAGTCCTTTTTGCTTTAGTTATTTTGGGAATTGAACGTCACTCTTTCCTTGGCCAGCTTAGCTTAAACCATGATGCTCCCTCTTTGTAGCTGAAGTGACAGGTATATCCCACCACAGCCAGCTGTTCATTGAGATGGAGGCTCAGCATTTGCCCAGGTGAATCTCAGATCTCAATCCTCTCAGTCGTTGACTCCTAAATAGGATTTGGAGGCATAAACCAATGGCATCTGACTCACAATTTTCTCTCTCAAAGAAGACATAAGATTTATAATGACAAAGGGTCAAACAATGGCTCTGAATGGCTGATTAGAAATTCCAAAAGCAGACTTCTGGGGTCTCAGTGCACTGATTTTATATAGGCTTAGGAGAAAGAAATCCTGACATCTTTGTTTATGATTCCATCAGAAGAAAGTTTTCATTAAAACAGATAACTTCTGTTATCTAATGATTGAAAAGTTGTATGGGTCTGTGGGCTTTGGTGATCATTAATGCTGCTAAGGCAAACTGAGTCATTTTTAAGGAGAAAGAGTTACTCTAGAAGATCAGGGAAAAGAAGCTCAGTGTTATTGTCAATGTTCTAAGTACTAGACCAAAAGGCAAGCAAATCATTTGTCATTGAAAATTTTGGTGTACTACTTTATGCTGACAGACATGTACCTAGAAGACAGTTCTCTTGAAATCTATATTCCATAGGAAGAAGATGGTTGAGTAGTTGAATTAATACTGAGTCAGAACAAGATGTGGTAATGCAGTCTCCTGTAATTCCAGCACTGGAGTGGCTGAGGTTTCAAGGCCATCCTGGACTATGTACAATACTGTCTAAATTTTTTCAATTAATTTGTTTATTTAAATAAATTTTAAAATTAACATTGTTGAATTGTTAGAAGTTCTTGAAAGTAAATGAAATATTCTTTTGAACTATGTTGACATATAAATGAACTGCTTAGCTCATGCTCCTTTATTTTGAACTGTGTTAAACAAGGATATTTAACCATTATTAAAATGCTTTCAAGTCAGGCATGATGGTCCTTGCCTATAATCTTTTCTCTTAGGAATCAGAGGCAGGAGGAACCATATGTTCAAAGTCAGTCTGGACTACATAGTGAATTGCAGGCTAACCTAGGGATATACAGGGAGACCAGACCCCTGTCTCAAAAAGCAAAGAAAGAAAAGTCCAGTGATAAAAAAGTATTTGTCACTGTCAGAAGTAGATAGACTGTTTATCACTATAGTAAAGGCTTTTGTAAATTACACTGGTTTTACAAAAAAATGAACAATAGTAACTGAGGTTTGTTGTTGTTGTTGGTGCTGGTGGTGGTGGTGGTGGTGGTTTTTGCCAGTCCTGGGGCTTGAACTCAGGGTCTGAGCACTGTCCGTGGCATTCCTTCACTGTCCTTGGGCTCTATCACTTGAGCCATAGCACCTTTTCTGACGTTTCTATGTATGTGGTATCGAGGAATCAAACTCAGGTCTTCATGTATGTTAGGCAAGCACTCTACCACTAGGCCAAACTCCCAGCCCCAGCAACTGAGTTTTATAACTATTTATAAAGGAAAACTAATATTAGGCTTATGTGTTGCATTTTAGTCCCCTTCTCATAGTAATGGTAGACTGTAAGCTTCCTTTGGTGGTACATGTGATGAATGCATGCTTGGTTTATAATTCTCAGCATGAATGGTACTAAACAAAGTAAGCACCTATATGTGTTTATATGCCTATGCATATATATACATATTTTTATATATACCTATATATATGTATATATGTGTATATACACCTATATAGGTACACACACACACACACACACACACACACACACACACACATCCACACACTGCACTGTACCTGGCAGAGGCAGCATTTTTCTTTTTAAAACCCTTTCCTTTTGTGAATGCCCATGGAAAGGTCATGCAGTCCAGTAATGGATTCTTCTTTGGTGTAGAAATCAGACAAAAGCTTTGCAGCTGTGAAATGCAACCCATTTTAAAATTAACCTATTGTAAATCCTTAATGATTGAGAAATTCTGCAATTGGCTATGATTTGTGGTCTGTGCTGCATCTAGAATAACAAACAGTAGAGATGATACCAGCTAGAATCATGTACATTTGGAAAATAATAAAAATAAATAACTGAGCTCAGTTTAAGATATCCCTTGTGCTCTTCATCAATCAAATATTACATTGTCTTTTAACTTACTATATTCCAAGTGGAACTCAGTGCTTGAAGATAATTACTCACCACAGTTGAATACGCAAAAACTAAAATAGGCCAGAAGTTTTTATGCAGTTGTCTCCTGTAATGTTTCCATTCCTAGAACCTATATTCATAGCAAAAAAGGGGGGGGGAGCATAGATTTTTTTTCTTTTACAAAGACTAAGAATTTAGATTTGTTTGCAGTGTTAGGAACCAAGCCCAGTGCCTCTGATCATACCCATACCCAATAACTTCAATTTCAATAATAAAACAAATTAGCTGTGCTGTATGCAAATTCTTAAACTCACTTCCCATGTGTAGAAATCTCCTTGGATCAGTTCATGTGTGTCTGTGTCTGTGTCCGTCCATGTGTGTCCATATATGTTCACTTATCCTAGGGATTGAACTCAGGGCCTACGTACTTTCTCTGAGCTTCTTGAGCCACACCTCTGCTTCTGGCTTTTGGAGGGGGATTTATTAGAGATAGAAGCCTCATAGAATTTCCTGCCCCTGCTGGCTTCAAACCACAATCCTAAGATCTTAGCCTCTTTTTTTTTTTTTTTTGCCAGTCCTGGGCTTGAGCTCAGGGCCTGAGCACTGTCCTTAGACTTTCTCAAGGTTAGAGCTCTACCACTTGAGCCTCAGCACCACTTCCGGCTTTTTTCTATGTATGTGGTACCGAGGAATCGAACCCGGGTCTTCATGCATGCTAGGCAAGCACTTTAACCACTAGGCCAAACTCTGGGTCCCAGATCTTAGCCTCTTGAGTAGCTAAAATTACTAGGTGAGAGCAACCAGTGCCCAGCTCATTTGAGTTTTATACACGTTAAACGAGATATTATCTTAGAGATCCTAGTAGGGATGCAAAGTATTTATCCACCACTTACTATTAAACTTTGATTAAATTACTTAACTCCTGTGCCTGTTTTTTTTTTGTATGTAATATGGGGATACTAATAATACCTATACTATAGATTGGTTGTGACAATTGTATAAATTAGTGTAAAACATTTAGAACACTAATTCCCACTAAGTAGATGTTCAGTAATTACTACACAGGCTGATCGAAAGTTATTAAATTGAAATATAATAATAGATACTATAAAAGAAAGATAGTAATATAATGTAAAGAAAATTGTAGAGAAGATAGTAAATAAGGGGCCGTGTTATGAATTAGTACATTTTATAATGGGAAACTATAGACAGGGTATGACTGGATTTGCTCGTTTATTTATTTTTTTTGCCAGTCCTGGGTTTGAACTCAGGGACTGACCACTGTCCTTGGGATTCCTCAAGGCTAGAGCTCTACCACTTCTGGCTTTTCTTTCATATAATTTTTTTGTGATTCTTTTTTTCATATATTTTTATTGTAATTAATAGAAGGGTTACATTATATTCACCAGATAGAAGGTGCATTACTTCACAAACATTTATACCCTTTCTCATGTCTTGGTCCCCATTTCCCTCCCCCCACCCCAGCCCCTCATCTTGTTTTTCCCCCTTCCCTATCCTATTTCAAATAAACAAATGAACATATATATAATATATCAGATAACAGGGTAAAATACTGTAACCATATGAGATAACCAAGGGACAGCAAAAGAGATGAGAGATAACATAGTACATTAAGGACAACAATCACTGGAGGTCCTTTCATTTAGCCTCATCCTATATAGCCTTATGTATCTAGGTTTTGCTCTATTGTTAATCTCTGCTAGGAGAGCCCAAGGTTTGTATTAATTATGACAAATGAGGGAAATCATTGAGCCTATGTTCCTTTGGGTCTGGCTTACTTCACTTAATAGGATTTTTTCCAAGCCTTTCCATTTCCTTACAAATGACATGATGTCATTCTTTCTGGCAGCAGCATAGAATTCCATTGTGTATAAATACCACATCTTGTTGATCCAGTCATCAACTGAGGGGCATCTGAGTTGGTTCCATATCTTTGCTATGGTAAATAGTGCTGCAGTGAGCATTGTCATGCTAGTGGCTTTAGTATGTCCTTGTTTCTGGACCATTGGGTAAAAGCCAAGTAGTGGAATTGCTGGGTCATAGGGGGGCTCTATGTTTAGTCTTTTGAAGAACCTCCACACTGCTCTCCATATTGGTTGAACAAGTTTGCACTCCCACCAACAGTGTAGTAGTGATCCCTCCTGGCCACATCCCCACCAGCATCTGTTGTTATCAGATTTCTTGATCATGGCCATTCTAACTGGAGTGAGGTAGAATCTTAGATTTGTTTTGATTTGCATTTCTTTTATGGCTAGAGATGTGGAGCATTTCTTCATAGGCCATTCTTATTTCTTCTTCAGGAAGTCTCTCGTTAAGTCTTTGGTCCATCTTTTAATGGGATGGTTGTTTCTTTGGATATTAGTTTTGGAGTGATTCAAATTTTTTAGTTGTAGATGTATTTTAGATATGAGGCCTTTGTCTGTTGTATGGTTAGTGAAGATTTTAGGCTTTCTAATTAATTTGTTAGCTATGTCTCTTGCCATACAGAAGCTCTGCAGTTTGATGTGGTCCCACTTATCCAGACTTTCTTTGATTTGTTGTGTTTCTGGGTCCTTATTAAGAAAGTTTCAGATGCCAGGAGTATGGCCTAGTGGTAGAGTGCCTGCCTAGCATGCTCGAAGACCCTGGTTTGATTCTCGGTACCACATACATAGAAAAAGCCAGAACTGGTGCAGTGGCTCAGGGTAGAACACTAACCTTGAGGAAAGCCCAATGACAGTGCTCAGGCCCTGAGCTCAAGCCCAGGACTAGCAAAAATAAGTAAGTAAATAAATAAGTAAATAAAAAAGAAAGTTTCGACCTGTGCCAAGGAGACCTAGTGTAGGTCCTATTTCTTCTTGTAAAGTTTTCAGTATATCTGCTTTTACCTTCCAGTCTTTGATCCATTTGGAATTCATACTGGTGCAGGGTGGCAAAGAAGGATCCAATGTTAGTTTTCTGCAGGTGCTTAACCAGTTCTGCCAGCACCACTTGTTGAATAGGCTGTCTTTCTTCCATTCTATTTTTTGGCTCCCTTATCAAAGATTAGGTGGCCATAGGTCTGTGGGTTAATAACTGTTTTGGTTACGCTAGCTCTATAATAGAGTCTAAAGTTTGGTATTGAAGTTCCTCCTATGCTGTTCTTTCTGCTGGGGATTGTTTTTGCTATACGGGATCTTTTATTATTCCATATGAAATTTGGGGTTGCCTCTTCTATTTCTTTAAACAGTGACATTGGGATATTGATGGGTATTGCTTTGAATTTGTAGATAGCCCTTGGCAAGATTGCCATTTTCACGATGTTAATTCTTCCAATCCAGGTGCATGGGAGGAAAACCATTTCATAAATTCCGCCTTAATTTCCTTTTTCAGGGTTTTAAAGTTTTCATCAAAAAGGTCCTTTACATTCTTAGTTAATTCCTAGGAACTTTCTTTTCTTTGAGGCTATTGCAAAAGGAGTTGCCTTCCTGATTGTTGCCTTGTTCTTCTCATTGTTGGCATATAGGAAGGCAGTTGATTTTTGAGGGTTAATTTTATAACCTGCTCTCTTGTCAAAGTTTCGAATCAGCTGAAGCAGCTTGGGAGTGTTGTCTAAAGGGTTCTTTAAATACAGAATCATGTCATCTGCAAAGAGTGAAAGTTTCACTTCCTCTTTCCCTCTTTGGATCCCATTTATGCTTGCTTCTCACCTTATTGCTCTGGCTAGGAATTCTAGTACTATATAAAAGAGGTGTGAAGAGAGTGGGCATCCTTGTCTCATTCCTGATTTTAGAGGAAATGTCTTTAGCTTTTTGCCATTAAGTATAATGCTAGCTGTGGGTTTGTCATACATAGCCATTATTCTGAGGAATGTTCTATTGAATCCTAGTTTCTCCAGAGCTTTTAGCGTAAAGGGGTGTTGGATCTTGTCAAATGCCTTTTCTGCATCTACTCAGACAATCATGTGATTTTTTTGTCGTTGCTCCTGTTGATGTGTTGAATTATATTAATTGATTTGCGTATATTGAACCAGCTTTGCATCCCTGTGATGAATCCTGTTTGACCACAGTGTATAATTTTTTGATGAGTTGCTGATGATGGTTAGCCAGTGTTTTGTTGAGAAGTTTCACATCAATATTCATTAAAGAAATGAGTCTATAGTTCTCTTTCTTTGATGAGGGTCTGGTTTTGGGATGAAGGTTATGGTGGCTTCATAGAATGGCAAAGAGCCTTTGTTTTCAATTTTATTGAAGAATTTGAGGAGTATTGGTGTGAGCTCTGCTTTGAAGATCTTATAGAATTCAGCTGTGAATCCATCCAGCCCTTGGCTTTTCTTGGATGGGGGGTCTCTTATTGCCATTTCTATTTCAGTGCTTGAAATAGGTCTGTTAGGTTGGATTAGGTCTTTGTTCAGTGTGGTTATGTTAATATTGGCTAGCAATTCATCCATTTCTTCTAGATTCTCAAATTTATTGGCCTAGGATTGGAAGGTATTCCCTTATGATGCTCTGGATCTTGGTAATTTCTGTCGTGATATTACTATTCCCATCTGTGATTTTATTTATTTGGATGTGTTCCCTTCTTTTTTTGGTAAGATTTTCTAAGGGTCTGTCAATTTTGTTAATTTTTTCAAAGAACCTACTCCTTGTTTTGTTGATTCTTTCTATAGTTTTTGTGGACTCCAATTCATTTAATTCTGCTTTTATTTTAATAATTTGCTTCCTTCTACTGGGATAAGGGTTGGTTTGTTGCTCTTTTTCCAGGAGCTTAAGGTATGATATTCACTTCCAGCTTTTTTCTATGCATATGGTACCAAGGAATCGAACCCTGGTCTTCATGCATGCTAGGCAAGAACTCTACCACTAGGCCAAACCTCCAGCCCATGTTGTGTCACTGCCCGCGGCAATGACACGTCACTTCGGAGGCATACTGGGAATGATCACAGACTCAAATAGCTGCAAGCAGAGGTCGTTTATTTCTCTCTTCTTTCTTCTCTGCCTCTCTCCTGTCTCCTCTCCCTTCTCCGTCTTTTCTCCCTCTCCCTTCTTTCCTGCAAACCCCACACTATTTATATCCTTAAGCAGCCAATCACAGTAAAGGTCATCTGCAAAGCAGCAAACAAACCTGGAAGAAATCTAGCGATCCACTCTATTCACAAGCACGGAAGAAACAAATCAACAAATGCAAAGAAACTTCCTGGTCAGCAAGTACTGACTCATTAGCGAGCTGCCAGGTGCCATCTTATAATCTTACTTCCTCAGGAGGCTGAAAGCAGTGGTCTCCAACATCTCCCCCTTTTTTATTTTAGAAAAGAAAAGAAAAGAAAGGGAAAAAAAGGAGAAGACCTAGGATATGTGGGGCTACCATCATATCAGATCGACTGTGCCTATCTTAGGTGTCTCCAAGCTCGTTAGTCTTCTTACCCATCATGGGATCACCAAGTACTCTTTACTTGGCTCCTGTCTTAGGTTGATAGGCTAACAACTGGGATTTACCCGTCTCTGACTATCAGCTGTCCTTTTAAGCAAGCCAGACCTGCGGGAAGGCACCTGTTTCCATGGCAGCAAACACCTGTTGTAATCAGAATTTGCTGTCTACGTTGACTTTGCATTATTTTACACAAGCAATATAGACATATTACAATTATAACACATAAAAACAAACCCAAGCCAATCAATCCTGCCCACCTTTGACCAAATCCCAAAACAGTCTCAAATAAACATGACCAATCACCCAAGGTTGGAATGTCAATATGAGTCCAATTATTTGTGTACGTAGAGAGGCGGTCAAGTTATCAACTTGAGCATTCTATGTTATGTCCAAGTTCCGGAACAGGCAGCTACACAAGAGGTGCTCATCACCTGCTCCAGAATATTCAATTGTTCTTGGGATGAATCAACTCGTTGATTAAGCATAACAATTCCAGTCCTCAGTTGGATTTTGATAAAAGATGACTGAGCCACAAAATTAGCTCTTGAGGATCCTTGACATCCAGTTCAGGAGGGTGGCCAAGGTTGTTCAGGTTCCCAGCAGCTTGGTATTCATTCCAGGAACTGTACTCGTGCTAAGTAGAAGAGCCTTCATCTTGACCGACATGCTTCTGAGGAGCCTCCACCGTCTGACGTGTCAGTCTCTCTCGCACCCAAATGGGACTGTCAGCATCCTGTGGAAAAACAGAAACACTTCCTTGCCCCCCCCATGAGAACAGGGTCTGGTCCTTTCCAATTTCCTGAAAAACTGTCTTTCCACAATACTAAAGGTTTATGACTTCTAGAAGGATTAAAATGTCTATCTCCTGCAGAACGTCCTTCAGCATCAAGAGTTAAAAAATTTAAAAAGAGCTATAGCAAGTCTATCCTTGGGAGTCTTCCAATCCCCCCCTTTTTGTTTTAAAAGCAATAGTTTTAATGTCTGATGTGCACGCTCTACTATCCCCTGTCCTTGAGGATTATAAGGAATACCTGTTTTATGAACAATATTTAAAGTTGCACAAAACTGAATAAAGGAAGCAGATGTATATGCCAGACCATTGTCTGTTTTTATACTTTTAGGCATCCCCATAGCTGCACATGCATGCAGCACATGAGATATGACATCCTTAACCTTTTCTCCAGCATGCGAGGAAGCAAATATGAATCCGGAAAAAGTATCAATAGATACATGCACATCCTGCAGAGTACCAAAGCTAAGCACATGAGAAACATCCAGTTGCCAAATATGATGAGTTGTAAACCTCTTGGATTTATACCCAGATGAACTACTGGAAGGGAGGGAGCGCACTTTTGACATTGTCTAACAATCATTCGGGCTTGCTCTTTTGTAATATTAAAGCACTGTTTAAGGGTCATACTATTAACATGGAATTGAGAATGAAAGCGAGTAGCCTGTTCCATTACTGAAAAAATGAAGATGGTTTTTGTAGCCAAGTCAGCTAATTGATTTCCTTTACTTAATGGGCCTGGCAATCCCATGTGAGCTCGTATATGCCCAATAAAAACAGGATCTCTGCGTTTCCACAAAATTTTTTGAATCTGGAAAAACAGAAAAGGCGGGAGTTTGTGGTGAAATAGGTCCAGCAGTTTCCAGAGAAGGAAAAAGCTGAACAATATACAAGCTATCAGAAAAAATATTTAAAGGAACATAAGGATAGCATTGTAAGGCTACAATGATAGCCTCCAATTCTGTTAGTTGAGCGGACTTATGAGGGGTAACGTGTAAGTACAGTATTTTTAGTAACCACAGCAGCAGTGCCAAGAGAAGATCCATCTGTAACTACTGTCAAAGCCTTTGGGATGGGATTCTTTTTAACTATAGTGGGAAATATAACAGGATGTTCTAAACAGAATGATAATAAACTAGATTTGGGAGGATGATTATCAAAGTAGGCTTGAGTAGAGCATCGTAAAATGACCCATTCATTGGTATTTCCGATTAAATATCCCAGTTGTTGAAATGTATAAGGGGTAATAATTTTACAAGGATGAACTCCAAAAACCTTAAGGGAGGTAGTAAGGGCTTGCATAATTAATTCAGTTATCATAGATGGATAAGGCATAATAACTTTCTTTGGGGAGGTTGAAAAACGGACCCACAAAAGAGGACCCTCTTGCTAGAAAACTCCGGTAGGTGTATAAGCAGAAGAAATTACAATAAACATGAGTTCTTTAGAAAAATCAATACGATCACAATGAGCTCTTTCTATAGCTTTTCTACAAGAAGCAAGGCTTCTCTTTCTTCTGGAGTAAGCTCCCTAGGAGACGAGGGATCAGGATCCCCTTGTAATATCTCAAATAAGGGTTTAAGTTGTCCTGTAGACAGCCCCAAGGAGGGATGTAGCCAATTAATATCCCCTAAGAGATGTTGAAAATCATTTAAAGTAATCAATTTATCTTTAGCAATTTGAATTTTTTGTGGCTTAATACATGTACCCATAATTTGATATCCCAAATAAAGAATAGAAGAACCTGATTGTACCTTTTCCTCAGCTATATGAAGTCCTTGACTCTTTAACATATCCGACATCAGGCCAAAAAGTTGTAAAAGTAAATTTAAATTGGGGTGTGCTAATAAAACATCATCCATATAATGTATTACCATACGTCAGGATAGCTTTCTCTAAGGGGCTTAATGGCTACATCAACATATCACTTCTCCAACTTAGTTTTCTTGAAAAGTTGTTTGATTGTTCTAGTTCTTTTGAGACTTCATATAAGATCCTGTGACTTTCAGAATCAGATTGTCAGTATTACGTTTTCTAGCCAGGCACATGCCTGCTATTCCAGCCCTCAGGAAGCTGAGAAAGGAAGATTGCAAGTTTGAGTCCAACCTAGGTAACATAGGTTGCCTCAGAAAGAAAATCTGTTGAAATTCTACTTGTTTCTTTGTTGAATCTGTTGATCACTTTTGAGAAGAATTTATATCTTAGCATTAAATCTCCCAGTTCAAGAGTGTAGTATATCTCTCCATTTATGTAAGTCCCCTAAATTTTTGCTGTACTTGCTAGCATATTGCACAGATGCTACAACTCTTTTTAGATTTTTTAGATTATTCTATGTTTTTAGTACCTATTTATTATTGGCATATAGGAATGCCTTTGGGCAAAGTGTGGTGACACATGCCTATAATCCCAGCATTCAAGAAGACAAGACAAGATTGCTGAAGGCCAGTCTGAGCTTTCTCAAAAAGAAAGGGGGGAAGGAAGAAGATGTTTGGTTTAAATGTCAATATATTCTGTATCTACTTACATTCTGTTTTCCTACATACATTCTATTTTTGTATATATTTTGCACATTTTTCTACATATTAATAATATATGAACACTTAAACTAAATATATTCCTCTCACTATTCCTTCCTTCTCTCTTCCCTCCTCCTTCCCTCCCCCCTCTTTTTCTCTTCCTCCTCCTCCCCTCCCTTCCTCCTTGTCCTCCTCTCTTTTCCTTTTTTCAGTCTCACTACTTATCCCAGACTGGCCTTAAATTTGTTGTCATCTTGCTTCACAAGTGCCAGAATTTCAGACTTGTAACACCATATCCAGCTAAATATGTATTTAATACCCTTGTATCCTCTAGCCTTGTTAGTCTTGGTTGTCAGAGCCTCCTTATAGATTCTTTCTATATAGATAATGTAATCTCTCAAGAAACAACTTATTTTCCTTTTTCTAACTTTTCTATCTTTTATTTGTTTTTCTTTTAGGTGCAGGAATGTCTTGATTGGATTTATATTTTTCAAAAGTAAATCTGGCACAGCATAAAAATTGTACAAAAATGATACTGTAAGGAAATGTAAAGTGAGAGCAATTTGGAAACTCCTGCAGGAATCTGAGATACACTGATAGCTTAAACTATAATTTAAAAAAAAAAGGTTGGGGGAAACAAATAGACATATTGTAGATATACTTGGAAGTAGAATTACTAGGCCTTAGCAATGGGTTAAATTTGAAAAAATAAGAGAAAGGGATTTGGGTCACCTAGAGTTTTGTCATCAAGAACTGGATGATGAGCCAGGGGTCGGTGGCTCATGCCTGTACTCAGGAGGCTGAGATTAGGGGATTGTGGTTTAAAGCCAGCCTGGGCACAAAGAGTCTGAGAGACTCCTATCTCCAATTAACCACAAGAAAACAGAAAGTGGCACTGTGACTCAAAGGAACTTAAGCTCAATGGTTTCCCTCATTCGTCATAATCAGTAGAAACCTTGGGCTCTACTAGCAGAGATCTGCAATAGAGCAAAATCTTGATACATAAGGCCATATAGTATGAAGCTAATTGAAAGGACCTCCAGGATATTGAAACAAAAGCCATATAACGAATGATTGTTGTCCTTTAATGTACTACGTTGTCTCTCATCTCCTTTGCTGTCCCTTGGTTATCTCATATTGTTATAGTATCTCACTTTGTTATCTGATATATTGAATTTATTTGTATTTGGTTATTTGAAATTTGATAGGGAAGGGGGGAAAACCAAGACGGGTGGGGGGTGTGGGGGGGAGGGTAATGGGTACCAAGACATGTGAAAGGGTATCGTTGTATGTGAATTAATGCACCTTCTATCTGGCAAATATCATGTAACCCTTTTACTAATTACAATAAAAAAAAAAGAAAAAAAAAGAAAGTGGCACTGTGGCTCAAGTGGTAGAGTGATAGCCTTGAGCTGAAGAGCTTAGGGACAATGCCCAGACCCAGGGTTCAAGTCCCACAAGCCTTCCCCATTACCCCCTTCCCCCTCAAAAAGAAAGAAAAATCAGCTAAAATACATATAATAGACATGTATTTAGAAGAGTATATAGGGTATAAGGAATTTGGGGAATGAGTAAGATCTATGTGGGATGTTCTTCAAAAGCCTATAGAGATATCTGTGGAAGGACTACTTTTGTGCCTCAACATACCAAGATCATGATACATGTAAATGAAATGCCTTTGGATACATTTTAATCACTGTCTAAAGTATGTGTCCTTCTTCATTCCTGCCTACCCATCCATGTTCTCTCTTCCTTTCTTCGGACCCCTCTCCAAACTGGCTTTTCGTCATCCTGTAAATCTTAAATATCATCTTCTTAGACTATCCCACCTAAAATTTTGTTTCAGTGACATATGGTTTCCTTCATAGATCTTGTTTCAACAATTACTTTGTTTACTCTCTGCTGCTCCTCTAGACTTCTTTACAAAGTGCAAATATTTACCTACACTGCCACCCTGTTAGCTCACCACTTCCCAATCTGTGTCTGGCAGGTAGCTTCTCATTATTTGCTGGCTACTGAGAGAGAAAATATGAGTTTAGGGCTCGGAAAACTTGACAAGGGTTAAACTTTTGGAGTTAGCCATATTGCAGGTATTATTTAAAGCTACAGAAAGGATTGGCTGAGCATTTAGCCTAGTGGTAGAATGCTTGCCTAGCATGCAGGAAGACCAGGATTCGATTCCTCAGTACCACGTACATAGAAAAAAGCCAGAAGTGGTGCTGAGGCTCAAGTGGTAGAGCTCTAGCCTTGAGAAAGCCCCAGGACAGTGCTCAGGTCCTGAGCTCAAGCACAGGACTGGCAAAAAAAAAAGCTACAGAAAGGTAGATGAGATTGCTGGAAAAATAACCCCAAACAGTGCAAACTATAAGGACTTGAGAAGTTGGTAAAGAAGTATAAGAAGCAGTAGCAAAGATAAAGCAGGAGCCACAGGATGCCCCAGAAGCCAAGAAAAGAGAAAGGATTTCAGGAGGCTGCTAACTGTGCAAGTCAGCACTGAGGGTCAAACAAGTGCATTGGATTTAGCAGCATAGGGATAGATAATTGGTGAACTCAGCAAAAGTTTTGTTGAAGTAGAAAATGTGGAAAGCATGTTGCAATAAAGGAGGATGTTGAGTCTTAGTAAATGTGAAGTAGAGGAATACCAGGTCTGTAAAATGTTACTGACCTGCACAGCAGTCTTTAGGTTAATTCTGTATGTCAGCTAATACTCACTTTCACTCACGTAGGTGTTTAGTAACTCAGTGTATTTTATAACTTAGTGTTGAACTAAAACATTTACTTCAGTTCTGGAGTAGGATGTTTGAAACTTAAATTCAGAATGGATGAGAAAAGCTCTTTTTAAAAATTATTTTAGGATTGTATACTTTGGAACATTGTTTTTGTTTTTTCCACCCTTTTCAGAGCCTTATGATGTCAGCTTAGGAATAGAAGCCTCAACACACTGCCTGCTGCAGTGGCACTGCCATGATAAAAAGAGAGTGTCTTTGTGATTCTTGTACCTAGCCTTTTGCATTTGTGGGGCCAAGACATCTGTACCATATTTCAGTCAAATCTTTACAGGAAAATGACTTCATTATTTATATTCCATAATACCAGGTCTATAATAACTCAGGGAATAGAATAAGGCATGGTAGTCTTAAGGAAGGCTTGTCCTCGAAACTTGCCTATTAAACTTCCTAGACCTGTGATTGAGGATGAGACTATTTTAACATCTCTTAGCCGTGGTCTTCATACTTGTAAGAGGGTACCACTATAATTCTGACCCCCTTTAGACTGTAGTTCAAATTCAGTAAGAGTATGAATGAATGATTGAATGAGTATATCATGAATGCACTATATATACTCAGGGCTAAGTGGATTTGTTCTTGATATTTATTTACATAAAATTAATACTACATTTTCAGAAATGGCTGGTGCTGCTGCTTGCTCAGTAAAAAACAACGTGTAGAGGCATGGATATGAAAAAATCTTGGTCTTTTCCTTTCCTTTCTTTCTTTGTTGTCATGAGGGGGAAATGATGCCTTTACCATCATGAGAGCAACAATGTGCAATGCTTCACTGCACCGTCAGCAGCCAGCACGAGAGGATGTGACTGCATTATGTTCATTCGCGCAGTGAATGGAGCACGTTTAGGCCTTAAAATCATGGTTTTTGTTTTGGAGAGGGAGAAATGTTGATGGAGGCAGAAGAAGGCTTAGAGATAGCTGTGACTGGCTGGTTGTGTTGTGGGCCACACTGAGGGTATCCTGGGAACTGACAGGAGCTCCACTCTTTAGCTCCATCCTTAGCCTTGCTAACTTAACCAGCCTTCAGCAGTACTGCTTCATTGAAAAGCTGAGGCTAAGGATTCCCTGGGATTTAATAAACCCCTAAATGTCTGCGGTAGTAGATCTATGAAATGGATGTAGAGGCCAAAGGGGTAACTGAATGAGTTTACCATGATGAGAGAGTAGAAGCAAAGATTTATCAGAACACTTCCAAGTGAAGCTCTGGAGAGTGGAGCATTCATTGAATGTCACTGCTGCTGCTGCACCCATTTGGAGTTAGGGACAGACTTTCTCCTTTTCTTCTTTCATTCTCCTTTTCTGCTTCTCTTTCTCCCTTCCAGTAGCATTTTTAAAAAGTAATTTATTTTCTGTTGATATGAAGGACATCATAAAATAACAAGCAAAACTATTTTTAATAGAGCCCCACCAAAATATTTTTGTTCTTATGAGAACCATTGATGCTAAGCCTTGACAATCTTCTACTGCCTTCAAGAGTGCTAAATCTATAACTTAACCTTAGAAATGACCCTTCTAAAACTTAATCTAGCTTCCTAATAGTAAATTTCTTTATTTTTTTTTCCTGTCACAGATGTGAGACTCTTGGGAGGAGTCTCTGAGCTTGAACTCAGGGCCTAGCCACTGTCCTTGAGCTTCATTTGCTCAGAGCTATGTTCTACCTCTTGAGCTACAGCTTCACTTTCAGCGCTTTATTATTTTTTATTTCTTTTGTTTTTGCCAGTCCTGGGCTTGAACTCAGAACCTGGGTACTGTCCTTGGACACTGTTTTCTGCTCAAGGCTAACACTCTGCCACTTGAGCCACAGTACCACTTCTGGCTTTTTCTGTGTATGAGGTGCCAAGGAATCGAACCCAGGGCTTCGTGCATGCTAGGCAAGCACACTACCACTAGGCTATACTCCCGGTCCCAACTTCCAGCATTTTTGTTGTGTAAAGATAAGTGTCTTTCCAGGTGTGGTAGCTCACATCAGTAATTATAGCTACTCAGGAGGCTAAGAGCTGAGGATCGCAGTTCAAAGCCAGCCCGGGCACTAAAGTCTGTGAGACTTCTATCTCCAGTTAACCACTAGAAAACTGGAAGTGGTGCTGTGGCTCAAGGGGTATGGTGGTAGCCTTGAACAGAAGAGCTCAGGGACAAGTCTTGAAGCTGGGCACCAATGGCTTATACCTGTAATCCTAGCTTCTCAGGATGCTCAATCTGAGGATTTATTAGAATTGGTAAATATAAGGAGTAAGTTATTACCATTAGAAGAAAGTGGCTAGAGGAAATATGGAAGCTCTACCACATGACTTTTCTGTTAATCTAAAACACTTAAAATTAAAAGTTAATCTCAGCACTTAAAAGATGGAGACAAGCGGATCTTGAGTTTGAGGACTGCCTAGGCTAGATGAGAGAGACTCTGTCTCAGAAAATTAATCAACTCACACATACATGCATACATATTTACATACACATATGCGTGCGTGGATGTATACATATATACACATAACACACACACACACATATATATATGCAAAAATAATGAAAGTTAAACAGGAAAAGAAAACATCCCCGAGAGAGAGAGAGAGAGAGAGAGAGAGAGAGAGAGAGGGAGAGGGAGAGGGAGAGGGAGAGGGAGAGGGAGAGGGAGAGGGAGAGAGAGGGAGAAATCCTCATGGAGGCATCCACACTGAACTACTGACCTATACAAAGGGACTCAAATAGTGATGTGTTTCTGTCTCCATAGGTGGAAATTGATAGAAGTGTTCCTGTCTGCATGGTGCTGCAGGTGCTAGGTCCAGTTCCACTAGCCAATCTCCTCACCCACATTATTGGCCTACTTAAACAATATTACATTGATACTGAGTGTGGGCTTTTTCAATGTAAAATACAGTGCTCTTCACCTATTCCAAAAACCACAAGACTTAATTAAATGTAATTATGGGTACAGATGTGAAATACTGATTTGTAAATACCATATTCTTTTTACTCTGAAGCTTTCATTAACTCAAATATGATAACGGTTGCCTATAGAAGGCCAGATAGTTTTCTATTTTACTAAATTACAATATGTAATGGACTGGGGATGATTCTTGTCATAGTAACAAATCAGAATATGGATACTGAAATTAAATTTCTCCACTATCTGCCAAATATTCTTTCAGTCTGTCCATTAGTAAAAACTGATTTTAGTTTATGCACATATAGGACATATATTCTCTTTTTATGAGGTAAATATATTTTACCACCTAACCAAATTAATACCTTGAAGAATGAAAAATGTCTGTCTTTGGAATATAGCTGGTGCAATAAGTTAAAAAAATGTTCAGAACAGTTTCTCAGTGTTATTGCTTGTCTAAAACCACTACAACAGACCGTTAATAATACTACTTAATTGCTGTACTCAGATGGAACAACGTGTCATGTATAACAATTCTAAAACGAAAAGCACAAGAATGATGAGCTATGTGATAAAGACTTATCATAATTGCTATCCCGTGGAAGTACAGACTAGCAAGCACATTCTTATGGTGTAATTTTCTTGACAGCTGTTCTCAAAGTATACCTTTTCATGTCAATATGATTCCTTTGGTGAAACTTTAAAACATCTAATCAAGTTGCTTTCAAAAGATGTCAAACACGCAAACAGACAAGACATTTGGTGTAATTATTGATAAGATTTAATATGATTAAAAATATTCATGCTACCTGCATTACCTAAAGCAGTCTACAGATCCAGTGCAATGTCTCAAACTCCCAATGTTATTTTTTTTTCAGAAATAGAAAAACAATTCTAGAATATATATGGAATCTCAAAGGACCCCAAATAGTTAAGGATAAACAAGGTTGAAAGTTTCCTGATTTGAAAACATACTAAAAAGGAGCAGTAACTTAAATAACATAATTACTGGTATATAGAAACTGACAAAACATCTGAAAACAAAAACCAGATAGCTGGGAGTGATGGTGTATGCCTGTCATGCCAATACTTGGGAGACTGAGGCAGGAGTGTGGTGAATTTGAGATCATCCAGAGCTACAAAAAAAGAGCTTGTCTCAAGGCAACTTAGAAAGGACAGAACAGACCGATGAAAGAGAACAGAGTCCAGGAAGAAGACTTTATATATATTGCCAAGTGATTCTTTTCACAGATATCATAATTACACAATTGGGAAGGGATAATTTCTTCAATAAATGATTCTTAGAAACCTGGATATCGCATGCTGAAAAAAAAGTTTGGACCTTAACCTTATAGCATGTAATAAACAGACTCAAAATTACTTTAAAAATGGAAACATAACAGTATTGAACTGTACGCAATAACCTAATACCATGAACTTTTTTTTCTTTTTTTTTTTTTTTTGCCAGTCCTGGGCTTCAGCTCAGGGCATGAGCACTGTCCTTGGGCTTTCTCAAAGTCAGAGCTCTACCACTTGAGCCTCAGCTCCACTTCCGGCTTTTTTCTATGTATATGGGACTGAGGAATCGAACCTGGGTCTTCGTGCATGCTAGGCAAGCACTCTACCACTAGGCCAAACTCCCGGTCCCAATACCATGAACTTTTGAAGTACTGAGAAGAAAAAATAAACATAGGGAGAAACTAAAGGACATAAGATTTGCCAACGATTTTTTGGATATGACACCAAAATCATAGGCAAGATTATAAATAAATGAAAGGTATTATATTAGACATTAAAACTTCTCTTAAAACTTTTAAAATCAACAAAATTATAAAAAAGCAACCTGCAAAGTGGTAAAAATGTTAAACACACACACAACACACACATACATACACACACACGCGCGCGCGCAGCCAGAAGTGATAAAGTGCTAGACTTGAGCAAAAAAAGCTCAGGAACAGTGTTTAGACCCTGAGTTCAAGTCCCAGGACTAGCACCAATCAAAAATAAATAAGTAAATGAATGAACTCCTACCCCATGAATGAACCTCAAGAATATTGTATTAACTGAAACAAACCAGTCACAAAAGGATAGCTCCTATATGGTTCTTCTCATTTGAAGTACTAGTCAAAAATCATAAAAAGAAAATAGAAAGGTGGGTTACCAAGGACAAGGTCAACTTGGCAACTGGTGTTTAGTTGTTATAGAGTTGTCACTGTATTACAAGATGAAAAAGTTATAGAGCTCTGTTGCACAACAATGCAAGTATGCCTAACAGAGCTGAACTGTATACCTAAAAATGGTTAAGATAAAAGTTTTTGCTGCAGCTTTAGAAATGTTTCATTGCTCAATTTTATATTAACATCAATTTTACTGATTATTTTGAGCCAGAAACTTCCATTTATTACCCATGTAATGACCCAGCAAATTAAGACATCCATTGTCTATTTGAGAAATTACGAAATGGAGGCTTTGAAAGGTTTGCAAATTTATTTCTGTTATGCATAACCCAGATGTAGTTACCTTATTGAAGAAGTTGCCCACTGTTTTGGATATAAACAAGGACTTGGAAGAGATAGAAAGTGAGTTCCATTGGTATAAGTAGGGTAGGATGGTTGAGACTTCAGTGGCGATTCTTTGCTCAGGGGAGTCTGTTCCAGGGCCGCTAGAGTTATTAGAACTGTCGAGATTAAAAAATGCAAATTGTCCGTGTGAATATCTTACTCATTAAGGAAAAAGGAATACAGTTTGAAAATTTTTATGAACTGCCCGATCTGTGAATTGAAAGCATCTTGTAAAAATGCACATCCCTTCATATTCCTAGGTGGTAGTGAATATGTGGATAGGAAAATGAGAATGCTTCAAATAATGCTAATGAAGTTAAATGATTGCAATCTACCATATATTGTGAGGCAAAGTTGTTAGCTGTGAAAGATGAGGACAAAATTAAAATATTACCATGACTGGCATTTGATTTGAAAACTGCAAAGATAAACTTGGGTTCCTTTTTATGAAAACCATCCTCACAGCCCAATAGCATATCTTTTAAAAGGTTCTGTGGTTTCCATGGATACCTGGTAGCTTTGATAAAGTTGTAATCCATATTCAATCATCCAAGGCAAAGAAACTTACCAACTAAAGTCAAAAGTTGCTTCATCTCTAAATTCATAGTTTGGAAGGTGGAAGGGTAACTAAGTAGTTCCTAGATAATTATATTGATTGAAAAGCAAAATTTTGGGGAGACATGTTGCCTGGATTTGATCCTCATGTTTACTCTTTATGTGTTCTTTATGTTCTCTTGTTTGCCTAAATGTAAGAAAGAGGGCTGCGCCTATCAGGAAGCTGAGATCTTAGGATCAAGGTTCAAGGCCAGACCAGGCACAAAAGGACCTGAGACTCTTTATCTCCAGCTAACATCTAGAACACAGGAAGTGGGGGTTGGCTCAAGGGTAAGATGGTAGCCTTGAGCTGAAGAGCTCAGGGACAGTGCCCAGGCTGAGTTCAAGCCCCTTGACCCACCAAAAACAAAACAAAACAAAAAAAATGAAAAGAAAAGAAAAAAAAAAGAAAGAAAGAAGATTGCCTAGGTTTTGACTAGGAGTTTAGGATAGTGAGACATTTCTGAAAGTTGGTGAAACCCAGGCAGTATTCTCAGTTTCTGAAAGCCAGAGCGATTGAGGTACTGTTGGAGACATTAGTCTCCATGGTAACATATTTGCATTTGGCCCACGAGTGGCTGGCTGCTTTCTGCTTAGCTTCTTTTAATTGCTATATATTGACAGCCATTTTCACGACTACATATAAATGTCAGGTTAAAAAAAAAAAGGCACGTATGTTTCCGGGCGCTGGTGGCTCATGTGTGTAATCCTAACTGCTCAGAAGGCTAAGTCAAAGCCAGTGCAGGCATGAAAGTCTGTTAGACTCTTATCTTCAATTAACCACCGGACAACTGGAAGTGGCACTGTGGCTCAAAGAAGTAGAGCACCCATGCTCTGAGTTTAAGTCCTACAACTGACCAAAAAACAAACAAAAACCACGTGCAAGGGAATGTACAACAGTATCTATAGGTAGGCTTGATCCCATGTTACAGATGTCACACAGCTCTGAAGGAAGAGTTGCCAGGTAGCTTTGGTCTTTGCTAATGTGTCTGTCACATAGTAGAAGGAAAAAATCCTTTCAGATGATTTAAATATGTTCTTCAATTCTCTTTTAAAACAGGTGACAAAAGAACTCAAACAGTATGACAACAAAATTATAGAATGCAAATTTGAGAACAACAGCTGGGTCTTCATGAGACAGAGAACAGACAAAAGTTTTCCTAATGCCTACAACACAGCCATGGGTGAGTAGGAGAACACATTCGTGACTGTGGCATTGAACACCAGACGTTATAGTGCTGGACCCCAAAGCCTGGTGGACCAGAGTGATGTGGGCTCCACCCTTGTTGATAGACATGGTGTCTTGTTCTGATTCCTGTTGGGCTCCAGCCAGTTTGAATCCTCTCAGTAAAGTAGTGGGCCAGTGCCAGGCACCTAAAAGAGAAGTGTTAAAGAGCAGGACTCCGGGCTGTGTACAAGTTGCATTTATTGAACAACAAAACAGAAGCCAGGATCATTTCAGATCTATTCAAAACCATAAAAACCATTCTTTGCCAGATGGTTAAAAAAAAAAAGTTAGTGGGGGAAATGTAATTTCCAGCTTCTAAAATAGCTTACAAACAATGGAGAACAAAGTAACTGGAAACCATTTTAAAAACACAAAAATTGTTTATTCTATCCTTCAGAGTAATCTTTGGGTACAAGCTGAATTCTTTGAGAATACAGAGCAGTTAAATTTTTGCATGAGGAACAATGCAAATTGACTGAAGTTTTAAGCTATACTACTGGTAATAGTAATGGATTTTTTTTGTGGACCTGAAAACAAGTACTAGACAAGATGAAGATTAAGAGAGAAAGTGAAGTAGAGGTATATCTGAAGTGGAAGAGCATCAGCCTCAAGCAGTAGAGCTAAGCAGGAGTGCAAGACTTTGAGTTCGACCCCAGTAGTACCCCCCCCAACACAATAGAATTAGAGTACTCAGTGATGATGAGGATGAGGATGATGATGAGGATGATGATGATGACGATGACGACGACGCTACTGCAAGCTTATGAGAAAACAGAAAAGACCAATTCAGGGTTTTTAGTGTAAAAGTTTACCGTTGTGCCAGGCACTGATGGCTCTTGCCTGTAATCCTAGCTACTCAGAAGGCTAAGATCTGAGAATCATGGTTCAAAGCTAGCCCAGGCACATAAGTCCATGAGACTCTTATCTCCAGTTAACCACCAGAAAACCAGAAGTAGCACTATGGCTCAAATGGTAGAATGCTAACCTTGAGCCGAAGAGCTCAGGGTCAAGGCCCAGGCCCATAGTTTAAGCCCCACTACTGATCCCTTCACTCTCCCCCCAAAAAAGTTGTGCACTTAGTGGTTCTTATTGAGAGTAGCATCCATTCTCAGACAAAATGAATTTATTTCAAGAGTGGGAATGATATAGCCAAAGTGTGTTTTTCCCCAAAATCAAATAGACAAAATAAGGATGTGTGTGTGTGTGTGTGTGTGTGTGTGTGTGTGTGTGTGTGTGTGTGTGTGTGTGGCCAAGACAGGGACTTGAACTCACTGCCTGACACTTTTGCTCACTGGCAGGCACTCAACTTGAGCCATGTTTCTAACCTCCTAAATTTTGATTGCTGGGCAAAAGATGTTGTCTTTGTTATTAGGTAATTTATTGTGTGTGTTGCCTCGGGTAAGTCATGGAAGTGAGTGCACACTCTGCCTGTTGTGGAAGCAGGCGGCTGCTGGCAGCACCTCCGCTCAGGTCCTAGCAGTGTGCTCTGCTAGAGTCCGTTAATAGTTGTGGAGAAGAAAACTGTAGTGGAAACACATTATTACACATCTCTAAAGGTTTGGTAAAACTAAGTCCAGAGTAGCCACTAGAAAAGCACTTGCTTTGGAGCAGGGCGGAAATGAGTTTGACAAGAAGCCTGCCGTGGTGTGGTGTGGCATGGTGTGGTGCACAGGTAGCGAACCAGTACCAGTACAGGACCCAGGACCCCTCCCCTAGCTGGTGCTGAGTCCTGTCCTCATTATCTCATGTGAGACACTCGCTTTGTCCACAGCTGTGTGCAACAGCATCTCAAACCCCGTCACCAAGGAGATGCTGTTTGAGTTTATTGACAGATGTGCCGCTGCTTCCCAAGGACAGAAGCGAAAGCATCACCTGGACCCCGACACGGAGCTCATGCCACCACCACCCCCCAAAAGGCCGTGCCCTTCAACCTAAGCCCTGCCTCTCACACCAGCCTCATGAGGAACGATGAATGAGGAAAAATGCTGTCACCCCCGTTTTACAGCCAAGGAAATTGAAAGACAAGTGTGACCCGATACTGATACACATTTGAATTTTGTTTTAAAGGAAGGCACTGCAGCCAGCCTGCAAGCACTTGACGCGTTTGTGCCCTCGGTGCTGTAGGACACCACGGACTTACACGCTTAGTTACAGCTGACCCACTCTCCCTTGCTGTGTGGGATCTGAAGCTTGAAATATCCAGAATTTTAAATGCGATTGAGATCAGTGAAAGAGAGGGAGGCCTTGTTTACAGATGGATAGCCTTTACCTTTAATTTATAAAGTTAAAAATCTGGAACTGTGAGCACATAAGCATTGTACTTTCAGAAGTTGGATTTCAACTTTGGCAGATTGTCCTTTTAGAAATGTAGGCAATGGTATTAGAAATTCTTGCTATCAGTTATCATGAATTTTCCTACACTTCTGAAATTCCTGTATCCAAAACCAATAACAAGGTTGTAAAGTATTGTGTGATGTTAAAACACAGTGCTTGGTCTGGTTTTTATCATTTTAAGAATTTTTGTTTTGAAATATAAAAAGTAAAAAGCAAGTAAAGCTTCATTTGTTGTGAATTTCATTGTTTCTTTTTAAAAAATGCATTATGTTCGGAGTGTCTGGCTGGTAGCACTGTCCAGTTCATCTGCTGTGGTGGAGGCTTGTGTTACTTCCTGGAATTTCAGTCTACATCACCGTGCTGCATGTGCTGTTCTGCTGGAGACTTGCCTTCCAAGTTCAAGGGTTATCTCTGTTACACTCAGTAGTGTCAGCACATGGTAATCGGATTAAAATGAACAACTCACTGTGATGTGTGAGAACAATATCAGATATAATGTCACATTAGTGTCCTTGGACCAAAGGAAATGCTCGGGAATCCTTTGATTCATAGGTAATATCAGAGGACTAGAATGTAGTCACTAGAACATGCTCTTACACTGCTGGATAAACACAGAGACAAAGCAGAGACATTTGTAGGAGCAAAATATCTAGGAAATCAAGACATTTACTTTCAAGGCCAGAAAATTCTGTCTGTATACTATTTTAGGAATGTTATTTCAGTAATACATGTTTACTGATGGACAATGGGTACGAAGGCAGCTTATTGGCTGTCTGCCATTGTTAAGAAACTATGCCCTCATTGGTTTGTGAAGGAACATACTTAGCTAACTAAAGGGTAATGTATTTATTTTTAGAGGTACAAGTTTTAAGTATATGTATTTAAAACAAATTTTCGGACCTGAATTTTATATGTGTATGTGCATATATATCTGTAAGTATATGCAACAGTGTATATTCTTCTAATGCTTCAGTCAGACATGAAAACCCACATGAGTTACCTAAAAGACTGAAAATCTGACAGGATTTCTATAAGACATAGCACAGATTAACCAAAAACATATTTATATGCACCTGAGTTTTAATGTTTTTAAACAAAGTTTTCTCCTGCAGTACTTTTCTATAAGAAATACCAGAATTATGCTTGGTTTTGTTTGTTTGTTCCCAAGTTATGTAATATGTAATGAATTTATCCAAAATGCCATTTTAATGTTTTGTTCTTTTTTTCCCTAGAATGCTTTTGTACATTTAGGAATTTAAAGTTTAGACACCTGACTGTGGAAAGGGGAAATTCCCAAGGTTCCATTTGTCTTTTACAGAGTGAATCTACAAAAAAGGAAAATGCCTATGCAACTCCAAATGGTTTCCCCAGGCTCAGCTCCTCCTCTCTTGGTTTATTCTCGTTTCCAAGCCTGTGCAGAGGCAGGGCTGTTTTGCAGATACACAAGGGAGCTCTGCCAGTGATCTCTAATAGAGTTAGAATGTTTATGGTAATCGTAACCTTTGAAATGAGTTATGTGGAAAGAGCATCTCAGTTTCAATACACCCAGGTATTGTCTCCTGTCCTCTCTCATTTTAGCAGGACTTAATGTTCTCAAGCTATCCTTTCCTCTCTGTTCCAATGAAATATAATCAGTGGTGTTAAGATGTAGATCTCCCTTAGCTCCCAGCACACTGCCATCTGCAGTATCCTAGCCAGACATGTGGACAGGGGAGATGGGGGCAGGGGCAGAGGAGACGGGAGGCGAGACTTGGGCATCTCAAAGGAAACCCTTTCCTCCACTTGCTGCAGCATGGCTCTTTCTGAGACTAAAGCGTTTTTTTGGTTTTTGTTTTTTTGAAGATGAGAATAAGAAAAATTTGCTCTCCTGAGTTACCATATGTAAACAGCTTTTGCTTTTTGTTTGGAAAGAGTGTGGATGACTCTTGCCTGGATGGTTAGTTACATTTGCTTTCTGTGAAATGCGCAGAAATGTCAGAACATTCCTTCTAATTGTGTGTCTGTGTGCATTGTAATAAAACTCCTGGTTTAAAGTAAGTGTTGTCTGCTTTGTTGTACTTGTAGGGTTTTTATGTTCTTCTGTTGTGTCCCTTCTGATCCTGCTATTGTCAGCCTCACCCAGTGTAACCATATGATTTTGCTGAGAGAGAGAGAGAATGGGGGGGGAGTAAACTCACAACAGCAACTTGGAAAACTTATTTTCCAGAGAACCTGAGAAATTTGATTGACACGGGAAGGGATTATTTACTTGAGGTCTAGGAAGAAGGCCCAACTTCATGATTTGCATAATTTTGTTCATGTATGTTAATAGTCTACTATACGAGTATTCTGTTATAAATTAGTTTAATGCACTTAATTATTTTAACTTCTCAATAGCAAATATCCTGAAATGATGAAGTCATGAACTACCAATTTTCTGTCAGCTGCGCACATTTTTACATGGAATTTGCCATCTTAGAACAAGGTATATAGCATTTCCTGGCCAAAGTCAACAGCCAACTACTCTCAAGTGGAAAATCTGATGTTCCAGAGAATTCCCTGGCCTACATAGTCCCAGAAATAAATGTAGACTCTGATTCTGTGTTCTCATTAGAGCCCTTTGTCCTGTTTTTTTCTGTCGATAGAATGGTAACACTGATGAAAAACAGGTAATCAGCATTCCTAGATTTTGCCATGACTCTGGTACAAACCGATACTTTGTAAATCATTGCCATAATAGCAATATTCCCATGATTGAATATTTGCTGAGAACCAATACTCTCCCAAATACAGGTGTTTGGTGCAGGTAAGTGCCATTACAAAATATTCTTTAGACACTTAAGTTTTGAGCTGAACCGCATGGTGGTTTCCTAAACGCTTTCTTGGGAGAATGCTGCTTCTCCAGGCCATTTAATTGATTTCTGGGGGCTGGCAGTGAAAGGTTTCACCTACCTCCCTTTACTTGAAGAAGAAGAAGCTAAGAGTAGGGAAATGTGGACATTTTTAGCGCTTTATTTGACAGTTGAACTAAATGTGAATGATTACGCCACCATGAAAGGAAGTTTTTCTCATTAAGATGTGAAATTCCAGCACTAATTAGGAAGCAAGAGGTGGTTAAATCACATAGTGGACCAGCATTTTCTTGATAGCCGTCAAGTCTGATACTGGCAGGTCATCTATAGCCGTGGCTACCCTGGATATGTCGTTCTCCCCATCAACTGATATCTGGGTGACTACTGTTCTTGGCAACACAGGATTCCAAACAAGGACCACATGGATGGGGTCTTTTCTTGGAAAGTGTGTGTGTGTGTGTACATGTGCACAGATACTAGGGGCCTGGGTTCTATCCCTGAGCCTTTTTGCTCTACTGTGTGAACCCCTCTCCACTTCCTATTTTTCTAGAGATAAAAGTCTCAGGGACTTTCTTGTGTGGGTTGGCTTTGAACCTATATCCTCTGTTCTCAGATTCATGAGTCACTAGGATTACAAGCTAAGCTACCAGCATCTGGCAGAAAGGCATTGTAAAAATAATTATGTTGCCATCACTTAATACAGTCAAGAGACTTAGCATTCAAAAAAGAAATGGGACCTATTTTATAAGTACAAGCATTTACATGAAGCACATTTTATGTTATCTCCTTGTCTTAGGCTTCAACATTTCACCCCAGACTTGTGAAACCTTTATGTTGAGATCACACCTTAGGAGTGTGTTTCTGCCCTGGTGCAGTTCTGGCCAGGGGTATGTGAAACCTTGAAAGGAACTGCCTGTCTTAGTTTTATAACTCAAGGTCATGTTCAAAACCAGAGTTGACCAGGGTAAATTTCCTCACAGTGGTTGATAATAGGTTTGATTCTATTGTGCCCTTGTGATAAAAGGTATATAAAGTGAAAAATGGAATTGTCTCAATGTTGGAAAATGCTGTGTAGAAGGAAACTGTTAGCTATATGAGGAGCAGAAAATTAAACCTGGTCAGACATAACCTAGAAAACCAGAAACTAGATTTGATTACAAAACAGACCCACAGAAAGTCACACACTTTCTAGACCTTGAACTTGGTACATATAGTCTTGTTTTTCTTTTCCATCACAACTGCCAGTGATCTCTCGAAACTCACCTGCTCCTGTTACTCCCTCCTTGAAGAGCTGCCACATGATAGAAGAATCGTGGGTAAGGTGGTGCTCTCTTATTGCTCTATTTGGGGCGTGGCTGACCCCTGATGTGTGACTCCTAGTGGTTCCCACAGATCCATGCTTCACTGCCTCATGGGGTTGGTTGGCATGGGTCTCCGTGGAGCTGCAACTGCTAGCTGCTGCCCTTCATCTTGCCTCAGGGCACATCTGTGATGTTCTTTCTTGGTATTCCCTTCAGGTTGTGGGGTTGGGTCATCTCTAGCTCATAGCATGTGGCTTGTGGTAAATATAGGCACATAGTAGCAGTTGCAGCCAGAGATTCGAATAACCCTTTGTGTCCTTGTTCCTTAACTGCTTAGCCATATATGAGCTTAATCTTTTGTGTGTGTCACTTTAGCCTTCTCACCAAGATAGAAGTATAGAGATCACCTCTTTTTAAAGAATCTTTGTGGCTCTCTCTGATGCATCTTGTATATAATCCTGATCAAAAGTGCCTTGCCTGTTCTTTGCTTTTACAGTGCACACTTGTGCTTCTGAGGGAAACTTCCCAGCAGGGAGGATCTTAAGAAAGTGCCCTGAGCCTGCTGTGATGTGCTCAGGATGAGGTGTAAGGGAAGTTGCGTTTTTTAACCATGTCTTAGATTGCAGTGTGGGCTCATTGAACTGGCTGTGTCTTAAACTAGAAGGCTCAGCCTTACCCATTCCCGCCTGTTTTCTGATGTTTTCAAAGAAAAATCCTTTAGTAAACTGCTGAGGCTTTTCGGCAAGTTTTTAAAATAAATTCCAACTCCTGGTGCCTTCCTGTGAATCAGTGCTTTCATGTGGGAAAGGCAAGTGAAAGATAGTGTTCTGTTTTCCACAGTTGAATGCTCGCGTCCAGGATCTAAAGGAATAAGAAACTTCACAGTTTTTGTAGAAGTTCTGCTCTCCTCTGAAAGCTGTCAGGGGAACATTGTGTGATTTTGATCTCCAGTGTAAACACACAGAGTACTCTGATAACATGTGAAGATGAGGGCTTCGGAGATTCCCATTGAATGGCACAACCAAAGCTCTCCTGAAAAAATTTGCTCTTGAACATTTTTGCATGTCAGAGAAACTGCACACCTGGAAACATCTGACACAATAGGACTGAGACTAGCTCAGAGATAGGATACCGTAGTCCCTTAGCTTTTTCACTCAAGACTAATGCTCCACCACTTGAACAATACCTCCTTTTCTGGCTTTTTGGTAGTTAATTGGAAATGGGAATCCCATCTGTCTGTCAAGGCCAGTTTCAAACCATGGCCTTCAGATCTCAGCCTCCTGTGTAGCTAGGATTGTGAAGTGAGCTACTGTGTCCCCTTTCTTCAAAATAAAATCCTTTTACTTTTTTTTGGTGCCAGTCCTGGGGCCTGGATGCAGTCCTTGAGCTATTTTTGCTCAAGGCTAGTGCTCACTGACTTCACAGCTCCACTTCTGGCTTTTTTGGTGCTTAGTTAGAGATAAGAGTCTCAAACTCGTCTGGCTTCAAGCTGAGACAAAGTAGTGAGGATTACAGGCATGAGCGAAAGGCACTCAGCTACTTAACTCTTTTTAATGGGAAATTTTGAACATATATAAAATTAAGCAGTAAAAGGAAACTTTGCCAGGCCAGTTGTGAATACATACACATAGTTGTTTTAAAATCTGTTATCCCATTTTAAGTTATACAGGACTCTAGACATTTGCACAGTGAGACCAAAGGAAGATATTATCAGGTGCCATAGTTATGTACATATGATCATATAAAATGATCTCGAACTGAATTCCAAGAAATGGAAATGAGAATTTTTGTTATTGTTATTTGTTTTCTCCTTTGTTTCTGTTTTGTTTTCTGTACCTGTTGTATGTAAGTTTATTTGTTTTGGAAATGGTAAGGGAAGGCACAGAAATGGAGGGATGAAAGGTGAACAAATACAGCAGTGGTACTTTCTAGATAGGTTGAAAATGAACTGTACAATGGGGTGAGTGGGAGTGAGGGGAGGGATGACACTTCAAAAAGAAATATACTCCTCACTTGACGTACACAACTATCATCTCTCCCTGTATCACCTTTACAAAAACAAACAGCAAGAAGCAAAACCAAAAAACCCACCCAAAGGGGGCTGTCATCTATCCCACCTCTTGTCTGCCCATGGCTTCCAGGCTCTGCTCTGCTTTCTGGTCTCCTTTGCTTCTACCTTTGGGTAAAAGGGCTCCCTTACTGAGTTTCTCCATCTTCCCATCTTCTAATTGACTCAGGATCAGTACACCAGCCTCTACCAGCAGTACCTGGAAGAGGTACTGGCCTCTGAGCCCAATCACCAGCCATGCACCAAGTTCCCAAGCTGCTTTCTAGCCTGGATGACTCTTGATGGCTAACCTGCGCCCAGCTGACAACTCAACATCTGCACTGCTCAGAATGGCTGGACCCGGCCTCCTGGCACTGTGCTCCCGCTCCTGTGAGCTTCCTCCTCTTCCCACCCTCTTCTTCCAGAGCTCAAGTTAATAGCAGTTGTGTGTTTTTCAGTTGCTTCTGACTCATCCTTGACTTGACTTTCTCACGTGTCACATTCAATCCATCCACAGATGTTGCCAGCACTGCTTTCAAAATATAACTGGCATCTGACAGCTCAGGCTCCTCTTCTCTCGCCCAGACTATGGCAATAACCTCCTTACGCTCCCAGCTTCCTCCCGTCTCCCCTCTGTTCTCCTCACTGCTGTCACTATAATTTCCTAGAACCTGTCACACCACTACTCCACAGCTCCTTATGCCTTCTACTTTATGAAGTCCTAACAAAAGGCACCCCTGAATTCCCAGGGTCCTACCTAATCAGGCCCCAGACACCTTGCAACGCCTCTCCCAAACCTTTCATCAGTCTCTTCCACACCAGCTCCTTTGTCATGAAAGCTCCTTCCACCTAAGCAAGGTGCACACCCCAGCTAGTCAGGAAGCTCCTCTCATCACTGGTCTCCAATGGGGCATTCCTTCATCATTGGGTCTTCCTGCCTATCCTATGTCACATGCCACTTCCTAGGCTCTTGAGTGCCTAGGAAATTTGGTTCAGGAGCTAATGAGAGCTTTTAAGCAAAGCTTTTCTTTTAATAAAATTTTTTGTAATTAATAAAAGGGTTACATTATATTCACCAATTAGAGGATGCATTACTTACGAAGATTGCTACCCCTTCTCATGTTTTTGTCCCCATTTCCCTCCTCACATCCCCTCCCCTCATCTTGTTTTTCCCCTTCCCTATCCTATTTCAAATAAACATATATACAATATATCAGATAACAAGGTAAGATACTGTAACTATGAGATAACCAAGGGACAACAAAAGAGATGAAAAGTAACAGTACATTAAGAACAACAATCACACATTATTATATGGCCTTGTTTCCATATCCTGGAGGTCCTTTCATTTAGCCTCATCCTATGTGGCCTTACGTATGTAGGTTTTGTCCGATTGTAAACCTCTGCTAGGAGAGTCCAAGATTTATACTAATTATGACAAATGAGGGAAACCATTGAGCCTGTGTTCCTTAGGTCTGGCTTACTTCACTTAACATTTTTTCTAAGTCTTTTCATTTCCTTACAAATGGAGCGATGTTGTTCTTTCTGATGGCAGGATATAATGCCATTGTGTATATATACCATATCTTCTTGATCCAGTCATCTAGTGAGGGGCATCTGGGTTGGTTCCATATCTTCGCTGTGGTAAATAGTGCTGCAAAGAATGTTGTTGTGCTAGTGGTTCTTTGTGAGTAAAAATGTGTCCAAGTAGAAGGAAGAAAGCCACAGTGACAGGCCAGCAGGGAGGCTATTGGAATAAACCAGATGAGAGCAAAGGCTAAAATAGGGTCATGTGTTCAGAAGAAGGCGTGGATGTGACCAGCAATCACGAGGGAAAAATCATGAGATCCAGCAGTCAGTTGATTACCCTGGAGGTTCTGAGCCTGGCTAGAGCAATGGTGGCAGCCTCAACAGAAGTAAGAATGAGGGGAAGAACTATTTCGGGGCGGGCTGAAAGGGGTTGCTGAGCATGGCCTGTGGAGTTGGTGCTCCAGGAGTCAAGTGGGTAGAACACAGGAGAAACAGAAATACAGATGTGGGGCTTGGGCATTCCCACTGTTGGCAAGAGGGTGAGGTGGGAGGAGTGCACCAGTACTGGGACTTGAACTCAGGACCTCACACTCCTGCTTAGCTGTTTTTACTCAAGGCTGGTGCTCTACCACCTAAGCCCCTCCTCCACTTGCAGTTTTCTGAAGATAAAAGTCTCTCAAATTTGTCTGGGCTGGCTTCAAACTCTGACTTTCATGTCTCAACCTCCTGAGTAGTTAGTATTAAAGGTGTGAGCTACCAGCACCTGGCTTTGATAACAAGTTTTTAATTGAGGATTGATGCTCAGTCAGTGAGCATGAGGTAAAAAAGAGGATTGAGGATAGAAAAGAAAAATAAGCTGGGCATTAGCAGCTAATGCCTATAATCCTAACTACTCAGGACGCTGAGATCTGTGGTTTAAAGCCAGCTCAGGCAGGAAAGTCAGTAAGACTCATCTCCAGTTAACTACCAGAAAACAGTATGAATGAATTCTCCCAGCACATTGGTTGAGACCATCTGAGCTGTTCAGAGCACCCCAACCCCAGCTGGAGGACACCCGGTCACCTTGGGGCTGGCATGGACTGGACTCCCAACCCTGGGATGCCTCTGAATCCTAGTAGGAATGACCTGGGTTTTCTGCAGAGGCAGTCCAATGACCTTTACCAAGTGTAGCTGTGCCTGGCACCCATGACTCACATCTGTAATCCAAGATAATCCAGAGGTGGAGACCTGAGGAACATAGTTGGAAGTCAACCTGGGCAGACAAATCAGAGTTTCTTATCTCCAATTAATCTGCAAAGCATAGCAGAATTGGAGGTGTGATCCAAGTAGTGGATGTAGTTCTCAAGTGTCAGCCTTAAGGGGGAAAAAGCACACACACACACACACACACACACACACACACACACACACACACACACACACACACACACACACACACACACAGAGAGAGAGAGAGAGAGAGAGAGGCTGGGCAAGTCCAGTTGCAAAGCCTGCCCAAACAAGAGACCTTTGGATAGATGGCCTGGGGTGCAGCCAATCAAAACCGAGTGGGGAGTGGGGGAGGTGCCAACATGTGGCATTAAGCCTCTGTCCTCACATGTGATGTTTTCTTCTGGAGGTCTCCATTTCAGCTACCCAGGACTGCTTTACTAAAGTATGTGTGTTCAGCACCACAGGGCCTCATCATTATTTTTAAAGAACTGATGTAAAAAATAATCCCACTGAAACGGAAGTGTCTGTCTGCATTATCCCAAGAAATGTCAAAGAGAAATCACAAATCTGTAGACATGAGATAAAGTTGATTTTTGAAATATAATTGTAACCGTTAACATTTTTGAAAGGCTGCGAAAATGGTCTTGATTTCTTTTTATTCCAGTATGTACTAAGTTTCTCATTCATGGTAACTACTAAAAATTTAAGACAAGAATAGTAGCTGTATTTTCAGCCACTCAGAAGTTGGAAACAGGACAACCATGAATTCAAGGCCAGTCCAGGCAGAATTTGGGATATCTTGTCTCAAAAAATAAAAGACAGGTTGAGATCCAGAGGATTGTTATTCAAAGCCAGCCCAAGAAGGAAAATCAATAAGACTCCATCTCCAAAGCAGCCATTATAAAGCTGAGCTGGAGGCATGGCTCAAGTGGCAGATTACTATCTAAGAAAGCAAGCCAAGAGAGTATGGAGTCTTGAGTTTATACCTCGGCGTAGAAAAAAAGGCAGGGCGGGGGTGATGGTGGGAGAACTAGAGGCTTGATTCAAAAAGCAACATGCATTCCTAGCATGTCTGAGAACCTGGGTTCAAGCCCCATTTGGGGAAAGGGGTTAGTCCAAGAGAATTGTTAAAAGGTTTTGATTCAAAAGCAGCCACTTGAAGCATTAAAGCTGGTCAAAGCTGATACATTCAAGTTTCTTAACATTATGGGAAAATCTTTTGGTTGTTTTAGTGGGGTGTTTTGTACTGTGGTTGGTTGGGGTTCTGTTTTAGTGTTTGAACTCAGAGCTTGGCACTTACTGTCTTGCTTTTTTTGTGTGTGTGTGGGGGTCATGGGGCTTGATCTTGGCCTGTGCACTGTTTCTAAGCTCTTCAGCTCAAGGCTACCACCCTACCCTAGAGCCAAGCCCCACTTCTCATTTTCTAGAGGTTAATCTAGATAAGAGATAAGAGTTTCAGATTCTTTTGTGCCAGGGCTGCTTTCAACCTTGATCTTAGATCTCAGCCTCCTGAGTAGCTAGGATTACAGGCATGAGACACTGCATCTGGCTTGCCTTGCTTTCTTTGCAGACTTTCTACCATGTATGCCCTGCCTCCAGCCCAACATTTTGGAAAGATTTTATTTCAAACTTTATAGAAAGATTTATCTTCTCCAGGACTTTAAAGTTTAGTTTTTCTTATTACAATTATATACATATACACACATTTACAAATATGCATAAGATGTACATGTATATATTATATATTATATAGCTATTCCATATAAATATATATTATATACATTATATATTACATATATTACATACTATGTTACATATAACAGTAATATATTGCATGTCTTAAATTATATTTGATGCAATAATATATATTATATTTATATTACATAGGATATATAATAATATATATAATATAGCATATATTAGTATCTTATACATATACTATATAATATATTTATACATATATATGTATAATGTATTTATACGCAATATATATGTAATAAACTCCCTCCACTCCCACTAAGACCTATACTTTAATTCTTTAGTTTGCCCGTGGTGCCATTTGTATGTTCTTTTAGGCTGGATTTGTAGTGCATGCCTGTAAACTCTAGCCCCAGTAGGAAGAGGAGAACTGCAGATCTGCCTAGGCTATGGCGTCTCTGAGCACTAACTAATCATTTAGACTTAAAGCTTCCAAGTTTATTTCTGGCTGGGGTCTTTTTTTTTTTAAAAAAACCTGTTCTGGGATTGAACTCAGGCCCTCAAAGTGGCCTGCTAGTCAAGCACTCTACCAGTTGAGCCATGTTCTAGACCTTTCGTTTTTAGTTTGCTTTTCACAGGGTTGGGCAGAGGAGGTCTCACGATTTTCCCAGTCAGCTGCAGACAATTGTCCTCCTTTAGTCTCTGGAGTAGTTGGGTTTCCAGGTATGCTCTACTACACTCGACCCTCAGGACATCTCTTGTTACCTCAGACAGCCAACTGACAAGTTGGCATCTCTGGTGCCTCAGTCACCTGAGACCTGCATGCCAGCACTGCACTTTTCACCTTCTTTTCCCATCTTCTAAAGCATGCATGGCACCTGCATGTCCCTCCTCTTCTCCCAGAAAGCAATGGGCCAGACTTGCCCACACGCTGGTGCTCACTCAGCCTCCAAGGGCCCAGGCTATCGGGGTAAAGCTGACACTGCAGCAGTGCCCCTGAGCACAAGTCTGCTTAGAGAAGTTGGATTTTTGACTGCCAAAGAAGGCAAACATCTTAAAGTGAAAGAGAGCTATCTTTGGGTAGGCTGCAAAACCGCCCATGAGCATATCACATCAGAAACGAGGTGTGATTTCTTCCAGTCCCTCAACTCAAAAAAAGGATGAACAGATTTAACTGATGTATTGTAAAAATAAATAAATAATTAAACTCTGTTTTAAGCTGGGAACCAAGTACAGAAGTTTCGGAGTGAGGTGGTGTTTACAGGAAGGAATAATGAACTGAAGGGTGGTGAATTGGGGAGGGAGAGGGGTTGCAGAAACAAAGTTAGGACAGTACCCTTTCAGCTGTGAGCCTCTTCTACTGGAAAACCAGGTGCCAAGAGGTCACAACAATGAGGTTGACTTGGAGAAAGAAAATTATGAATGGTGGTTATAAATGGAAATTATCACTCCATAGTCTGAGGCAATTCCTTCTCAGAGCTGAAGGTGAGCATGGAAGCCTCAGGTCTCCTCCTCAGCACACCTGTTTAAAATGGGTTATTTCAAGGGACTAAGATTATGGCTCTTGCCTCTCATGCCCATGGCCACAGACTTGATCCCCAGCTCTGGCAGGAAACAGAAATAATAACAATGTTTAATTCTTTTATTGTTGTCGTTGGCGGTGGTGGTCCTGGAGCTTGAATTCTGGACCTGGGCACTGTCCCTGAGCTCTTCAGCTCATGGCTAGTACTCTACCATTTTGAGCCACAATGTCACTTCCAGTTCTCTGGTGGTTAATTGGTGTTAAGAATCTCACGGATTTTCCTGCCCAGGCTGACTTTGAACTCTGATCCTCAGATCTTAGCTTCCTGAGTAGTTAGAATTTAAGGGTACGAGCCACTGGTACCCCACTTCTAATCTATAATTCTAAGGACAGAAAAAAAAGGTCAAACCCTGGGATGACTCAACCAACAGGACAGATTTGGAGCCCCTAGGTGTCCAGGTGCAGACCTGGTTGTCCGGGCCCTGCTCCATCTTCTCTCTGGCCAGGCTCTGGACTATGAAGGCCTCCTATGGAGGCCCTTGTCCCTGTCCCACAGGCAGCCACTTGTCCCTGTCCCACAGGCAGCCACTCTGGTATCTAGAGACATCTCCTCTTTGGGACCCAACTGAGCTTTTACTTATTACATAACAAGATTTTTCTGGATAAAAGCAAAAAAAAAATGTTCTTAGGTCATTCAATATAAAAACAAGCAATTTATTAAATTAATTTTGTGGTGTCAGTACCCCTCTATGCTGGCTCTTTAGAAAGCGAAAGTGTACTCTTTTAGTTCTTTTTGTCTTCTTCAGAAAAGAGATTTAATGTGTTACTGCGGCACAGAAAATCAATGCTTTGAAATCAATGGTAATTTCTCAGGCTGTTTAAAATTATTCACATGGCTGTAGAGCTGGGGCTGGTCATAAAACCGGGTGCAGTGGCAAGGGAGCATCCAGTTTAAAATGTCTGCAAGGGCCTGGCACCAGTGCCTCACGCCTGTAATCCTAGCTACTCAGGAGGCTGACCTGTGAGGATTGTGGTTCAAAGCCAGCTCGGACACAAAAGTCCGTGTGACTCTTATCTCAAATTAATCTTCAGAAAATGGGAAGTGATGCAGTGGCTCTAAGTGGTAGAGCACTAGCCTTGAGCTGAGGAGCTCAGGAACAATGCCCAGGCCCAGAGTTCAAGCCCTACAACCAACAAAAAACAAAATGTCTGGGCGGGTGTTCTGTGCTGCCTGGTTTCTAGAACTTGTGTTGACCTACATGGTGGTAGCTGAACCCACACAGTGCTAGCTCTGAACACTTAACATCTAAATGGCGTTAGAGTCTCTGGTGTGTGTGTGTGTGTGTGTGTGTGTGTGTAGCCAAAATTATTGTCACCTTGTACCTCAGAGGTTTACAAACCAGCCCCGCTGAGGGAGAGCAGGCTTCAGAGATCTGCCCCTGGTCACCAGGCCAGGAAAAGGAGGGGCTCCCACCCTTGTTTGCTTCCTCCAGGATGCCTTGTGGGGATGTGAGGGTGGGGAGCACTCAGGAGACAGCATTTCAGAGGGAGCAGAAACATGGAGCCTCTGGCATCCAGACAGGGATGAGAGTCCAGCTGATCTCATAAACAACATACTTGACCTTCTAGAATCCAGCCTGGGCTTGGGAAGAGGAGGTGCTGGCGTGGGAACCCGGGAGACACACTTCCTAACACATCCAAGGTCTTCTGATGTTCCATATGCCAGAACCACACAGGCGCACTGCCAGTACTGCTTCTTATCAGACCTCTTCCACCCCTGCCAGTGCCAGCTTCATGCCCATGCTCTCAGTAGGAGTGGCTCCATGGCCTGGCTAACCTTACCTCCAATGCTTCTCTAAAATATTAAATTTAAGCCAGCTACCAGGTGGCTCATGCCTATAGACCTAGCTACACAGGAGGCTGAGATCTGAGGACCTCAATCTGAAGCCGGCCTAGACAGGAAAGTCTGTGAGATGCATTGCCAGTTAGCTACCAAAAAGCTGCAAGTGGCACTGTGCTTTAAAATGCTACACAACAGCTCAGGGACAGCAGCCAGGGCCTGAGTAGTATTGGCATAAAGGGTAAATTTGTTTGATTTTGTTTTAACTTACAAAAACCCGCAAACTATTTTCTTGAAGTTCTGAAGGCTGGGAAGTGTGTGCTGAAGGATTCCCGTGAGAAGGGTGTGTCTTCCATGTGGGTGAAGACCGCTGAGAGAATGCAGGGCCGACTCTTTAGAGTGCTGGGTATGAAAGGCCACTCGGGGTGTGTTTGTGTGTGTGTGTGTGTGTGTGTGTGTGTGTTTTAAGGCATCAATTAATTTACAAAGTGGTTTCATGAGGCCATGTCTACACATGTCTATAAGGTGCATCTAACAAATTCACCCTGGAAGGGTGTCTTTCTTATTCCTCTTTCCCTTTTACAAGTTGAATGAGTTCCATTATTCTATTCTCCAACATGGTGATAAAGTTCTTCCATCACCCTCTCCCTCTGCCTCCCCGCTCCCAAGGACCACTCCCATTTATATTCCCTCCTTTTACATTTATGTTAGAGTCTTCAGGTCTAACCTGGGAATTTAGACAGTCCATTCTCCATTTCCGTCATATTATTTTGGTCTAGATTTTGTACATGAGAGAACACACATGCAGTTTGTTTCTCCGAGCTTGGCTCATTTTGATGAACACAGTGATCTTCAGTTCTCTCCATTTTCTTCCAAATGATACCCTTCATTCTTCTTCATGGCTAAATAATGCTCACTCCATCAGATGGGAACACTCTCGGGTCCCTTCCGGTGCTTGGAGGAGTTAGACAGAACTTCACTGAGGATACCTGAGCGTGGCCTGCTCTTGAGCCCCTCAGTGGCACCAGTGCACCCCGGTTGTCCTGTGACACTGCTGTTCCAATGAAGCCTAGGTGGGTGGGTCCCCAAGGGGGACCCTTGGAGACCCCCTGAAGTATGGCCGAGTGCACGGGCGCCTTCTGCCTCCAGGACAGCCTGGGTCCCCTCACAGAGGCTGGCACGATGGACGCCTTGTGGAGAAGTGACATGATCACTGGTAAAAGGAATCGGTGCTAGTGTGCACGAGAAACGAAATATGACACGTCCCAGTACAGAAAGTGCTCCGGAGCCGGGGACTTTGTCTTAGCAACTCCTGAACCAAGAGCTTACCTAGAGACATCAAATGAGCCCCAAAGGTCTCTGTTTTAGGGGAGATCGTAGGGAGATGTTTTCCTCAGTAAGGATCCAGAGCTTCTGTCCAGTTAATATCCCAAAGTTTTTATAATCCAGAAATGTTCAGAATTTGGCAGTGATCTTCTAGACAAGTCTGGAGTTGGGGTGTCGTATGTGGGCCACTACTGTGGAAAATGGTTTGGTCAGGAGAGTCACTTCTTTTTTTTTCTTTTTTTTTTTTTTTGCCAGTCCTAGGGCTTGCACTCAGGGACTGAGCACTGTTTTGGGGCTTTTTCAAGGCTTTATAGAGCTCTACCACTTGAGCCATAGCACCACTTCCAGCTTTTTTCTGTGTATGTAGTACTGAGGAATCGAACCCAGGGCTTTGTGCGTGCTAGGCAAGCACTCTACCACTAGGATACATTCCCAGCCCTCTCTTCTTTTTTTAAGAATTTATTTCCAGTTAGTACTATGATGATGAATAGGAAAACACTAGGACATAATAATGTCATTGTGTGTGTGTGTGTGTGTGTGTTTTACTGGGAATTGATCTGAGGTTCCAACTTGCTAGGCAGATGTTGCCACTTCAGCCATGCTCCAGATTTAGAAATAGGCTTTTAAAGTTCAGAAATAATTTCCCCATGGAAACCTCCTCCTTGTCCTTGTCTTCCTCTTCCTTGTCGTCCTCCTTCATCTCTTCCTCATCTCTGTCCCCCTTCCCCTTTTTATTTCTGTCAATCATGGGTTTGAACTTGGCCAGGGCACTTTCCAGAGCTCTTTGGATTAAGGGTAGTATTCTGTACTTTGAGCCAAGATGCCACTTCCACTTTTCTAGTGGTTAATTGGAGATAAGAGTCTCACAGACTTCCTGCATGGGCTAGCTTTTACCACGATCCTCAGATCTCAGTCTCCTGAGTAGCTAGGATTATAGGCATAAGCCACGAGCACCTGTCTTCTCCTTTATTCTTGACACTTAGAAAGTTACCAAACCTTTTCATGTGCATTTGTTATGACAGCAGAGAAGGAATACCAGGCCTAAAGTTCACCTCATTCTATAGGTGTGTGTATTTTAAGGTGACTTACTAGACATAAATTGTGCAGGCTAATGCTGATGTAAAATCTGAGGGTGAGGGGGTGGAAGGATTGATGATTTATTTATAGGTAGCCAAGTGACTTCTGGGAGAGTGCTGGCTTGCTAGTCCACTGGCACATAAGGGTTACCATTCCTCTTCTGCATGCTTGTTCCCAAGATTTGTCCAGCAAGCTGTTCATGAGCCAGAGGCCAGGGAGCAGCAGGAGGAGGCCATCAAGACTCCAAAACCATCTAAGCATTGTCAGGCTCCATTTCTGGCCCCCCTGAATGAAGAGGAAGTACCCCTGGATTTTCCTAGATCCTTAGAACTGAGTCACCATCAAAGGCCCTAGACCAGCTGTGAAGGTGGGTTGACTTCCCACAATGCCTTGCTCTCTTGTGTACCTCCATTGTTTTCATTTCTGTCCCTTTCTCTTTGTTACAGGAAAGGGGAGCTGCAGCCTTACCCCACTGACCACCAGGTACAGAGTGTAAAGGGATGATTCCACTTTTCTACCCAGCTTCCGTATGAACTAGACGCTTCCCAAAAAACTATAACTAATGCTTCAATTATCCAAAAACCCAGAGCCAAACAGGCTCCACTGGTGTCTTTTCAACTCAGTCCCACGACATAAAAGCATCTCCCTTGCCAACGCACATGGTACACTGTTTTAGTTTTGATGATTTCAGAGATTTAAAAAATGTCAAAGAAATTTTAGCTGTAAATGTCTCCGCAGTGATTTTGTCGTTTTGTAGAGGAAAGAAAACTAGCCTTACAGGCCTAGCCTTTCAAAATGGGCCAAGCCGTGGGCCCAGCCCCCTCTACCATCTTCCAGCCTATTCAGATTCTGATCTTCGACACACTTGAAAAGATGTTATTCCAAATGTTCCGACCAAAGAGAAAATCTTCCTCGTGCTTTCAGAGCTGTCATCAAAGGACCCAATCTGCGTGTGGGGCTGGAGGCTGCAGATGTGGGTGACTGAGTGGAGAGAAATGCACACAATGGAACGGAGCAAGCTGGAATAAGCCATGGGGGCCACAGCCCAAAGGTGGGAAGGGTCCGAGTTCCCCAACTCTCAGGGCTGACATGTAGTTCTGGGTTTCCCAGCTTTTTGTTGAGAACTATGGGTTTGCCCATAGTTCTAGCCACAACAAGCTGGGGGTGATAGGATGAGACCCTGTCTCAAACACCAAAGACTACCAAGCAAAGGAATACAAAAGTGAACGTCATCCCCCACAACAACAATGGTAACCCACTGCATGCCATGAGCACGAGTCGATTTATCAGGCAAACTAACGAATGACAAGAATTGATGGAGAACTTTTAGCTGCAGATTCACTGAGTCCTTCTTGGACAAGCATTTATGGACGGCCTGCTGGGTATTAGCTGATGAAGTTAGCAAGCCTGTATCTGTTCCTGGATTATGTTTTTGTTTTGTTTGCTTTTTGTGTTTTGGTGGTACTAGGGTTTGAATTCAGGTTTTTAAGCTTGTTTAGCTGGTGCTCCTCCATTTGAATCATGCCTCCTGCAACTTTTCTGCCTGGAATGGCCTCCAACTGAAACCCTCTAGATCTCATCCTCCCAGGTAGGATTACAGATGTGAGCCACCAGATCCCAACTCCACACATCTGTGCTTAAGGAATGAAGCAGGAAGTTCAGTTTGAGGGCTTGGGTGCTAGTGGACAGTAAGAAGGGAGTGCTGGGTGAGTAATGTGAGGGTATTTGTGGCAGAAGTAGGGATCAAAGATCCCCAACATTTTCCCAGTGGAAACTGTGGAAATGAGAAGTGATAAACTAAACTCACATTTCTTTTTCTCTCTTAATTCTGTTTTATTGTTGGGGTGATGTATAGAGGGGTTAAATTACATTCCTCAGGTAGTGGGTACATTACTTCTTGAGTATTGATAACCCTTCCACGTTTATTTTCTCCCTTCCCTCCCCTACACTCACATTTCTGAGTGGAGCAATTCCGAGGAGAGTGGGACGGTGGAATTCAGTGCCAAGGGGACCCTGCTGGAGGGTATGAGGGTGGTGAGGAGGGTCGGGAGGAGAGGGAGGAGGGCACCAAACCAGACAGATAGTGGGTGAGGGACAGATTTCCTAGGTGGAGCTTTAGTGTGTGGGAAGGAGACAGAACTTGAGTTCAGTTTTGTCTGAGTTCTAGGGGTTTCTGGGCCATAAACAGGATAAGTCTAGCAGGCAGCTGCCACCTGGAGCAGAGTGCAGCCTTGTGGTACCGTAGCTGGAGTGAGGGTTACAGGCTGGGGTGAAGTACTTTAGCTGCATCCTTTAGTAATCAAGACCTGGGTGCTAATAACAGAGAACAGCAGACCTCATTTGCATATTAACAACTAAATGCACTAATTACAAATTAAGTTTATCTATTCATTAACAAGCCCAGGAGGGCTTTTGTGGTTTTTATTTATTTATTTATTTTTAACTTGGAAAGCCTTAGGTAGCATTGCATTAAATTGCTCCACACCTGGCAGGAAGCCAGCGGGGCCCCTCCCTATGTATGAGTTAGACTGGAAGAAGAAAGGCTGGAAGAGATTTGAAACAAAGAGGGATTTCTGCACCCTCAGAAAGCCAAGGTGCTCATATAGATCAGAGTAACTACTTCCCAGTTAAATCCTAACCTTTTTTACTCCACAAAGCCTTTGCTGCCCCTCACATGGCCTGCCTGTGATGTCCTTTTTCTTCTCTGTAGTTGCCTTTCACTGACCCCTTCAATCTCTCAGGGCAGAGCTGGCCCAAATCAGGAGCACCGATATGACTTCTGGAAAAGGCCAAGGAACGAGAGAAAATCCTTCATTTCCCCTTTCTTCCTCCCTGCCTCCCAGACTCCATCCTCCAATAAGACCCTTGTACATACACGTACCTGTCTGGACCCTGCACCCCCACCCCTTCCTGCCCCTGCAAGGGAGAGAAAATTCAGGTCTGAAGGAGAGGCAGACATAGGTGAAAAGAGTGGAGGACAGACAGGAATGCCAAGCTTTTTCACATGCTTTCAGCCTGGACAAGCCCACTGGGAGGCCTGGGAGGTTTGCCCAGGTCCTCTCTGCTGTGTGATCTCTTACTGCTTGAAGCCCTCAACTTTCAGCTCAGATCTTGCTTCCCAGGGATAACGACCAGAGAGGAGCCCTGTCCTCCCCTGTCTAGCGTCAGCTGGCTGTCAGCCTATCACACTTCAGGAAAGCTTTGATCTGCCTGCTTGGCCATGAGGACCCAGCAAGAATGTGCTTTTGAGTACCAGAACACTGCAGTAGAAACATCTGACCTGGACCACAGAAGCCCAGCCAAGAGAAGAGAGGGAGAAATCTCAGCAGCAGCCAGCAGATACCCCCAGCATGAGAACTGGGGCCCTGTAGAAAAGTCAGTCCTATGGCACTGATATTGCACAACAAAAGAGAGAGGATAGAAGCAGAAAAAACACTCCCATGTGCCTACCCAGATCCTTCAGTGGGAGGGGGAAGAAGCTGCTTGTTGATTGGATGGTGGGGAGGGTGGGAGTGAGGGGTTCATCCCACAGGCATAGAGAGGCATCAGGAAGCTCTACTGTGCTGCTCTGGAGAACCTGAGTTGTGAGGTCAAAAGGTCCACAGACAAGATGACAATGGCTTTCTCTGTGCACCCTCATTCTTGAAAAGCTGATACCAAACTGTTGCGGAGGGCACTCTGGAGGCTTTCCCAAGAAAACTTTGAGGGAGCTTCTGTCCCTTGCATCCCAGGCCTTGGCCAATTTCATTAGTAAGCAAGATGACAACGAAGGAGGACATTTTTGGAACCTCAGCTCATGCCAGGCCTTAGTAAACCAATCAGCAGTCCAAGAAGGGAGTGGGGAGATGCTGTCATGGCTCTGACACTGAGCAGATGTGAACCCCAAGACTCAGAGGAGAGGGCCTTGTGTACGTAGGTGATCTGGAGATAGCTAGATGAGGAGGGATCTCACCGCAAGTCCATTGGTCTCAGAGTCTGGACTTTTAATTGGTACTGTGTGGTCATGGGTCAGATTGGCAAGGGACAGAGATTTTGAGAAAGGATATGATTGTTAGGGTCTGTGATCAAAGGAACGAGTCTGACACAAAAGCGGAAGTTGGAAGTTAAGTTAAACAGAGTTTTATTCCACGCCTAGCATCGAGAATCATACTGACGGGTCAGGGCCGTCTCTAAGATGGGAGTGAGAGAGCGACCCCCGCCTGATCTTATAGGCTACTTTTATAGGCCCCAGCCATGTGGCTGGGCTGGCCATACACAGGTGGCCAATGGAATTCAGCATGGTTGATTGATGGCTGGGGCAACCATTGACACCTTTGCTGTTTGAACGGACCTATCATCTCGGTGGGCTTCTGGTGCACTGCTCTGACGACAAAGGAAGGGGAGGGAATTCCCTGGAAGGCCAAGGGAGTTGGGGTAGGGAGGAATTCTGGTAACTCTACCTGGTTTAACTGCTCTTGTAATCTGAGCTGTTATCAGGGATTCTGCAGGCGCTCCCCCTCCCCAATTAGGTCAAGTCCTCCTTTGTCATAAAGATAGGAAATGCCTATAAGGGATGGATTTTGGGGAAATCAAGAAAGGGGTCCCTTCAATGATAACATCTTGTTTTTAAAGGTTAAAACATTTAAGTAATAATTAACTAATTAGTTTAGTACCAGTACTGGGGCTTAAACTCGGGACCTCCCACTCTAGCTTTGTTTTTGTTGTTTTTGGTTTTTGTTTTTGTTTTGTTTGTTTTTACTCCAAGCTACCACTTGAGCCACAGCACCACTTCAGCCTTTTGGGTGGTTAATTGAAGATGAGAGTCCCACAGATTTTCCTGCTTGGGCTGGTTTCAAACTGCAATCCTCAGATCTCAGCTTCCTGAATAGCTAGGATTCTAGGCATGAGTTGCCAGGGCCAGTCTAGAGACAGCATCTTAAAGGATGAGGAAAACTTAGCTCTGGAGTGGAGTCTGTTCCCTAGGCTCTCATTCCTTCTGAAGCCACAGGGAGCAGCGCAGGTACTCAAGGGGTTCCTAGGATCCTTTTCTCCTTCAGTTCCAAGGCTGAGCCAACTGTAAACAAGCAGATGTTTTAAATAATGTTCCCTGGAGTGCATCCTGAATCTGCATCTAGTCTAGACTCTCTAATGCTCCTGTAGCAGCAAGGATCTTATCAGTGTCTTCGTTTTTGACAAGCAATAAGCTCACACTTATCTAGCCTCGTGGCTCCGGTGCCTTCCACACTGAGTTAGTAGTTTCGGATATTGTGGGAAGGAGCTCTCAGTGGCAGCATTGTCACACATTCAGTTCAAAATTAAAGCTCAATTTGGTCTAATTGTCCTTGATTTATATCAATCACGTGAAATGGCTAATTCAACATGCAAAACACTCCCAAATAAATAGTTGAACAGCTTCGAAATCCCTTCTTCATGGAGAACACAGTCTCATCAGAGTTCTTTGCTGTCTCCCATGCTAATTCATCTACCAAACAGGGTGGATCTCTCTCCCTTTCTATTTTCTCTCCTTTCTCTGCACTTCCCCCAGCCCTTACCAAAAAAAGAAAAGCATAGTGTCTCTCTCTGCGTCTATCTCCTCTGTGTCTTGTATAATTTTAGAATGGAAGTTCCTTAAGAGCAAGAATAATTCCTTGGTGAGAAGATGACATCTAGAAATGTGGCAATAACTATTTAAATGGAAAATTCGAATACAGAAAAATAATCAAAGTGGCCATTTATTTCCCTTGTAACCACTTCTTTGCAAAATCCAGTAACGGATCGCATATTTCAGGTAAAAGAGGAAGAAATCTACCACGACCAACTCCAAAATTTACCCTCAAGGACATGGAAGACCCGATTTCCCACCTGCCTCTGCCTCCACTTGGCTGTGTGAGTTAGTAAGTCCCTTCAACAGTCTGGTCTGCAGGCTCCAGGTCAGGAGAGTGCAGGCCTGTGGGAGGTACACCCCAGAGGTAGCTAGAGAATTCCCAGGAAGAGGAAGGAACAACACAGAGGAGACAATGAAGTCTGACCACAGCCCCAGCAAGAGGATGGAGAGAGGGGGATGGGGGGAAGACCTGGCAGACATTGGGGAGGTGGAGTCCCCATGGTGCCCGGTGGGAGTAGAATGACAGGAGTCTGTGGACTTGTTCTCTTCTGCCTTGGGCTGACATAGATCAAGACTGCACTCAGATGAGGGACTGTTAGGAATATGCCATCGGAACTAGCTTGGAAATATGTCCCTGTGTTGTAAACATGAGGTGGCTTTAATGCAATGACAAATGAGCCAATACATGGTATGGGTGCTATGTGGACCTGGGTCCAGGCAGAAAGCATATGGCACAGGAAAAAGAGTGAAAAGGAGAATGATTCTGACAGAAAAGGACCTAGGCCTCAAGAAGCAAAAGGGAAGGGGCCATGTCACTGAGAGCCTACTAGCTGTTCTGACATGAGAGAAGAGCTAGGGGAAAATGAGTTCCCCTCACCCAGCCTCGAATCTCAACAAGACCATGGGAGGGGGATGAGAAGAAGAGGATCATAAATACCCATGCCCTTTCCCAGCCTGGGCCCGCCATCCCAGAGCAGTGTGGTGGTGGCGGTGGCAACAGCTGTTTGAAATAGTCATGCCAAACGAATAGAATGGGAAAAGGAGGATCAGGGGTGGGAAGCTTTTTTTTTTTTCATCCAAGGGCTATTTGGATATTTATAGCATCATTAAAGGCCTATACAAAAATATCAGTACAGTCAGATGGCCCTGTGCCACCAGCCAGAAGTGTATGAGAAGCATTGCGTCTGTCTTGTGATTTCATGAACCAGATGTTCCCCACCTCTAGATGTAACACTTGTGGACCAAAGACAGAGAAGGTGAGGTTGCCCAGGCAGCAAGAGAACCGGGTAGGAAGGGGCTGGATGCCATAAAGGCAGTGAAGGAAGAACGGAATTCAGAATGAAGTCGAGGGGCACAGAGAGTGGCTGGATACCTTTTGGACTCTGGAGGATCAGAGTCTGGGGTCAAGTGGGGCTGGGGTGAGTGAAGAAGGCATTGGCCATAGTAGGGAGATTGTGAATGGATTTGGAGGCCACTTGGCTGTGGCAGAGTGGACTGTGACTTGGAGATCAGAGGCCCCAGTGGAGCCCACATGTTTTTTGGCTGGAAAAGTTCTAGGAACATACATCTTCCTTTGTCTTGCTTGTAGAGGGCCAGACTTAGTCTGCTGTCCCTATGGGACAGTTTGCTGGCCTGCTTTCTCTGTGCTCCTTAAGACCTTGCAGTTGGGACATGTGGAGGTCATGTATGTTCTGCAGATGAAGTCTCTTGGCATAGAGAGTGGTGACTGTGGGGAGGACAGCTGTTTAAAAGCTCCTGTTTAGGGACTTGGGGAGTCTCTGACTCACAATGTTAAAGTCCTCTCAGAAGGAGATGAAGGGGTCAGGCACCAGTGGCTCACACCCAGTCCTAGCCACTCAGGAGGCTGAAGTCTGAGTCAATGCTAGCCTGGGCAGAAATGTCCATGGGATTCTTATCTTCAACTAACCACCAAAAAGCCAGAAGTGAAGCTGTGGCTCAAGTGGTAGAGTGCTAGCCTGTGTGGAAAAGCTAAGGAACTGCACTCAGCGCATGAACTCAGTCCCCAGTACTGGGGGTAGGAATGGGGAGAAGGAAAGAATGGTGATATTATGTGTCTAAGAGTTCAGATTAGCATAACTGGGGCCATGTCTCCAGTCTCTACATTTCAGGACTCAAATCCCAGGTACCTGGTGAGGGAACACAACTGCCTGGCTGATGGAATGTTTTTCTGCACCATTTTACTGAATACCACTAGTCATAAGCTAGGAAACAGTTGAACAGTGGCCAGTGTGCCCTAAAGGCTACCTTTGCAAGCTCTGTGCAGTTGGAGTTGCTTTGACTGGAATGTACAGAGCTGTGTGTGGCAGGCAGCCGACAAGGATTCTGCCGGGGCCCATAGAGTTTGAGCAGCCTAGAAGGAAGAGCAGATCGCTCAGCTTTGGGGATCTGGGGAGGAAGATAACTCACTACCCTTTAAAAGCAAATGCCAGGGCTATTAGGAAGCTTAGGCAGCATCTGGCCTGACTCTCACTCGACAGAGGAGGAATCTGGGTCCCAGCAGCTCTCGTGATGTGCTAGGGAGGATGGAGGGGGTGGACAGGAGGAGATTAATAGGCAAGCTTTTCCTCATCCCCCTCAAACCAGCATGCTGCATGAAAAGGTGATAAAAAGGAAGGGTTTAGGACCAGAGCATGTGGAAGAACATGAAGTTGGAGAAAGGTGGAGAAGAGAAGGAAGAGGAAACAGACTTATGCCCCCTCCCAACAAGGCCCCATCTGAACTTAGTGCTCTATACCTTTGGGGGATCAGGGCTCATTTTGCACACCAGCTCAGAGACAGCAGCATGTTCCTCCAGGATTTGACAATGGAACAAATTTGCTGCAAGTCTAGAGGAAGAACTAGTCTGGCCTAGGCAGGATTCCCTGGTGAGCCAGGAGTGGGGACCCAGAGACTTATCCAGTTACTTCTCAACCTCACTCCTTTATGTGTGTGTATGGGTAGCAAGGGGGGAGCGGGGGGCATCGTTCTTGTCGCCTCAAGTCCTAGGACTAACGATTTTAGACTCTGGACTGAAAGCCCATTCTGGATCGCAGCCTAGCTTGGCACTGTTGCCCACAGCTGGGGTGGGAGGGGCTCTTCCTGGCACACAGATTTAGTGTTCCTCTTCCTGTTTCTGCTAGCACTGATTGGGAGAGATGCTACAATGCCAAAGAATACATGCTTCCCCCCACCCTTTCCTTTTTATTCTGATGAATCACTTTGTAAACAAAGAACAGGACAGTAGTAGTTGGTTGATCTTGACCTTGACCTAAAGAGCACAATGTCTTGGTGCTTGGCCCAGGGCCTATTCCTATTACTACCTTCTTTTCCTGGGAGAGATCATGTTCTGGAATCAGCCAAGGCAGAGACACAGATGTCAGTGTGGGCGAGAGTGTACGAAGTCCTGCTTGTTGCTTCTGCATCCATCAGTCAGGGACAGAGCCAGGGAGGAAGTGAGTTCTCCTATAGGACATTGTACACAGCCAGGTTGGAAGATTCCTCTACATACAGAGACTTCAAAGGGGCATACAGCAATAAATTGTACTCATCTCCCATCCACCTACTAATTCATCTATCCACTAATCTATCATCTGACCATCCATCCTATCTAGTGCCTATGTAGTCATGCACCTATCCATCCATCCATCAATCCATCCATCCATCCGTCAGTCCGTCCATCCGTCCATCTGTTCTCCTATCCACCCACTCACACCCTATCCACTAATTCACTCATTCATTCATCATCTATTTATCTATCTGCTTACTCACCTATCTAACCATTCATCTATGCACCCATCTATCCACCTACCCACCCAATTATCTGTGCACCAACTCACCCATTCATCTATTCACCCCTTTACACATTCTCCTATCCACCCATTCACCTATCCATTCATCTGTCCATTCCCTATTGTACCCATCTATCCATATACTCACCTACTCATTCATCCATCTATCCTTTTTACTATATCTATCCACTCATTCATTCATCCCATACTTCTGCCTATATACCCACTTATTCACCCATCCATCACCCACCCATTTACCCATCCATTAACCTACTAACTCATTGGATGGTGCTCTTTAATAATCTTGTGGTGGCACATGGCTGAGAAGGGGAGAGCAACTTTCTCATCGTGATTGCACTGTGATTAGAGAAAGCCCCTCCCTGTGGAGTGACATCAAGGGGAAGGGCACTGATGGAGAGGTGTCAGGGTACAATTCAAGTTGAAGGGCTGGAGAGTTGGTATAAATTTTGTCTTGAAGTTATTTGATTTCATGAGGGAGTCTCTGGGAAAATTAACCGTTAGAGTGACAGGATACCTGCTTGATTTGTGGTCTATTCTGAGTAAGAGTCTTCTATTATACTTTACCTTTCAGGATAAGATAAATAAGCACTACATACAAACTCATTTTGTGTCTTATACACCCCAACTTCATTTCTTTCCCTGCTGTATGTGCCTGAAATTTGAAGGCAGTCCCTAATTCAACCATCTTTCACAGGAAATCATTCTGAGACCATAAAGACTGGAAATGGAAAGAGAAGCTCTGTCCTGGTTGCTCATGCCTGTATTCCTATCTACTCAGGAGACTGAGGTCTCAAGCCAGACAAGGCAGGCAGAAAAGTCCATGAAATTCTTTTTTTTTTTTTGCTAGTCCTGGGGTTTACCAGTCAGGGCCTGGTCACTGTCCTTGGGCTTTCTCAAGGCTAGCACTCTACCATTTGGGCCACTAACAGCTTTTTCTGTATGTGTGGTACCAAGGAATTGAACTCAGGGCCTCATGCATGCTAGGCAAGCACGCTACTGCTAGGCCATGCTTCCTGACCAAGTCCATGAGATTCTTACTTTCAACTTAACAAGCAAAGAGTTGGAAGTGAAAAGAGGCATCATGAGCATGCGTGGAGGCAGGAAGTGGGCTCATCCACTGCAGTGGCTAACAGAAAAAATAAAAAAATAAAAAACAGGTCCATGTTTTATTTCTTAACACTGATTTTGCATTTCATTTGGATGCAGTTCAAGAAAAAACTGTTACTTTCCTTCTAGCCTGATTGTTTTGCTATCAGAGGTCAGAGCAGAGAACCTCTTTCCAGCTTTGGGGCAGGTAGGAAGGAAAGGCCACCTGCATCATAGTCCCCCAGGATCTGGCAAATATGGAAATCTACAATGCATGAGTGAGGCAGGTGGGTGTTCCCTGCCTGTTGCTCACCCAGGAGTTTTCTCTCAGCCAAGATCTGAGGCTGGCTCTCACGTTTCTGAAAAAGTTCTTCAGTTTACTCTACTTCTGTTGCCTGAGCAGCCAAGCAATGTGTTGTCTCAAATAGCAAAAGTGTCCAAATGGCAGTTGAGTCTCATAAGAGAGACTCTCACTATGCCAATTGTGGAATAAGCATTACACACACACACACACACACACACACACACACACACACACACACACACAACTCTGAAAATGTTGGCTTTTAAGACACATAAACAGCAGAAATGCAAATTCTCTCAACACCTAGAGAGAAGAGAACGCACATTGTTGCTGGATGGCAAGCCAAGGACTCTACGTTTTTATCTTGCAGTTCTGGCAGGTTTTGCTTAGTAAAGGTGGCTGTTTTTTTCCGGAGGAGGCAGTGTCTTCCTCACTATCTTCCTGGTGCTCATAAAGGTTCAGCCTCTTTGCCAGGTTGGTCCAGGGACACACTGCTGCTGATCACATGATTTTGACCCTTCTTTACAAATCTGCAGTGATAAGGGAATTCTCTTTCATATTTCTTGCTCTTGCTTGTTTGCTTTTGTTTACTCACAGCCAGAAGCAATTGTATTCAAAATTTAAATCAAGCTAATCTTACTTAACACAAAGTTCAGAAGTGTGCCACACTGTCTCACACATCCTCTCTTTCCAGAGAATATCTAGTTGTTACACACCTGGGTGAAGACCATATCTCTTCTGTCAAAAGAAAGATGTTTAGCCCCTTGCCCCTTCCTTTTTAACTATTTTTTTAAACTCAGGTTGACCAGTTGTCTCTGCTGTACTCTCCCACATAAGTATGCATGTATTGAATATATATATTTATACACGTATGTATGTATGTATGTATGTGTGTGTGTGTGTGTGTGTGTATATATGACAAATTGCCAATAAGTTGATTCCTGTCACCTCTCTTGTGTCTGCTCCTCTGAGCATGGCAAAGACTCACTGGCTGCTTATTGCTTTGTCTAGAGAACTGTGTTGTCCCTTAAAGTTCATCAGATGCTGGGCCGACATCTATTGTTATCAGACAATGAGAATTAATTTTGTTCACATGTGACATTTTTTAGAAAAAGAGTAGAACTTAGTGATCTTCTTCAGTATTCAGTAAAAAAGAAAGAACAGTTGTAATTTTGTCACCAGAGTGTAATGCCCAGATGCTAGAGGAATGCTAAGTGACAGGGAAGCTGCCAAGCCTGAGGGGCTCAAGGCTCCTTTTGGAGAATTTCTGTTTACAAGGATAAGTTTGCTTTGATACCCGAATACAGTCCTTTCTAATAAAAACATCAAAAGTAGCACTATGATTCTAGACAAGATGGACTAAATACATTCTACCTATTCTTTTTGTTAGGCACAACTAAAGATGCTGAACAATACATCTGAAGTACTAACTCTGGAGAAAAGAAGACATATGGCTGGAGGTGTGTGTGGCATGTATGTGTGTGAGTGCATTAGTATATTTGCCTCCTATTTATCTGAATCTGGGAACTAGAAAAGCTCAAAACCTGGTAACACCAACCGACTCAGACCCAAATCCCTAAGGAAACTCTATCTTCTCAAGCTAAATGCTAAGGTGGGAAAGGGAGCTCCAGGAAGTTGGAACCCTGAAGTTCTCTTCAATATTTGGAAGGGAAAAATAACAGTCTAGTGTGATTCTTATCACACTAGACAATTCTACCTTCTTTGAAGAAGCCACCATGGAGGTAAGGTTTTAATATTCTGCTTGAAGTGGTCAAGATATAAGCATTGGTAGGCTGTAGTGAGTTATGCATATATGTGTTTTAATCACTAGAGCAAACAGATGAAAAACTATAAAAATATATACATTGAAAAACATCATGGATACTCTCATCTGGTGAGAGTATCCATATAGACAAATTCAAATAGAATATAAAAAATAGTTCCAGTAACTTGAAGAGAGGCAAGAAAGAAGAAATAGGGGCCGGGAGTTTGGCCTAGTGGTTAAAGTGCTTGCCTAGCATGCATGAAGACCCGGGTTCGAATCCTTGGTACCACATATAGAAAAAAGCCGGAAGTGGTGCTGAGACTCAAGTGGTAGAGATCTAGCCTTGAGAAAGTCTAAGGACAGTGCTCAGGCCCTGAGCTCAAGCCCAGGACTGGCCAAAAAAAAAAAAAACCAAACAAACAAACAAGTGTGTGACTATGACTTGTTTGAGGAAAAACAACTCTAGGGTCAGAGCTGCATTCTTGAACTGTTATCTCCACTGACCTTTGTACCAACATAACTGAACCTCAGAATTCTATGAATGGGACAAAAATGTGCACCAGCCACAAAGAAAGAAGAAATAAGGGGGGTGGAGGATAAGAAACAAATAGTAAACAGAAATCTTAGTCTAAAATACAATAACTATGTATTAATCATGCATATTAAATATGTCTAAACACATCCATTAAAAGAATAAATTAAAAATCATGTCTTCAGAAGTGAAGATATGGCTTAAATGTTTACCAGCCTTGAATTTAAAAGCTAAGCAAAGTGTGAGGCTCTGAGTTCAAGCCCTAGTATCAGTACAAAGCCAAACCATACCAACCAAAAAAAAATCCAAACGAGCAAAAATATGACTTTATTACCTTTAAGATACTCACTTCAAATATAGTGACATAGGTTGCTTAAATAAAAAAGATACATCATACAAAACTGACCAAGAAGAAGATGAGTTTATTTATATCAGACAGTGTAGCTTTTTTTTTTTTTTGTCAGTTGAGGGCCTTGAACTCTGAGCCTGGGTGCTGTCCCTGAGCTCTTTAGCTCAAGGCTAGGCATTCTACCACTTTGAGTCACAGCGCCACTTCCTGTTTTCTGGTGGTTACCTGGAGGTTAAGAATCTCACTGACATTCATGCCCCGGCTGGCTTTGAACCACGATTCTCAGATCTCAGCTTCCTGAGTAGCTAGGATTACAGCTGTGAACCACTGGTGCTCTGTCAGTATAGTTTCATACCTAGAAAATTGCCAGAGAGAAAGGACTTTACCAAGAAGATATAAGAATCCTAAATATGTACATATCATACCACAGAGTTTTAACTATGTGGAACATAAACTAACCCAACAGAAAGAAGGAAGTACATATATAGTTTTCAGCATTGCTCTTACAGTAAGTGAGAGAGCTATCAACAAGGATATAAAAAAATTCAACACCATCAGCCAACACATTCTAATTAATATTTATAGAACAGTCCATCAACACATCAAAATCTTTCTTTGGAAATCTCAAGAGATGTTTAAGATCTACTGAACTGAGTGAAATGAACACATCGAAATCTGTAGGGTCTGCATCCCAGCATTGCTTAGAAGCGACAATATCACTAAATGCTTATGTTGGAAGAGGAGAGGACTCAAATCAGTCATCTAAGTCTCTACATCAAGATACTTAGAAAAGGTTTTAAACGTCAATAGAAGATAAGGAATAATAAGAGCAGAAATTGATCAAGGTGAAGACAAAACAATAGAGAACATTCATAAGACTATAAGTTAGTTCACTGAAAAGATCAATAAAATTGAATGACTTCTAGCAAATCAGACAAAAAAGAGCAGTAGAAGACTCAAATTACCAATACAAAGCATGAAAAAGAGGGAATGATTCTAGACTGTGTAGGAATTTAAAGGATAATAAAGCTGCAAACAATGTTACACAAATGCAAACTGACAACTTTGATGAAAAGAATCAATTTCTCAGCATCCACAGCTACTAAAACTTACCCACAATAAAACAGACAATCCAAATATCCCTATAAAGCTATTAAGGGGGAAAAATCCCATCTTATTGTTTATTTCTGTCAAACACTTAAGGAAGAGACTCTACTGCTTTTACGTATTCTCTTATAGAAAAGGAAATAAAACATGTCATAATTCATTTCAGGCAAACTTGCATTTCTGGGAAACTTGCATTCTGGGCAAGCAGAGAGAGAGAGAGAGGGGCAAGAGCAGTAGAGAGAGAGGATTCATAAGCATAGTTATAAAATCTATGTGAAATACTAAAATAATGACATACCATACATAATAAAAATTTACCAGATGTAGTGGCACACATTTATAATCTCTATTACTTGAATATTGGGGATTTGAGGCCAGCATCGGCAATAAGTTAGAGAGATGAATGTAAAAAAGGGCTGGGGTCAGGGATCACATAGTAGAGTGCTGGAATAAAGTCCTGAGTTCAAACCCTAGAACTGCCAAAACAATAATAGCAATAATAGTGATGGAAATAATAAGTATTTTCCTTACTTATAGATGACATATATGTAGAAAATCCCACAATATATACAAGAGTTCCTAGAACTAAATGTGAGTTCACTGGGGTTCAGTATACAGGATCAACACAGAAAAATCAATCATACATACTTATATCAACAAACAATGAAAACCTGGAAACAAATTACAAACAAAATGCCATTTATAGTTACTGAAAGATAGAAATAGAAAGACTATTATAGACATATGAGAGAGAGAGTACGCAAGAGAGAGCGAGAGAGAGGGGTAGACAGACAGAGATAGAGACAGAGACAGAAACAGAGACAGAGAAATAGTTGGGACATGGGACCTGAATGCTGAAAAGTACAAAATGCTGGAAAAGGAATTAAATAACCTGAGTAAATATAGACAATAGAGAACACCACGCATTCTGGGGTCAGCAGATTCGACCCAATGAAGATGCCAGCTCCTTCAAGAACTGATCTATAGTTTTGATGCAATTCCTATAGGAATCTCTGCAGGACTTTTTTTGTAGCTACACATAAATTGGTCCCAAAATTTATATGTAAAGGCAACAGAACTAGAACAGATAAAAAAAATTGGAAGAAAAAAATGAAGTTGGAGGAACATTATCTGATTTTAGGATTTACTGTATGGCCTAAATAACTGCGAGGCCATCACATAGATCAGTGGAATGGAACGCTATACAGAAATAGAACCAAGAAATAAATGATAGCCAACTGATTTTTTAAAAAATAAAGGCACAAAGTGATTTAAAGACAAAGGGCAGTATCTTAATAATAAATGTTGTGCCCAGTGCAGTGGCTCACGCCTATAATCCTAGCTACTCAAGGGGCTAAGATTTGAGGATTGCGGTTCAGAGTCAGCCCAGCTACTAAAAAGTCCAAAAGATTCTTATCTCCAATTTACCAGAAAACTGGAAGTGGCACTGTGGCTCAAGGGGTAGGGTGGTAGCCTTGAGCTGGAAAGCTCAGGGATAATGCCCAGGCCCAGAGTTCAAGTCTCATGACTGACAAAAACAACAACAAAGAACCAAAACAATAACAAAAATGTTGTTGGGAAAATTTGATATCCATAGGTAAAAAACCCTCAATTTAAACCTTACAAAAATTATAATTATTTCAAAATGGATCATAGCTCTAAATGTAAGGTATAAAACTAAGATTCCAGAAGAAAATCTTTTTGACCTAGAATTACATGGTGTTTTTTGTTTGTTTGTTTATTTTGCCAGTCCTAGGGCTTGAACTCAGGATCTGGGCACTGTCCTTGAGCTTTATTTTGCTCAAGGCTGGCATTCCTACCACTTGAGCCACAGAGCCACTTCCAGCTTTTTCTATGCATGTGGTTCCAAGGAGTTGAACCCAGGGCTTATGCATGCTAGGCAAGCACTCTACCAGTAGAACATGCTCCCAGCCCAAGTGGAGGTTTTTTTTAGGTAAGAACAAAAGCCATAACCCATAAAAGAAAGTTGTTAAATTTTGCTTCATCAAAATGTAGAGTCCTTGCTAAGTGAATGACATTATCAATAAATATATAAACCAACATGCCACTGACTAGGAGAATCCAGAACGTTTTGAAACCTCAACAGCAGGAAACAATACAACCAGAAAAACAGGCAAAGAGCTCAAATGAATTTCACTGAAAAAAAAACCACATCATCTTAAACTACCAGAGAAATAACAACTAATACTATAATAAGACAGAACTATATGTACATTATAATGACTAAAATAAAAAACATGGATCTGGGTGCTGGTGGCTGACACCTGTAATCCTAACTAAGCAGGTTGAGATCTGAGGATCACAGTTCAAAACCAGATTGGGCAGAAAAGTCCTCATTAGGCTCTTATCTCCAATTAACCATTCAAGAGCTAGAAGTGGTGCTGAGGCTCAAAGTGGTAGAGCTCTAGCCTTGAACAAAAGGACAGTGCCCAGGCCTTGAGTTCAAGCCCTACAACTGACCCCCTGCCAAAAGAGAAAAGCACTGGCTAAACCAGCTGGTTGCTGGCAAGAATGTGAAGCAGCTGGAATGCAGAGAGAGCTGCTGATGAGATGCTCTGGACATTTGTTTGTTTTTGTAAACGTGCACATGTTCTTACCCTATGACCTAGCAACTGCACTCCTTGGAATTATCCTAGATAAATGAAAACCCATGCACAAGCATTGAGAGGAGCACACAAATATTTATAGTGGTCTTATTGATAAAAGACAAAAAACTTGGAAACAACCCAGATGTCTTTCAGCCTCAAAGGGTTAAATGAATGAATGAATGATGATGATGATGATGATAATGATGATGATGGGAATCTGCTTGTTCTCATAACCCCACATTGTCTCCCTGGCCCACTGACCACCCTCCTCCAGAGATCCCTCCTTATTCTCAGGAAAACTTCGTCCTTGACCTTACCAGAAAGTGCAGGACTGTCAGTGTCAGTAGGACACCATGGTTCCCAAATAAACAGGACAGTCTGCTACAACCACAGGACATTTCAAAGAGCTCTCATATTTAAACCCTAAAACCCCTGTGTTCCCTGCTTCTTGTTCATGGACACTGTTCATGTGACACGCAGTCTCTGCAGCAATGATGAAAGCCTGCTCTCTCTGCCTTCTTTCTCTCCTTCCTTCTGCTTGATCTTCCTCCCTAACGTAGGATACACCCATTCACTGAAGTACTACTCAGCAACAAAAAAGAGGGGCTCTTAAGAGCATAATGCTGAGTGAAAAAAAGAATCCAAAAGAGTTACATACTGAATAACCTATACATAACTTATTTTATATACTTAATTATATAATACAGACATTTTTACATAAGCTGTTAATGTATAATAATACTAAATCTATAATACATAAATGAAGTATAATACAATGCTTTCATAAACTAAATACACTGAAAACCAACTTTGTAGTTAATTTTAACCAGGAGACAGGCTTAATAAGGGTAGACACGGATTGTGCGGGAAGAAATACTTATTTACTGTGTTTCTATCCAACCCCCAGAGATGCCAGTGATGCCCTTGGGAAAATGCAGGATCCAAAGCCAACTCCCAAGATCAAAAACCCTTTTGGACATTCTTCATGGCCTCAGGCTTTTCCCCTTGGCCACCCATAAAAGCTGCCATACTATGGTGTATTTATTTGCTTTTATTTCTATGGGACAAAGATCTTGTCTTCTAGTTTTTAGAAACTGTTCATGAAAATCATTGATGTCATTTATAATCATGACCGGGGAATGTGGCAGTCAAGGTAGATTTCCATGCCAGCTGGCATAACCACAACCCTGGGGAGATGTTGCTTAGAGTTCCCAGACTGAATACCCCCGTCCAAAGCTCAGAGTGCCATGGAAGTACTTGTTGAATGGTGTAATGAAATGCTGTCTCCAAAATCCATTTTCCTCCTCCAACTTGGAAGAAGAATCTCCATTTATTGGAGGAAGTGGCACTGGGCACAGCCGGCAGGCCAGCTTCCTGTGGAGCTCTTCCTAGCTGAGTGAGGAAGGGTTGCAACCAAGTTACTGAATATGCTTCCTAAAGGACAAGCCACAGTTTCTTGGAGGACAGACAATCCTGAAGTGCCTTTTGTTATGGTTACTTCTCCTTCCTTTTTCTCTCTTCCCCCCCCTACTGCATAGTCTCCCCCACCCCCATCCTAGACCCTGAGAAAGCATTGTGGAATTCAGCCCAGATCTGGCTCATGCAGTAGCCATGGCCAGACTAGCAGAAAGAGTCCTGAGAGAAGGGAAGCTGGGTCCTACCCCTGAATGTCACATCTGTGGTGTCTTAGTGACTGTTGACTCCATTTCCTGTACCACCTTTGGCCAACTGTGAGCATGCAGTGAGAATGTTCCAAGCAGCAGTCAGCTCATTGCTTGATTTAAGTCCAGGGACTTGGGCTTAACAAATGGAATAAGAAGCATGGGAAGGGGCGTGGCCAAGACCATTCAAGATGAATCATTTGCATATGGAAATTCAGAGCTTTGGACAGCCCTGAGCCAGCAGAGGAGGACTGATTTTAGGCCCTTGGCTTGTGAGTGGATGGCCAAGACTGTGTCCAGCTCTTTGTGTGATGAAACGATGGAAACGTTTTCCGTGGTGTCATCATGACTCTGGCAGGTGACATTTCCGTAGATCAAGTCCCCCTTGGCCTGGGCCTCTGCAGTCCTGGGAACAGCTACCGTGGGTGCTTTTAGATCAAAGAATGTTTCAGAAGAAATGACATCTTATCTCCTTGCTTTCTCCAGCTCCTCTCAGCAGGTTGACTGGATTTTATTGTTCATGGGGGGGTAGAGTATTGCTCCCCCTAATAGGAAGGCTACAGAGGGTGGGGGTGGGGCTCCAATAGATGGGAAGCTGGTCTAGCTTATGCTGGGACGAATACAACTGGAAAGCACAATGAATCTCTTCTCTCAGCTCGAGATCGGAATTTAAATTAAACCTCATTTAGCTGGGCGCTCCCTTTTGATTTATCGGCAGATGCCTCTTGCTGCTTGAGCCTTGTTAAATTGCTAGCAAACACTTCACTGACCAGCTGTTCCTATTAAGCAGAAAGTGCTCTGCGGAGCCGGGGTCAATCCCCCTGCATTCTAGATGTCTTATATGTCATCCCTGCTGAGCGGCCACCAGGAGGTATTATCCTTGCACCCCGAGGGATGGCTGGTTAATGGGAATGGAGGTTCTTATGCCTCTGGGTGGGAATGGGGGGGCAGGCTGTCCCATTGGGCTGGGGACATTGCTGTGTTTGGCTGAAGGCAGGGTCCCTTGCCTGCCACGTTGGACTCTGGACAGCAATGAAGACCTGATGTTCAGTACCATCAGGCAGATACTCCCTCCGTCCAATGCCCTGGGAACAACCCCCTCCCCCAACTTGCCAGCCAAGAAGACGGATGTGTCTGAGTCGGAGTGGGTACCAAAGCGTCTCATGGCACGTAACTGTGGAGTTTGAGATAAAAAGGGAGAGAAGCAGTAGGTCCTACCTTAGTCATGCCAGGGATGTACTGGGGTGTGTGTGTGTGTGGGGGTCAGGCCCCTCCGCCTCGTGCATCTTTATCTGTGTGTGTGTGTGTGTGTGTGTGTGTGAGAGAGAGAGAGAGAGAGAGAGAGAGAGAGAGAGAGAGAGAGAGAGAGAGAGAGAGAGAGAGAGAGAGAGAGAGAGCGCGCTGCGGGCTGTGGGGGCCACCTGGCTGCACCTGTCACCTCGTTGGTCGCAGGGTTGGCAGCTGGCCTGGCGTGTGTCCCCTTCCTTCTGTCCCTCCTCTCAAAACTGCGTCCTGGGGAAGAGGACGACCAGCACCGACTTCCCTGACCCAACCTCTAAACAAGCCCACCATCCCTGCAGTGGACGCGGCCCCTGTGCTAGGGTCCAGGCCCAGACAGACCACCAGGTCCATGCGCCTCCGTTGCGCGTGGCTCACCTCCACTCCCGGCCTCTGGGGGCGCCCTGGAGCAGGGGCCCCGCCTTTAATGGCTATGAAGTAGGAAGGGAGAAGCAGGACTGGCTGCTTAGACTTGTCCCTCACCTTCCCCAGTGCGCTCAGGGCGCCTTCCCGCCTCCTTCCCTTCAGTTACCCCAAACTGGAGCCCTGTGGGGTCACAAGTGGCCCCGTCCTTTGGGGTGGTAATCCGGAGGCCCAGAGTAATGTCACCTACCCCTGAGCCCCGGACACGACCCATATATTAGAGCAATGGCGGGGTGGGGGGGCGGGGTGGGGAACTGGGTGCCAACACTGTGGGGCTCCGGACAAGCCCTGTTTTGAAGTGTTCAGAGTCAGGCATGGTGGAGACATGACACGCGGACCCGGTGGGGAAGGCCCCGGGAAGTCACACCTACATCCACTCTTGTACCAGCTGCCAGACACGAGCCTTTGGATTCAGAAGCTTCAACACAGTGTCTCAAAGGCA